>NW_025999968.1:52724313-52730192 GCF_001458135.2 Marmota marmota marmota | reverse complement strand
CATACAAAAAACAAAGATGTTGTGTCTGCCGAAAACTAAAAAATAAAAGACCTCTCTCTCTCTCTCTCTCTCTCTCTCTCTCTCTCTCTCTCTCTCTCTCTCTCAAAAAAAAATAAAAACTTGTCCAAATGTGTTTATGTGGGGTGTCAGTTTCCTGTTACTACCACAAATACTTGAGATAATCAACTTAGAAAGAGAAAAGGTTCAATTTGGCTTACAGTTGTTGTGGCTTGTTACTTAAGGGCCTGTGGTGAGCAGCACTTCGAGGTAGGATCATGTGGCAGAGCAAAGCCTCTCAGCTCACAGCCAGAAGACAAGGTCAAGACCAGAGTCCCGCAGTCCCTTTCAAGGGTAGACCCCAGTGGCCTGAACTCCCCCTGGGCCCACCTTTTAAGTTACCGTCACCTCCCAGTAGGGCCATTCTGGGGACTAAGCCTTTGGTCCTCTGGGTGACATTTCAGATCTAAAGAATAGCACCTGGAATGACATCCACACTCTTTAGTGGTTTATTTGTCAGTGGAGTTTAATCAAGTACGATGGGACGTGTAAAGCTCCAGTGACACCCAGGAGCCAGCTCTGGAGAGCCATTGTTAAGTGTTCAGGAGTAGTGTGAACTGGTGGTTAGGCCATCGGTAGTTTGTAACTGGCCATGGCAGGGGTGTTAACACCAGAGAAAGCAGCAACTGCTTAAAAAAAAAAAATCTGCTTCCCCTGGACCCCTGGGGCTGTTTTCCCACACTGTCCTTTATATTTTCAGACTCCTTCCATATACAGAAAGACTTACCTTTAAACCCCAAAGACCAAGACCCAATACTGTACATCTAAAATGAAGCGCTATTTCTTACCACTTGAGGGATTAGTCACGTTCTTCACCCCTTCTGGAGGAAGAGCAAAGTACCCAAAAGCACGTGACTTGGAATTTTATGTAAATGGCATTACATACATCTTTAGGGTTCTCCCTGAGTACGGAACTGGGGAGTAGCTTGAAAACAAGCAGAGAAAGTGCAAAAGCAATTGTTGCTGGGGCTCTGCTGGCTGCTCCCCTTTCCCCCGATTTCCCCTGCATTCTGCCTCTGCCCTTGCTACTGCCTCTCCAGTTTCCCTTGAATACTTCCGACTTCAATGACCTTATTCTGTCTCTGGACCCTGGATCTGAATCTCTGATGATCTGCAGACACCCCTGCCCACCAAAGGCACTCTGCACACGGAGCCTGTTTGCTAGGACAGAGCCCCTCATTCCCTCTCAGCCCTCTCCCCTTCCTGCTTTTTCTGAATTCTCAATGACTATCCTGCCCTCGACCTGAAACCCTAGAGTGACATCCACTTCACCATGCCTTGCCTCCACCTCCAGTCGATTGTCAGGGATGCTTGATTCTCTCCCGAATTTCCTCATTCCCCTCTACCCTGTCCATTTTCCTTTTAGGCTTCATTATCTCCTGCTGAAATCATCATTTAATGACTGTAATCCCCGACCCTCAAATCCAGGGAACACCCTGTAGTTATATTAGGCCCTCCACATTCTGCATTTCCCCATTGCACACAAAATACACTTCTCGATATGGAGTTCCATACGGAGCCCTCGATCTGGCCCCAGGTGGCTTTGTGGCTCCATCTTCCCTATCCTGCTGGCACTCTGATCTTTTGCCAATCAGACACACCCCGTGCCTCATCTCTGCCCCTTTTCTGTGTAGTTCTTAGTCCTCCTTCAAGGCCCTATTTGGATGCCACTTTCTCCGAAGTCCTTGTCCATTCCTTTGCCGGAATGAGCCCCTCCTGCTTCATCACTCCCGTATCATTTCAGGATATTCTTCTTGCCTTATTACTTTGGTTTTGTATTCTATTTTTGTGGGAATGGTTTCTTCAAGACTGGGTTATTATTTCCCCCCCAGTGTGGGGACTTTTCCCCCAAAGTGTGGAACTTTGTATGCTGGATGGAGACAATAATAGTTTTTAAATGAAGAGAGCAATTTTGATCCCATTTATTCCCTGTAAGATCAGTCATGATGGTAAATGAAACAAACTGCAAAAACTAAGCTGAGAAAAATGTTTATATCAAAATGTTCTAAACTGGTTTTAATATTTCAGAATTGACATATAAGAATTTAAAAAACCCCACACACCTAAGTGCAGTGGTTGTGTGGGGTTAGCATGAAATGTTAACCTTGTAAATAAGAATTCAAGGGACGATTACCACATTGAACTCATTTGCATGTGTAGTTGCCCACCTGTGATCATTCTACTGTCTACTGCCTATTCCTTCTTTCTACTCCCACACCAAGATAAAAATACTAGGTATTTAAAAATTTTTTTCTAACCAAATACAATAAATTCTTAGAATTGGAAGTGCAAATGGGACTCCTCTATTTGAAACAAGATGCTTACAGTGGGCTTCTGCGTGTGCTGAGGGAGCGAGAAGCCCAGCAGATAGATACACACATGGGCCCCTTGCAAAGTGCAAATCACAAAATGAGACTTGGAGATAAGTTGTCCTAGAGTGTACCACATTCAGTGACCAAGAACACCAGGAAAGAAGAACACGGCATGTATTAATGCAGTATCCATAAGTGCAAACAGATGCCAACCCGTAGCTGCTCCTCTAATAGGAGGGTTGTGGGTGGCCAGGAAGGTGTCCGAGGTGGACAGCAGACCTTCAGGCCTCATCCAGGCTGCTGGACTGGAACTTGGGAGTTCAGACTCTAAGTGTCCCATCACATCAAGTGTGAGACGAGTGGGCTGAGGGGCAGTGCTGCCCAGCTTTCATGAGTCAGATGGTCCTTCCTTAGGCTCATCCACTCTGGCACCACTGTTAATTTGCCCAAATACATAGTCATTTTTCTAGTACCACATCTGACAACTAGTGCCCTAGGTTTGTGCTACTCTCAGACCCAGACCAAGACTGAGATTTTTTTTTTTTCCTAACTCAGACCACAAGGGGCCGCATTTTACCACATAAATATTCATCCTGTCCAGCCTGTCCACAGCCACACTGAAGGCTGCAAGAGCCCCTTCCGATGGGTAGGTGCCTCATTGTGACCGGGAGCTTATCCATCCACTCTTGTAACAAAGCTCCTTAATTAAATTAATAGCCGCCCCCCCCCCCACAACCGATTGCCAACAGTTTAGGTTATTCATTCCTAAAATTGTTGGCACCTACGCTCCTGCAGCGTTTCCCCCAAGAGACTCAGATTTTACACGGGAGGTTAATTATGGTTTCTCTTTCAGTCATTTCTTCTGTTTCCATGACTTAGGTTCATTACCAAACCCGTCCCCCCTACCCTCCCGCGCCCCCCATGCTTTCTGAATTCAATCCTTTAATGCTGTGTTTTCCAGTTTGGTTTGAAATTACCAACTGAAAAGTGTCAGACTTCCAGAACACACACACTTTTGATCACCTTGCTGATGTGTCTGACTCAAGAGACATCCCAGGAATCCTGCATGGCTTGTATCAGTGCCATCGACTCCTTTGGAAAGATCAAGGAGCAGCTTTATCTCCTGACAGAACAAGACATCCAAAGCATATTATTTAGATTAGAACATTTTCCCAAACTTAGTAAATTAACAAAATACAGTTGGCCCTCCCTATCCATAGGTTCCACATTAACAGAGTCAACCAGTCATGAATCAAATATATTTTAAGAAATTGCCTCTGAGTGAACATCTCTTTTGTTTGCCATTATTCCCTGAACTTTGCATAGCATTTACCTTATATTAGGTATTATAAGTAATCAAAAGATGATGTAATGTATGGGAGGATGTGTGTAGATTATATGCAAACAATATCATTTTATACAAAGCACTTGAACCAATTTTTATATCCTTGTGGGTGCAGAATCCAATCCTCTGTAGATCCTGGGGAATGACTGTACATTTTATATCAGACTTTCATTTGCTGCAATAGATTTTTTTATACTTCTGTATTAGATTACTCATGCATTAAATTATTACATTCATTAGAATGTAGCACAGGCTGAGAGTTTGGTTTGGTTGTGGCTTTGCTCAGGGGATACAGAGAGGACTGGGAAGCCTGGAGCCTTGGGGTCTGGATCCTGCTGTGCCTCTCACTGTTGGGGCATTTTGAATCCTTGCCTTCCCATTTCCCAGTCTCAGTCCCCTCAACTATATATTGAGGAGGTTTTCAAATCGATCTATAAAAGCAATCTGAATTATTTTGTTCATTTTAGTTAAGTCAATGTTGGGTATCTCGAATCTGAAAATCCCAAATCTGAAATGCTCCAAAATCTGCAAGAGTCATAATGATGTAACATCATGAGTGGAAAATTCCACACCCAACTTTATGTGAGGAGTCACAGTCAAGATGCTGGTCACTCAACATATTGTATAAAATCACCTCCAGGCTAGGTGTCTAATAAGTACATGGGACATCAATAAATTTCACGTATAGACTCGGGTCCAATCCTGAAGATACCTCATTATGTGTACGCAAATATCCCCAAACCTGAAAACATCTGAAATCTGAAACACTTCTAGTTCCAAGCATTTCAGCTAAGGGATACTCAACCGGTACTGATCTGAAATGGAGACCGTGGTCAGTAGCTGATCACACAAAGCATGTGTAACCCGATGGACAGCAGCAGAACCTTGCCCTTTAGAGCATGAAGACCACAAAAGAGGCTTAGAATAGAAGTTCCACCCACACTTGCTGCTGCCGCTTGATTAACAGTCGTGGGTGGCAGGCAGGTGGCATGTCTTGAAGACAATACTTGCATTGGCTCATGGAATTCTGAACAGAATGAAAACATGGGCACGTGAGCACTTTATTTAACAGCATCTCTGGTCAGCAGCATTTCACAAGCATCTTCATTATCGAGATGCACGGGTAATTTCTTTTGTCATCGCTTGTGTTGCTCTCAATGAGAATGCGGGCCTGCTGTACTCGGTTCACTCACTCAAGTTCTGTTTTCTCCCCCCTCTCTGTATCCCCTGAGCAAAGCCACAACCAAACCAAACTTGAATTAGTCAGCGTTGGATGTCAGCCATGGAGCAGGACCAGCAAAGTCCCGTGATGCCAGCCGGCTGGGCAGGGTTTCCAAGGCAACGGCTGCCGTCTTTCTCTCAGAAGGAAAACCTAGGAGAATCCAGTCCTGATGTGGCTCTTAAGAGAGCCAGTGTGGGGGAAACCATCTGTGAATGAGGAGACTTTGCTTCTAGCCTGGTTTTGTTTCTTTCTTGGTGAGGATGAATCTCATTCACATCTATTTTGTCTTTTGCTCTGAAATGAACATTTGGATTAAACTATTTGTGATGGACAGTTAAAAGAATAGTCAAAAGATACACAGACCACCAGTCTGAAAAGCCCTGGGTGATCGTCCTGATTAAGAAATAACAGAGTCAGGTTGGATGTCATGGTGCATGCCAGACATCTCAGCTACTTGAGAGGATGGCAGGTTGGAGGCCAGCCGGGGCAAAATAAAAAGAGCTGAGAATATAACTCAGAGATAGGATGCACCTGGCTTCACTCCCCAGTACCACAAAGTCAGGTTTCTCAGAGAAACAATAAACATTTGTCACTAAATGTAAGATTAGCGTGAGCCAAGATATAGACAAGCATAGTCCCCAACCAGAACAGCTCCCATCTCCAATGCTCTTCTCATCATTTGGGCTATAAAGTCCAAATCGGCACGAGTGGAAGAGGGAATTTTTCATAATGGAGCTGGAATGACAGCCGTAAGCTGTCTCAGGCCATCCAGCCTCATGGTAAGAAGTCTTTCTAGCAAAGGCTTCCTTAGCAGTCAGGAGCCATCAATTGGCTTGGTGTATCTTCCTCCCTTCTGCTTTTGATGGTCGTTCAGCTAAAATTTGGGGGCCAACAGAGGTGAGGCAAAGAACCTCACCCCCTCGCTGGTACAAAGACCTGTCTC
>NW_025999968.1:52677968-52723974 GCF_001458135.2 Marmota marmota marmota | reverse complement strand
GCTGGTACAAAGACCTATCCACAGGTGTGGCTGTATGCTGTACCGGTAGTCAATGACGGGTAAGATCCAATTGCAATGGTACCAACCTAAGACAGGAGGCTGACACCTTGAGGTCAGCTCATTCGATGACGGATAAGGACCATATGTATTATTGGACAACCTAAGGCAGGCACGGTCCCTAAGCCACATGCTTGTTGTTTAAACAGAGAGGGGGAGATGTTGAGAGCCACAGCCAAGGGGCCCCAGCAAACTTCCAGCTGCCAGCAAACTTCCATCTGCCAGCTGATGATTGGCTCACAGCGGCCCCAGCAAACTTCTAGCTGCCAACTGATTGGCTCCTCTGCGGTGATGCTCATTGGGCTGTTTCCCCGCCCTTTCAGACCACGGAGCTGCTCATTGGGGGACTTTTTTTGGCTCCGCCCATGAGACCCAGCCAATCGGCCTTAAAAGCAGGAGGAGTGGGGGAGGTTGAGAGGCTTGTGGGAAGCCGGTGGTGGCAGTTGGGCGCTGAGGGAATAGAGTTTAAAAACCACTGGACACTCAGTGACAGAAGAGTCCAATTCAGCCCATCAGGTGGGCTGGGAATAGAGGCCCCGTGAGACTCCTGAGCCTGGGGAACCAACAGAGAGGAACAAAAGGGATGCTGCCTCTGAGGCGGAGCCCTCTGAGCTGGCCTGGTCAGGGGGTTTCAACTTCCTCATCTAAAGAAGACAGCCCTTGGGGAAAGAATACAGTCATTTTGCTAGCACTGCCTCAGAGGTTTCTGGGAAAAACAACCCTGATACAGTAAACATGAAAACATGTTTGTGTTTATGATTCACTTTGTGTTTCCTTAAGAAATTCATTGAAATTAAACATCAGTAAGTTTGTGAGACATGTTTATTAATAAACTGAGTTTACCATCCATAGCCAGTTAAGGGTAGGATTAAATAAATGTCAAGAGCTGTCTTTTCACACTGATACACACCGAGCCTAGGTGAAGGTAGCCACAATGGTTGTCCTCTGACTAAATGAAGTTTCCTGGTGAAGTATTCTTAAAACCTTAAAAAGTAGACAAGAAATGTACTTTTGCTATAGAAAAACTAGAAGATACAGCTAAAGAAAACAATAAAATCCCCTGTAATCCAGGTAGCTATAAATAACCACTATTAACTATTTTGGTAAATATCCTTCCACACCATTTCCTAGGCTTTTAATTTATGTACATAATTATAAAAACGACAGCTGACTGTGCCTGTTCTAAAATATCATGTTATGAACAATGTTCCAGGTCAGCAAATATACTTTCAAAACTGTATGTTATTTCACAGTATTGAATAGTTCATTTAACCCAACTCCTGGCTGGGTATGTGTTGTTCCCAGTCTTTTGGTACTATATAAACAATATGGTGGTGAACGTCTTCTAGTGAAACCTTTGGCCACACGTAATGAATGAATATGGATTATGTGAGTTTGGCGGATTTTTGAGATCTGGTAGGAGGAACACATAATAAGGCTAAAAGAGCCAACAGATTCTTGTTTCCACCCCGTCTTGTAGCCTTGAGCACATCACTGAAACTCTCTGTGCTAGTCTTCTTACTTGTACTCACGCTACAAAAATTAGAGAAAATTAATGAAACCTGCCCCTTGAACTGTATTACTGAAAGGATTAGAGAAGGGGAGAGTGTGAAAAGTCATTTAAAGTTATAAACCAATTTACTTCTATAGGGATTGATTATTCCCTTTTCAAAATGCTGTTTTGAAAATTTCTCTTAAAAATTAAAATGATTTCTCATTTTCTTTTTGACATTTTTCAGGGAAATTAATTTTTAGAAACCCACCAATAAATGTTGGATGATTTGGAAGCTAAGACGCTTAAATGGGCATTTCCAGGGAGAAGCTACTAGAAGTGCTTGGGGCCAGACACCTGCCTGCCCTCTGAATTGTCACAAGTCAAAGGCAGTGGGAGCAACTGGCTTGCCAAAGGTCCCCTTCTTGGAGGTGGCAGTGTCCCTTGCTGTGAGAGGCTGGTGGGGCCCAGGGGTTCCCTGACTCACCCCCTCACTCCCTCCCCTCCCCTGGGGATCCCATAAGCAGGGAGTCTGTGGGAAGGGCTGCTTAGACACTGGAGTCTGATTTGGGTCTGAGGCTGTCCAGCTCCAGAGACAGAGGCCAGCCTGCTGTCAGAGATAAAAATCACTGTTGGAAGGGGACTCTGGGAAAATAGTTTAATAAAGAATCCTGGGAATTCCAGCCACACTTAGGAGAGGGCCTGAGGGGTGAGTAGCGGGTGTGAATGAAGAACTTGCAGCCTGGGTTGACATAGGGTCACTCCCCCTGTTGGAAACTCGGTACCTCCCATGTACCTGCCCATCAGCAGCAGGGTGGGTACGCCAGGGACCACACACCAAGCAGTCTAGAGCTAGTCGCAGGCCCTCAATGCACAACTTGAGTGCTGGCAGTCAGATGGGTGACCCATGCCATGTCCTGCGACGGGGCACCAGGTGGAGTTCTGTGAGAATGGCCTGTATGGCAGGCCACCTTCCTCCCCACCAAGGGACCCTGAGGATGCCCCTCTTCAGTTTTCATAAGCCCAAGGGAGATCCAGGCTCACTGTTCTCCTACCAAAGGTAAGAGTGACCAGCATGGGTGGCCAGCATGGAGGGAAGGCCAGGATGGCCCACCCTCACAGGGGAGGCCACCAGCCACGCAGCTTGCAGGAATTTCACAGTCATCCCTCAGGGTCCCTAAGTAAACTGAGTTTTATTCCCGTCCATGTAGGAGGACATCTTGGGTTAGAAGGGAATAGGCAAGTCCAAATGTATGGAGCACCTTGGAGCATTCGACAGCTAACTTATTTTTCTTTCCTGGATAGGCCTCAAAACTTGAGCTCAGTGTGATAGGAGATCAATTTAGTTAAGTTAGGGAGAAAGGAAAGGGTATTTTTGGAATTTCACGGTGAAGGGGCAAAAGGACACTCATTTTGCTGGAGCAGAGAGGGACAAATGCTAGGCTTGATAAAAGATCTTTCTTTACTTTGCTGTAGCTGTCGCCCTTGCGGTTATTTAAAGATCTTGGACTATTTTAAGTGTGCTGTGTAACGCTGACCAAATAATGCACCGACACATTTCTGCCACTTTTTAAAACCACACCGACCGAAGTCCTGATGGGGAGTCCTCCAAGTGGAACTGATTTTTATTTCAGTTGCTATTAAAGTTCAAAACAAGGTCCATCAAATCTCATCACGATAAAGGGCAGTATCTTATGATGGACCATAACTAGAAAAACATGAACGTTTCTGAGAGTAATGAATCCCTCGCGCCCTCAGAAACGGTCTTCCACCTTAGTAAACAGATCTGAAAAAGAGACCAGTTTGGAGTCAACAGATCACTTCTTGGGTTGCCTTCAAATATCTACTTCCTACTTCTGTTCCATGATTTTGTCTTTCTGTTTGTTGACCGTGCAGATGGAGGGGCAGGTTTAATTTGCCTTACATGGCAAATTCAAGAAAAGGTATGCAAAATCGTGATTTGGAGCCCGAGGAAGATCATGCCTCTGCTTTGATCTTCCTAAACTCTGGCTTTAGGGGCCCTGGGTAGGGGGTGTGCAAGGGCCACGCCAGTTCCTTAGGGGAAGTGTTGGTGAGTGTCTAAGGATTTGGGGTCAGCTGATGGGAGGAGAGGAAGTGGGGGATCAGGAGGCCAGAGAGGGAGAGAGAGAGAAAAGGAAGTGGGGAATGGAAAGGAGGGGAAGAGTGTGAGCTGAACTGGTGTATTTTAGAGCCACACTGTTTTCTCAAGGTGTTTTTCAAGCAGGCAGAGGACTGACAGCCTCCAAGGACTCTCTTCAAAACCCGTCTTTCCCTTTCTTTGTCACCCGCAAGGTGCATAGTTCTGTTGGGATTTCTCATACTGAGGAAGAGGAGGCAGGAGGGAGGAGAGCAGTCGGCTTGACAGCTGTGAGTCCTGTCCACCTAGGAGGGGTAGAGTGAGGCTCCTCTGGAAGCTGCGTTGAACCAGAGCTGGAGGAGAACCCAGAGCTGCCCCTGGTCAGAGGGGGCAGCCTGTGGGTGAGCAATCTGGGCAACTCCGAGAAACGACGAGGGGACCGCGAGATGGAGGTCCTGTCCTCAAGAGGGAGAGGGCTCAGGATCCTGGCCATTTGGATCCCCGTGTAAAGGGGCCCTTGCTTGGATCCCAACTGGTCAAAAGGGAAAGCAGAACGTGCTTGTTATGTCTATGTGTCTATAAACAGAACTGGTCAGTCATCTCGAGGGCTTTGTTATGGGGATAGAAAAGGTTCAGATTTGTGTACTATGAAAAACTTTCTTTTACAAGGATGCGTTTTCTATTTTTTTTATAAAAAGGCAATACAGATATTTTTATTTTGGAAAAAAAAAAATTGGGGCCAGATTCAAGGTTCCCTAGGTTGGAATGTTGGGGGCTGGAAAGACATGCTGTTGGCCAGCGCACAGGCAGCCGCAATGCAAGGGAGGAAAGGTCAAGTCTCAAGTCCAGAGAAGGGGCTTCTGCCTCTGCCCTGCTCCTACCTGTCAGGAGGCGGCTGTCTCCTGACTCTTGGCTTTTCTCCTCTGTGAATTGCGGTACCAAGAATATCCTCCTTGCAGTTGAAAGGCTTCCATGAAAACCCTCCATAAAAATTGCTTTGAGAATTGCCATGTGAAGGTTGGTGGTTAGAAGTTTGGAGAACCGTGCAGAAAATTGGTGTGATATTCCCCCCAGTGTGCATGGAATATCCGTGCTTCCTTCCTCTGGTCTTCACTCCTAATCACAACTTGCGTAGAACAGAGACAAATACTGCCCAGGCTGCTCAGTTGGCGTTTCCTATTGCACCCACGCTCTCTTCCCTCCCCTGAAATCCCAGTTCAGAGGCTGCAGGCCACGTCTGTACTGAGCGCCTGGATAGAGGACGGTGCGGCTGGGTCCCTCCTTGGGCCTCCCTCCTTGTCTGTAAAATGTCAGAGAATAATGCGCTGCTCCCTCCAGGCTCTGCGGCTGGGCTGAGATGAGGTTCTGCTCCTACCCTGGGGGCCTCCACGCTGAAATACAAGATGGCAGGTCGCAGCAGCCTCTCCCCTGCCAGCGAACCTCGGAGCCTTGGTCAGTCTGGGAGGCTTAATGACAGCTGAATGAGTGATCTTGGGTTTATTTTGGGGTCTTTCCAAAGCAAGGAGGAAAAAAAAAGTAATTTTATTTTTACAAAGAAGAGAAAAATGCCTAGAAACACGTTGCCATCATTTTTCTGGTTTCTTGATTCCTGTAACTTCCTCAGTGGGAGAAGGCAAATGTACTGCTCCTGACAAAGGCTTCTTATGTTCTTTCACTACAAGGCCAAGCGGGCAGGGGAGGAAGGAAGAGAGGTGCAGGGTTCAGACCTTCCTTTCTGGAGAATAGGAAGTTCTGTGGGCAAGCAGCTGCCCTGGTTGTAGGTTAAACCAACATCACACGGATGGGAAGAGTTAGAGAGGCCTTGGGAATCCAGTGGGGGCAGAACTGTGTGAACTAGAGTTCTGTGAAAGCCTGGGTCAACGTCTCTGGCCTCATTAGAGCTGAATGGAGTAGGGTAGCAGGATGAAGGGATTCCTAGCACAGCTTTTATTTCCTTTCTGCTGCAATGGTTTGAACCAGTGGCATATTTATCTATGTTTTGGTCTATAAATGGAACATATGTCCGTGTGCAAAGTTTGATTTACTAAGCTTTTATTGAACACCTACTGTATGCCTGGATTCTAGCTGGATTCTAGCCAGGGAACACCAAAAGGTGCAGCATCAAGGATAGTATGGAAAGAGGAAAGGGCATGTGTATGAATCTACAGTTCTACCACCCTGCAACCTTCAGCCAGTTACCCTACTGCTGTTGATTCTCAGTTCTCTGGTCTGCAATACATAGCACCGTATGATAAGACCAAAGAGAATGAAACTGTCCGCAGGGGCCTGGTCATGAGTTTCCTAATGAAAACCATAGACGGACAGAGGCTTGTAAAACTGGTGGTAAGAAGGGACAATCCAAAGGGTATGGTCTCAGATCTTGATCTGGTTAGACTTAAAGGCAAGTGTGGGGACAGGGGGCCAAGCTATGTTGGCTCAGTTGCTCTTCCCAACAAATGAGAAAGGGGTGGCTGCTATGGCTGGAATGGGGTTTGTCCCCCAGAGGTTCATGTGGTGGAGGCTTGGTCCTCAATATGGTGATGTGAAGAGCTGGTGAGCTTTTAAGAGGTGGGGACTGGTGGGAAGTCATTAGGTCATCAGGCACATTGCCTCTGTAATAGTTAATTTGAATTGTTGACTTAATTGGATTAAGAGATGCCAAAGATTAATAGCCTTCTGGGTGTGTCAATGAGGATGTGTCTATTAATGACTGGCATGTGGGATAGGGAATTGAAGTGGAGACCCTCCCTAAATGTGGGCAGCACCATCCAATAGGTTGGGAGGCTTGGATGGAATAAAAGTATTTTATTTGGAGACAGGGTCTCACTGAGTTGCTTAGTGCCCCACCATTGCTGAGGCTGGCTTTGAAATTGAGACCCTCCTGCCTCAGTCTCCCGAGCTGCTGGGATTACAGGCATGGGCCCAGCTCTATTCTTCTCGAACAGGTTCTTGATTGCTGTTGGGATCACCTGAGGACATCAGACTACAGCTCCTTCACTCTTCCAAAAGCAGATACTGCCAGTGATTCTCCAGGAAGTTTCCAGAAGCCTTTGGTCTCAGACTGGAGTGGCACCATTGATCCCCCTTATTCTGGGGCTTCAGCATCTTGGACTGTGCATCTACTGGTTCCTCCAGCTCTCCAGCCTGCAGACGGCCACTGTGGACCATCCAGCTTCTGGTCTTCTAAGCCAATCTAATAAATCCCATTTTTATAGTCACAGTTCCTGTCAGTTCCATTCCTTTAGAGAACCCTGACTAATGCACCTTCAGAAGAGTTTAAGGCTGGTCTCATGGAATGAGTTAGTTTCCATAATAGGCTGTTTTGAGAAGAGTGAACTAATCCCTGAATCCTTCTGGCTTCCTGTGTTATCATGAGTTCTCTTCTGCACCTGATCTCATCCTTGTGACCCTACCCATCCATCAGGAGGCCCTCACCAGAGCCAAACAGAAGCTGGTATCATGTTCTTGGACTTCTAGAACTTTAAGTAAAATAAGCTTCTTAAAAATAACCTTTCCTGTCCTCAGGTGTTTTGTTATAGATAGGGGAAATAGAAAAATACAGTGGCAAAGGGGCAGATAGAGGCCTGAGTGTTAGGCTTATGTATGTCCTTCTCCATCAAGAAAAGATTAGGAATAGGGAAGAAAAGTTCCCCTTTACACTCTTCTTTTCCTTAAAACCATTCATCAAGATATTCAGTTGTGAATATCAAAATCTCTGGGACACAATGAAGGCAGTGCAAAGAGGAAGTTCATTGCATTGAGCTCATACATTAAAAGAATAAAAAGTCAACAAATAAATGACCTGATATTATATCTCAAAGCCCTAGAAAAGGAAGAACAAATCAACACCAAAGCAGTAGAAACAGGAAATGATTAAAATCAGAGCTGAGTCAATAAAATTGAAACAAAAGAGACAATTCAAAAAGTAGATAAAACAAAAGGTTGTTTCTTTGAAAGAACAAATAAAATTAATAAACCCTTAACTACACTAATGAAGAGAAAGAAACAGAAAATTCAAACTACAAAAATCCATGATGAAAAAGGAAATATCATGATGAACACTACTAAAATACAGAAGATAGTTGAAAGTATTTTGAAAATGTATACTCCAAAAAAATGGAAAGTCTCAAAGGCATTGACAAATTTCTAGAGACATATGATCTACGCAAACTGAAACAGGAGGACATACACAATTAAACAGATCAATATCAAGCAATGAAATAGAGGACAGCATCAAAAGCCAAGAAAAGCCTAGGACCCAATGAATTCTCAGATGAATGAAATTAAAAGGATAGGAATAGGAAAAGAAGAACTCAAAGCACTGTGTCTTCTATTTGCCAACGAAATGATCCTATATTTAGAAAATCTAAAAAATTCTACCAAAAAATTTCTAGAACTTATGAATGAATTCAGCAAAGTAGCAGGATATAAAATCAATACCCTTAAATCAAATGCATTTCTATACATAAGCAATGAATCCACTGAAAGAGAAATTAGGTAAACTATCCCATTCACAATAGCCTCAAAAAACAAAACAAAACAAAAACAAACAAACAAAAAACTTGAGAATCAATCTAACAAAAGAGTTGAAAGACCTCTACAATGAAAACTATAGAACACTAAAGAAAAAATTGAAGAAGACCTTAGAAGATGGAAAAATCTCCCATGCTCTTTATAGGCAGAATTAATATTGTCACAATGGCCAGACTACCAAAAGTGTTTACACAGGTTTAATGCAATTCCTATTAAAATCCCAATGACATTCTTCATAGAACTAGAAAAAGCAATCATGAAATTCATTTGGAAAAATAAGAGGCCCAGAACAGCCAAAGAAATCCTTAGCAAGAAGAGTTAAGCAGGTGGCTTCACAATACCAGACCTTAAACTATACTACAGAGCAATAGTAACAAAAACAGCATGGTATTGGTACCAATGGTACAGAATAGAAGACACAGAGACAAACCCACATAAATACGGTTATCTCATACTAGACAAAGTTTCCAAAAACATGCATTGGAGAAAAGATAGCCTATTCAACAAATGGTGCTGGGAAAACTGGGAATCTATATGTAGCAAAATGAAATTAAACCTCTATCTCACCCTGCAGCTCAACTCAAAGTGGATCAAAGACTTAAACACTAGAACACACCCTGTGCCTAATAAAAGGAAAGGTAGGCCCAAATCTTCATCTTGTTGTCTTAAGACCTGACTTCCTTAACAAGACTCCTAAAGAGCAAGAAATAAAATTAAGAATCAATAAATGGGATGGATTGAAACTAAAAAGCTTCTTCTCAGCAAAGGAAACAATCAATAATATGAAGATAGAGCCTACAGAATAGGATAACATCTTTATCACACGCACCTCAGAGCAATAATCTCCAAAATATATAAAGAACTTAAAAAACTTAACACCAAAAAAAAAACCAAAAAACAAATGAATAAATGAGCTAAGGAACCGAACAGACACATCATAGAAAAAGAAATATAACCGATCAACAAACATATGAAAAAATGTTCATCATCTCTAGCAATTAGAGAAATGCAAATCAAAACTACTCTAAGATTTTATGTCACTCCATTCAGCACAGTAACTATCAAGAATAGCAACAATAATAAGTGCTGGTGAGAATGTGGGGAAAAGGTACATTCATACATTGCTGGTGGGACTGCAAATTGGAGAAACCACTCTGGAAAGCAGTATGGAGATTCCTCAGAAAATCTGGAATGGAACCACCATTTGATCCAGCTATCCCATTCCTCGGTTTGTACCCAAAGGACTTAAAATCAGCCTTCCAGAATGATGCAGCCACATCCATGTTTATAGCAGCTCAATTCACAATAGCTAAACTATGGAACCAAACTAGGTACCCTTCAACAGATGAATGGATAAAGAAAATGTGGTACATATACACCATGGAATATTACTCAGCCTTAAAGAAGAATGAAATTATGGCATTTGTAGGTAAATGGATGGAACTAGAGAATATCATGCTAAGTGAAATAAGCCAATCCCAAAATACCAAAGGCTGAATGTTTTCTCTGGTAAGTGGAGCAAATCCATAGTTGGGACTGGGGGTAGGGAAGAATGAAGGAACTTTGGATTGTGCAGAGGGGAGTGAAGGGAGGGGTGGGGTTGTGGGGAATGGGAAGGACAGTAGAATGAAACAACATTATTACCCTATAGACATGTATGATTACACACTGGAGTGACTCTGCACCACGTACAGCCAGAGGAATGAGAAGTTGTGCCCCATTTGTGTACAAGGTGTCAACATGCATTCTACTGTCATGTATAACCAATTAGAACAAATTAAAAAATTGAAGCAAATAAATAAGTAAAGGAAACAAAACAAACAAACCTAAGATATCCCGTTGTGAGAAGTCTTTTCTGCAGCTGTGGTGAGAGAGGGGAAGTTCACACCAATGACCTCTGGTGAGTCACCATCTGATCTTGTCATTGGAAGTCCTCTGTGGCCACCTGCCACCAGAATTCCTCCCTGGTCTCCTCCCTCCCAGGATGCAGCTTCCTCTTGTGTTGATGGAGCTCTCCTTCTGGCATGGATTTCTCCTGAACAAGTCCTCTTAGGACTGCACCCTTGGGTGGATGACTGGGAGACGTTCCAGGAATCAGCTCAACATACCTTCATCCTTTTACTTTGGGTTTCACCCCCTGGCAGCTCAGAAGAGCCAGTAGGGATGCAGACATTTCAGAGTTCCCAATCTCTCTCCTCTGGGTAGGTGGGGGAACTTCCCACGGTGATAATGCCGCCACTTTCCCTCCAAAGGTAGACAGAGCTCAGTCTGGGTGTTCAGTACCATATTCATTTATAGCAAGACTCTGCCAAAGGGTAAAAAGTGGTCTCCTAGGCATTGAACAGGGCCATGAGATTAGTAGTGTGAGCCTTCACAGGTCAATCAATCTATTAAGATTTCACTTTTGAGAATAATGTGCGTGATAGAACGGACTTGGTTCTTTTTCTAAATGGAATCCAAATTTCAAGTCTGATTATTGAATAGGCTCTTCTTTTTCCACTCATTTAAGTTGCTGCTTTAACTTTGCACTAAATATGTACTTTGCTCTGGTTTTGGACTGTTTTATGTCCATGGATCTATTTGTCTACTGGTGCACCAACAGCATGCTTTTAAAATCATGGTGACTCTATGGTGTGTTTTGATAGCTCCTAGAGCAAACACGTCTATTATTGTGTCCGTCGGAAAGCATTCTTAGTTTTGTATATGGAATTCTATTGCTCATCCATTTTTTTAAAAGAAGTCAACCTTTTTTGAGGCTTCATCTATATACAATAAAATTAGCGAAGAATGTAAGTAGTATACAATTTTGAGTTTGACACAAAAATGTGGTTATGTCACCATTTTTATAATTACAATATAGCCCATATCAACCCCCCCACCCCACCCCAGATTCCTTCTTGCTGTTTTGGGGTTAACCCATTTCCCAATCCTGGCCCCAGGAAGCCGGCTCTTTCTTCTGTGGCTGTGGTTTTTCCTTTTCTAGAATGCTATAAGGAACTCACACAGTGAATAGTCTTTTTTTGCCTGACTTTTCTTAGCTCAGTGTTTTTGAAGTGATTCATGTTGTTTTAGGAATAAACATTGTTCCTTTTTGTTGCTGGTGGTGGTCCACTGCATGGATAGACTGCAATTTGTTTATTCATTCACCCAGTGATGGACATTGGGGTGGTCACCAGTTTTTGACCATTATCATTTAAACTTCTAACGAACGTTAGCTTACAAATTTTTGCATGGACATATGCTTACATTTCTCTTGGTATTGTGAGCACATATGATAAGTTTATACCTTTATACGAAATAATTTTGATGTTCCAGTTTCTCTGCATCCTCAGCAACACTTGTTATTGTGGGACTTTGACTTTTAGCTACGTGGTGGTATCTCATGGCCGTTTTAATCTGCATTTGCTTAGTGACTAGTGATAGCCTCTTTTCATGGACTTGTTACCTAGACATATCTTTGACAAAGTGTCGGTGCAAGGGTTTGACCCTATTCTTAGTACGCCTGCGTTTTGACGTAACCTATCATGTGAGGTCTTATGTGGAATTTTGTACTTGTGATGTCATGTTGGCATTTAAAAGTTTTCAGATTTTGGAATCCTTCAGACTTTGTTGTTTTGAATTCAGATGCCCAACCTTTATTTTCCCCCTCCTTTAGCTTGTCTTTTCATTTTTTTAACTTTCACAGAGTAAAACGTTTTGATGATGATGATGAAGTCCAGTTTAACAATTTAATCTCTTTTGGTGTTGTATCTCAGAACGCTTTGCCTAGCCCCGGATCACAAAGATTTTCTTCCTTATTTTCTTCTAAAAAGTTTAAAGTCTTGTATTTTTCATTTAGGTTTATGGTATATTTTAGTTTTCCTTACTAGAAGGTGTGAGGTTTATGGAGAATTTATTATTTATTATTAATAGTAGAAGTGCCCACGGATATCCAGTTCTCTGCACCATTTGTTGAAAACACCACTCTTCTTCCATTGAATTGCTTTTGTACCTTTGTTAAAAACCAGCTGATCATACTCACGAGGGTCTGCTTCTGGGTTCCCATTTTGCTCTGCTCATACTGTCCGGGATAAAGAGTTCCCTCACTGGGCCTCAGCTCACACTTTTATTGGAGGAAGTGTTTTAAAGCATTACCAGGCCACGCTGGCTTCCCCCTTTTGGGTCTTTGCTGCCCTTGTACATCTCTCCTGGCCGGACAGCACAGGGATGGGGACGTTCCTTCTGGTGATCGCAGAATGGGGCCTGCCACGTAACGGGTGCTCAGTATTTGTGAGCTACTGTAGCTAGTCATGCACTTGCTGAATACTGCCTACATTCAAGAGAACAGACAACAAGATGAAGGCTCTTGGTTCACAGTGACTGGTTCACAGCTGAGAAGCAGCGACATTTTGCTCTGCTGCAGAGATGGGGCGATTTCCTTTTCTTTTAGTAAGGTATAATCAGGCGAAGAAAATATACTTTTGGGTTTTGACTTTTTCCCACTCCATCAAAATGAAATAATTGTGTTGAGTCCCATAGGAAGACATGGTATAGTTTTACACTTAAGATCGCCTATTTTATTCAATAAAAGAGAGTGAAGGACGCGACCGGCATTGCTTCCATTTCCAGGCATCTCTGAGAAGGGGACGGGCCAGAGGATAACCTTATTATCCCCCATCCTGAGGTGGATTCTGACTTGTGCTGGGAATTCGGTGAGCTTAGGCTGCTTCTCGCTGCTGTGAAGAGTCTCTCTGGTGAGGAACTAATTGTTAAGAGATCCATCCTGCAGAGTTTCACCTGGACATGGCTGGAGAAGGCGGTTCTTCCTCCTAGTGCTGTTTATAGTGAATTTGTTTTTCTTTATGGAGCTGGGGATTGAAGCCAGGGCCTCACACATTGCTAGGCAGGCACTCGACCGCCAAGCTATGTCCCCGGCCCCATGATGAAATTTTACCTGTGATGCCACTGAGCTGTTGAGGGCTGACACGTGCGTCTCTTCTAGCCCTGCCAGGGAAGAGTGTCAGGAAGCCAGCTTGAGAATCCCCAGTCCCTTCTCTGATGTTGTTTCTCACCTCTCTTTTTCGGATGGTCTGGTGTAGTGGGCAGGTAGCAAGACTGGCAAAGCTGGCTTTGAGACTAAGGGCTCAGGGTCTCCATGTTCCTTCCTTTTAAAGAAAGGAAAATAGAGTGACGTGTTGCTCCACAACAGGGACCTGTTCTGAGAAATGTGCTGACAGGCAATTTCATCATGGTGTGAGCGTCACGGAGTGTGCTCACAAACAAGACAGTCATGACATCACCAGCTGAGGTCATCTTACTGGATGCACATCACACATGCAGTCCCTCTTTGATGGAAATGTCATTACCTGGTGCAGGACTGTACTCAGGACACAGCTCATGTCTGAGAACACCTTCTTCACTGACAGAGAATTATAAATGATTAAGTAGCTATTCGGTGACCTATCTATGACAGCTGGCCCTCCTACCTCTTTGAGTGTTGGATTGTCAACTAGACAGTTCACTCCTTCAAGTAAACCATCATGCCACTGGAATCTTGCCTGCATTTTCATTGCGCTTTCTCTGAAAGGTGAAGAATTTGAACATCTACTTTTAAAATAACCTCATCGAATGAATGACTTAACCCTGAAAGCAAATAGTTATATGTTTAATTTTCAGAGTCATGAAATTGTGCGTGAAAGTGATGGGAAGGTAAGTGCCATCTACATTGATGTTGAATAAAAATACAGTCATTACAGTCTTTCTAGAAAATACCAAAAGCCAAATAAGACCTGGTGACAGTGAAGTGTGATTTTGAGGGACTGAACCACATTTTCGCAGCGTGGCAGACCTCAGTTTCTGCTCTTTTCTTTAAATAAAAACTTCTAAATATTTCACCAGCATCTGTCAGGTCTCCCAGAAGTGAGCCATGAATGAGATTTTCCATTTTATGGGGATTGTACTGGATGTTAGAAAAGTAAACTGCAGATACATGAATCCAGGGAGGAAGGATGTAAATACACTCCGTAGGAACAGCTTCCTGAGAAGTGAATGCTGGACAGAATTTCTTGAACAAGCAACTAAAAAGAGAAAACCCAGAGTTTTTAGGCATCAGAGTTTGCAGAGGTTGGTTCCCTACACTCAGGTTTGTGTATGGAGACGAGGTGCCCATCTATAGATGGGAGTGTATAGTGAAGCCCAGGGGACAGGGGGCCACCATTGACTGGACACTCGAGTCTTCCTTCATCCTGACAATGATGTGGGCAATTATGATCCTCATCTTACAGATGGAGAAACCAATCCCGTGATTTTGTCCAAAGTCACTGACTCAGTCCACCTAGGCTGCTATAACAAAATGCCACGATGGAGTGGCTTATACACAAAAGAAACCTAGTTCTCACAGTACTGAAGGTTGAGAAGTCCAAGATCAAGGTGCTGATGGATTTGGTGTCTGGGAGGGCTCACTTCCTGGTTCACAGAAGGTGCCTTGTCCCTGTGTCCCCACATGGTGGAAGGATTGAACTCTTGTCCCTTCTACTCCTCTTGGGCACTAATCCATTCCAGAGGGCTCCACCTTCATGACCCAATCACTGCCCACAGCCGAACCTCTTAATATCATCATGCTGGGGGATTTAGTTTTCAGCCTATGAATTTTGGGGGGCACAGACATTCAGTCCAGTGCTGTCATGTAAGTGGCCAGTGTTGTTTCAGCTTGATGACATTGATGTCACTGTGTGTTTCCCACAGATAGAGACCTATCATTTCTACGTGGTTCCCAGCAACTAAATTACAATCTTAACCAAAAAAAAAAAAGAGATGTCTATCTCTTCAGTTAGAACTTCCTTTGTTTCCACAGTACCAATAATAAAAACCCAGAAGTCTGTGGTTCAGAAAATATAACCGGGAATAACTCAGGAGGCCCTTTTGGTCAAATCACTGTATTTCTCTTTGAAACCACTGAGGATTTTCCCCTAGGAAAGTGCCCTGGACCTGTCATTAACGTGCCAATCCTACAGCCTTTTCCCCACAGAAGGCTGGATGGAGTGCCAGCCTCCTTTGTTCAAAAGCAGCCACAGCAGATACCAAACCTAAACGTTCTGTTTTCTTTATTGTGACTCTTCTGGGGCCAGAACGTTCTAAAATCCTGCCCTGGCTCTGTCAGTCAAACGCCTCATTTCTCTGTGGAGGCTCCGGCTGTGACAGCCCCTTCCTGGGGAAACTTTTCATTCTCAGAGCCTCATAAATAACAGAGAGAGGGGCTCAAGTAGGTCTTTTCCTCCTGCAGATTTTTTGTTTTGTTTTGTTTTTGAGAAGGGGTCTGGTCACGCTGCCCAGGCTGGTCTGCAACTCACGGGCCTCTTGGGATCCTCCCATCTCAGCCTCCCCTGGGGCTGGGACTACAGGTGTGCGCCACTGTGCCTGCCTCCTTGACTTTAAAAAAAAAAAAAGTATTTATTTATTCTAATTTTTTATACATGACAGCAGAATGCATTTCAATTCATAGCACACATATAGAGCACAATTTTTCATGTCTCTGGTTGTACAAAGTAGAGTCACACCGATCGTGTCTTCATACATGCACTTGGGGTAATGATGTCCATCTCATTCCACTGTCTTTCCTGCCCCCATGCCCCTTCTTTTCCCCTCCCTCCCCTTTACCCTATTCAAAGTTCCTCCATTCCTCCTCCCATGCTCTGTTGTTGAAGGATTATCATGTTTATACAGAATGAAGAAAATGGAAACCACTCATGCTCTCACTGCTCAGGTATAAGCACTGTTGATATTTTTGNCCCTATTCAAAGTTCCTCCATTCCTCCTCCCATGCTCCCCCCCCACCGCCCCCCGACTCCTCGGCTTTCTTCTCAACATTGCTGCGTGAAAATGATTGGGATTTTGTTTTTTGTTTGACCTTATCAGTATCGGCTAACCTCTGAAGAAGTTTTAGGCCAACTAGAACATGGTTTTGGGGAACTGAAAATCCCAGAAATGGTTTCAACTTTGAGTTCAGGTAAAGGGTCCTTTCCCTGGTCCTAGGATCCTGCCTCCTCATCAGAAAACAAACCCCTAGTAATAATAACACTTGATATTTGTGCTGGAAATTAAGTTCTCAAGGTTGGCTGGAAAGCGAGTGTACAGAAGTGATCCCTTGGGATGGAAAAGTTTAACTTCTTTGAAAACCCTCCCTCCCATGCTCTGTTGTTGAAGGATTATCATGTTTATACAGAATGAAGAAAATGGAAACCACTCATGCTCTCACTGCTCAGGTATAAGCACTGTTGATATTTTTGCTAAGATTTCTTTCGGGTGCACATATGTGATCTTTCCTCTTATAAGTCAATATCATACTAACAGGAGGAATCTACTGGCTCACGTGGATAAGAAAGCCCCCCGCCCCCACCTCCAGTGCTCATCTTGACAGTATGAGGCTGGAATGATCATGAGGAGACACTGGGAAAAGTCAAACCAAACCTTGAAATGAGGGACCCCTCCTTTCCTTGCTGTATGCACATTTCCCGAAACCCAACCCTCCCTCTTCTCTACAGCAGCCACGTGCACAGGAAAGGACCCCCTGATTCACAGAAGGCACTGGAGGTGCTGCAGTCCCTGAGATGCAAGAAGGGCTTGGGATTCACAGATTGCTGACGTGGGCTAGAAAAACAGTCAGCTTTCCACTGTGACAGAACACCTGGCAGAACTTCCAGGGGGAAGGTTTATTTTGGCTCATCATCTTAGAGGTGTCAGTCCTTGGTTGTTTGGCCAAGTTGCTTTGGGCCTGCGGTGAGGCAGAACAGCATGGTGTGAGTCTGGCACACGGCACATGAGGATTGTTCCCCTCATGGCAGC
The DNA here is from genome assembly GCF_001458135.2 of Marmota marmota marmota. Taxonomy (NCBI): domain Eukaryota; kingdom Metazoa; phylum Chordata; class Mammalia; order Rodentia; family Sciuridae; genus Marmota; species Marmota marmota. The sequence continues at coordinate 52,706,974 of NW_025999968.1, read as the reverse complement.
CAGAAGAGAGAGAGAGAGAGAGGGGGGTCGGGGGGGACCCTCACAGGTCTCCAAATCTCCCTTGAGGGCTTGCTGAGGACCAAGTCTTCAACATGTAGGTTTTTGGGGGACATTTCAGACCCAAACTGTAGCAGGCACACAAGTGCTGGTTTTGGGGGTTGACTGAGGACGAGGTGGTTAAGGGGAAGGCCTGAGTGGCAGACATTTGGGGGCTTCACCTGACGGCACCTCTTCTGACTTGCTCGCGGCAAGGCAGGGTCATGGGACAACTTATAATTAAAGTGGGTAGAGGGAACGCAAGTCACTTCCCGACTGAAATAAAGGAGAGCCAGCGTGTGACCCGCCACCTGCCTCACCCCCTGCTGTGAGATAAATTGAACAATAGATTTTGATTTTTTTTTTTTTTGGCCACTGTTATTTTGAGTTTCTATTTCATCAATCCTGCACATTTCCTGTTGAAACACACTCTTTAAAAAACAAAAATAAAAAACTCAGGTGGCATTGAACAATAGCAGGGGGAAAAATCGAGGCTATATTTAGTAGTAAAGATGCCCAACTGTGAGATTGTTCCCTGAAGCCACTTGTCGGCTGCTCTTTACATAGCGCACCTGCTCCTTCAGCCACACACTCAGCTAGAGAGAGGGGGAAACACCTTCCAGGATCACACATCCTCGATTCTGGAAGTCAGGACTACACTCCTTTAACTTGACCATTTCCAGTTTCATGATTCGTATAGAAAAGTGTGTTCTGAATGGTGCTGAGGGCTGGGCAGCCCAGTGGTGGCTGGTGGAAGGATGGGTCTCAACACCATGCCTGGACCCTGTGTCTCAACAGGGAACTCACAGGCTGCTCACCTGCCAAGCTTTGGTCTTTGCAGAGGCCACTGGTAGGATTGGTCTGCCATTGAGGCTTCTAGCTTCTCTGTTGATGTTTCCTTCTGAGCTGACATGGCGTCTCCTATTTGTTAGTATTTTTCCAGTACAGATGTCAAAGAGGTTTCATATCATGTGTCAACTCTCATATACTGGTACTGGCTGCAGGGGCCACTGTGTTGAGAAGGATGGAGCTTTGCAAACCTGAGCTTGCAATGGATTCCTCTGCATTCATGCTCAGGGTGTGAGTGCTGGGATCCACTGGGCATGAGCGCCAACTCTGGAGACTCGTGCTATGAGAAGAAGAAGGCCAAGGGAGGTCCGTTCATCCCTGGATAGCTTCAGCACGTTATTGTGATGGGAAGGAAATCGGGAAAGCCCACAAAATCAAAGAAAGATCACCGGGGCTACTGCAGAATCAACTCCAGCTGTCCGTGTGTCCTTATGTTTCTGTTCCTCCCTCTCTTTTGAATCCAACGTTTATTTTAGAATAGTTTCAGAATTACTGAAAAGGTGCAAGAATATTGGAAAGATTCCCTACACTGAGCTTCTCTCATTGTTAACACTACTATGTTGCATTTATCACAACTAATAAATCCATGTTGGCACATTATTATGGATTAAACGCCATAGTGTATTTTTAGATTTCCTTTGTTTTTACTTAATGTCCTTCTTCTGTCCCAGGATCCTACCTGGTCCCTGCATTACATTTCCTCATTGTGTGTCTTTAGGCTTCTCTGGCCCGAGGATCTCGGACTGTCCTTGTTTTTAGTGACCTTGACAGTTTCAAGGAGTATTGTAGTCATCTGTAGAATGTCCCTCACTTGGAGTTGCCTTTCCATTTTGGCCCAGTTTGAATTTGGCGTGTCTGTTGGTCATGGCCAGGGGCCGGGTCTGGACTGAACAAATCCACCAGAGGTCACTGCGAACCCCAGTCCTTCCATTTTGTGTCTGCAACTGTGGTGATCAAATAAGGGTCCCCTCCCTGCAAAATTAGGTGACCTGGGTTACAAATCCCAAGAGAATCATTCCATATGACCCAAATGGTAAAATAAGAAGCTGCACAGAATTGATGGCTGAGGTTAAGCAATTAGAGAGAAGAAACCCAAGTGGCTCTGGCCAGAGTCAAAGATGTCACTGCTGTAGACTATTTTCTGTGCCAAGTCTTGAAACAAACCAGCGTGTCTGAAACTCCTTCTCTATTCCTAGTCATTTTGATTGCAGTATCACTGAGCGTAGCAATTTTTTTTTTCCATTAACAAAATGGCAAAGCCTCAAATTATGGTTTCCTACCAATTATAAGATATGATTAATTATTTCTTTTGTATCTTCCCCTGCCTCCACCCTGAAGATTACAGAACAATTAGTGTGCAAGATCCTTGGTGAAGAGCAACTGCGGAGGAAAATTCAGAAATTTGATTCATTTTTAAATAGGTCATTTACACAGCAGAGAACTGGAGTGTTCACTGAACTGAGCTAAACTCGGTGAGCTCATTGACTCATGCCTTTATTTAGAAAACAAGGAATTCATCCAGGAAAACAATTAAACTCTGACCTACTGACAGTAACCTGTTGCTCTTTTGTAACCTGGACCATTACATAGGGTAGAGAGGTTAAGTGAGCTTATACTGCTGCCCCTCTGTGGCCCCATCATATTTTCAATCAGAAATGATTTCACTGTATGTGTCAAAGCCGGACAAGATAAAAAATCAGGTTCCCAGTGATTCCTCACCTCTCTGCTCTAAGACCCTGTAGAGAAGGAGGGAGAGAGGCAAACATTTAAGGCCACCATTTTTATTTTGGTCATAGAGTTATTGAAATACAGTCACAAACCATAGAATTTGCTCATTTGATGGTTTTGACTTCGTTGGCAGAATTGTGAAACCATCACCACAATCAGTTTTAGAACATTCTTGTCATGTGCTCAACAAGAGACTTATACTCTTTAGTAGTCACTCTTCACTTCCCCAAGCCCTGCTCAACCCAGCCCCTCACCACCAATCTGCTTTCTGCAGATTTACCTATTCTGGACATTTCATGCAAATGTGGTCATTTATGCTAGCTTCTTTCACTCAGCACAATGATTTTGAGGCTCATCTGTGTGTTATAACATTTTTCAGAACTTCATTCCTTCTTATTGCCAAATATTGTGTCATGGCAGGCAAATATGGTAGATCTCCCTGTCTAAGGTTCCCAGTTTTAGTTATTTGTGGTTAACCACATCCCAAAAATTTAAGTGAAAAATTTCAGAAATAAACAATTCATACAGTTTAAATGGTGAACTGTACTGTTCTGTGCAGTGTGATGAAATCTCATGCCATCCTGCTCTGTCTTGCTCTGATGTAAGCTTATCTTTGTTCAGGATATCCGTAGTGTATATGCTACCCACTCATTAGTCATTTAGAGACTTGTGTTCATGTCTCTCTTATTTCATTTAAAAATGGCCCCTAAGCATAAGAGTAGTGATTCCAGCAGTTCAGAAACGCCAAAGAGAAGCTAAAACGTGCTTCCTTGAAGTGAAAACAGGAAAGTTCTTGACTTAGTAAGAAAAAAAAATTGCTGAGATTGGTAATATTTATAATAAGAACAAATAGGAAAAAACATAATATATATAGGGTTTGATATTATTTGCTATTTCCGGCACATGACTTCGAAGAAGAAATATGAATGGTCAACAAATATATGAAAAAGATGTTCAACATCACTAGCAATTAGAGAACTACAAATCAAAACTACACTGAGATTTCATCTCATTCCAATTAGAATGACAAGAATCAAGAATACAAGTAACAATAAATGTTGGTGAGGATGCAGGGAAAAGGGAGCACTCAAACATTGCTGGTGGGACTGCAAATTGGTGCAACCACTCTGGAAAGCAGTTCAGAGATTCCTCAGAAAACTAGGAATGGAAGCACCATTTAACCCAGTTATACCACTCCTCAGTATATATCCAAAGGAGTTAAAATCAGCCTACTGCAGTGATGGAGCCACATCAACATTTATAGCAGCTCAATTCACAATAGCTAAGCTATGGAACCCACCTAGGTGCCCTTCAACAGATAAATGGATAGAAAAAATGTGGTATATTTATACAATGGAATATGACTCGGTCATTAAAAAGAATGAAATTATGGCATTTGCAGGCAAAGGATGGAATGAGAGACTATCATGCTAAATGAAATAAGTGAATCCTCCCAAACCAAAGGTTGAATATTCTCTCTAATATGTGGGTACTAACATATAATGAGGAGGTAAGAGCGGAAAAATAGAAGTTCAGTAGATTAGACAAAGGGAAATGAAGTGAAGGCAGGGCAGGAATAGGAAAGTCAGTGGACTGAATCTGACATAACTGTCCTATGTACATATTTGAATATACCACAGTGAATTTCTACATCATATACAACCACAAGAATGGGATCCCAATTAGAATAAGATGTACTCCATGTTTATATAAATATGTCAAAATATACTCTACTGTCATGTATGACTCAAAAGAACAATAAAAAACAGAAATATATCACCCTTGGATGAGGGGGTATTACTGGTACCTCATTTTATTTATCCTTTCATCAACAATGGACATTTGCCACCCCCTCTCAATTTTTGGCCTTAGTGAATAATGCTATTAGGGACATTAATGTGTGTGTTTTTGTGTGAACATATTTTTTTTCTTTGAACATGATTTTTTTTTTTTTTTGTGGTGCTGGGGATTGAACCCAGGGCCTTGTGCTACGAAGCAAGCACTCTACCAACTGAGGTGTGTCTCCATCCCTGAACGTGATTTTTTAAAATTGTATATATTTAAGGTGTATGACATGTTTTGATACATATTGTAAAATGATAACTGTAGTAAATTAACATATCCATCATTTTACTTAGTTATCTTTATTTTGTGTATTAGTAAAAACACCTGAAACCTACTCTCTTAGGTGATTTCCAGTATGCAATATAATAATTATCATTTTCATGTCACACATTAGATCTCTAGAATCATTCACACTACATTTCCAGAATTTTGTACCTTTAACTTACATTTTCTCATTTAAAAAACCACTTTAAATTCTGTTTGTATATATTTGACCTTTTTTTTTTTAAAAAAATTCACATATAAATGAGATCATGCAGCATGTTTTTTTCTATTTGATTATTTCACATAGCAAAATATCCTCCAGATTAATCCATGTTGCTGCCAATGGCAAGACTCTTCTTCTTCTTTTTAAAGCTGTTATTCATTTATTTCTATGGTTTGGATATGAGGTGTCCCCCCAGAACTCCTGTGTAATTCAGGAATGCTCAGAGGTGAAATGACAGGTTGTGAGAGCTGTAACCTAATCAGTCCATCCCAGTTTGCATGGACTAACTGGGTGGTAACTACAGGCAGGTGGGGCTTGGCTGGAGGAAGTGGTCCCAGGGGTGGGGGAGTGGGGACGTGCCCTGGAGGAGTGCATCGTCCCTGTGACCCCTTCCTCTTCTCCCTCTCTCTGCTTCCTGGCCACCATGTATGGAGTAGTGCTCCTCCAGGACCTTCCACTGTGACTTGCTGCTTCATCTTGGTCCAGTGCCATGGACTCAGCCAGCTGTGGGCTGAACCTTGAGCCAAAATATAGACTTTTCCTCCACTAAGTAGTTCTTGTCTGGTATTTTGGTCACAGTGATGGAAAGCTGGCTAACACTATTACATTTCACAATTCCTTCATCCGTTCATCTGTGGACAGACAGATTGCTGTCATCCCTGGCCAGGTGTGAATACAGGAGTCAGGGATCTCTGTGAAGTACTGATTTCAGTCCCTTTGGGTATATCCCTACCAGAGGGTGTCTGAGTCCAGTGGCAACTCTGTTTAACATTCTGAGCAACTTGTGGACTTTTCCAGAGTGATTGCACCAGTTTACATTCCCACCAGCAGGGCATGAGGGTTCTGATCTTTTCACATTCTTGTTACCTGCCTTTTGGATTCTAGCCATGCAGTGGGGGTGAAGTGGAATCTCACTGTGCTTTTAATTTACGTCTCCAAGATGGCTTCTGATGGGCATCTTTTCAAGCGCTCAATAGTCATTTGCATATCTTCTTGGTATATTTGTTTAGATCCTTTTTCCATCTTGTCTTTTTGTCATTGAGTTGTAAGAAAGCTTCTATTAGACCATATATACGTCTCTTATGAGATATTTGATTTGCCAAAAACTTTGCCCTGTCTGTGGATTACTGTTTCACTCTTCATGGAGTCTTTTAGAGCATAAAGTATTTCATATTTATGTATTTTTATTTTGTTGCTTGTGCTTGATATCATATCTAAGAAATCTGATATCAAATCTAAGACATGTTTTCTTCATGTCTATTTTTATGAGCACATGTCAGTGATACATATATCTCTGGACATATTTACATATATCCTTTGGACATATATCTAGGAGTGGGATAGCTGGATCATATGGTGGTTCTAATTTCAGTTTTTTGAGTAACCTCCATACTGTTTCTATAGTGGCTATATTAGTTTACATTTTTACCAACAATGCATGAGAGTTCTTTTCTCCAAATTCTCGTCATCATTTGTTTATATTTTGTTTTTTGATAATAGCTGTTCTAACTTGAGTGAGATGGTACAGGTCGTAGTTTTGATTTGCATTTCCCTGAGAGCTAATAATATGGAACATTTTTCTATGTTTATTGGATACTTGTATTTCTTATTTTGATAGGTGCTTATTCAGATCATTACTCATTTCAAAATTGAATTACTTATTTTATATTTTGAGGTCTTCTGAGTTCTTTCTGTCTTCTCTGTGAGATTAATTGTTGGCAGATGTATTCTCCCATTCCTTAGATTGTCTCTTCATTGTGTTGATTGCTTCCTTTGCTGTGTATAATCTCTTTAGTTTGATAGAATCTTCTTCATCAATTTTTGCTTTTGTTTCCTGTGCTTTTGGAGTCCAACCCAGAAAATTGTTGCCTGTAGCAATATCTTGAACTGTTTCAGGTAATTACAGTGAAGTCATCGATCCGTTTTGAGTTGATTTTTGTATAAGGTGAGATTTGGGGTCATGTTTCAATCTTCTGCACGTGGATACTCAGTTTTCCCAGCAGCATTTGTTGAAGAGGCTCTCCTTTCTCCAATGTATGTTTTTGGCACCTTTGTTGAAAATCAGTTGGCAGTGGATGTGTGGGTTTGTCTGAGTTCTCTATTCTGTTCCCTTGACCTGTGGTTATGCCAATGCCATGCTGTTTTGGTTACTATGACTCTGCTGTAGGTCTTGAAATCAAGTGTCGTGATGCCTCCAGCTTTGTTTTCTTTACCTAGGGGTTGCTTTGGCTATTTGGGTTCTTTTGTACTTCCATTATGAATACCGGGTTGGAATTTTTTATGGACATTACCTTGAATCTGTAGATTGCTTTGGGTAGTATGGATATTGTAAAAATATGAATTCTTCCAGTCTTTGAACATGGAGATGTTTACACCTTTTAGTGCATTCTTCAACTTCTTTCACCAGTGTTATATAATTTTCATTGTAGAAGTCTTTAACTTCCTTAGTTAAATTTATTCCTACTTCTGTTGTTTTTTTGTTTCATATGTGTGTAGCTGTTTGATGAGATCACTTTCATGATTTCTTTCTCTGCAAATTCATTTTTGATGTGTAAAAAGCTACAGCTTTTTGCATGTAATTTTGTATCCTGCGACTTTACTGAATTTGTTTATTATTTCTAACAGTCTTTTGATGGAGTCTTCAGGTTTTTCTATATATAGAATCACGTCATCTACAAACAGAGATTGTTTGACTTCCTCATTTCCTATTTGTAGGCCCTTTATTTCTTTTTCTTGCCTAATTGTTCTGGCTGAATTTTCTAGTACTGTACTGGATAACAGTAGTGAGAGTGGACACCCTTGTCTTGTTCCTGATCTTACAGGAAATTATTTCAACTTTACCGGTTCAGTATGATGTGGGCTATAGATTTGTCCTGTACAGCCTTCATTGTGTTGAGATATGAACCTTCTATGTCTAATTTGTTCAGAGCTTGTATCGGGAAGGGATGTTGAAGTATATTAAATGGCTTGCCTGAGTTTATTGAGAGAATGCATTTTTTCCTTTGTTCTATTTCTGTGATGCATGATTACATGGATTGATTTACATATATCGAAGCATCCTTTCATCCCTGGAACGAAACCAACTTAATAATGGAATGTGATGTGTTTGGTGTTCTGTGGAATTCGATTTGCTAGCGTTTTATTGAGGAATTTTGCATCACCAGGGATATTAGTCTACAGTTTTCTTTGTTGTTGTTGTGTCCTTGTCAGGTTTTGGTATCAGAGTAAAGCTGGATCCTTAGAATGAGCTTGGAGAGTTCCTTCCCTTTCAATTTTATGGTTGGAGGACGTCAGTGTTAGTTCTTTAAAAGTTTGGTGAAATTCAGCAGAGAAGCCACTGGCACTGGGGCTTTTCTTTGTTGGGAGACTTTTTATTTCTTATTCAATCTCATAGAAATCTCAGGTTTTCTATATCCTCTTGGTTCAGCTTTGGTAGGTTAAATGTGTCTTCAATCTTGTCCATTTCTTCCACATTTTACAATTTATTAGCATATAGTTTTTCAAAATGATCTATAATGATACTTAAGTCTCTCTGGTGTCAGTCGTAATGTCTCCTTTTCACCTCTAATTTTATCTACTTGGCCTCTCTCTCTCATTAGTCTAGTTAAATTAGTCAATTAAAAAAAACTCTTTTTGAAGAGCCACTCTTTATTTCAGTGATCTTAGGAGTTTTCTATATTCTATTCCAGCTTTGATATTTATTACTTCTTTCCTTCTACTTATTTTGGGTTTGGTTTCTTTTTTGCTTTTATGGAGCCTTTAGAAGCACTATTAGGTTGTTTATTTGAATCTTTGTTTGTTTTCCTTTTCTTTCTGTTTTTTTCTTTTCATTTTGCCTTCCTTTTTTTTCTTTTTCAATTTTTTAAAAATATAGCATTCATTGCTGTAAACTTTCCTTTATTACACCATTTGCTGCTGAATCATAAGGGTTTTGGTATGTTTCCACTTTCATTTGTTTCAAGGAATTTAAATATTTTCCTTCTTTCTCAATGACCCTCTCTTCAAAAGTGTGTCATTCAGTCTTTATGTATTTATAATTTCTAAAATTTCTCAGTTATTAATGTATAGTTTTCTTCCATTGTGATCAGAAAATATTCAAGAGATGATATCAATTTTTTAAACTTGTTCACACTTGTTTGTGTCTAATATATGGTCAATACTAGAGTAAGTTCCATGTGCTGATGAAAAGAATTTGTATTCTGTAGCTGTGGCATGGAATGTTTTATAAATGTCTGTTAGGTGCCTTTGATCTGCAGTATAGTTTGCCTCTTACATTTCTTTTTTGATTTTTTAAAAATTCTGAATGATCTCTTCATTGGCAAGAGTGGGGTTTTGAAACCACCTACCATTATTGTATTGGAGACTGTCTCTCCCTTTAGGTCTAATAGTGTTTGTTTTATGAGATTATGTACTTTGATGTTGGGTACATAGATTTACTGTCATTTTATCTTCTTGATGAATTGATCCCTTGATCATTATATATTGACCTTATTTGTCTGTTCTTACTGCTTTTTTGTCTTTAACTCTATTATGTCAGATGTAAGTATAGCTTCTCCTTTTTGCTTTAGGATTCCATTTTCCATCCTTCCAATTTCAGTCTCTGTGTTTTTATTGTTGAGGTGAGTTTCTTGTAGGCAGCATATTTGTTGGGTCTTGTTTTTAATGTATTTATCTAGTCTGTATTTTAAAAAAATATTTATTTTTTATTTTATTGGGGAACTAAGTTCATTTTCATTTAGAATTACCATGGAAAGGTGTATATTTATACCTGTAATTTTGTTGATTTTCTTCTAGTTGTTTTGAATATTCTTTCTTTTTCTTCTTCTTCTTCTTCTTCTCCTCCTCCTCCTCCTCCTCCTCCTCCTCCTCCTTCTTCTTCTTCTTTTGGTTTGGTGCTTTACTTATTGATAATGTTTGATTTTTTTTCGATTTCTCATTTGAGTATTTTCTCTTCTAGTGGGAATTATATTTTATTTCATTCTCAGATTGAAATTAAAGTGCATTAAAAATAATTGATTTTTACTTATTGATATTGTGTCTTGCAATCTTACTGATCTCATTTATTAGAGCTAATGGGTTGTGTATAAATTCCTAGGATTTTCTATGCACAAAATCATGTCATTTGTTAATATAGTTTGACTTCTTCCTTTCCAATCTGGATGTCTTTAGCTTCTTTTTCTTGCCTAATTGCCCTCACTAAAGCTCCTAATAAAATGTTGAATAGAAATGGGGTGGGGGCACATGCTTGTCTTATTCCTGACCATAGGGAGAAGCTGGTTTGTCTTTTTACTATTACAGATGATGCTAACTATTTCTTTATTGGGTTGAAGAAGTTCTCTTAGATTCCTATTTTGCTGAGTTTTGTTATCATGAACGGGTGTCGATTCTGCCAGCTACTTTCTTTCTGTGTCTATTGAGATGAACACGTGGTTTTGTTCTTTATTTTATTTTTACAAAAGGTACTGATTTTGTGACCTATGGAGAACTCTTATAATTTCATAAAAAAGATTCATAAACAAATACAAAGTAAGGGAATACATTAAATATAAAAAAGAAATACAGTAGTTTATAAGCATTAGAAAAGATCCTTTGCCTCAATTTAAAATGGGATTAACATAATAATGAAATTCTACTCAACTTAAAATGAAAAAGACAAAAATTATTAATCACATTTTTGACTAAAGGAAAGAGAAACAGGTTCTCTAATATACTATTGGTGGGAATATAAATTTGTATAATGTTTCTGAAAATCAGGAAATAGTTGTAAAATGAAAATGTCTTTTGATCCAATCTCTGATCCAATTTGCAAGAATAAACCCTTAAATATATTTTCATTCATGTGCCCAAATATATATTCAAGGATTGCATTCCATTTCTTATACTACTGGGATTTTTTTTTTTTGCATTAACAGTTACCCTTGTTTGTTGTTTTCTACATCCTTTCTAAATTTAACAAGGAATCTGTAAGATCCATACAAATAGCATTTTTTTCACAAGATGATTTTCTATCAATTTCAATTTTGTTCTAGAAATATCCTCACCAGGCTTCCCCAGCTTCAACTGTGAGTTGTTTTCAAGCCTCTTGAGCAGTGAGTGGTGCTATTCTTCCCTGGACCCATACTTTCTCAGACTGATATACTGGCCTTATATTTTGTTTTGATATGAAATCATTTTTGTCCTTTATTCTATTAATAAATTGTGTTGCACTAATCGATTTTTTATGTTGAATTCATAGTGCATGCCTGGGATAAATCTCATTGGATCATGATACACATACCTTTTTATACATTGTGGATTTATTTTACTAGTAATCTGTTGAGAAGTTAGAATTTGTCTGCATAACAGGTATTGGTAAACAGTTTTCGTACGATGCCTTTGATTTTGGTTTGGGAGTAATACTGACCTCATAGAAGCTTTAGGGAGTCTTCTTTCTTTTTCTTCTTCTTTTTTGGAAGAATTTGTTCAGGGCTGATGTTAAAACTTCTTTAAACTTTTGCAGAATTCACCAGTAAAGCTCTCTGGTCTTGTCCTTTTCTTCAAGGTAAGTTTTCTGCTTACTAATTTAATCTCTGTGTTACTGATGCGTCTGTTCAGGTTTTCTGCTGCTTCTTGAGTCAGTTTGAATAGTTTTGTCTTTCTTTTTTTTTTTTTTCAGAGTAGAAATTAGAAGTTTATTAAAGGACAGCAGAAAAGACTTCTCCCGGAGGAAGAAGGGGACCCAAGAGGTGGAATCCCTAGTTTTGTCTTTCTAAGATGCCCTTTTCATCTGGGTTATCTGATTGTTGACATAAAATAGTCCAGTGTTTCCCCTTCTAATCATGTTTGTTTCTCTAAGGAAAGTAGCAATGTCTCCTGCTTCATTCCTCATTTTGTTCTCAAATGCCACCTTTTTGGTTTCACTAGTTTTCCCCGACTATCTGTCTATTCTTTATTTCACTGTCAGTATATTATTTATTTTTTTTAAATTTTTATTGTTGGTTGTTCAAAACATTACACAGTTCTTGATATATCATATTTCACACTTTGATTCAAGTGGGTTATGAACTCCCATTTTTACCCCGTATACAGATTGCAGAATCACATCAGTTACACATCCATTGATTTACATATTGCCATACTAGTGAGTATATTATTTCTTTCCTCCTTGCTTTGGGTTCAGCTTGCTTTTATTTTCCTAGCTTCTTTAGGTAGAAAATGGTTATTGTTTTGAGATTTTAAAAATTCATTAATTCAACAGACCTTTGTTGCACATACAGTAGGCATTAGTACTTTTTGTGTTGGCCAGATTCTCCTACATGAACTTAACTTACGAGATTTTATTTTTCTTATTTTTAATATAGGCATGTATAATCATAATTTCCCACACAAGCAATTCTTATATGGTTTGTGGTTTTGTTTTCATTCATCTCATTTCAAATTCACTTGTAACTTTGGTTCTGACCCATTAATTCTTTTAAATAATTTTTAAAATTTATGACAGTGGAATGCATTACAATTTTTATTTCATATATAGAGCACAACTTTTCATGTATCTGGTTGTATACAAAGTATATTCACACCAATTCATGTCTTTATACACGTACTTGGATAATAATGATCGTCACATGCCACCATCACTTCTAACCCCATGCCTCCTCCCTTCCCCTCCCACCCCTCTGCCCTATCTAGAGTTATCAATTTCTCCCATGCTCCCCATCCCTACCCCACTATGAATCAGTCTCCTTATATCAGAGAAAACATTTGGCATTTGTTTTTTTGGGATTGGCTAACTTCACTTAGCATTATCTTCTCCAACGCCATCCATATACCTGCAAATGCCATGATTTTATTCTCTTTTATTGCTGAGTAATATTCCATTGTGTATATATGCCACAGGTTTTTTTTTTTATCCATTCATCTATTGAAGGACATCTAGGTTGCTTCCACAGTTTAGCTATTGTGAATTGTGCTGCTATAAACATTGATGTGGCTGTGTCCCTGTAGTATGCTGTTTTTAAGTCCTTTGGGTATAGACCCAGGAGGGATAGCTGGGCCAAATGGTGATTCCATTCCCAGTTTTCCAAGAAATCTCCATACTGGTTTCCATATTGGCTGTACCAATTTGTGGCAATGTATGAGTGCACCTTTCCCCTACATCCTTGCCAACACTTATTGTTGTTTGTCTTCATAATAGCTGCCATTCTGACTGGAGTGAGATGAAATCTTAGAGAAGTTTTGATTTATATTTCTCTAATTGCTAGAGATTATAAACATTTTTTCATGTATTTGTTGATTGATTGTATATCATCTTCTGAGAAGTGTCTGTTCAAGTCCTTGGCCCATTTATTGATTGGGTTATTTGGGGTTTTTTTGGTGCTTAGCTTTTTGAGTTCTTTACGTACCCTAGAGATTAGTGCTCTATCTGATGTGTGAGGGGTAAAGATTTGCTCCCAAGATGTAGGCTCTCTATTCACCTCACAGTTTGTTCCTTTTGCTGAGAAGAGACTTTTTAGTTTAAGTCCATACCATTTATTGATTCTTGGTTTTAATTCTTGCGCCAAAGGAGTCTTATTAAGGAAGTTGGGGCCTAATCCCACACGATGGAGATTAGGGCCTACTTTTTCTTCTATTAAACGCAGGGTCTCTGGTTTTATTCCTAACTCCTTGATCCATTTTGAGTTGAGTTCTGTGCATGGTGAGAGACAGGGGTTTAATTTCATTTTGTTGCATATGGATTTCCAGTTTTCCCAGCACCATTTGTTGAAGAGACTATCTTTTCTCCAATGCATGTTTTTGACACCTTTGTCTAATATAAGATAATTGTAATTTTGTGGGTTAGTCTCTGTGTTCTCTATTCTGTACCATTGATTTACCAGTCTGTTTCGGTGCCAATACCATGCTGTTTTTGTTACTATTGCTCTGCAGTATAGTTTAAGGTCTGGGATAGTGATGCCACCTGCCTCACTCTTCCTGCTAAGGATTGCTTCAGCTATTCTGGGTCTCTTATTTTTCCAGATAAATTTCATGACTGCTTTTTCTATTTCTATGAGGAATGCCATTGGGATTTTGATTGAAATTACATTAAATCTGTATAGTGTTTTTGGTCGTATGATATTTTGATAATATTAATTCTGCCAATCCAAGAACAAGGGAGATCTTTCCATCTTCTAAGGTCTTCTTTGATTTCTTTCTTTAGGGTTCTGTAGTTTTCATTATATAGATTTTTCACCTCTTTTGTTAAGTTGATTCCCAAGTATTTTATTTTATTTTATTTTTGAGGTTATTGTAAATGGGATAGTTTTCTTAATTTCCCTTTCTGAGGATTTCTGACTCATTAATTTTTTTAGGACTATGTTTTCTAGTTCCTACGTATTTGTATTTTCTGAATTTCCTTCTGTTATCAATTTCTAATTTCACTTTATTGTAGTTGGAGAACATATTCATATGGTTTCTACCAATTGAAATTTATTGAGACTTGTCTTATGACTTAACATATGGTCTATTCTAGAGAATCTTTCATGTGTGCTCATGAAGAATGTGTATTGTGGAATGTTCTACAGATGTTTATTAGGTGTAGTTGGTTTATAGTGCTGTTCAAGTATTCTATTTCCTTGTTGACCTTTGGTCTAGTTCTATGTATTATTGAAAGTTGGGTTTGAAGTCTTCAGTTGTTATTGGTGACTTGTGTATTTTTTCTTTCATTTTTTCATTTTATCAGTTTTTACTTCATGAATTTTGGAGCCTTGTTTTTAGGTGCATTTGTATGTGTAGTCTTTATGTCTTTTAATGGATTGACACTCTTATATTTAAAAAAGATAAGAATTTTACAAAAGCTCTATCTCTAGAAACAATTTTTGCATAAAGTCTATTTCATCTGATATATTATAGATATACTATATTCCATGTGACTAGTATATCTTTCTCCATTCTATAATTTTCAAAAGTAGTTATGTCTTTGAGCCTAAGATGTATCTTTTGTAGACAGAATATAGTTTTTTAAAAATCCATTCTGCAAATCTGTGTCTTTTGATTGGAGTGTTAATTTATTTACATTCAATGCAATTATTGTTTGGGTAAGTTTTATGTCTGACATTTTGATATTTGTTTTGTGTATATCTTTTTGGCTTTTCTATTCTTCCATTACTGCCTATTTCAGGTTTGACAGATTGTTTCTTTTGCTTGTGTCTTTTTTTTTTTTCTTAGCTGGGAATTACATTTAACATCTCAGTTCTCTAGATAGTTTGATTCTGATAAGTTTACATGTGGTCTCCTTGAATTTATCCTTTTTGAAGTTTGTTGAGCTTCTTAGATGAGTGGATTAATGTCTTTTATCAGATTTGGGAAGATTTTAGTCATTTTTTTTTCAACTATTATTTTTAATTCATTCTCTCTCCTTTATTCTGGAATTTCCATTATGTGTATGTTGGCTCTATGTTCTATTATTTTTCTTCATTACCTTTTCTTTCTATCAGACTGAGTAATCTAAATTGGCCTATTTTCAACTATGTTATTTCTTCTGCCAGCTGAAATCTGATGTTGAGTGAATTTTTTAAATCTTAGTTTTGTTCTTTTCAGTTCCAGAATTTCTCTTTGGTTCTTTTTCATATGTTTTATTTCTTTGTTAGTATTCTTTATATGGTAAGATATTATTTTTATACTTTCCTGTACTTCTTGAGATGTTTGTCCATTTTTTAGAACATCTTCAAATAGCTATTTTAAAAAAACTCCTTATCTAGTAAGTCCAATATCTGGTATTCCTTAGGGACTTTTTTGTGGATTGATTCACCCTTCAGTGAATGCTTTATCATAATTTGTTGTTTCTTCACATGTCTCCTAATTTTTGTTATTAAAAATTGAACTTTTAAAATAATATAAGGTGGCCACCCTGTAAATCATATTTTTATCCCTTTTTAGGATTTTTTTGTGGCTGCTCTCTATTATTTTTGTTGTTGGGCTAGTGGCTTTTCTGAATTAGTTCTGCAAAGTCTGTACTCTTTGTCTTTGGTGTTCAATGATGCCTCTGCTCACTCGGTTTAGAGGTATGCTAGTGATTAGGAAGAGATTTCTGAAGTGTCTGGAACCAATAAGTCTTTCCGTCTCTGCTGAGGGCTTCCTTGTGTGTATTGGGACATACCTTCTACACGCAGTGAGAGTTAACAGCTTGAGATGTTTGTTCAGTTATTAGAACTTTTGCCTTCACTTCTTGCTCCATAAGCTTAAAATCATTGAAGGTGAGAGTTAAGGACCCTCCAGGTCTTCCTTGACCGTGATTCACGTGGGGCATACCCACAGTCCTGTACATGTGTGGAATTTTAGGTTCCCGGGGAAAATGTCAGGGCTTTTCAGAGTTCCCGATCAACATCTCATTCCCCAGCATTTCCTTTTAAACATTTTGGCTGGCCTATTGTTTGCTTCCACTGTTATCTGCTGCCTCGGGCAGTCATGGTGTTAAACCACAGTCTCTGATTGTTTTTGACAAATGTCCTCTGAAGGAAAGGCTATTTGCCCAGCAGAGGCTCTGAGTCACATTTGATCAGTGTTTGCAGTATACATCATTGACCTTTATTAATATGTAAAACTAACATGTTAATATAAAACAACCACACCCACATAAAACACACCACCACGACAAACACACATATAAAAACATATCTTCTTCACTGAATGGGATTATTGGACATGCATTGTTCTTCAACTCACTGAATAAAATATCACAGACAGTACTGTAATGGTGATCACAATTAGCAACCCATAGCTTCAGCTTTGCCATCAGATGGCTGGATTCAAATTCCAGCTTTACCACTTACTAACTGTGGGATCTGGTAAGTTAGTTAACTTTGCTAAACTTTAATGTTTTTAACTGTAAATTTGGAATGATAATAGTGCCTGTTTCTTAGGATCTGGGGGAGGAAATAAAGCATTAAAATGTGCAAAGCACCTAACTCAGTGTGTGGAATGTTTTGAGTGTTAATAAATATTAACTACATGCTACTGGGTAATAAGAATGAGCTATAGATTGTTTATTCATTTACCTATATGTGGATATCTAGGTTGTTTCTCCTTTTTCTTTGTTGTTGATAATGTTTGAGTTGATATTTATTGTAAGTAATGCCACAAAATGGGCATACCTGCATCACTTTGCATCACTCATATATGACTGTTTGTAAAGGATGTATTTCCATAAGTGGAGTTACAGGATAAGTAGATGCGGCATTTGAATTCTGCTAGAGACTACAAAAGATGCATAGTAATTTCCTTTCTCATTAGCAGTATATGTGAAGGTCTCTTTACCTTCTACCGAATATATTGTTCCACAATGTTGCTCCTGGAAGTTTTGATGCAAAAAAATGTTTTGGCTCATGCAAGGTGAGTGCAGGGGAAGGAAAGGGGCGGAGGGACATGGTGGCCAGCTTGGGCAGCAGACTGCTGACAGGCCCCTGCTGTGACCCTGATTTGCAATGTCTCTTTCAAGTCAAGTTAGGCTCTGCTGTCACTGACTTGATGAGCAATGTCAGAAGGGCCAAGGACTCCTCTGCTTGGCCTCCCCAGCCCCTGGGGAGTCGCTGTTTACAGCTCTTAGTTATTTCCCTTGCCCTCCCCATCCGCCTGCTTCGCCCACCATCCCCGGCTGACCTCCTCAAGAGTCCCAGGCGTGTCCCCTGGCTCTCAGGACTCAGCTACCAGACATGGTCTGGGGTGTTCCCAGGGAAAGCTAGACCCTGTCCAACCTGTGGTTTCAACCCTGGCCTCACATAAGAGTCACCTGGGAAACTTTAAATATACTGTGATCTGAATCTCGCCCTGGGAGGGGCCTGTGTTACTGAGGAGGAACCAATGTCCCTGGTCAGGTGAGCAGCTTCCTGGCTTGGCACAGCCTGTGAATGGCAGAGCAGGGACTAGACTGTGGGCATTCTGACTCGGCCCAGTGCTTCCTGCATATGGCTAAGACACTGTCCCTAGGTATCTTGGGGGATTGTCAAAATATCCAATACATAGATGTCAAAACATCAAAACACACAGATGCTTCTGTCCTTTATGTACAGTGGCATCATATTTGCATATAACCCTCATAAACCCTCCCATATACTTTAAATCATCTTTAGATGACTTATACTACCTAGTACACTGTAAATGTTATATAAATAGTTGTTATGCTGTGTTGTTAGCAAATAATGGAAAAAGTCTGTACGTGCTCAGTACAGATGTGATTATTTTCCCCTGAATATCTTCAATCCATCGTTGGCTGAATCCAAGAATATGGAACCCACAGACACGGAGGGGCCAAACGATATTGCTGCTGTCATTACTTTTATTTCTTCTGTATCCAGGTTTCCCAAACTAAATTCCTCAGATCAAGAGTTTATTTGCTAAATATGGTAACTAGGGTTTCTAATATTTTTAAAAGCTTAATAGAAATTATGACTTCATCTGTGATTAAAACACACAGACTACTACTTAGTAAAATGTAAATGATTTGGAAGGCAAAAAGTTTTAACATCTAAGAGCCCAAGAAAGAAAAATAACAAAAGGGTCAAAAGGGTCAGTGGCCAACTTTTTATAAAATAATAATAATAATAGTAATAATAAATGTTGAAATTGCAGCACAAACCTCCCTTGCATCTGTTGGAATTCTCACTCTCTGACCCTCCAAGTGTCTGGTCAAGGAAAAGGGACCAACAGACAGGATCCGATGCACTGTCTGGGCAAGATGTCACCGACTGCCAAGATGCGGAGATCTGAGAAACCTCCCAGGGAATGTGGTAGGGCCTCTAACGTCCTCAGGATGTGGGCTTCCAGGGCTTCCAGGTGGACCTGAGTGCCATCCCTAGAAGATAGGTGGAGTAGGGGGTCAAGGGCACAGGTACCCAAGGGAACAAGGGAGTGCAACCTGCACCACAGTGATGCCCCCATTGGTGTAAGCTGGCAAACGTCAGGTTCATCAGAGGGCTCACTCCTATCTCCCAGGGGAACAGGAGGAAGAGGAGCAGAGAGAGAACAGGGGGTTTCCTTTCGCACTTCTGGTGGCAAGTCGAACAATGACCCCTCAAGGTGTCCATGTCCTGGTACCCAGAATCTGTTAGTTATCTCGGATTATGAGGGTGGGTTCAATATTATCAACAACATTTTGATAAGAGGGAGTCAGGATGGTTAGAATCAGAGAGAAACAGGTGTCCATGAAGGCAAAGAGCACTTGGTTATGGGCGAAGGAACGCAGGCAGCTAGCCACTCAAAGCTGGAAAGAATAAGGAGCTGTCTCCTTATTCTCCTCCGGAGATTCCAGAAAGAACTAGTCCTGCTCACACCTTGTCATCCACCCAGTGAGACTGACTTTAGACTTATGATCCTAGGAATATTAGAAGAATTCCTGGTAATCGTCTTCATGATGCCATTTCTAGTTTTTTTCCCATTAAAAAAAAATTAACCCTCGAATATGGTCCACACTTTGAAAGATAGAAAATTGTTTTGATTTAAATCTTAAATGTCCCCAGAAGCCATGTGTTGAAGTCTTGGTCATCAGCCTGTGATATGGTGGAAGATAGTAGAACCTGGTGGTGGGGTTTAGTGGGAGGAAGTGAGGTCACTGGGAATTCACCTCCAAAGGGGATATTAGCACCCTGGTCCCGTCTTCTTCTCTGTCTCCTGGCCATCATGAAGTGGACAGACGTCCTCTGCCATGAACTCACTGCCATCATGTTCTGCCTCACCACAGGCCCGAAAGCAACCTGGCCAACCAACCATGGACTGAAACCCATGAAATAGTTTCCAAATAAACATTTCCTTCTCTGTATTGATTTACCTCAGGTGTTTTGTCACAGTGACAGGAAGATAACTAACCCAAAAAGGTATGTAATTCAAAGATTCTCTTTTCCCATTTCCCAGCCACAATCATCTCCTCCTCCTCCTCCTCCTCCTCCTCCTCTTCCTCCTCCTCCTCCTCCTCCTCCTCCTCCTCCTCCTTCTTCTTTTTTTTCTGGAAGGAGCTGCAGTTAACCAGTTTCCTGTAGTATTCCCAAGAGTTGTTCTGTGCATACAGAAGCATACCTGTACATAGTATATACTTTGTGCAAAAAGTAGCACATTATACATTGTATTGTGCACTTCCTCTTTTAACTTCGTATTATCAGGGAACTAATTTTATGTCAGAATATACAAGGCTAATTCTTTTTTTAAATAGTGAAGCTGTCATCATTTGTATAATCATTCACTTAGTGATGGACATTTGGGTTGTTTCCATTCTCTTTCTCAAACAATATTTCAGTTAATATCCTAGTAATATGTACATTTTATGCATATACATACATATATGTGTATATATATGTGTGTGTGTGTATATATATATGTGTGTGTGTATGTATGTGTATATATATATGTGTGTGTGTGTATATATATATATATATATATATATATATATATATATATATACATATATATATACACACACACATATCTACTAGATGAAACTCTAGAAGGGAGATGGCTATGCAGAAGGGCCTGTGTGTTTTTTAATGACCTCTAAGGTAATTGAGTTGCCCCCTTAGAGGTTGTGCCAATTCACACTCCACCAGCAATGTTTGGGGTGCCTGTTCCCCAGTCTCTGGCTACGTAGTTATCAGACTCAATCTCCTCTACCTCCTCTCTAAGAGCACAGGCTGGAGATGAGTTACCAGCGTTCATGCCCAGAAGGCCTCCTGTCCTGTGTCTTGTCCACTGTGCAGCTGAGACTTTTCCCTTGGCCCTCGCCCTCCTGGAGGGTCAGCGTGACAGTGTGACTTCTCCAGCTCCTTCTTTAACAGCATCATCATGGCTGGGTGCAGCACAGGGCCTTGCTACGGAGAAGGCAAAGTCTGGGGCATCCAAGGAGAGGACAGCAGCCGTGAGCTGCTAAACGTCCCTGCCTACCCCGAGAAGCAGGAGGAAGGAGGCATGACTGCGTTTTCAGGACACATTACGGTCACACCATCTGATTGCTGTGCACTTGACACTCATCACATCTTTCCTAGTAATCTGAATAACAACTTTATGTAAGGGGAAGTCATCCAGTTACTCAAATAAAAAATGTACTAGGCTGTTTCGACGTTAGCCTTTCCTCTCTGACTTAATTCGCCTCTGTCCTGCCTCTTTCTAGCAGGTTTATTTCTCAAACACCAATTTGCTCCGTCTGTGCTGATGGTTCCTAATTTATGATAATTTGACTTAGTGATTTTTCAACTTTGTGATGGTGCAAAGTGATATCATTCAGTTGAAATCGTACTGGGAGTTGCCCATGACCGTAGGGGTAACCTAGTGTGCTAGTGTGCTGTGCTGCTAAGTGACGATGTGCAGTAGATGATGTGTATTAAATGCATTTTCAATTTATGATTGAATTATTGGGACATAACCCCAGATTGAGTCAGGAGGATCTGTAGTTCCTCAAATGTAGCCATTATGCTAAAATAAACACGTGAGGGGAGAGACGGAGTGTGAGCCCAGGGAGTCTCCCTGTGGGGGGTTGAGGTGGAGAGGCCTTGGAGAAGGGAAAATGGAGTGTTGGGTCTTATCAGACATTTAGACTCCAGAGATTTTAAAGCTATTGCCTCAATACATATGGGGATGAAATCACGTCATCGGGCTATGCCCTTTGTCCATAGTGTCCTGGTCATTTTCTTTTCTTCTATTTTTGGCTGTTGCATCTGGCATGTTATGTAGCCCATCACAGAAATGTCTGGCCTAGTGGTTAGCAAGAGGAACTGGAAACTAGCAATGAGATGTTTCTAATCTCCAGTCCAAAACAGAGCCTGTCCTCAGACTTCCATTATGGCTTGCCTGCCTAGGGTTTCCCGAAGCTTGTAACTCAAAGGTGGTGGGGAGAATGCTGAGCTTACCTGTCTCTTGGGCACCATGCATACTGGGTCATAAGGAGATGCTACTCATTGCCAGGAACAGATCCTGCCATTATCTCAGGTGTCAGTGAAAGAAGACAGCTGAGGGGAGTGCATATGATTTCCTGATTGAGACTGAGAAGAGATGTGGGACTTGGTGGGAGAGTTACATATTTCCTTTCCCCTATTTCTCCAGTTAAAAATACCTCCCACTGGTTGGCTGGCAGACCTCCTGGACAAAGAGGTATCAAGATGACCTGAGAGCTATTTGGGAGGAAGACTTAGGAAAGATTTTCCTCTTCAGATTCATTTGATTACTGGAAGGGAGGAAGGACAAGTAGGAGGTGAGAATACATTCCACACTCAAGGTTTGGTCAGAAGGGAGGCAGAATTGGTGATGTGGCAAGATGGTAGCAGATTGTATAGAAATTGAAAAGTCAGATTTAGAAGAATAACAACAGATCTACCTTTCAATGTTTCTATTAAGAATGAGTGGATCATATTGTTCTTCCCAACAGTCATGAAGCTGTTAATTCTCTGAGTTATCAGCCCAAACATCTCTGCTTCCTGCACATTGCTCCAAATGAGCAGTGAATTTAATTTTCAAGGGGCCTCTGTGCTGTGTAGACAGGAAGCAGACAGGGCCCTTTAAAATATATGGATTCCAACCAAGGGCAATGCCAGGCTGAAGCCTTTCTTGGCTCTAGTGTGGAAATGCATGAGGACACAGTGAGGAAACTGACGAAATAAATATCAATGGCTAAAAGAGAAGAAGAGTTCATGCTCTTTAGGTATCAGAGCATGCGAACTGAACACCACCAAGGTGTGGTCTTTTTGTCTCGTATATATTAGAAGCTCAGTAATTTCCAATATTGATGAGATATGAAGAATAATAACAATGAACACTATCATGCATGTTATGAGGCAGGTCTTTTTAAAAATTTGTTATTCTTACAAATAACAATGCATTTAATTCTCATAATTCTTTCTTAACGTGTTTATATAGGTATGTTTGCTTACATATGTACAGAATGTATTTCTTCTAAGTATTTATTTATTTTTTTAGTTGTAGTTGGACACAATGCCTTTATTTATTTATTTTTATGTGGTGCCGAGGATCGAACCCAGGGCCTCGCACGTGCTAGACGAGTGTTTACCACTGAGCCACAATCTCAGCCCAAATTCTCATAATTCTATAAGGTGTCCGTTATTACCATTCCTACCGTAAGTGTGAAGAAACAGGTGACTTGTCCACACCACATGGCTTAGAAGTGGGCGCCAGTGCTTTCTAACAGAGCCCGTGGAATCACCTGACTGAGTCTTTGTAGAGAACCCATTTGGGGAAAGTAGTGACAGGAGCATTAGATTTGGAGTCCAACAGCCCTGTGTCCTCCCTCCCCATTCTATGGCCGTGGGCATGTCGTGTAACTACTCTGAAATTTTATTCCATTTCTTACCTGAACAATGAGGATGATGTGACTTATTTTGAAGAGAACTGAAAAGATTAAATGTAATAATCTGGGCCTATGGAAACTCACCGCTAACACTCAACCTAAGCATCCTAAGCCTCATGCTGGAGCCAAGACTCAGTCCCTTGCTTTTCTGCGACTCTGTTCCTTAAGCAAGTGAACCTGTGTGTTTGAAGCAAAAAGATCTCAAAGGGTCCATTTAACCTGTCAAAACTATAAGACTAAATAAACTTTGGCAAATTGTTCCTAAAAATGCTTTCACAAACACACACACACACACACACACACACACAGCTTTTTTGCACGCCGTTTTCATCCATTTCTAAGAATGCATTTGGCTTTAACGTGCTGCAAGTCTAATTTTTCAGAATTTATTAACATCTAGAGGATTCTACTGAAAGTAGCCCTTAAAATGATACTAAATTAAATTAATTTTCTTTTAGATGCACTGCCCACATAAAAAACATGCCTCCTTCTAGATGGAGACCTACCACACCTACTCTCTGGTCTAAGAAGAGAATCTGACTGGCAGCTGGGCCATTCCTAACCACTTTTTTTTTTAATATTTATTTTTTTAGTTGTAGTTGGACCAATATCTTTATTTTACTTATTTATTTTTATGTGGTGCTGAGGATCCAACCAGGGCCTCACATGCACTAGGCGGGCGCTCTACCGCTGAGCCACAGCCTCAGCCCCTCCTAACCACTTTTCATGAAAGATATTTGCTAATTGCTTGGTGTGGTCTCCTCCATTGCAAGGGATACCAGGTGATGAGGAGCACAAGCTCACAGCTCTGCCTACACCATGAACACTTGATGCAGCTGTGATTTTTGTGTCATCTACCACCACAAGATCGGATGGCATAGAAAGAAATACCCATTTATACGGAGTTGTTAAAGAGGAGCATTTCCCACCAACTCATATGAAAAGCAGCTGCCCTTACCTACCTCCTTCCTGCTTTCCTCCAGCTCTTTCAACTCTCCAGTAGTCTCTATGGTCTTTCTAGATGAGATGCTAATCTATAATTTTCGGATTTGTCAATTTTCATTAGGGTTGACTTCCTTGAAGTGGACATTTTGTTATTTGTAGAAACTCAATAGTTTTTGAACATGCCTCATATTTTGGTCATTTCCTGTGTCGTTCCCAAGACAGAAGTCATGATATTTGCCTCCCTGGTCTCCCTGACGGCTGCGGTGCAGGAATGTGACTTAGGCCTCACCAATCAGAAGCAACATTTGGAGATTTTGATTCCAAAGTGAGCTCATGAGGAAGGGGCGTGCTGGGCAGGGAGTCCTGGTGACCTTGCTGGAGTGTGGTCTGGCTCTGTGAGGATGAAGGGGAAAACCTCCAATCCTGGTCCAGATGTCAGTGGTGCGGTGTCAGCTGCAGTAGGCACTAGAGAGGGTGGGGTCTGTACCAGTGCAGACCGCAGCGTGACTGGCATTGCTCCCTGAGACTCTGGAGAGCTCCGAGGCACACTTTAGCAACTTTATTTCCTGCTTTAACCGGCCAAGGTAGAGCTGGTTGTTTGTGACTTGAATGTTGCCCTTCACATTTGGTAGACAAAGCTGTGGCTCTCTTGTCCTTCACCCCATCTCATAATTAATTTTGATTAAATTATTCTTCAGAGCTCACATAATTATGACTGTATAACTGTTTAGTGCTGAGCCAAAGTGTGTATTGCATGTAATAAGATATTAAAATAGGAGTTCTTTTCCCCCCTCAGTTTAGGCTGAAACTCTAAGACAGAGTTGATGGGTTGATTGCACATTCCAAGGTGAGGCATGAGGTCTCTGAGCAGGACTTGAAATCTAATAACTGCATCCTACCATGGCTACCATCTGGTTTATAAAAAGAGTCTGTACTTTTAAATCTTTCTAATATATATATATATATATATATATATATATATTTTTTTTTTTTACCTAAGAAAACAGTACAGCAGGTTCTCCAAATGTTGAAAATAAACTACCATATTATCCAGCAATTCCATTTCTGGGTAGATGCCCCAAAGAATTAAAATCAAGGACTCAGAGACATATGTATATCCCATGTTCATAGCAGCATTATTCGCAATAGCTGAAAGGTGGAAGCAACCCGAATGTCCATCCACAGATGAGTGGGTAGACAAAATGTGATATATAGATACAAGGAAATAGCATTCAGCACTAAAAAGAAAGAAACTTCCAACATGTACTAGAACATGAATAAGCCTCGAGGACACTGCGCTAAGTGTATTAAACCAGTCACAAAAAGACAAATGCTCTGATTCTACTTACATGAGGCACCTAGAGCAATGAAATTCATAGACACAGAGAGTTGAATGGGGGTTGCTGGGGGAGGGAAGGCAGCATTGTCATTTAATGGGTACAAAGAGTTTTGGAGACAGACTGTGGTGATGGTCAGACAGCCCTGTGAAGTTGCTTAACACCACTGAACTACGGCTTGAAATGGTCAAGGTGGTAAATTTTATTATACATACTTAAACACAATTTTTGAAAATTTCCAAGAGCTCTTTCCTATTCTCCATTTTTTCAGCCTCTTGTGCTTATTTAATGAATTTTAAATCTTCTCTTTTTTTTGAAGAATGATATTTTTTTCTTTAAAGTTTATTTTTAAAAATGCATTCTTCTGTTTTCAATACTGTATCTAGAACTCAGGGTTTCTTTCTCCCTAGTTTGTTTATTTTGTTTTTTGTGTTTAACTAAGGACTATCCTCAAATATCTGATACTACTCATCTTTTTATTCACAGTTGAGCAAAGTGATACAAAGTTGCATAGAAATTCTCTGTGCTGGGAGGGATTTCTTGATAAGTAGAAGTCATGCAGGGTTGAGGGACACTGAGAAGATCTTTTCTGTTGGGGATTCCAAAATGTCCCCATCTGGAGGACTTAATTATCTGGCTTTTCAGAATCTGAAGAGAATAATTTATTAAATTGCCTTCCAAGGATCTGGGAATGAGTGGAGGGAGAGGGCAAGGACTCCACCATTTCAAATAGATTTTCATTTTCAACCCAGTTCCCCATCTGCCTCCCACCCCTACTTTGTGGTCAGCCCTGAAAAAATGTTGTCTTGCTTAGATAAAGTTCCCTTCTCTTTCTCCTCGGTCCAAAACTTCTGTAGTTCTCCAGTGTTTTCTAGGATACAGTCAACTATACCGTTTGCTCAAGTTGATAGTTTGTCAATATTGCAGTGTGTGTCTGGGAAACATTATGTAACAGAAAGTGTTCACATCCTATCCAACATCTGTCCTCAATTTCTTTTCTTTTCTTTTCTTTTTTTTTTAACCAACAGAAACTTAATTTTGTTAAGGGCAGCACTGTGCCCAAATTTAAAATTAAATCTCCATTTTCCAGCTTTCTTTATAGATAAGCCCCGTGAGAAAATTCTGAGCAATGAAATGGGAGCTGAAGGTTCCGGGTGGGACTTCTGGGAAAGCTGGTTTAACAGGGACCGTTGCCTGAGGTTGCACTGCAGAGACTGGCTCAGCAGATGCAGAGGGCACATAAGTACGGCTGGAGCTTTTGTGACCTCACAACAATGCTTTGTTTTGGACGGGCTCATTCCACAGGCACAAATCATTTGAACTTTGCCCTTCACCGTATTCTTGCCCAGCCCATGGATGAGGCGTCAGGGCTGGGGTAGCCATGACGTAACCATTGGTGGATCAGCTTGAGGATCAAGGCCACAGCAGAAAGATGGCTGTGACTGAAGGAGGTGGGCTCTGCACTGGCACTGTGGGCCATACCATGTCAGACCTTGTCTGCTTCTCTCTGATTTTTTTTTTCTACGTGAAAACAAAACCTTTAATGTATTTAAAGCACGATTTAGTCACATTTTCAATTTCTTGCAACTGAATGCAACCCACGCTGACACAGATTTCCTCAGTCTGTTTTGAGTCTACTCAGTTACATGTTCAGAGGGGGTGGCTGTAGAGGCTTCTGTCTTTAAGGACATCACAGATGCTGCTGGTGCCCTGACCATGATCCGTTGGTGTTTGCCACGACCCTGATGCCAGCCTGACTTCCTTCTGCCAACACCTATGACTTGGCTGGGGGCATCCGTCAGCCGCTGGCTTCTGCTCTGTTACATAGATGGGACAAGCTAGAAAGAAGTTCCAGGGAGTTAGTGTCCCTCTCTTCCATCAGCTGGGAACATCCCTCAACCCATGACTGATGGAGTGGGTATGAAAGTACTCCTTGCCTCTCTGGTGAGATAATTCTGAGGCAGACTTCACACATTCACGTGCCAGTAGCTGGTTTGACGGTACGGACTTGACTGCTTTTCTTCCTTTTCTCTGTCTCACGTCCCCATGATCTTACCAGGGCTATGGAGTCACCTTTTCACTAAAGTACCTGTCTCAGGGTTTGCTTCTGGGCACCTGAACAAAGACAATGGATTGTTACCAAGCATTGTTGTGGGGTCACAAAAGCTGCGTAGCACCAGATGGACTTGGTGCCCTTTGCTGAGCCTGTCTTTTTAATCTCAGGCAATGGTTCCTGCTAAACCGGCATTGCAAGACTTCTGACTGTCAATCTTGTGTGTGTGTGTGTGTGTGTGTGTGTGTGTGTGTGATTCTTTTACTCCCCAACAACTTTTCTGTGATCTTGATCCCCCATGTATCAGATTGAGAAAGAGGCATTGGTGTAAGGTCCAGATTGGTGGCTCGGCCAATGGGGGCTATTATAGAAGCCAAGATAGAAAACTGAGTGGGGGAGGATGCCAAGTCCCAGTCTGTGTTTCTAGTCTCTGGTGAACTGTATGCGTGTTTTACCATGGATGGGTTGACTTCTTCATCCTCAGGTTCTCATATCTTCTTAGAGTTATCAGGATAAGTAGTAAATAATAGGAATAACCTAAATGTGCAATAAACTGGGTTTTAAACATTTTTCAAAATAAGAAGTGTGCTTCAGGAATAGAGCTGAGTCACATATGCCTAATTAAAAAAATTTTTTTGTAGTTGTAGATGGACAGCATGCCTTTATTTTGTTTCATTTTTATGTGGTGCTAAGGATTAAATCCAGTGTCTCATACAAGCTAGGCAGGTGCTCTGCTGCTGAGCTACAACTTCGGCCCCATATGCCTAATGCTTAAGAGGAGAAAAAAAAAGTCTTTGATTTAAAGCATTCTATCCATTGACAGGGTTGGATTTAGAAGCTCATGAGACCTTGAATGTTGGAATCAGATGGAATCAAATCACGAGTTGTCTGGGATATTCCAAGTTGTTTGAAGACATACTTATTCCTTTGGACCAGTGGTCAGCAAATTATTGCTCATGAGTCATTTTGGGCAAACATCTGCCTTTATAAATGAAGTTTCACCAGACCACAGCCATGCCCATTTGTTTACATAATGTCTATGGCTGCTTTCGTACTGCAGTGATAGAGTTGGCTATTTGAGGTTGGATGGGCTGCAAAGCCTAAATATTTACTATGTGGACTTTTATTGTAAAAGTATGCTGATCCCTGATTTAGGAAATTACCAAATATCCCCTAAGGCTAAGCATGGTGTGCATCCCAGTGGCACGGGAGGCTGAGGCAGGAGGATCCTTAGTTCCAAGCCAGCCTCAGCCACTTAGCAAGGCCCTAAGCAACTCAGCAAGACCCTGTCTCTAAATAAAATACAAAAAAAATGGGCTGGGGATGTGCTTCAGTGGTTAAGCACCCCTGGATTCAATGCCCCATACAAAAAAAAAAAAAAAAAAAAAAAAAAAAAAAAAAAAAAAAAAAAAAAAAAAAAAAAAAAAAAAACCC
>NW_025999968.1:52660192-52677366 GCF_001458135.2 Marmota marmota marmota | reverse complement strand
AAAAAAAAAAAAAAAAAAAAAAAAAGAAAAGAAAAGAAAAAGAAAAAAAGAAAAGAAAAAAGAAAATCCCACTCAAATCTGCCTCTTCAGGAAATGCCTCCTTCATTCCTGTTCCATCTCCACCTCACTAGAAGTTCCATTCCCTTCCATCCAATTCCTGGAGTGGCACTCCTGAGATTTTGTGTGTTGTGCTTCTAATTCCAAAGAAATGACTATTTTATTTGGCTTTGCGAGGAATTACTCACAATGCAGGTCTGATTAACTTCCTCCATGATGGGGTCCAAGACTGTGTTTTTAAGGAGCTGCCAGGACATGCTGAGGCAGCTAGTCTGAGGACCACTTTGGAGAACCCAGTTCTGGAAGGCTAGATTTTTATCATGAGGACAAGAAACCTTACCAATGGTGCTCATTGTTTGGCACTATCAGGCAAAACTGCCCCTTCTGGACCCTGCCTTCCCTTATACACCCAGCTATACCACCCCTAAACATAGAGGCTAGAATCATAGCCTCTGCTTTGGTACTGGGGATTGAACCCAGGGATGCTTCACCACTGACCTACACCCCCAGCCCTTTTTATTTTTTATTTAGAGATGAACTTGCTAAGTTGTTGAGGCCCTCACTAAATTGCTGAAGCTGGTCTCAAACTTGTAATCCTCCGGCCTCAGCCTCCCGAGTCGCAGGGATTACAGGTGTGCGCCACCACGTCCGGCGCTCACAGCCTCCGCTTTTCAGTGAGCTCTTGTTTTGTATCTGACAGGCAACTGCAAGAGTTAAAGAGCTGTGAGGCCAAGAGCAGGAAAGATGCCAGCACTCTAATTAGTCTCCCTTTTTATATTTAGTTTGCTATTAGATAATGCGTGACACCTGTTCACTAGACAGCTCTGTTTTTAATCTCTTCTGTTTCACTTTCTTGGCCATGAGGCAGCACAGACATGTTGCACTGCATGAGTAATAGACTGAAAGCCAAATAAAATAGTCGTTTCTTTGGAATTAGAAGCACAACACCAACTAAAAACAACTGAAGCCTGGTTTGGGCCAAGCACGAGGTGCTGGTGGGGAGGACAGCTCAGTGTCTGGAATTTGCCTCCAGAGTTCAGCCATGGGCTGTATTCCTCTCCTTGATTTCCATACAGTTCCAAGGAAATGTGTTTCCCACCCTCAGAATGAAAAGGGAGGAAGTTACAAGAACCTTCCCCTCTGCCGTGCTTTAATCAGAGAGCAGTCTCTACAGAAATCATCTAAATATTTCTAATTTTGATTTGATTATTTCATTAGTGCAAACTTGCTCCAACTATTCAGTTTCAGCCTTAGGGATCCTGAGACCTTTTCCCGGATGCTTCAAGTGAACCTGAAGTATTGAATCCATTTAAAAATCTTTTTTTTTCCTTAGATCCTTGGGCTTATTATCTGTTTGGCAGTGACTGGAATTGATAGACAGATGTGGAAATTCAAACCCATGAATCATGCAAGACCTGTAGATGGGCAGCCAATGCCTAAATGTCAACCACACTGGGAGGGTAGGGAAGAGGCAGCCAAATCTCAGAGGGCCGTAGCTAGGAGGATCAATTTGATAGTGTGACATGAGGAACCACCATAGGGTAAAGTCTTTTTGGATGAATAAGAACAGACATTGTGAAGCTTCAAAATTCTTCTTTGCAAAAGCTATCCTGAAGGAGCAGAACTTTACCCCAGAACCACTTGATAGGTTATTCTCAGTTTGCAAGAGTTTGTATATGCCAAATAAGAGTACACCCATTTGAGTCTGTTCCATAGGGTGGGTTTGATTATTCTCAGTGGGTCATTTTTGAAAATCCCATTGCCCTGGGGTTATGACAGATCTCTATGTTTGGAAGTGGAAACTGCAGGCTCTGTCTGCACTGCACTTATGCAAATGCATGTACACCATGAACTTCAGGTTTAGATGGTGAATTAGTGTTCTCTGGAGAAACAGATCAGAATGAATGAATGTATCTATCTATCTATCTATCATCTATCTCTCATAAGGTATTAAGGCATTGGCTCATGCAATTATGGAGGTTGAGAAGCCCCAAGATCTGCAGTTGTCAGGCTGGAATCCCAGGAGAGCTGAGTTCCAATTCAAGTCTACAAACCTGAGAAGCAGGAAAGCCAATGATAAGGGTTCCAGTCTGAGCCCTTCTCTGTCTTCTCCACAGACAGAGAAGACTGAAGCCCCATAATACAGACAGCAGGGCAGAGAGAGAGAGAACTCGATCCTACTCAGCCCTTTTCCCTTCAGTCCTTATGGAGTTTGGATGAGGCCCACCAACACCAGGGAAGACACCGGGCCTTCCTCAGTCTATGAGTCAGAGGTTAATTGTGCTCCAAAACACTCTCACAGACGAACCCAGAGCACTGTTTAACCAAACATCTGAGCAACCTGTGTGGGATCCATTCAAGTTGACCCATGAGAGTGACCATCACAGACCAACTGGAATTTTGAAATACCCACTCCCCTCTGTTCCTCCAGGCTTCTGAGGAGCACAGAGTTCATAACAAAATAAACAAATACTCTCACATATATTCTGCGTAAAGACAGAATCGACCATGAGACCTTTGTTAGGAAGTTCCAGAAAAGATAGTGATTGGCCTGGGGTGGGTCAAGTGACCACCCCTGAAAAACTCACTGAGTCTGTAGGAAGGGGACTTGTGAGTGGCCAGGTTGGGAAACCAGCCAGATCCTGTGGCGAGGGAGGCAGAGCTCCTGCCTTGGGACATGGAATCCACAGATTTCTGAATTCAAGAGGTCGGAGAACTTAGTCTGAGAACTTGCATTGCGATTTCAACTATCTTCTGACTAAAATTGAGTAATTTTCTTTAATGACACGTAGGCCACAAACTTCAGTAGTATGAAGAGTGACTGTGACTCTGGAACTAATAGAAATCAAAGACATATTTTTGTATCACAGATAAGACAAACATCTCAATACATCACTTGTGCTCATCACCCCTTTGAAACACATAATTATGAGGCCTGCCCCCCAGACCTTGTGAATTGATGCTTCAACAAAGAACTAAGGATATGACTATATCACAGATTCAACTCTTTCAATATGATTGGTGCATCTTGAATTCCCCTCCATCCTGCATGAATTCAACCCTTACAAGGAGGACTTGTGGACACACCGGAAAGGAGATGCCTCGGCACCTGTGGCCAGGACACCAGTGCTTTCTCGTTGGTTTGTCCCTACCTGTTCAGAGGTAGATCCCTACAGTTGTTGAATGGATGAGCTTCCCTCGAACTCTGGGTGTGGACAGAAAAATCAAATACTGTCAGCAGGGAAGAACTTACCTTAAGACATTTAAGTGCCTCCAAAGAATTGATGCTGTTGGGGGAGGGAAAACAGCAAAAATGGGGGAGGATGGTCTTCCTCTTCACCTCAGGGTAGAGAACAGAAGGCTCCAGACCTTAAGACCCTAAGACTCAAGATTACAGTTAGTTCTCCACTGATTTATACACTGATTTTTACACTGAATGCATAAGTACATACATTTTGATTTCTTATTTTCCCTAAAAGGTTTCTCCTTCTTGATTCCTTTATTCTGACGCTACTTACAAACAAATGGTTGTTTCCCATTTCCTCCTACACAGGTAGAGGGACCTGCAATGAGAAGGCCCAGGTGTGCTCCTCCAACATCTGGTCTGGATATTGTTGTGGTTCAGATTCGGTATGCCCACTAAAGGCTCAAGGGTTGAAACTTTGTCCCCAAAGTTTAGAGGTGGGGCTTTGGGAGAAATGATTGGATCATGAGGACTCTGATCTCATCAGTGGATTAATCCATTGGCAGCTGGACTATAAGAGATGGTGGGAACTGTAGGCAGATGGGGCAGGGTTGGAGGAAAAAAGTGAGTGGGTGCGTGTCCTTGTCCTGGGTCCCTTCCTCTCTTCTTTATGGCCGCCGTGAGACAAGCAGCTTTCCTCCACCACACCCTTCTGCCATGATGTTTTGCCTCACTCAGGCCCAGAGTAATGGCGCCAGCCAACCATGGACTGAAACCTCTGAAACTGTGAGCTCCAATAAATCATTCCTCCTCTAAGTTGTTTGTGTCAGGTATTTCGGTCACAGCAATGAAAAGATGACTAACACAGTTTAAAAATACTTATGTCCAAGTGTGGGTGACTGAGATTCCCTCTGCTATAGCCTTATCGTTTCAGAAAAATGGCTCCTAACTCCAGTGATTTTGCCTCCCAGACAACGTTTGACAAGGTCTGGGGCATTTTTGGTTGTCACAAGTAGCAATCAGGTGCCACTGGCCTTGAGGAGTAGAGGTGAGGGATGTTGATAACATGCACAGGACAAGCCCCCACAGCAGTTGCCAAATATCAATAGAGAAAATGTTGAGAGGCCATTTCAGAGTTGGATGTCAAAACCGTCACCAAGTCTTTCTCAGTTTGTTCCTTTCCATTTGCATAAGCACATGCTAGAACATCAGAAAAACGAAAGCAGAACCACAGCAGTCACAAATCTGGAGCAGTTTAACAGGTGATGGTGGAAAGTAGTGGCCCTCCTAAATACATTTCTTAGAGAAAGAGAATAACTACTGATTGAGGGCAAAAGTGAAACGGAGACCATTTTTTTCCTCCTGACTTGTGTTCTTGAAGCAGTGCAGGCAATTCCAGGCTTGTCGGGGTGTCAGCCTGACTGGGGCTCTCTCAATCTGATTTATCTATTGTGGGTTGTCAGAATCAAAATGGAGTCACTTGTGTCAAACTCTGACAAAATGGAGCTGGCAGGGAGTGAGACAGTGGGAGGCCACGGAGGGAGGGCTCTCAAGCATGATTTGCCTGGTCAGGAACTGTCAAAGGATTTTTTTTTTCCCCCCAAACTGCAGCTTGTTCTATGAGTCACACCAGGACAGCGGGCTGCTTATGGGAAACACTTGTTCGACCTCTTGTTTCCACAGATGAACTTGCATCAACTTCCGTGATAAGCCCTCCAACCAATGTTCTCTTTGTATCAGAACAAATTATGTGCACTTCTCCTTTCTACCTTTAAAAGCTTCCGTTTACCTCAAATGTCCAGATGTCCCTGTGCCTTGTTATAGCCCATTCATGCTGGATTGCAATTCCCTGTCACTCATTCCAGAATAAACTCTATTTTCCCAAGAGCCATTCTCTCTGTTCTTGTTTAGGTTGGCTTTCCCTGTCCGTCTGTCTGTCTCTATCTATCTATGTATATATCATTGTTATGGTTTGAATGTGAGGTGTCCCCCAAAAGCTCACATGTGAGACAATGCAAGAAGGTTCAGAGGAGAAATGATTTTGGATTGTGAGGGTCTTACCCAGTCAGTGATTTAATCCCCTGATAGGGATTAACTGAGTGGTAACTGAAGTGGTGGGGTGTGGCCATAGGAGGTGGGGACTGGGGTTGTGGCTTTGGGGGATATATTTGCATCTGGCCAGTGGACTCTCTCTCTCTGCTTCCTGATCATCATGTGAGCCACTTCTTCTGCCTCACTCTCCCTCCGTGATGTTCTGCCTCACCTCGAGCCCTGAGGAATGGAGCCAGCCTTCTATGGACTAAAACCTCTGAAACCATAAGCCCACAAATAAACCTTTCCTGCTTTACAGTTGTTCTGGTTGGGTCCTTTAGTCACAGCAGCAAAAAAAGCAGACTAAAACAATCACCTGTCTGTCATATACCTATTATCTACCTTTATCATCTCTCTCATTTACTATCATCTCTCTCTGTCTCTATCATCTACCTATCATCGATCATCAATCCGTCATGTCAAGAACAAACAGCTTGAACCTTGGTAAAATGAAACAAGAGAATTTCTCTCTGTGCCCAAACATGAGTTCCTATGTACGTTACTGGGGCAGCACCTAGCTGAGGATTTATGACTCCAGTGTGCTGTGGTGGGAAGTATCACAAACACAGGCCTTTGCCCATAAACTCCTCAGGATTCGGAAGACCTTCTCTCCTGGCTCTTAAGGACAGGATTGTCCCTGGGGGTGAGCACACACAGCTCTAGGACTGGCCCTGTCCTGTATTGTCCTTATGTATTTATTGGTAGTGGCTCAAGGGGCAAATTGCTGCAGCTCATCTGAAAACAAAGCAAAATAAAACAAAACAAGATAAAACAAACCAGGATTCAGAGGCAGATTTGGGACATGGAACTGTGCTGTCTTCCCTAATTTTTCATTGTCATGAAAGTATAATGTGACCCTTTTTATTTCCTCCCATGCCCAGAGGCAGCCTTTGTTGTTGGTATTAACCAGGCAGACGAGATAGGGGACAGGGCTAATCAGGAAGTAGGATGCAGATTTCAGCTCTGTGGTTCTCATAGCTCCTAGAAGTGACCCTACCAAGACCCCTGAGCCCTTAAGGGGGTAGAGTGGGGGACTGCTGCTACCTCCCAGGGGCTGACCTGCAGGGGGTTATCCAGTGGAAACTGTGTCTGGACTGAAAGAGGAAGGAGGACTCGGAGCTGCCTGGGGAGGAGAGGAAGGCTGGAGATTCGGGGCATGCATCCCCTGCCTGCTAATGGGTGACAGAAACACTTCTTAGAGGGTGAGGCCGGGGCAAGAGGCTGAGGGTGGTGAATACATGGAGGATCACTTGAGTCTGGCACAGGAGGTGACGGAGTTGGTGGAGGGGCTGGTCTCTGTCCTTCCCCTACAACTTCAGCGTGGATGTTGTGTCCTGGGGTCTGAGACCCTCAGCAGAACTGGCCAAGCTCCTGTGGTTGGGAATGACAGATGTAAAGGAGGTCCAATGTGGAGACCAGGGTGGAGACGTATTCCTGGGACAGTCACCCTGGGGGGACCCTAGGTGGCATTGGGGTGGGAGATACTGTCCTGCAGTCAGGCTCTGGGGTTTAGAATAAGGGTCACAATGACTGCATTTGCATAAGACTCTCGTGGGGGTAAGCGGTTCAAGATTGCCCATCCTGTCCTGAGGCTGTCCAGGAACAGGGTGTCCACGGGGCAATGAGTGGGTTGAGTCTGAGTAGAGGAGTCCACCAAGCCCAGAGTGTGATAAAACTCCATTCAATTGACACCATGACCCAGGGCATCGGCATTTTGTGGAGTAGCTATACTTCCTCTGGACAGGCTTTATTTTGTTCTGGTCTCTAAATATTTGTATTACCCTGGACAGAGGAAAGAGGGCTTTGAGGAAAGGAGAAAGGGTGAGCATGAATATTATGCTAAATTTTTAGGTGGATTTTTGGCTGTGAGACACAGTAGACTACAGCACCTTTGTAAAGACCTTGTGGGGACCCCAGATATTTAGAGTAAACTTCAGGTTCTAAATGTCCATTCACACATTTGTTCATTGAGCACTTATTATATGCTAGATGTGGACGGCCAGTCAGGAACAAGATATGGTTTCTACTCTCAAAGAGCATCTAACCTGATGGGGTTAACAGGTACCTGTGGTTGAACTCACATTCTGAATCCCAAATGTAATCTTCCTTATTCCTTCTTTCTACGTGACTTTTGTTTTCAGGGGAATCTATCTACCTCAGGATGACACAACAGAGGCAATATATCTTTGGCACATGCGACTCAATTTGCAGGTTTAATAAGGCTGGCAGTAGGAGACAGTCGTTGAGGTGTCCAGGGGCCAGAGAATTTACAATTAATGGACACAGACTTTCTAGGTCAAGTTGAACTTTTGCAGGTCTAAGGATTGTTGAAAACTATTTTCATGGCTTCTCTATTTATCGCCCACATGCAGTGAGGACAAAGTCGCCAAACAGTCACACACCATCTGCTCCTCGGTCCCCTTTGTCATATCTTATGGTCGGCTCACTTGACAAAGAGCTGCAGGAGCTGAGTTGACTTCTGAGAGACTGCGCTGTCACTATGGAAGCTGGGGACCCAGGAAATTAAAGCAGTAAAGGGACACCGTGTGGGTGCCTTCTTCAGTGAATTTTAAATTTACATTAAGAGCTGGGGATTGGAGGCTTCTATCCCCCCTAGCAACTGTATGCACATTTGCGGGGTGGTGGTAAGTGGGTCTATAAATTTGGGGAGCTGTCTATCAGGGATGCTCATCACCGACTCTCAAAATGAAAACAAAGGTTTGGAACCCCTGATAACTGGACACCTTCCATTTCTCCTTTCTCTCTGTAGAACAGAGGTGGGTGTTGGAGGCACTGGGAGGATTATACAATACTGTTGCATGCAACCGGCAGGATCACACCACAGCAGGGAAACAGGGGAAAGAGAAAAAGAGAGAGAGAGCGTGAGGTGATGCTGCAGCTGCTGACCGCATCCCAGGAAAGGGAGAAGGCAGAAATAATAAAACAAAAACAGTGGGGAAAATAACTAAAATTTACTACATCCTCATCCCCTGGGAGCTATTTGACAATGTCAGTGTGTTCAGTGGTTCACGTCTGAGTTTTCTCATAATTCTCATTTTTGCCAACGGGTCTTTAAATCTTTGTAGACTCAGACTCCTGGTGCCCAGGGCGGAGAAAATGAGAGTCATCCAGCTAGTGAGTGAGTGTTGGATGACTTCTCAGAGCTGGGTGCTATAATGGGAGCCCACAGAGGAAGGGTCATGGCTCCAGCCATCCCAGTGGGGAGGAAAATACATGCAGGTGACTAAGGGCAGTGCAGAAGGACAGTGACGGAGGTAGACAGAGAAGATTCCAGGAAGCACAGGGAAAGGCACCTCGCTCCAGCTGAAAGGGTCTCGTGGGGCTGCCTGTGGGTCCCCATATTTAAATCAGGTCCTAAAAGACGAGAGGGAGTTGAGTGGACTGAGTTTTGGGGTGTGAAAGAGGACTGAATGGTAAAAGGTAAAGGGATGAGATCAGGAGCAAGGTGTGGATAGGAGCCCATGGTGCAGTCTGAAGCACGACGCAGGGAGTTGCCAGACACGGAGCTGGGAGCTGGGCAAGGGCCAGGTCACCGGGCGCCTTGAATCCTCGTCTGTTTCACTGCTGATGCCCCTGTGCACATAGCCACGGAGGCTTGCTGCACAGGGCTTCCTTTCTACTCTTCCATGAGGTTACAGCTGGGGGGTGTATCCAGGAAGCACCCCCATGGATTGTATTTCTCTGTAGATGGTCCAAACAGAGAACACGACCTCAAGACATTTCTGCTTCCTTCTCTGAGTGTGTGTTGTGTTGTATACAATTCTTTGATGGTGAGTTCATATCTGTTGGTTTGGTGACCTTTGTTGGGAGGGAATTCTACAGGAGTCTCTTGCATACGTCTCTGAATAGAGGCACTTACTTCCTTTTACCAAAATCGGTTTCCAGGCTGTTTTCATTTTGTTTTGTTGTTTTATTTTCCCCAATGAACAGCTTTGGAAGGTAGAGTTAGTGTGTCTTCTTCCAGAGACAAGGGGAGGCATGTTTACTGCCTACTATAAAAGACTCGGTTTCCCTAGTCTCAAGATTCCACTCTTGCAATTTAACTCTGTATACAGGTGTCATATGACTTATGTCTCAATCTGGGGATTAGGTTTGGAGAAGCTGCATAAAACTGATACTCTGCCTACTGCTATTGGGGTGAGTAATAAGGTACTTGGTCTTCGATCAAAGTATTTTGTTTCTTCTGCCAGTGTCCATCAAACTGTGGCCAGCTGTATTAATCAGTTTGGGCTGCTACAACACAATGCAATAGACCATGTGGCTTACAGAACAGGCATTTATTTGTCACAGTTTTGGAGGTGCCAGCATGATTGGATTCTGGTAAGGGCTCTCTTCCTGACTTGCAGACAGGCACATTCTTGCTTTGTCCTCACATGATTGGGGAAAGGGAGAATAAACTCTCTGGTCTCTTATTATAAGGGACACTAATCCCATCATAGGGACCCACCCTCATGATCTGTTCTAAACCTTATTACCTCCCAAGACACAACTTTCAAATATCATCACACTAGGGTTAGGGTTTCAACATATGAATTCTGGAAGAAATAAACATTTAGTCCACAATGCTGTCTAACCAGCTTAAAAATCGGGTTAGAACTCATATCTTTTATAGTTTGGGAAAAATGATTGAAGTCCTTAGGGCAAGAAGGAATTAACTCATCACCTCTGACCCCATAGAACTTTATGCTTATTTGTATTATAGCTCATATTCCATTACTGAGATTTAGTATATGAGGGCCTCCTCTTCTGACCTGTCAGTTTTGACCTTAAAGTTACAGATAACTAGTCTTATATTTATGTCCCCAGAACATGTTATATTGCTTAGTGATGATGCTCAATAAATGCGTGTTGGATCCAGTTGAGGCAGAAATTGCACATATAGGTTCTTAGAGGAGATAATCATCATAGGCAGATTTCCCCACTCCTTGAGACCCAAGGTGATTAACTGGCTTCATGCAGAAGAACCCCAAACCAAAGATCACTTGCTAAAATTCTTGCTTACTCCCATTTTCCACAGATCTTCGGGCTGAATCCCCTACAACCATCCTGTCACTGTCCCAGCCTTTAAATCAACTTCAAAATATGACACTGGCAGGAGACAATATTCCAAGTTCAAGCCCCAGGAAAATAAAAATAAGTAAATAAAAAAATTCAACCCCAGATGGCCTGAAAGGACAGAGCTGAAGTGGAGGATTAACTGGCTGGTAACAAAAGCTGTCATTACAGAGTGTCATCATTGGTGGGTTATTTATTAGCTCTTCCCTTTAGAAACCAAATGTCAAATGTGTTCATGTGCAGAAACCAAGCCTTCCCCTCCCAGCTGCTGTGGTATCAGGCTGCCAGCTGCATTGTCTCCTTCCCAGGACCTGCCAGGAGTTTAGAATTCATATGTCATGTTATGCATACCATATTGCACTTAAAAAAGGCCAGATGAGACTAACTCAGCCTGATATAATCAGCCTGTCAATCATTCTACTGCATTGTGCATGGAACTGCTTTCCTCAAAGCCTTTGTTCTTGGTTAGAATGGGCTTTCTCTGAAGCCCCAACACCACGCAGGAAGGCATGGTTTGTTTCATCAACTGTTGCCTTGAATCAAAGAGGTATTTCAGTTCATTCAGTCCTCTTAGAGGCTCGGGGGGCTACAAAAGGACCAAAGGGAGAACTGATTTGCTCGTGTGAATGGTATTTTGTTTGAAGACTGGCCTTATTGCCCTTAATCAATCTCTCTTTCTTTCTCTCCTTCCCACCCATATATACATGCCCCAAGTTAGTTTTATATGTACCACTCTTCTTCTTTTTCTTTTTTAAAAATATTTTTTAGTTGTTGATACACCTTTATTTTATTTACCTTTTTATATGTGGTGCTGAGAATTGAACCCAGTGCCTCACATATGCTAGGCAAGAACTCTAATGCTGAGCTACAACTCCAGCCCCCCACTCTTCTTCTTTATCAGCAAATAAAGCATAAAGTTCAACCCCCAGTGACAATATACTGTATAGACTGCCCCAGCTGACTTATAATATTTTGACTTATAATATTTTGATGTTTTAACGGCATGAAAGCAATATGTCTTCCATAGAAAATGTACCTCTGATTTTGAACTTTCATCTCCTCTGGGGATAACACTGTGCAGTATGGTTCTCTTTCTAGATGTTGGGCAGCAGCAGTGAGCCACTGTTCCAAGTTAGCCATGAGATCATGATGACAAATGACTGACACTCTACAGTGTCCCATGTTGCTCAGCTATGATGTTGGGTAGGTTAGCTACATTAAAAGTATTTTCAGGTGGGTGTGATGGTGCAGCCTGTAATCCTGGTGGCTCAGGAGGCTGAGGCAGGAGGATGGCGAGTTCAAAGCCAGGCTCATCAATGGTGAAGTGCTAAGCAACTCAGAGAGACCTGTCTCTAAATAAAATACAAAATAGGGCTGGGAATGTGGCTCAGAGGTTGAATGCCTGAGTTCAAACCCCAGTACCCACCCCCCCAAAAAAGCATTTTCAACTTTGGTGGGTTTGTTAGGATATATCCTCACTATAAATTGAGGAACACCTGTATTACATTACATAAACAAAAACGAGCATGACCCTAAAGTCGGTGTTTGCAAATTGTTCTCATTATTAAAACAGAAATTGAGCTTATAAGGTTTTCCTTATTAGCTACTGGGCAGACCCAAGGAACATCAGGGGTGTCCTTAAGAAATCTGTATGTTCATGGGATGTGAAGCAAGATGCCTGTGTTCTGTGCTTGGTATCTTGTACTGTGCTCAGTATTCAAGGCAAAGTTATTTGATACAGAGTAGACATGTTGTCAGAGAAAAGAGGCTCTGAGGATCTCCTGTGATTGTAACAATTTCCTCATTCAGGTGCGGTGACTGTGCAAGACTGTAGTCAAAGTGTCCGAGGTAAAAGAACCTAGCCTGTGTTGCCTTGAAGCCACGGCTTGGATGGCCACAGCATTGGGAGTGGAGACGGGACGGGAAGCTGTCTGTTCACTGTCAGAGGCTGCGTGAGACACCCCAGCCACCAGGGCTTACCTTCAGCAAGACCCTGGGTAGGCGCGTGAAGGACAGTGAGGCTGAAGGGAATGGATCAGCCTTCAGGTATGATTTACCAGGAAGGCCAAACACGTACGGCTGAGCGTGTCAACCAGAATGCACGACGTGGCAACATCATGGCTCAATGACAGAGACAAATGGAACAATGAGGTCAGAAGGAGGGGAGTTTGAAGGGTCCATGATGATGGGGGACCCTAGGAGGGACTTGAAGGTGGAGGAGTGGCAGGAGTTCCAGAAGGGACTGTGATAGGAGAAAGACCCAGAGGCAGCAAAGTTCTAGTACTTTGGGGGTAAAAATGGACTCAGTCAAGATCTCCCTTTTTCCTTGGAGTTCTGCACTAACTGAGAAGTAAAAAAAAAAAAAAACGAATAGGGCAGATGGGAGCTCACCTCCCCCTAGAGTGTGTGGGTAAGGGGCTTCCTAATGCCTTCACGGGCTCCCTGTGGGTCCAGCTACCTCTGAATACATGGATCCCCATGGCAGCCCGGCCCCAAGATGAATTGTGAAGAGAAAGATGCTGCACTGGGCAGGGCCTGACCTTCTCCCCAGCTGACCAGTCAGATGAGCACTCCTCGGGGGAAGAGTGAGGGCAGAGGGGTCAGGATGCTTAGAGAAACTGCCCCCACTGGAAACCACTTGTAAGGAAGACAGGATCTCCTCCAATAAGGAGTCCAGGGAATACCAAATAGGCCTATCTGAACCGGCCGGGTTCAAGGGGAACCAAATAAAGGCTCCCTGTACGGACAGGGGAGGACTGGTTATATCATATAGGCATCTTCTGGGGGACATGAGTCTACGATTCGCGTGTAGAATGGATTTTCCAGAAGAAGAGGCCATAGGAAAAAAGGTGTCAGGTGCTGGGACTCAGTCACAGGTGCCTGAGAGCCACAGGAAGAAGTGGAATTTGGGGGGCTTACTGGCTGCTTGTCGGGGACAAGGAGAGGGAGTAACCAAGAGGAGCATTTGTGCCCAGAGGAATGAGAGGATGATGCTCCAGGAATAGCAAATGAAGGGCGAGTGGAGGCCACCCACTGTCAGGGGACCAGGATAAACTTGTATTCATAGTCATTGTATTTGCAGTCAAAGTGGGACACCCACCCGATGGTCCTATGGACTGGGAGGTGGGAGAGAAAGGATCATGTAGACCAAAGGGACCCAGTTACCAGAAGGAGGTTGGTGGGTGTCCCTCTGCCATGGCTATCAGGCTGGATAAAGACAGATTGGAAACCATTCAGGGTGGTCAATGCGATGCCTTTGGTGATCTTTCCACAGTCTATGTAAGAACAGAGATCGAGAGAAGATTCCAAATGTCCTATTTCCTAAAGAGGAGCCCATGTAACCTAGATTTGGCAAATTCTGTTCGGCCTGGTTTCAGAATTATGAGTAAGAAGATGACATTTGGGTATTTTATTTGTCATTTCCTCTTTTATCCTCTCAGTATGGAAATAAAATTCCTGTTTGTTAGCTTCCCCTGATGATGCCTGTGAAAGCATTCTGCCTCGCAGTTTCGTTCCGTGAGCAGGCGTTTAAACAAGCAGATCATGTCTGGAGACAATCTCAGAATCTGCAGAATGTCTTGAGCCAGGATGATGAAAGCCGGTGGAATCCCAGACATTCCCTCGTGGCAGCTGTGATGCTGGGGCTTCCTGAAGTGGCTATTTTGCCTCAACCATTTTGATAGGAGTATGGGAGAAAGTGAGGTTAAAGGAATGTAGATAGAGAGGGGGTTCAGAGGTCAAATCTGAAATGCCTGATGTTCATAGGGCTTGGTAGTTTGGCAACTCCAAATGAGAGTCTTCCCCTGAACCACAGTCCTTTCAAGGGTGTTACAGGCTTATTCCGTGTCTGTTTCCCCAGGGTGAGTGGAGGCCACCCACTGTCAGGGGACCAGGATAAACACATCTTGATGCTGTTCTTGAGGGACTGCCTTCAGGTCCTGGGGTGTTCTCAGATCCATAATAGTGGTGAGTTTTCTGCTGTAGGTGGTAGAGAGGGGTTTGGGAAAGCAGCAAAAACCAATTTGGAAGTTTCCATACCTCGTTTTGAAGCTTGTGTAATTGTCATGGACCTGAAAATATTGTTTTGCACTGAAACACAATGTGCCAGCAGTTGGGGCCTCATTTCCTTCAGAGATTCCTCAACTGGCTCTGAAGACAGGGTTCTAATGAGAAAGGCCCAAAGTGACTAACCTGCCACAAAGATAGCCATGCCCAAAGAGGGCATTTGGAGAGGGACTTCTCCCATTAGAAGATCTGGACAGTTGTTAAATGTCATTTTCATAAATAAGAGACCCAGAATAGCCAAAGCAATCCTCAGTGAGAAAAGAGAAGCAGGAGGCATCACAATACCAGACCATAAATTATACTATGGAGCTATAGTTACAAAAACTGTATCATATTGACTTCAAAAGAGACATGAAGACCAATGGTACAGAATAGAGGACACAGAGACAAACCCACATAAACAGTTATCTCATACTTAATGTCATCATACACATACACTGGAGAAAAGATAGCCTCTCCAACAAATGGTGCTGTGAAAATTGGAAATCCATATGTAGCAAAATGAAATCAGATCCCTAGCTCTCCCCTGCATAAAACTCAGCTCAAAGTGGATCAAGAACCTGGGCATTCGACCAGAGACCCTGAGCCTTCTAGAAGAAGAAGTAGGCCCAAATCTCCATCATGTTGGCTTAGGAGCCAACCAAACTCCTAAAAATCAAAGAAGTAAAATCAAGAATCAATAAATGGGATGGATTCAAATTAAAAGGCTTCTTCACAGCAAAGGAAACAATCAATAATATGAAGGGAGAGCCTACAGAATGGGAGAAAATCTTTGCTACCTGCAACCTGCACCACAGATAGAGAATTATTCTCCAGGATATATAAAGAACTCAAAAAGCTTAACACCAAAACGAAACAAAACAAAAAAACCCACCAAATAATCCAGTCAACAAATAGGCAAAGGAACTGAACAGACATTTCACAGAAGAAGACATATGATTGGTC
This sequence comes from Marmota marmota marmota, assembly GCF_001458135.2. Taxonomy (NCBI): domain Eukaryota; kingdom Metazoa; phylum Chordata; class Mammalia; order Rodentia; family Sciuridae; genus Marmota; species Marmota marmota. The sequence goes on along the minus strand of NW_025999968.1, from coordinate 52,661,948 downwards.
AGAAAATATATGAAAAAAATGTTCAACATCATTAGCAATTAGAGAAACGCAAATTAAAACTACACCGAGATTTCATCTCACTCTAGTCAGAATGGCAGTTATCAAGAATGCAAGTAACAATAAATTTTGGTGAGGTTGTGGGGGAAAAGGTGGAACTCATATGTTGCTGCAAATTGGTGCAATTACTATAAAAAGCAGTATGGAAGTTTCTCAAAAAACTTGGAGTGGAATCACCATTTGACCCAGTTATCCTACTCCTTGGCATGTATCCAAAGGACTTAAAATCAGCATACCACAGGGACACAGCCACATCAATGTTTATAGCAGCTCAATTCTAATAGCTAAGCTATGGAACCAAACTAGGTGCCTTCCAGCAGATGAATGGATAAAGAAAATGTAGTATGAACATGATTGAATATTAGTCATAAAATAGATGAAATTATGGCATTTGCTTGGAAATGAATGAAACTGGAGAATATCATTGCTAAGTGAAATAAGCCATTCCCCCCAAACCAAAGGCTGAATGTTCTCTCTGATATGCGGATGTGGTCTCACAGTAGGCTGAGTGGGAGAGGGAGGAGGGGATGGGAATGGGAAAGACAGTGGAATGAATCAGACACAACATTCCTATGTTCATATACGAATACATGACCAGAGTAACTCCATCTCACACACAACCACAAAAATAGGAAGTTATACTCTATGTAAATATGACATGTCAAAACACATTCTACTGTCATGTATAACTAAAAAGAACAAATAAAAAAATTTTAAAGGTCACTTTCATGAGTTTGTACTAATATATTATTATATACTATAGTTATTGCATATGAGAAAAAGACCGGTGTAACTTAATTGTGGTTTTGGGGAATTATCTTGATGTTTTCAGTATTTTGCTGTTGGCAAAAGAATCTGCACATTGTATTATTTAATTTTTCTTGGTGCCATATTACTAAAACGTACTAGCAGTGGTTGTCTGGGTTCTTCATCTGTGTGTATTTGGTGACCCTTCATGGTGGTGAATTTAACAGTTGTAGTTTCAGTATCAGAGGTCCACAGCATGTATTAATTTATAATGATGCTGAAGTCTGACTTTGGTTCAGTGAGCCGAGAAGCTGGCACATGTAAGCTTGTGCGTGTGTGGTGCGGTGGGAGGGGACAAAAGCAGATCCTCTCCCCGAACCTTGTTGCCTAATCATTACTTTCACACAACATCATCTGTTGTATTGATAAACCGTTTTTATTTCCATTGTGAAAAACTCATCCCAGGAGAAATATCAATTGGAGTGCTATTTCACCCTTTGACAATCTAGAAGAATTTGCCAGCAAGTCTTTGAGAAGATCAAAGGTCAACTAAAGCATACATCTTTGGAAATTTCTCCCTCCTTCAAAAAATACAGTCATGACAAGAGATGCTGGCAGGATCTTTTTTTACAGATTGCAGAATCACATCAGTTACACATCCATTGATTTACATATTGCCATACTAGTGTCTGTTGTGTTCTGCTGCCTTTCCTATCCTCTACTATCCCCCCTTGCCTTCCCTCCCCTCCCCTCTTCTCTCTCTACCCCCTCTACTGTCATTCATTTCTCCCCCTTGTATTATTTTTCCCTTTCCCCTCACTTCCTCTTGTATGTACTTTTGTATAACCCTGAGGGTCTCCTTCCATTTCCATGCAATTTCCCTTCTCTCTCCCTTCCCCTCCCACCTCTCATCCCTGTTTAATGTTAATCTTCTTCTCATGCTCTTCGTCCC
>NW_025999968.1:52640400-52656887 GCF_001458135.2 Marmota marmota marmota | reverse complement strand
GTGGGGTCAGGCTCCAAATTCCTCAATAGGACACCCATAGCACAAAAGTTAATAACTAGAATCAACAAATGGGACTTACTCAAGCTGGCAGGATCTTGCAGACAGTTTGCTTGTTTCTTAAAGAGAGGAAACTAAGTCTCTGAGAAGTCACCTTCCCACATAATCTGCTTTGGGAGTCCAGGCCAGTGGACTCCCAGGCTTTTTCACGGCCCATGCTAACGGGTGAATCTCTTTGCACCACAGGACCCTTGCTTTAGCAGTGCCAGCCATGGAGAGCGGAGCGTCAGCTCTGCTTGTGAGGAGTTAGTTCACCTGAGGATTGGCTGCCGTTGCAAGCCTCCATGCATTGGAGCAGCCGGGAATGAGAAAAAATGGAAATTCTCTGCAGATCTCACAACAAAAAAGGAGGCTGATTTCAATATATTTTAAAAGGGAGCCATATGCACCCGATCTCATTTAACAAACAGACCTTTGAGGGGGTCTGTTTATAGGTGCTTTCATAGAAAGTCTAAATGGCAAGATCCCCCAGTCAGTATTTCCAGCCGGGGAAGTTGTGAAATGCAGATCACAGGGAGATGAGTGCACGGTGTGTCTGCTACCGCTTCCCATCTGGAGCCAGGGCAGACATGGCCAAATGATCACAGCTCACTGCTCCCTTGAGACGAGCCCAAGGTTGATCTTAGAATTCTTTTTAATGAGCAGCCATTATCAATCAACCAACCAAGCAATCAACCAGAATGGATGTGCAAGGTGCCAGACCTGATATCACAGTTTTCTCCAACGGAGCTGGTCATAAGCTATGGTTTGAAATAGCAAAGCAATAGTGACAAGAACAACTATGGTTTGCTGAGGCCTCACTGTTCATGAGACCCTTGCTAAACGCTTACTTATATCATCTTTTATTTTCATGGCAACTTTACAAATATATATGAATATTCTCACTTTACAGAAACTGAGGCACAGAGAGGTTAAGTAGTCTGCCTACGATCATGGACTGTGCACCCACCTTAGCCACCCTGTGGGCTCATGCTTGATCACCTGGCTGCCTGGGCCACCTTTAGACCCCAACAAGGGCACTGTCTCGGGTGAAGGTGTGCCCAGAGTTCTGGGACATTCTCTTCCATCATTCCTGCTTCTATACCCGCCATGAACTGCCATCCATCATCAAGGGGTTAGATGTCTCTCTGTATTTGGTCCCAGATTCCCCTTATCCAGGCATTAGTTTATTATAACACATGCCAGGGGCAGCAGGAGGCTGTTTTCACTGGCACAAGGTCAGGGCCATGGCCAGACTCTGCTCTAAGACTCACACAGGTGGGCAGTGTGGGTGGCTGGTTACAGACTAATATCCCTGACTTCTATACCTCAGTCTTCTTCCCCTCTCACTGCCCTGGGCTTTTGTCAAAATAAGATAGAGTCAAACTCCCCCCCACCACGTGTTAGGGTTCTCCAGAGAAACAGAACCACCAGGGTGTATTTGTAGTGTCTGTCTGTCTATCTATCTTTATCACCATCATCATGTTTATCTATCATCTATCTATATCTATCATCTCTGTGTATCATCTCTATTATTTATCTATACCTACCTCTATCAATCATCTATCTCTGTCATCTATCTATCTATATCTGTATCTATGCATATTTTTGTTATAAGGCATTGATTTACATGATAATGGAGGCTGAGGAGTCCCACCATCAGCTATCTGCAAGCTGGAGACACAGAAAAACTGTTGGTGCAGCTCAAAAGCCCAAGGACTAGACAGACAAAGGTATCAATTCCAGCCTGAGTCTCAAGGCATGAGAATCAGGAGCACAGAGGGCAGATGATTGACATTTAGCTCAAATGATCAGGCATGGTTAACTCAACATTCCTCTTTTTCTTCTAGCCAGGCACTCAACAGGTTGGATGATGTCCATTCAAATTGGGGAAGGCCATCTCCTTTACTCAGACTACTAACTTAAATACTAAATTACCTCTGAGAACATCTTCATACACATACTCAGAAATAATGGTTATCCAGCTATGTGGGCAAGTTGGCACATAAAATTAGTCTCCACTTTCCTTTCTACCAATCAGCTGCTGGGAGGAATTAAGGGACATCCATTTATTTTTCAAGAGTGCTCTAAAATCTAATATCCACAAGAACGCAGAACAACACAAATGTGTTACCCATTATCCATCAGCAGGTCAGAGGGAGGAACTCACTGGATTGTCTTATAGAGAGAAGGTCTTTAAGAATTAAAGTCTGAAGATACCACCTTTCGGCAGGGATGTGGAACACGGGGATTCGCTCACACCTTGCAATTGGTAGTCAGCTGGTAAACTACTCTGGAGATATATATCAAAATGAACAATATGTGAAACCTGTGGTCCACCGGTTCCACGCTCGGGCATGTTTCCTGTGCACAGCAACATTTATAGCATTTTATGACAGCGAAAAATCAGAAACAAACTAGTACATTCACAAGATCATGGAGAAGAAAGCTATGAGAGAGAAGGTCTGAGGGGCAGTTGGATGGGGAGAAAGGAAAGGAAGGATGGAGAGCAGGGTGTGAGGCAGAGGGAACCACTGGGAAGTCAGGGTGACAAGCTGGGGTCGGTGCAGAGGCCCTAGGAGCTGGGCTTCTGTCATGCTGTGCAGATGGAGAGAGCTTTGACTTCAGTAGGAGCAGTTGGCTTTACTGCAGAAATTGACTCAAAGAAGACCACACAGTATTTCACCATAGGGCCACCTGTATGGAAGCAGAGAATCGACTTAATTGAGTCTGGTAATGAAGTTTCTGGAAGAGGATATGTGTCTGATTAACTTCCCACATACATTTTCCTGTTTTGCTGAATGCAGAGGTTTGAGAATTCTTGACATAACCCAGTTCTGGGTTTCTCTGAACACCTCCCGGTTCAGTAGGCTCTCGGTTGTGATGGCTCTAGTGTTGATTTCTCTTGTGAACAGTATTCTACTTTTGTTTTCTTCTAAAGCAAGGGCTGTCAGGAAGCCTAGACTAAGGAACATCCTTGGAAATCAGGAGGTGTTGATTTCATTCCTAACTCCATTGCCAGGACTGTGTATGCCCAGTTTCACAGGAATGTCCCCACCCAGTCATGTGCCCTCTTGGATTTATTTATTACCCACTTCTTGGCAAGTCACATTGTCTGACCTTAAGGAATTCATCCAACTCAACAGTGGCAAATCCTCATTTATCAAATAGAAACCCATAAGTCTTGACTTCTTTATCCAGAAAATTGGTGACCTTGTTGTCTAGAGAAAATATTTTTTTCTGTAAAATACTGAAAAACTTGGAAAAAAATAAATGCATGGGTGACCTAGCAGTAAATGATGGAAACCTTTCAAGGTTGGGCATGGATCTAGAAGGGCAGATGGGTGCTGCAGCCAATATGTGTGAGCCCCCACCAAACCTGGGACCTTCCCCAAAGAAAGTCAAGACCCCCAGCAGCAGGCAACGAAGAAGAAAGCCTGTCTCCCAGAGAAAGGTAACACATGGAGAATCTTAGTTGTCTTAATCTTGACCATGACTACAGGGGAAAAGAAACTCTAGATTTCTAATTTCAATCCTGCTCTTAATACGGGTCTAGAATCTGGATCAAGTGTGACCACGTTGGGATATGTATTCCAGGTGCTGGAATCAGCAAGGAGAAATAGGTATTTTGTACATTTAATGAAATAAGAGAGAGTATTAGAATAAAACTAAGGAGCAAGACACTATCACAAAGGACCAGTCTTTTTTATATTCTGGATATAAAGAAGTAAGAATTGGGATTAGGAACTCAAATGGTTGGGTTAAATAGGCAGCTGGAACAGATAATGAAACATTACTGAGAGCACTGCCGAGAGAGAAAGGGGTGAATTAAGAGATTCAGAGGGGAAGTTGAAAAGGCTTTACACAGGTTTAATCAAAAGGAGAGACTGGAGAGATTGACAGGCAATTATTTTACCCAAATGATGAAAGATGTGAGTTATCAGATTCAGCAAGCTCACTGTATTCCAGGCAGGATGAAGAAAAAATATCTTATATTTGGACTCCAAGTGTTTAAGTCAGCATTTCCATAGCTGCGATCAAAGACCCGACAAGAACAATGTAGAGGAGGAAGGGTTTATTTTTGGCTACAGTCTCAGAGGTCTCAGTCCACAGACGGCTGGCTTCACTGTTCTGAGCCCCAGATGAGGTAGAACATTATGGCAGAAGGGTGTGGCGGTGGAAAGCAACTCAGAACATGTCAATCAGGAAGCAGAGAGAATGCTCACCAGGGACGATACATAAACCCCAAAGGCTCACCTCCAGTGACTGACCTCCACTGGCCACACATTATCTGATTACAGTTACCACTCAGTTAATCCATATCAGTGGATTAGTCCACCCATTAGGTTAAAGCGCTCATAATCTTATCTTGTCACCATTGAAACATTCTTGTATTGTCTCACACATGTGCTTTTGGAGGATACCTCACATCTAAACCATAACACCAAGACAAAAAGAAGATTTGAAAAAAAAAAAAAAAACTTACCTATAAGGGAATGCAGTGAGATTTACAGTTGATTTTTTCAAAACCAAAGAAAGACAACATTAAGATAGCTTTGAAGAATTATAGAACTAGCTTGATATGTTTACTAGGTAGACATTGACCAGTAATTTTAAAGTATATAATTCAGGAAGAGAAGAAATGAACTGAGAAAAAACTAAAAATTTAAACATGTAAATAAACCTAAGGAAAGAATGACTATGTAAAAACAACATTTAATTATCTGATTTCTTCTACAAAAAAGGTCTTGTTTTTTTTTTTTTTTGCTCTGTATTTCTATATTAATTTTAGAATGATTCTTTGATTTCTAGGAATAAAAATGTCACTATGATTTTTATTGGGATTAGATTAAATGTATAGATCAATCTGGAGATAATTGACATCTTTATAATATTGATTTTTTTCCATCCCTGCATTTGAAATCTCTCTTTACTTATTAATGATTTCAGGTTAATAATACAATATTAGCAATATTAACAATGTTTTGTAGTTTCTGTGTAGACATTTTCTTTGGGATTATTCCTACACTATTTTTTTGTTTGTGAATGCTGTTTTTTTTTTAAATTCACTTTCTAATTGCTCATAAGAAATAGTATTGATTTTTCTCCATTGATCTTATAAACAACGATGTTGCTAAACTTATTCAATAGTCTGACTGCAAGTTCTTAGGAGTTTTACATATGAGGTCATGCTGTGGTTATGTTGTGGGAATGATGATAATTTCATTTCTTATTTCTAAATTTTTACATTTTTTCTTGCTGTTTTGCAAAAGCTATGGTCTCTATTACAATATAAATAGTTATAGTAAAAACAGGAATTTTTGTTTTATTCCTAATCTCAGGTAAAATGTTTTCAATAATTCATCATCAATATTGTATCAGATGTTGGATAATTTTAAAAAGACAGTTTTATTAGATTGAGAAACTTCTATTCCTAGATTTCTGAACTTCATATTCATTACATATATAGATGGAATTTTATTAGATACTTTCTGTGTCTATTAAGATGGTCATATAATTTACCTTATTTATTCTATTTATCTGGTGAATTCATTAATTGAATTTTAAGTGTTAAACCAGCATTGCTGGAATAAACCCACAACATCATGAGGATTATCTTTTTGTTTAACCCTGGGTCTGACTTGCTAATGTTTTGTTGAGGATTGTTATGGTTTGAATGTAAACTGTCCCCAAAATCTCACATGTGGGACAATGCAAGAAGAATTAGAGGAGAAATGATTGGTTTATGAAAGCCTTAATCCAATCAGTGAATCCCTGGTGGGATTAGCTGAATGGTGAATGAAGGTGGGTAGGTGTGGCTGTAGGAGGCAGGTTATTGGGGGTGTGCCTTTGGGGCTATATATATTTGTCTCTGGGGAGTGGAGTCTCTCTCTTTCCCATCTGATCATCATATGAGCCGCTTCCCTCTGGCCCAATCTTCTGCCATGAGGTTCTGCCTAACCCGGCGCCCCAAAGAATGGAGCTGGCTGTCTGTGGACTGAAACCTCGGAAACTATGACCCCTAAATAAACTTTTCTTTCTATGTAATTAGTTCTGCTCAGATCTTTTAGTCACAGAAGTGAAAAAGCTGACTAAAACAAGATCCTGCATGGGTCTTCACAGGAGAGATTTGCCTATAATTTTCTCTTCTTGAAATGTCCTCATTGAGGTTTGGCATCTACATCAGTTCATGCTTATGAAATAGTTTCATATGGGTTCCCTGTTTTTCTAGTCTCAGGAAAAGTTTTGTGTAAGATCTATGCTATTTCTTCTTTTTAATTTTATTGGTACTTTCAAAGAATTGAGTTTTGCCTCCATATGCAATGAGTATATATTTATTTTCTGTGTCCTTAATTTTTGTTCTTTCCTTTATTATTTCTTTATTTTCACATTCTTTGATTTTATTTTTTAACTTAAGATGGATTAAAAAAATTTTTTTAGTTGTCAATGGAACAATACATTTATTTATTTATTGTTTGTTTGTTTGTTCATATGGGATGCTGAGGATGGAACCCAGTGCCTCACACATGCCAGGCAAGTACTCTATCACTAAGCCACAGCCACAGCCCCAAGATGGATATTTATTTTTTAGTATTTCTTACATATGTACTTTTAAGGCTATAAACTTACCTCTGAATACAGCCTTAATTGTTGGTATGGTTTGGATGTGATGTATCCCCTGAAAGCTCCTGATTAGGTTATAAGAGCTATAACCTAATCAATGGATTAATCCATTTGATGGAAAAATAATTTGAAAGGATTACTGTTCTAGGTGGGACTGCCGATGGATAGAGTGTGGTCCCTTGTGGGCATAGCTAGGGATTATATTTGGTCCCTGGCATGGGCCCTCCCTCTCTGATTCCCTGCTGCTATGAGCTGACCAGCTTTCCTCCACCGGTCATTCTGAAGTGGCACCTGCTTTCTCCACAAGAAAAGTCTTAACTGGGCCTCTCCAGAAATCTTCACCATGGTTGATTTTAGGACTGTCAGCAAAAGAGTCTCTGCAAAAGAGTTCAATGTAGATAAACTTCCTATTTTCATGTTGCCCTATCTTACTTGGCAGATACCAGCACTCCAGGTGCTGGACACTCCCTTACTAGTTTTTCATAAATATATCCAGTAGAGTAGTTTGTAGAAATGTGCAAACAAGGCCTCTGGCCTTGAGCTGGGCTTCGCAGAGATGTCTACATTTTTAAGATAAGTTACCAATTGGGCTCCATGGTAACAGCTGGCAGGGGGAGGAAAGAAAGGGGAGAAGAAGCTCTCCCCTTCTCGGGTGTTGTCCTTGAGAGTTAACTTGCCCAGAACAGTGAAAGAAAAAGCTGCTTTTATGTGAACTTCTGCAGACTGTGAACTTCTGAGCCCCTCCCCTTACATGCTGGGTATAAAACTTTGAAACTCCCTGAACTCGGGGTTCAGGGGATTGATTGATTACAGCAAAAGCTGTGCCCTCTGAACGCGGCTGCAGCCAAATAAAACTGTTTCCTGCTGTCTTCAGTGCCCTGCCTCGTTTGTCTCTACAACAATTCCACATGATGTTCTGCCTCCTCTCAGGCCCAGAAGCAATGGAATCAGCTGACCATAAACTGAACCTCTGAGACTGTGAGCCAAATAAACGTTTCCACTTCTAAGCTGTTTTTATCAGGTATTTTGATCACTGTGATGAACATCTGACTAACATAGTTGTAAACCATAAGCTTTGATATGAAATATTAGCACTATCACTCATTTAAAAACAGATTTTTAAAATAAACTACTTAGTTTGCAAACATTTGAAGATTTCCTAGTTATTTCTACCTATATATTTCTAGCTTAACCTTACCATGTTCAGAGAATTTATGAACTCACTCTGAATAATTTCAGTCCTTTTACATTTGTTGAGACTTATGTCCAGAATATGGTCTATTTTAATGAATGTTTTCATGCCCTTGAGAACAGGATATCTATCCTGTCTCATTATCATGTTCTCTATGCGTCACTTGGGTCAAGTTGGTTAATAATGTTGTCCAATATTCTATGTCCTTTGCTAACTCTCTCTGCCTATCTTGTTAGTTACTAAGATTGGCATGTTAATGACTCTTATTATGATTGTGGATCTGTCCACTATTTGTTAGCTCTTTTGATCTTCATTTTAGATAATTGAAGCTTTGTCATTAAGAGCATGCAATTTTCATTTTGTTTTTTCATTCACTGGGAGTTGTTCCCTCTGTCTCAAGTGAGGTTTCTTGCCTTAGAGAGCTGCACCAGCGCTCCGGCTAGGTGTTAGTATGGTGTGTGCTTTCTATCCAGGTACCTTCTGCTCTCTTATATCCAGGGTATCTTGTAAGAAGTCTGTAGATTTCTCAAAATTCAGCTTGACAATCTTTGCTGTTTTAAATAATACTTTAAAATGCAAAATTCAATGGCTTATATTCAGTTTTGCCACCATCAAAGATACCATATTTTATGATAATATCCCTTGCTCCAAAGAAATCTTGATTCCATTACTCAATTCATTCATCACTCATCATTCCCTCAGCCCCAGCAAATATGAATCTACCTGTCTCCATGGATTTACCTATTCTGGATATTTCACATAAATGGAACCACGCAATATGTGGGTCTTCTGTGACATTTTTTTATTTTTCAAGGTTCATCATCAGTACTTCATATTTTTTATTGCCAAACAATATTTTAGAATATGGATATTCCACATTTGGCTGATTCATTTCCATTGGTGGACATTAGAGTTGTTTCTACTTTTTGGCTATTTTGAAAAATGCTGCTAGGAATGCTCAAATACAAGGGTTTTTTTTTTTTTTTTTGTGTGTGTGTGTGTGTGTATGAACACATGTTTTTATTTTTCTCGGGGATGTATGTAGGAGTAGAACTGCTGGGTCATATGGCAACACTGCACTTAACATTTAGGGAACTGCCAAATGGTTTTCCAAATCGATCGTACCATTTGATAATCCTGTTGGCAGTGCATGAGAATTCCAGTTCCTTGCATCCTTGCCCACACTTGTTATGGTCTGTCTTGATTCTAGCTACCTTGTGGGTGTGACGTGGCATTTTATGGTGATTTTGATTTGCATTTCCCTAATGACTAATGATGCTGAGCATCCTTTCATATGCTGCTTGCTCCCATTCTATTACTTGTCTTTTCCTTTTCTTAATGATGCTCTTGGAAGCACAGAAGTTTTAAATTTTGGTGAAGTCCCACTTATCTATTTTTCCCTTTTCTTATCCTTTCAGTGTCAAATCTAAGGAAGTACTGCTGAAATCAAGGTCATGAAGGTTGGCCCCAGTGTTTTTTCTTGTTCTTTTATCGTTTCAGCTACCACATCTAAGTGGATTTTCCTTTTGAGTCAAATTTGGCTATGCTGTGGGTCAGAGTCTAATTTCACTTGGTGTCCAATCTTCCTGGGGTATCCAGTTGTCCCAGCCCATATGATGAAAGACCATTTTTAATTTCCCCATTTAATTGTCTTGGACTCTTGTTAAACATAAATCGACCATAGCTGTGAGTGTTTTATTTTAAACTCTCAGTTCCATTCCATGGATACATTTGTCTGTCTGAACACCAGTACCACACCATTTTGTTGTAAGTTTTGAACCTGGGAAGGGCGCCTCTTCTAACTTTGTTCCTTCCAAGATTGTTTTGGGCATTCTGAGTCCTTTATATTTCTATATGGATTTTAGGATCATTTGTCAGTTTCTGTTAAATAGAAAAGACAAAAAGGTAGCTGGTATTTTGACAGAGATTGCGTTGACTCTAAAGACCAATTTTTATTGTATATATTTAACGTGTACAACATAATGCTTTAATACATTAAATATAAGTGAAATGCTTACTATAGTAAGTGAATTAACCACATATTCATCATCTCACATAGTTACCCTTTGTGCATGTGTATGTGTGTTAACAGCACCTACAATACACTCTCAGCGTATTGTTAGTATACAACAACCATAGTCTTGGTGTTTTGCATTAGATCTTTAAATGCAGTCATCTTGCATGTCTGCTACTTTGTACCCTCTGATCCATATCTCTCATTTCCTCTTCACCACAAAACACCATTTCAGTTTCTATTTCTATATATTCAACTTTTTTTTTTTTTTAGATTCCACATATGAATGAGATCATGCAGTCTTTTTCTTTCTGTGTCTGGCTTATTTCACTTAATGTCAAAATGTCTTTCAGGATCATCCATGTTTTTGTAAATGGCAAGATCCCCTTCTTTTTAAAGGCCAGATGATCTTACATCATATTCAGATATGATAATTTCTTTATTGATTTATCCATCAACAAATATATATGCTGTTTCCCTATCTTGGCTATTGTGAATAATGCCACAATGAACATCAGAGTATAGACAGTTCTATAGGGAGTTACTTTGTTCTGTTTGAGATGGGGTCTCATCATATTACCCAGGCTCATCTTGAACTCCTGGGTTCCAGTGATCCTTCTATCTGTGCCTCTCGAGTTGCTGAGACTCTGTTTGCCACAGTACACAGCTAAAGTGCTGATTTTCATTTCCTTTGGGTAGACACTCAGGAGAAAGATTGCTGGTCATAAGACAGGTCCATTTTTAAGTCTTAGAGGAACCTCTGAACTGTTTTCCATAATGACTGTACTTACTGTGCTCTCAGTACCAGCCTACAAGGGTCCCCTTTTCTCCACATCAGCACCAATACTTTATCTCTTGTCTTTTTGTTAATAGCCATCTAACAGGTATGAAGTGATATCTCATTGTGGTTTTAATTTGCATTTCCCTGATGATTACTGATGTTGAGTGCCTTTTATACCTCTCAGACATTTTTAGGTTCTTGAAATATCTATTCATGTCTGTTGCCCATTTTTAATTGTTTTTGTTATTTTCTTTTTGGCTGTTGAGTTCTATGGCAGTTTGGGGAAACATAGCTCTCCTAACAGTGTGAAGTCTTTTGGTCCATGGACAGAAATGTCTTTGTATGTTTTTAGACCTTCCTTTTATTTCTGTCTAAACGCTTTGCAATTTCTCAGTTTATGAAATTTGTACTTGTTTTGTAAATTTTTTCCCTAAGTATTTTATTATCTTTGCTACTATTTTAAATGAAATTGTTTTTCTTAATATCATTTTCCAATTGTTCATTGTTAGTATAGAGAAGTACAATTGATTTTTGTGTATTGATCCTTATAACTTTGCTGAATTCACTTATTAGTTCTAATAGTTTATCTCTGTGGATTCATTAGGATTCTTTATATACAAGATCATGTTACCTGAGAAATAAAGATAATTTATTTATATTTTTTGAGAGAGAGAGAGAGAGAGAGACAGTCAGTCTTTTTTGTAGATGGACATAACACAATGCCTTTATTTTTATGTGGTGCTGAGAATCGAACCCAGGTCCCATCCATACTAGGCGAACGCACTACCACTGAGCCACAATCCCAGCCCAAGATAATTTATTTCTTATTTTTGAATTTGGATGCAAATGTTTATCTGAGTATTAGAGGTTTTCTAAAATGCCTTCATTTTCTGTTCGAGTGGCCTCAGCTCAACTCTCCAATACAGTGGTTGGATAGAGTTGTTTCCAATCTTAAGGAAAAGTGTTTCATCTTTCACCAATAAGTATGATGTAGCTATTGACTTTAGATGCCATTTATCAGGTTGAAGAAGTTCCTTTCTAAGTTTGTTTAAATGTTTTATCATGAAAGAGTGTTGGGTTTTGTCAAGTGTGTTTTCTGCATGATATGTTTTTCTCTTTATTCCAAGAATACTGTGTATTACATTGATTGATTTTTTTATTTAAAAAACTTTTTTATTTGTTTTAATTAGTTATAAATGACAGTAGAATGCATTTATGCACTTTGATATAACATACATAGATGTGATATAATTTCTCATTTTTCTGAGTGTACATGTTGCAGAATCATATTGGTCATGAAGTCACATATATACATTCAGTAATAATGTAAGTTTCATTCTAGTATCTTTTCTATCCCCACATCCTCTACCATTCTCTTCCATCATTTCCCTCTACCTAATCTCTAGGATATATAAATAACTTAAAAAACTTAACACCAAAAAAAGAAAAAAACACACAAATGACCCAGTCAATAAATGGGCTAGGGAATTGAACAGACACTTCACAGAAGAAGAAATATAATTGATCAACAAATATATTAAAAAGTGTTCAACATCTCTAGCAATTAGAGAAATTCAAATCAAAACTATTCTAAGATTTCATCTCACTCTTGTCAGAATGGCAATCATCAAGAATACAGGCAACAACAAATGTTGGCGAGGATGTGGTGCAAAAGATACACTCATACATTGCTGGTGGGACTGCAAATTGGTGCAACCACTATGGAGAGCAGTATGGAGATTCTTCAAAAAATTGGGAATGGAACCACCATTTGACCCAGCTAGCCCATTCCTTGCTTTATACCCAAAGGACTTAAAATCATCATACTAGAGTGACACAGCCACATCAATTTTATAGCAGCCAATGTTCACAATAGCTAGACTATGGAACCAATAGTCATCTATTGAGGAGCACCTCAATAGATGACTGGGTAAAGAAAATGTGGTATATATACTCAATAGAATATTATTCAGCTTTAAAGAAGAGTAAAATTATGGCATTTGCCAGTAAATGGTTGGTGTTGGAGAATATCATGCTAAGTGGAAAAAAAGCCAATTCCACAAAACCAAAGGCTGAATGTTTTCTCTAATATGCAGATACTAATTCACAGTAAGGCAGGGGCACTAGGGAAGAATAGTGTTATATTGATTGATTTTTGGATGTCAAGCCAACCTTGCATTCCTTGGATAAACCCCACATAGCCATGGCATATAACACTTTTTATGGTCACTGATACTTCTGCTTAGTTAGTTTAATGTTTATCTGAGTATTAGAGGTTTTCCAAAATGCCATGAACCAGTACCCCTCCCCCCCTTTTTTGAAGGGCTCTTTTTGTGTGTTTTACATATTCATGTTCAGTCATTTGTAATTCTGCCTTTGCCTTCATTTCCTGCTTGTACAGACCCTCAAGAGCAGCCAGAGGCAAGAAATTAGGGCTTTTCAGATGTTTCTTAGAAATGCATCAGCCTCACCCATAAGCATGGCCTTCTAAACTCAAGGCATATACTGGAGTTTTTCAAAGTTTTCTATGGACATCTCATTTCCCATAATTTCTTTTTGAGGGTTTTTTTTTTTTTTTTTTTTTTGCTAGCTTTTTCTTGGGCCCAACTAGTTTTCCCACCAAAGGCAGTTGTGGTGTTAATTACTTAGTCTTTATGGTTTTTGATACATGACCACTTGAGCAGGGTCTAAGGTCAAATAAAGATGAGACTTGTGCCTGGGGCTCTTCTAGGGAGCTTCCAGAAAGGGAAGACAGTGAGAGTTCTCTGGGAAGTTTTTTTTTTCCTAAGGAGGTGGGGGGCTCTACATCTGTTCTTTCCCTCCCAGTAAATGTGAAGCTACTGGTTCCCACAGCTACTATGACTGTGAGGCTGCTAGACTTATGGCTATCTCAGAGCTGGAAAGAAGTAGTAGTGGGATAGGGACAGTGAAAAACCACGGAACTCTCAACCCTTACCCAGATCCAGCTGCTTTTCTTGAAAGAATGCTTTTTGTATTGGTATAAGCTTTTGGTTAATTTCCAGAGTTCTGCAAAAGCTGATAATGAAAAGTTTTGCCTCTCTTGTAATTGTGCTTTTCCCCCTTATTGTTATCTGTGCCTTTATGAAGGAATGAAATTTTGGAGGACTTTATTCCACTGATCCAGAAATGCTGCCCAATCTTTGATTTTTACTTGGAGTATTTAAATTGTTCACATTCGGCAAATTACTGATCTATTTAGGTGTACATCTACCATCCTGCTATTTACATTCTATTTGTTGCATATATCTTATTGTCCCTCATTTTATACTTTTTAGGATTGTGCTTCTCTGTTAGTAAGTACATACACACACATATCTCCATCATGTAATCTAGTTTTGGACTATATCAATCATGGTTATTTTAAAATCTGTGTCAGATCATTTCAATATATGGGTACCTCCTAGATTATTTTAGTCAGCTTTTTTGCTGCTATGACCAAAAGTCATGACAAGAACAATTTTAGAGGAGCTGGGGCTATAGCTCAGTAGCAGAGCACTTACCTAGCATGTGTGAGACACTGGGTTAGATCCTTAGCAACACATAAAAATGAAACAAATAAAATAAAGGCACCTCCAACTACAATTTTTTTAAAAAAAGAACAATTTTAGAGGAGGAAAGTATATTTGGGGTTCATGGTTTCAGAGGTCTCAGTCTATAGAGGGCTGACTTCACTCCTGGGGGCCTGAAGTGAGGCGGAACATCATGGCGGAAGGGTGTGGTGGAGGACAATGGCAAAGGACATCGTACCAGGAAAGAGAGAGAGAGAGAGAGAGAGAGAGAGAGAGAGAGCTCCGACCAGGGACAAAATATATACCCACCTCCTCCAGCCACAGTTATCACCCAGATAATCCCTCTCAGGAGATTAATGCACTGATTAGGTTAAGGCTCTCATAACCCAATCATTTCACTTCTAAACGTTCTTGCATTATCTCATCCATGAGCTTTTGGGGGATACCTAACATTTAAACCATAACACATATATTTGTATAATTTGTATATAATTTTATGTATATTCAAAAATTCTTTTAGTGGTAATTTTAAATACTTCAATGGTCATTTTAAAGAACTACTAATAATTAGTTTTCCACTTACCAGACAATACTAGGGCCTGAGAACACTTTGACTCAATTTCTCTCCCTCCTTCCTTTTATAATGCAAATATATTTTACTGCATAGGAGGCCATAAATGCATTCTTATTGTTGGATCCAATCAGTATATATTTAGTTTTACCAGTACACGTATCATTTCTGTTGTCCTTCATTTCTTTGTACATTTCCATCTGTCTGAAGAAATCCCTTTAGCGTTTTCTTCATGGAATGCTATCCAACATTAGAAAAATTTCTTTATTTCTTTCTCACTTTTATGGGATTCTTTTCTGGGTGTAGATTTCTGTGTTGACATTTATTTTCTGTTAGCACTGTAAAGATGACATATGTCTTAGTCTGCTCAGCTGCTATAGTGGAACATCATAAGCTGGAGGGCTTCGACAGTCGTGCCTGATTCCCACAGTCCTGCAGGTTGACATGACCAAGGTCCTAGTGTCAACCAACGTGGCTCCTGCAGAGGGCGCTCTTCCTGGCTTGGAAGCAGTCGCCTTCATGCTGTATCCTCACGTGGCAGAGTTGGCACTGATCTCTCTTGTCCCACATAGTGGGCACCGATCTCATCCGTGAAGTCTCCATTTTATTGATGTGTTGACCTCCCAGATGCCCCACCTCCAAATATCGTAGGACTGGGCATTAGGGCTTTCAACCCGTGAAATGGGAAGATACAAAATTCAGTTCAGTGCAATGTCTCTCGTGTTTGGCATTTTTTGTTGAGATGGCAGTCTTATACACTCCTTAGAAATGAATATATTTACTCTTGGGCACTTTAAAATAGACTTTTCTCCTTGTCTTTGGCGTTTAGCAAATTACTATTATGTGCTAAGCTATTATTTTCTTCTGGCTTGTTCTGTTTAGAGTTTGTCATCTTTCTTGAATCTGCGGTATGAGGTCTTTAATTCACCTTGAAGAATCTTTAGCCATCCTCACTACCTGTGATGCTCCAATCATATGTATGTTAGAACTTTCACCATGGGTTAGGTGTCTTTTATTTTGTTCTTGACTTTTCAGCCTTTTTTGCTCTTGTCCGCATGTGTTTATTTTTAATAGACTTTAATTTTTCTGCTGACCTGTCTCTCAGCTTTATCAGTCCTTATTTTAGCTAGGTTCCATCTACCATTTCACTTTGTTTTTAATTTCAGTTATTATAATTTTTAATTTTATAATTTTGTCCTTTAAACCATATATTCCCCCTCTGTGGCAAAACTCTCCATCATGTAATCTAGTTTTGAAATATATCCATCATGATTATTTTAAAATCCATGTCAGAGCATTACTCTATACAGGTACCTGCTGGATTACTCACTAGTTGTTCTTTTTGTCCTGTTTTTTTGGTTTGCTTGATAATTATAGATTGGACATTGTCTATTATAAATTGTATCAGTAAATTACAAAGTGCTGGATGATATGGTCTGCCTCTAGAGAGGACTCACCCTCTACTCTGCAGACAACAGAAGAGAACAACATACCATCTAATAAAGTCTGAGAAAAACCAAGACCTACTGTGATCTTTGTTAGCCTCAGTCTAGAACCAGAATCTTTCTTTCCCTCCCTCCCTCCCTCCCTCCCTTCCTTCCTTCCTTCCTTCCTTCCTTCCTTCCTTCCTTCCTTTCTTTTTTGCAAACAAGTTACAAAGTCCAACGGTATTCAAGCAGAGGGAGCTGAAACTAAGTTCCATCTAATTGAGGGATTTATCTGTATAAATCCACATAATG
>NW_025999968.1:52453175-52640395 GCF_001458135.2 Marmota marmota marmota | reverse complement strand
TCCTTCCTTCCTTCCTTCCTTCCTTCCTTCCTTCCTTCCTTTCTTTTTTTTTTTTGTACTGGGGATTGACCTCAGGGACACTCAACCACTGAGCCACATCCCAGCCCTATTTTGTATTTTATTAGAGACAGGTCTCACTGAGTTGCTTAGCGCCTCGCTGTTTGCTGAGGCTGGCTTTGAACTTGTGATCCTCCTGCCTCAGCCTCCCCGGCTGCTTGGATTGAATCCCACATTGAATTTAGCTGTTATGTCTCATTTGGCTCCCCTGTTCTGAATCAGTTTCCGGATTACAGGCGTGCACCACGGTGTCTGGTTTATGTCTCCTCCTTGGTGAATCTTGAAGTGAAATTTTAATTTCTCAGTACTGAACCATAGAAAAGTTGCTGTGTTTTCCAGCTCTTTCTGCTTGGATTTCTAGCATCTCACCTAGCTAAGAAGAAAATGCACCTCGATAGAAAACCTGGTGTTGAACTCTGGCTCACCTCTCTGCTTTCTTCCCCTCCTGAATCCCGGCCCCTCCACACCTGACTTTGCTCTGCTAGCCACATGCTCCAGTTTTTGTCTCTCACACCACAGGAGATTTTATAAGTCTCTGCTGGCTTTTTCAGCCCTACACAAAATTGGCAACCACTCTCAGGGGGGAAAACTTCATGTAGAAAGTTGAGCTTCTTCAGGGCCTTCTCCTTCTCTCTGGAATCTGCTCCCTGAGTCCTGGCGTCTGTCAGAGCTCTTCCACACCCTTCGGGCAGGTTATTTATTCTTTTAATTCAACTCTCGTTGTTGCTGAACTGGAGTACTGACCTGCTAAGAAGTTGCTGCTTCATAGCTGGAAATAAAAGTCTGCATGTGTTTATTTTTAAATAGACTTTAATTTTTTAAGAAGTTTTAGGTTCATAGCAAAACTGGGCAGAAATAAACAGAGAGTTCCCAGGGAGACCCTGTCCTACACGTTTACGACCTCCCTGGGAAGCATTTGTTACAATCAATGAATCTTCGTTAACACATCATCACCCCAAACCCACAGTTGTTTATAGCAGGGTTTACTTTCTGTGTTGTGAATTCCAAGCCTTTGATAAATTGCATTTATTTAAAAATAAACTCATTTGGAAAAAAATTTAGACTCACGTAAAATTTGCAGAGATAGCACTGAGAGTTCCTATCTGCTCTCCATCCAGTCTCCCTTGAAGTTAGGCTCTCATGTTACCATGGTGCATTAGTAAAAACTAAAAGGGTACATTACTATTAAGTGAACGCCCACACTTTATTTGGATGTCACTGATTTTTTGTCATTGACATTCTTTACTTGTTTTAGGGCCTGGTCCAGGATTCCACATTGAATTTAGCTGTTACGTCTCATTTGGCTCCCCTGTTCTGAATCACTTTCCTTTATTTGAGGATATTCAGTTTTGAGGATTATTGAATTGCTATTTTGTGAAATGATTTTCAGTTTGGTTTTATCAGATGATTTTTCAGGTGGTCCTACCTGATTGTGAATTTTTTTTTTTTTTTGAAAAAGCACCATAAAAGCAAAATAGCTTTGTAATCGCATTGTATCAGGGAGTCCACGTGATCAACATGTTGTCCCAATGGCAACGTCAGCCTTGATCACTGAGCCATGTAGTATTGAAAGGATTCTCTGCTCAGTTATCCTGCCCAGCTTCCATGTTTTCTTTTTTGCAAACAAGTTACAAAGTCCAACGGTATTCAAGCAGAGGGAGCTGAAACTAAGTTCCATCTAATTGAGGGATTTATCTGTATAAATCCACATAATGGCCAGGCACACGGGTGCATGCCCGTAACCACCGCAGCTCAGGAGGCTGAGGCCAGTTCGAAGCCAGCCTCAGCAACTTAGCACAACTCAGCGAGACCCTGTCTCTAAATAAAATATTTAAAAAGGGCTGGGGATGTGGCTCAGTGGTACAGTGCCCTTGGGTTCAATCCCTGATACCTAAATAAATAAATAAATAAATGTAATTATTTGGATTTCTTTGAGGTGCTGGGGATGAAACCCAGGGCCTTGCATCTGTTCAACAATTGAGCTGCACCCTTAACCTAATTTTTTTTTTAATTTTATTTTTTAAAATTCCAATTTGTTATACATGACAGCAGAATGCACTACAATTCATATTATACACATAGAGCACATTTTTTCATATTCTGGTTGAATACAAAGTATATTCACACCATTCGTGTCTTTATACATGTACTTAGGGAATGATGTCCATCTCATTCCACCATCTTTTTTACCCCCCTTACCTCCTCCCTTCCCCTTTCTCCCAGCCCCACTATGAATCAGCCTCCTTATAGCCGAGAAAACATTTGGCATTTGTTTTTTTGGGACTGGCTAACTTCTTAGCATTATATTCTCCAACACCATCCATTTACCTGCAAATGCCATGATTTTATTCTGTTTTAATGCTGAGTAATGTTCCATTGTGTATATATATACCAAAGTTTCCCTATCCATTCATCTACTGAAGGGCATCTAGGTTGGTTCCACAGTTTAGCTATTGTAAATTGGGCTGCAATAAACATTGCTGTATCCCTGTAGTATGCTGTTTTCAAGTCCTTTGGGTATAGACCGAGGAGTGGAACAGCTGGGTCAAATGTTGGTTCCAATCCAAGTTTTCCAAGGAATCTCCATACTGCTTTCCATATTGGCTGCACCATTTTGCAGTTCCACCAGTGATGTATGAGTGTGCTTTTCCCCCACATCCTCGCCAACACTTATTGTATTCTTATTAGCTGCCATTCTGACTGGAGCAAGATGAAGTCTTAGAGTAGTTTTGATTTGCATTTCTCTATTAGCTACTGATGTTGAACATTTTTTAAATATATTTGTTGATTGATTGTATATCATTTTCTGAGAAATGTCTGTTCAGTTCCTTGGCCCAGTTATCGATTGGTTTATTTGTTATTTTGGTGTTTAGCTTTTTGAGTTATTTATACACCCTAGAGATTAGTGCTCTATCTTATGAGCAAGTGGAAAAAATTTGCTCCCAAGCTGTAGGCTCTCTATTCACTTCCCTGATTGTTTCTTTTGATGAGAAGAAGCTTTTTAGTTTGAATCCATCCCACTTATTAATTCTTGATTTTAATTATTACACTATAGGAGTCTTATTAAGGAAGTAGAGGCCTAATCTGATATGATGGAGATTGGGGCCTACTTTTTCTTCTATTAGACGTAGAGTCTCTGGTTTAATTCCTAGGTCCTTGATCCACTTTGAGTTGAGTTTTGTGCATGGGAGAGACAAGGGTTTAATTTCATTTTGTTGCATACGGATTTCCAGTTCTCCAAGCACCACTTGTTGAAGAGGCTATCTTTTCTCCAATGCATGTTTTTGGTGCCTTTGCCTAAAATAAGATAACTGTAATTATGCGAGTTAGTCTCTGTGTTCTCTATTCTGTACCATTGGTCTACCAGTCTATTTTGGTGCTAATATCATGCTGTTTTTGTTACTATTGTTCTGTAGTATAGTTTAACATCTTCACTCTTCTTGCTAAGGATTGCTTTGTCTATTCTGGTTCTCTTATTTTTCTAGATGAATTTCATGACTGCCTTTTCTATTTCTATGAGGAATGTTACTGGAATTTTGATTGGGATTGCATTAAATCTGTATAGTGCTTTTGGTAGTATGCCTATCCAAGAGCAAGGGAGATCTTTCCATCTTCTAAGGTCTTCTTTAATTCTTTAGTGTTCTATAATTTCCATTGTAGAGGTTTTTCACCTCTTTCCTTAAGTTGATTCCCAAGTATTTTATTTATTTATTTATTTTGAGACTATTGTAAATGGGGTGGTTTTTCTTGTTTCCCTTTCAGAGGATTTGTCCCTGATATACAGAAATGCCTTTGATTTATGGGTGTTGATTTTGTATCCTGCTACTTTGCTGAATTCATTTACTAGTTCTAGAAGTTTTCTGGTGGAATTTTTTTGGTCTTCTTGGTATAGAGTCATATCGTTGGCAAATAGTGCTAATTTGAGTTCTTCTTTTCCTATCCATATCCCTTTAATTTCTTTTGTCTGTCTAATTGCTCTGGCCAGTGTTTCAAGAACTATGTTAAATAGAAGTGGTAAAAGAGGGCATCCTTGTCTTGTTCCAGTTTTTACAGGGAATGCTTTCAATTTTTCTCCATTTAGAATAATGTTGGCCTGGGACTTAGCATAGATAGCCTTTAGGATGTTGAGGTATGTTCCTGTTATCCTTATTTTTTCTAGTGTTTTGAACATGAAGGGGTGCTGTATTTTGTCAAATGCTTTCTCTGCAACTACTGAGATGATCATATGATTCTTATCTATTGATGTGATGAATTACATTTATTGATTTCCATATGTTGAGACAACCTTGCATCCCTGGGATGAATCTCACTTGATTGTGGCGCATGATCTTTTTGATGTTTTTGTATTCGATTTTCTAGAATTTTATTGAGAATTTTTGCATTTGTGTTCATTGGAGATATTGGTCTGAAGTTTTCTTTCTTTGATGTGTCTTTGCCTGGTTTTGGAATCAGGGTGATATTGACCTCATAGAATGAGTTTGGAAACGCTGCCTCTTTTTCTATTTCCTTAAATAAACTGAAGAGTATTGGTATTAGTTCTTTAGAACTTGGTCCTGTAGAACTTGGCTGTGTATCCATCTGGTCCTGGACTTTTCTAGGTTGATAGACTTTAGATGGCGTCTTCTATTTCATCACTTGAAATTGATCTTTTTAAATCGTGTATATCAATCATCTTAATTCAATTTGGGTAAATTATATGACTCTAGAAATTTGTTGATGCCTTCAATATTTTCTATTTTATTGGAGTACAAGTTTTCAAAATAATTTCTAATTATCTTCTGTATCTCTGTTGTGATATTTTCTTTTTCATCACATATGTTAGTAATTTTGAGCTTTCTCTCTCCTTCTCTTCATTAGCATGGCTAAGGGTCTGTCAATTTTCT
This sequence comes from Marmota marmota marmota, assembly GCF_001458135.2. Lineage (NCBI taxonomy): Eukaryota > Metazoa > Chordata > Mammalia > Rodentia > Sciuridae > Marmota > Marmota marmota. The sequence goes on along the minus strand of NW_025999968.1, from coordinate 52,635,455 downwards.
TTATTTTTTCAGAATACAGTTGGACTCTTTCATCACACTCTGCACTCTCTCCTGGGATTCCATGTTTTCCTGGTTGATTTTTTAAAAATTTTATGCATATTAATGTTCACTCTTTGTGAAAGACAGTTCCATGGGGGTCTCAGAAATGCAGAGAATCATATATCCATCTTCATAGTACCATACAGAATACCAAACTCACCTAAAAATTGCCCAGTGCACCTCTTTTGTAGTTGACCACCCTGCTCCTTACCTGCTGGACATCACAGATCTGTGTTCTGCATCTAGTTCTAACCTGGCATCTCCACCTTGTTTGCAGATCTTGGAGTGGTGAGCAATGATGGAGATGATGTTTCGATGTCAGTTTTGCAGGAACACACAGATAATCGTGCCTGTTAACTAGATTGTGAGTTACTTGCCTGGCTCATCGTTGTACTTGTAAAATAGTACTCAGCATGAAGTAGGTGCTCATTAAAGTGATAGCCTTTTTGATGCATAAAGCCCCAGAAAATTCCCTGTGATTTTGAAAATGTGATTCTCACATCAGTCATGGCTGCTGAGTGCAGTACTACCAGTTCTGCAACTCTCTAGACCTCATCTTCTAGCCTCCCAACATTTAATTAAAATCTGTGTAAAATCTTTACTCTCTGTATCTTTTGCCCACTGTATTACTGCTATGAAAAATTACTGTCTGTTTGAATCTTTAGGTTTTAATCTAGAAATGTATTTTCTTCTAGAAATGCTGTGCCACCAAACTTTCCACATATCCATTAGTGGCCAAAAGGAGCCTTGGGGAAGCAGCAGATGTAGCTTCTCCCAATCATGCAGAATGGCAGGAAGGAACCATCTGGACAGGAAGGGTGTCAGTTCTTCAACATCTCACATTCAGTGTGTAACCCAGAGGAAGCAATTGCTCCTCCTCTTGGCTTCTGTGACAAATAGTAGACAAAGCAGTCACTTTTTGGATGCTGACACAGAAAACATATGCAAGATCCTAATTGTGGCCTTGGTGGCCCGGCCAAGCTTGAGTCTCCAGACCCCCCTTAGAACCAGGTGTGTGGGTTAGTCCCCCAGTGCCCGTGAGCATCCTCTTTCCCTAGTTGTTTTCTAAAGTAATGGAATAACCAAGATGGGTATTGGAAGATGTGAGATTGAAGATACAGGAGGATTCAACAGGAGAATTGGGTAATTTGCTTGTAAATGTATCTGTAGCCTCAGGGCTGTATCTATCCAGCAAACAGTGAAGTGGAAGTTTGGCAAACATGATCATTAATTATCTAATTTGGTTGTTTATTCCAATCAAGTTAATTGCTTAACCACCAGGTTTCCATTCCACTTTGAATTGCTTGGGGACAACAAAAGGCAAGGGGACTAAACCACGCATCTGATTTTTTAAAACAGAGCTGATGAAAATGTCTTTGTGGAACAGGCACTTGGCCTGTAAGGTAGTTTATAATCAGACTTTTCCTGTATTTTCTTTGCAAAATGACAGAAGAGGCTTAGCTGGATTTCTGGCTCATTAACTCCCTTAGACACTAAGATTAAGCCAATCCTTCACTCCCAGGTCCCTGACATTATTTGTCCATGGATTTAACAGGATGCACTGAATAGCAAGATAGAAAGCTCTTGGAGAGATGGTCCATGTTTCTTCCCTTTAGAGAAGGGAGTGAGGCTATAGTGTTCAGCAATTTTCAGAAGCTAATTTTCATTCACTATTGAGAACTGGAGATGGGGCAGGCCCTGTTCTGGTAAGGAAGGTATAAAGATGAGTGATACAGGATGCTTTCCAGAGGAGTTCCATGTGTTGTCAGAGAGTTGGAGCCAGAAATGAATATCACTATAGCATGACTGGCATGATAATAGAGGCATGTCTTATGCACATTAGTTACAGAATGGGGAGAGTACAGTCTGTTTGGATGGATCAGAGAAGGTTTGGTTCATAGAGTGAGGAGTTGAAATGGATGGATGAAATACAAATAAGATTCCCTTCGTCTAACAGAGGGGTAAAAGTTTGGACAGGAGAGGTGTTATAAGCACGATCATAGCACATACCAAGGTACATGAAGGAGGGAACTTTTTTGGGAAGCTGCCGGGTGCTCACGGTGCCTGACAGATGAGATGCAGGTAGGAGGGTGGGGAGGTAAGGGTGCATAAGGTGGGCACAATCTCACCAGCAGTGCAAGGGAGGCTGTGGAGAGTTCTAAGCAGGGAGAATCACTTGCTCATCTTTGAAGTCACTACAGTGGTCACCAGGAGATCATTGCCAGCTACAGTTGTTCCCATCTCAGGCCTCTTGTTTACTGTGGAGAAGTCCCCAGGTACCTTTAAGTGTCAGGAAAACAGGATAATAGTGCATCCCTTGAAGTATCATTGAGTGGATTAGAGACAACATATATGAAGTGCCTATAACAGTCTCTGGAATTTGTCATGACTACAGAGAAGCTAACACAATGTCTTGGAAAGGTTTCTACATCTGACTCCTGAGTTCTGAGAGGGTTTCTGCATCTGAGTCCTGAGAGAAATGGTACCATATAGAGAGTTAGAGTGGTATCACACTCTGGAGCTCCAGCGGCTAATGTTGCCATCAGCTGGCATAGCAACAGAGTCTTCAAAGGCTGCCTCATCCTTGCATAAGATCAGCTGCCTTTGGATGATTGCTAGACTAGGGTGTTCCCTGAGCTTCATGTGCTAAAAATGAGCTCTTCTGCAGGAAGCAAAGCTGTGGGCTGTGGCTGTAGCTCAGTGTAGAGCATTTTCCTAGCATGCATGAGGTCCTGGGTTCCATGTCCAGCAACACACACACAGCTATGTGGAATAACATGGCACCAAAAAAAAGCACTCTGTGATTCTAGAGATAATGATTTTAGCAGAAACACTGCAGGCGAGGACTACAAATGTGTATACAGATGAAGTGTCTATTCCAGTGAAACCAGAGTGCTATTCCTACCGTAAGGGAAGTGATAGAGTACTCTAAGCACGCTGGCACGTGGCTGGCAGAACCCCCCCGGAATGTAACATCTCAGCAGCTCATTGTTGGTCTCTGCAGTTGGCTGGTGGGGCCCTGGGCAGTGATGGGAGGTGGATCAGCTTTGATAAGTGAAAGCCCGTGTTCCTCTGCCCATGCACAAACTTCAATCCCGCTCTCAGTATCCACTTTGCTCACAAGCCCACTGGGAAAGACTGGGGAGCGGGCGGCAAAGAGGCTGACTTATACCCACAGAATGAGCCCTCTTGCTTATTTGGACCTTTCTAGTTAAGTGTTTCTTTTTTGCACACAAATATATTTATCTTCTGTGTCCATTCAGAGAGGTCCCTCTTTTGGTCACTAATTTTTCAATTGTGTTTCTTTCAATTCCCTGACCCATTTGACCAAACCATTCACCATTGCCCATAAATCAGAAGAGATAGTAGCTCTGGCCATTTCTCCTTCCAGGAAAAATGAGCAACCAGGTACATTGCTGAATTCTTGCCAGTCGGGAGAATTTCTATTCACCACTTACTTTAGCAGTAATGTGATGCTCTAGGTATCTTCTTGTGATACCAGTATACCATGCACAACCATCTGTAACTAAGCCTGAAATAATTCTTCCTCAGTCACCATGATTCAAAAAAGCCCTTCAGGGAGTAATGGTTGCTGCTTTTCTTCTATGTCAGAAGAAATATGTTGATTTTCCTTTAACCAGGACTCATACAACAAAGGAGAAATATAGGTCCCAGCTTAATGAATTGATAACATTAGCACAGATATTAACCACTCTTTCTTTCTAAGGATAAGGATCTGAGTTTCCATTTTTGTTATTCCCTTAAACCTAAAGACTTGTGATTAATATTTCTGGTAGTGCACTTCTGCTAACATTCTTTCTCTTTTATCTGAAAAATATCATTTTTTCCACTTTTATTTTTTAAGAATATGTCCACTTGTTAGAGAATTCCAGGTTGACATTTTTTTTTCCTTAGCACTTAGACCATTGTCTTCTGGTCTACCTCCAGAGTGTTTGATGAGAAACCAGGAGTCATTCAAACCTTTCTCCCCTGTGTGTAATGTATCATTTTCATCTGACTGCTTTTAAAATTCTCCCTTTACTTGCATTTTCAGCATTTAGCTATGATGTCTCCAGACATGATTTTTAAAATTTTTATCCATATTTATCTTGCTTAAGATATGCTGAGTTTTTTGATATTTAAAATTTGTGTTTTTCACAAAATTTGAGAATTTCACTCATTATTTATTAATATATTATTTTTGTCCTAATTTCTCTCCTCTCTCCTTCTGAGACTCCAACTTTATGTATCTCAAAGCATTTTAAACTGATTTTGAGACTCTGATAATTATTCAATTCTCTCTCTACACACCCTCCCCCCCCCGCCGTTTTCAATTGAATAACTTCTGTGCATCTGTCTTAAAGTTTGTTGACTCTTTCCTACATTATTTCCATTCTGCTCTTAAGCATATCCAGTGGATTTTTAATTTCATCTATTGTGTTTTTAGATCTAGAATTTCTATTTGGCTCTTTTTTTGTAGTTTCTATTTCTCGGCTGAGACTTAGTACATTTTCATTCATTGCAAGCATACTTTCCTTTAAGTCAATGAATGTAGTACAAGAGCTGCTTTAGAATACAAATCTGCTAATTTCACCATCTAGATTTGCTCTCCATTGATTGTCCTTTCTTTTAAGACTGGATGACATTTCATGGACTCTTCTTATATCGGGTGGTATCTGTTTGTTTTTGCTGTATCCTCAATATTATGAAGTTTATGTTGCAGAATTCTGGATTCTGTCATATTCTCTCACAGAGAGATTATTTTTATATTATTTGTTTTCACATCTAATGTTCAGATGTTCGCATCCTGAAGGTCTATGTCATATTACAAATTATAAACTCAGCTTGAATATTCCCCACTGTCACTGGGACTTGTCATTCCTAGAATAGCTCTTTCAATTGTGTGGTAATAATAGACAGACTTAAGTGTGGGTCCTTCCTCTACTGAAGTGTAAGCTTCTCAAAGTAGTATCTAGGTCTCTACATTCAGCTGAGTACTGGCGCACAGTGAATCTGCACGATGCTAAATGCATGAATGAGCCAATGAACCACATAATTCAGAAAACTATCCACCAAACCAAAACACTTTTATTAAGAGGATCCTGAAGGGAAAAGATGGGAGTCAACTTTCATGTTCCTATGCTTTGGTGTAATTTTCAGTGTTAATCCACTACCAAGCATCTGGGCCTCAGCCATATTTCATCTTTAATATTTTTGCCTTCCTATATTATTTCCTACAGAGTGCACATTATGGCAAAATTCCACTATAATAAAATAGATTAAATAGCAGATAGCCATTGTCTGTTACTTTACCTAAATTTCCATAATGTGGACTTAATTCAAAAGGCCTAAATCTGAATCACAGCTCAAACCCAAAGCACAAGCTGACTTCATTACTCATTACACATTCGAGCACCTCTGCTGCAGTAAGTACTGGATTCCAGAATGTACAACTTAATCAGCATAGCTTCTGCCCTGAAGGAAGGAGGGAAACAGAGAGGTTAGTCATGTAACCACTGATTTGTAGATTCAACAAATAATATATTGAACAGACATTGTGTGCTGGGAGTTTTGCTGGGACCCAGGGATATAGTAATAAGAAGAGGGACAAATCCCTGCCCTTAGGGAACTCAGAGTTTCTCTGGAAATCCTAAGTCCAGAAGAGCCTTCTCCACATCACAGTCATTAAGAAGCACCCTCACGTTTTCTTTTCTTCTCTTTTTGCCTTGGCCTATACAACATGTACTGCTAGTTCATATTTAACTCAGGTCTCACTCTCCAAAAGCTTAAATCCATTTAATTTTTTTTAAAAAAGATTATATCACAGATTGGATTTGCTACTTATGTTTTTCAAATTCACATTAAAATAAAAAATGCATAATTGTTAAAATGCAAAAATATCAAGTATTATATGTCCCACACTTTGACAAACACTGCTTTAAGCATCTTAAATGTTGCAAAAGAGGCATTTTATAAAGCGCAAAAGAAACAATGGAAATATGAAAGGAGTTATTAATCCTGCCTGTGTTTATAAAGAAGGCTCTACAGAAACATCTCTTTAAGGGGAGTGATGGGATCCCCTTTATCACTGAGTCCTCCATGGCAGGCAGAATCATGTCCTCCTCCCTCAAAGATGTTCACATCCTGAAGGACTATGTCATATTACAAAGTCAAAGAAGATGTGAGGCTGCAGATGAAATTAAAGTTGCTAATTAGCAGTCTTTAAGATGAGATTTTGCTGGGTTATCTGGGTGGGCTCACTGTAATCACCAGGCTCCTTAAAAGTAGAAGGGAGTCAGAGTAACGGTGTGAACAGTGTAAAGACTCGACCGCTGTGGCTGGCTTTAAGATGTAGGATGAAGCCCTGAACTGGAAGCCCTGGCTTCCAGAAGCTGGAAAAGGGGAGGGAACCAATTCTCTCAGAGCCTCCAGGAAACCACACAATCCTGCTAACACCTTGATGTTAGCCCAGCTGGACCTGTGTTGGACTACAGGACTTAAGGTAATAAATGTGTGTTGAATGGGGGCTTCACTCAGTGTTTCAGTGCTTGCCTAGTATGCTCAGGAACCTGGGTTTCACTCCCAGCACAACGAAAATACCACCACCAACAACAACAACCACACTACCACCACCACCACCACCACCACCATCACTACTACTACTAATAATACATTTGTATTGTTTAAGCCACTAACTTTGTGATAATCTGTTATAATAGTCGCAGTAAACTAATTGTTATGGTTTCGATGTGGTGTCCCCCAAAAGCTCACATGTGAGACATCGCAAGAAGGTTTGGAGGAGAAATGATTGGATTATAAGCAATCCCTCGTGGGATTTACTGAGTGGTCACTGGAGGCAAGTGGGGTGTGGCTGGAGGAAGTGGTTCATTTGAGGGGTGGCTTTGGGGTACATATTTTGTATCTGGAGAGTGGAGTCTCTCTATTTGCTTTCTGATCACCATGTGAGCTGCTTCCCTCTGCCACAGTCTTCTACCATGATGTTCTGCCTCACCGCGAGCCCTGAGGAATGGACCTGGTTGTGTATGAACTGAAGTCTCTGGAACCGTAAGCCTCCAAAATAAACTTCTTCCTCTACAGTTGTTCTGGTCAGATCTTTTGGTCCCAGCAGTGAAAAAGCTGACTAAAACACTAATCAGCCCTTACAGTGCCAAGTACATCATAGGCACTGGCTGAAAATGAATGAAACTGAATGTGAACAAAGACCTCAGCATTTCCTCTGTGGTAGACCTAGTGTTTACTGTAGAATAAAAAAGTGATCTTTTCCCCCACAGGTTAATTTCAGATGAACAAGGGAAAAGCACAACGACTTAACTGAACTTTTACGTGACATGGAAGTTCCTAAAATAAAGACCCAGAGAAAAGTGTGTTTTTATGCTTAGGATCTGTGAAGAATGAGCAACTGTGTAGAAGTTTACAAAAGGGTGAGACTGAGCTAATAAGGATCATGAGCTGGGGGACACAGCAAGGCCTGACCACTGAGCATCTGCTCAGCCTCTCTGTGTATGTAGGATTCCTTCCCTCTGGGGACAGAGCAAGACATCCATCACAGGAGGGTCTGAGGACCTGCTTACAGGGGAGGTGGCCAGAGATGTCTTTAGGGCCAGATCTCACACTGAAACATGAGAGAATGACGTTCTCTGCTGTCTTCTCAATTTCCAACGGGCCCTATTTTGGGGTAGTGAGTTCTGAAGCCCGACGTTGCTGTCCCACTTGGCACTGCATATTTTGAATGAAGGCACTATTTGCACTGCGTTGTCAAGTGTCGTTGGAGCTCTGCACAGAAATGGGTGGCGAGTGGGCTTGGAAGATGGGGGAGCAGCCAGAGCAGAGACGCAAATGTTCGTGGTGTGTTTCGAGAAACACATTATCATCTGGCAGAAGGCTGTGTGCTCGGGGAGGATTGCAGTAATGAATCCAAGGCAGTGACAGAGAGCAGACCAGGAAAAGGGCCTTGTGTGGCCTGCCAAGGAGTTGGGGTTTGGGTCCTGAGGCCACAGGGAGTCACACATCAGCCTCCTTCTGTGTGGCGTGAAAGGCGATACCATCGTGCCTTCCCGCCAGGCTGGCTTCCCCATCACACGCCCTGGCATCTCAGGTTTCTGGAAGCAGGGTCCTTGCCATTCATGCAGATATTTGGGAAACAGATCTGACCTTGTTGGGCTTGGCTTCTTGGACTGGGGTCAGATGCTGCACGTTAGGAATGGCCAGATGGAGGAAGCCACTGGCCCGAGCTGTGGGTGACTTGGAGGCTCCCTCGGGCTCCCTCCCTGCAGGAGTGATGAGCTGTCAAGTTTTCCATCATAAACCCCACGCTCCATGTGTTTGCAATATGGCCACCGAGATGCACGTGGGAGCCGGGCTGGGGCGTGAGGGCTTAGCTCCAGGGTCCCTGCTTCCTCTCTTTTCCTGTGCATTTAGAGACAGCTTATTTTGCTTTCTGAAAGTTACGGTGTGGAAGAAAGGGACAGTAATGAGTTCCAGATGCTTTTATTTTTCTCCTTCTATAATTGGAAACAAAAATATAGTGTGGCTTTTAAATTGAAAGTGCTAGAGTGGGGTGATGCTTTTAGCTCTGGGGTTTTGGCCGTGATTTAGAGCCCAGCGTGAGGCTGTGGCCGTCACCGCGGCAGCTGGCTGGATCACACTGCTCCCTGCAGACCTGGCTAAAGGCTTTATCTCAGAGCCCGAATGAGCTTCAGCGGTCAGTCCTATTTTAAGCAACTCTAATACACGAAACTCAAACTTACAAAGCAGACAGATTTGGGCGGGGGGGGAGTAGCCACATAGTCAGGGGATGTTTGTTTTGCAGAAGGTCTTAGAGCAGGCCTTTTAATTGGAGTTCCCTGGGTGCATCTAAAAGTTTCCCCGCACATCATTAATTTCTGAGGAAGGGGACAGAGAAGCGTTCCAAGAGTGAAGTGCCAAGTGAAGATCAATTAAAAAGTCAAGAGACCAGAATCTTGAAATTTAAAGTATCTTAGGGAAAAAGAATGCTTGAATCACTGTGGATTTCGTGGTACAAACTCAACTTTTCAGGAGACCCTGAAAGCCGTGATGGGTAGCCTCCTTGTAAATTAAACAGGTCATCCTGGACCTGAAGGAGGAGGCGTCGATTCTGTTTAGACTGGCAGCTCTAACCCTTTCTTGGGGCCCTTCATTCTTTCCCTTGGTCAATCACAATGGAATGGTGGGGAAGGCAGAACTCAGATTCAGACTGTGGGAAAGCAGTTGGCCTCCACCAACAAGACATAATAACAGCAGATTACATTCCCTCCGGGGAGATAATCTTTAACTCAAAGCAGATCCTGGCCCCCAGTCGAACAGCCGGCCAGGAAGAAGAGATAAAGCTAAACGGCCCCTCAGTCCTCAGTGTTCACACAGCACACTGGTAGGATTTTGGATCCCAGAGTGGAAATTTAAAACTAGCCCCTTACCTTTTGTCCACTGCAAAGCACACATTGCAACCCACCCCACCTCCTACCATGTCCGTGAGTTCCACCAATCTTGGGTGGAAAATGTTTCTAAAAATCGCCTCTGCACGGAACATGTTCAGTCTTCTTCCTGCCATTATCCTAAACAATACAGTGTTACAACTATTTGCATAGGATTCCCATCACATTAAGTGCAATGGATAACTCACCTGCAACATGCTGAGTGCGGTTGGGTACCTACTGTGTGGGAGCTGCCTAGAGAGGTCAGTGATCTTACCCATTTTTGCTCTCATTGTGCGGCCCTTTGGATTGATCAGTCAATTCCAAAGCCCCCGGTCTTCCCTTCACACCATGCCTCATCATCTAAAGAGATTACTCAGTGTTTCTGGACCCTGTTAAAATCTTACCTATGATGTCAGAACCTCTGGGGTTTAATCAATCATCTGCCTTTGATCTGCTCTCTGTGATCCAGATGCACAGTGGGGCTGAGAACTTCTGCAGGCACCACTTGGACGATGCGGGGTCTTGGGGTGAGTGTGCAGAGTTGGTCCTTTCCCCGGAGCCCTCTGCTCTGCTGTGAGGGCAGAGGCCCGCCCTCTGCCTGCCCTGGTTCTGAAAGAATAAGGAAGACTGAAGAAAAGGCCCGTGCCTCCTTCCCACCATGGCTTCTGCCCGAGCCCAGCCCTTTCCTGACCTGCCAAGTTGGGCTGGGAGGCTAGAAGGACATCCTGGGGTGCCACTCCTCCTGTCTAAGGCTGAGAGCCAGGCTTCCATCCCTGTCCTCTGTCCCTGGCTCCTATTAATTCTGAATAGCTGAGAAGACATCCAAAGCAGTCATTCCCGGCCCCTATGGGAACCCCATCAAGATCTAAGGGCTGAGTTTAAAATATACAGGAAAAGGTTGAGGGGTGGGGAACCTGGTGAAGCCCCACTTCTCCCAACCCAGGGGGAGTCAATATTTGGGCTGTTCTCTGCTCATCTCTTCTGAATAGCCAGGACCCAGCTGGTGTCTCTGCCTTTCTGTTTTGTCAGTGTCTCCACTGAGTACTGACGGGACCTGCTCTCCCAGGGGAGGTGGACGGCAGGGCCTAGGAAGGGACTGTGTGCTCTTGTGACCTCTTAGGACAGCGCAGATTCTTCAGACAGCCCGCAGCAGCTGAGTTTGCTGGGACTAAACATCCAAGCACAGACCCACACCTGCCCTTCCTGTAAGGGTAGACTTACGCTAGTCAAGGGCCCCTTCAAAGGATGTGGAATGTGTGATTTTTTTCCTGAAAGAAGTCTTCCATAGTCAGGTTTGTCTTGTTGGAATTTAGCTTAAGTAAATAATTAAGGATATGCTCCCAGAACCAGCTAGAAGGATGTTCGCTGTAACTTTTTTTTTTTTTTTTAAACTGGGGAAACTTGAAAATGAGCTCTAATGGCCAATAACTGAGGACGGGGTAGATGAACCATGTCACTAATAAAAGTCACGATGTATGTTATGCTCTGGAAAAAGGAAGGCTGTTTGTTATATTTTAAATGCCAAAAGCAGGTTCCAAAACAGCATGGACGTTATGACCTCACTTTTGTGCCTGGAAAGATACATGCCAAACTCTTTTTTTTTTTTTTTTTAGAGAGAGAGAGAGGAGAGAGAGAACCTTTTTAATCTTTATTTCTCAGTTTTCGGTGGACACACCTATTTATTTTATTTTTATGTGGTGCTGAAGATCGAACCCAGCGCCCCGCATATGCAAGGTGAGCGTGTTACTGCTTGAGCCACATCCTCAGCCCCATGCCAAACTCTTAATAATAATTTGGCGCAGTCTGGCTGGGCACAATTCAGGAACCACTTGTCAAAAGAAATGAACTTTATTTTTAGAACCACACACCACACCACACAGCTCCTCAGGAAAAACCCTCAGAGCCCAACTGCCACCACGGGCTTCTCCCAAGCCTCTCAACCTCCCCCACTCCTCCTGCCCTTGAGGCCTATTGGCTGGGTCGCATGGGCGGAGCCAAAAAAAAGTCCCCCAATGAGCAGCTCTATAGTCTGAAAGGGCGGGGAAACAGTCCAATGAGCATCACCGCAGAGGAGCCAATCAGCTAGAAGTTGCTGGGGCCGCTGTGAGCCAATCATCAGCTGGCAGCTGGAAGTTTGCTGGGGCCCCTTGGGCTGTGGCTCTCAACAATAATTGTCTCTGGGTAGGAATAAATGCGTTTTTTTTTTTTCTTCTTCTTTGAAAGTTTTTATTTTCTACTACTACTAATAACAACTGTGTAGCACTTGGGTAATTGGTACAAACCTTCTGCTGGTGGACAGGTGAAGGTAGGTTTCTAAAGCTTCCTGCAGAATCTCCAAAGACTTCAAGGATCCCCAGCCTCCCCCATAAGCATTCCAAGCCTCACTGGCCAACAGGGCCTGGGGTGTTTTTGTTAAGCAGGAGGCAGGATAGCTGCTAGCCACAGCCACGGTGGCAGTGCTGTGTCTAAGGTTGTCTAGGAGAGCAGCAAACCATCCAACCAGAAACACAGTGGAACTGAGACTCTGACCCTTCCTTTCCTGTAGAGGGGGCCAGTGGACCCTGTCCTCCTTGCCAAAGTTTGGAGTTTTTGAGACAGAAGGGAAGTGGCAGGAAGAGGGAGTTGCAATGTCATTTTCATTTCTGATGACACCTGCAGGCCAAGGTTAGTCAGCTCTTTTCACCAAGTGGGCCTGCTACCACCTCACCCAGTCAGGCCAGAGCCTGGAGCTCTTACTGACAGCACTGAGCAGCGCCAGGCCTCCCCGGAAGTGCTGCCCCTGTGACTTCCGGCATCCTGGAACTCCCTGCACTCAGGTAGAACCCTCCAAAGAGGGGATGGGCCTGAGTTCCCCAGTAGAACATGCTAACACCTCCACCAGGGAGGAGCACCCAGAGGACAGGCCAGGAGCGTTAGCTGAACTAGGGGTTGGCGCACCACTCCCAGGTCAAACTCTGGCTTGCTGTTTGCTGTTGTGAATTGAGTTTTATTGGGGCAAAGCCACACGTGTTCATTGATGCATTGGCTAAGGTTGTGGCCTTGTTCCAACAGAGCAGTTGAGTAGCTGTGACAGAGACCACATGACCCGAAAAGCCAAAACTTATTGATCTGTTCCTTTGCAGAGAATGTGTGTTGACCTCTTCTCAGAAAGACCCTTTCTGGAAACCAGAGGAGAAGGGTGCGTGCCTCCCTCAACATTTCTGGCTACTCTGCAACACACCTTGGGATCCTCCTACCTCTGGCCAGTCCTGCTAGGTTCCTTTGTCAGTTGTCCAACATTCAAGTTCATCCAGTATCACATCTAGGCCTTTCCCCCTCTCATCCAATACCTTCAAAATCTTCTCTCAGGAGTCTCAAAGGCCTTTTGAGTCACACAGGTCTTACACTGGATTTACCATTTAATTTATTGGTCCAAACCAGGGCATTTTTGCTAAGGTTTGGATATGGTTTAGGTATGTCCCCCAAAAGAGATTTTAAGGAGTGACATTGTAGCCCTTAGGCAAATGTTACAGAATTTCAGACAGGACAGGGACTGCAGTAGTTTCCTATAGCTGCTATGACAAATTTCCCTTGTAGCTTAAGCAACAGAAAATGATGATCTCACAGTGCTGGAGGCCAGATGTCTGAAGTCTGTGTTGGCCTCCCCAGCTCTAGGCAGGACCCAGGTTCCTGACTATTTTGGCTTCTGGTGGCTGCTGGCTTGCATCAGCCCTGGCTGTGCCACCCCATATCTACCTCCAGCCTCACATCACCTCCTCCTCCTCTTGTGTCAAATCTCCCTTCCTGTGTAGTGGCATGGCGATGGGATTTAGGGCCCACCAGATAATGTGAAATCATGTCATCTCCAAATCCTCAGCCTAAACATCTGCAGAGAGCCTGTTTCTAAATAAGATCTCATTCGCAGCATCCAGGGATTAGGCTGAGGACACATCTCTGGAGTGGGGAGCGGTCATTGGAGCCCACGGTGCCGACACAAGAGGAGACTTGACTCCATTGGAGAAAGGTCTCTTTGGAGAAATTCTAGATGAGGACTTTGGCAAACCAGAGACAGAACAGATTCCAGTTCAGTCGTGAGCGATCATGAGGGAGAAACACCCCTGGAACCTTCTGCCGGGTTCAGAGCAGATGCCGTTGCCGCCCCGCCCCACGCTGGTCCTCTGCTCACACACGGAGATCACCCCCTGGCAGGGTGTGGGTGACAGCCAGTTCCTACCCAACTATTTGCAACCTGTGCCTGACAAGTCAGGGGGAAAGAGCCAGAAGTACAACTCACATTTGCCACAGTGTTGGGCAAAAGCATCATCAAGTGAGCCTCAGTTTCCCCAAATAAAAAGCTAGAGAAAAAGACGCACCCTGGTTGTCTCTTTCCACGGAAGTGATCGCAATGCCTTTCTCGTCATTTTTCATGAGTCTTGGGGCAACAGTGCTGCTTTAAAGCATCATTGTATTTGGTAAGTAAGCTCCGTGCGAGGCTGTCTTATCTCAAGACCTCTTCCCAGGCTGCCAGTGCTCGGCTGCCTTCCACCATACCCACCCCCACGCCCAACCCCTTGCGCCTGTGTCTGTGACTCTCAAGAGGTATCCTCCTCCAGCTTTATCTTTGACTGTTCCAGAGGCCATCAGCTATCTTAAGTGACACTTGGAAATCAGCCCTTTGTGCCAAGGGCTGTAGAACATCTTTTTAAAGGATCGGCTTTCTAAAAAAGAAAAAGAAAAGAAATTAAAAAAAAAAAAAAAGAAGAAGAAGTATACAAACACAGAGGCCTGACCAGAAAAAGATGCTACCGTATTTTTAGAAGCTGGCTTCTTTTAGTCTTAGGTAATGAGTCTAATTCCATTTCTATAAATCCCAGTTGTCCTTCTGTGGTCTGACTTCAACTGAGCATCTTGCGTCTCCGAGCAGCCTTCCGAAATGGCAAGGCCTGCCGGCTGTGCTATTTATGAGGCAGAATTGGTGTGAGTTTCTGTTTTTGGCAAAGAGGAAAAATAAGAACTTTTCTTTTGAGTGGGTCCCTCTCACGATCCAGCTTGGCCGCGCGGCCGACCCTGGGCACATGTGTGCAGCATATGTCGGTCCAGAATCCAGAGTGTGAACACTGGCCTGGCTCTGCTCGGTGGGGATCTGGGGATCGTGCTGTTCCTCCAGCATGGAAAAGAGTGTTTGATTTTCTGGGAGGGAGGTGATGGACATTTTTCTCAGTAAAATATGAACAGTGAACACAGTCGGTATCCAGTGTGAGGACTTAGGGAAAACAAACCAAAAGATGAACATGGACGGCTTTTCCTCCATGGGAAGCTTCCGGATCCCTTTCCTGGGGCTGCGGGATGGTGGTGGCCTCCTGAAAGGGTGAGGTCCTTCCTTCAACCAACCAATGTTCTTGCAAGTCCCTGATGTGCCTGGAGCTCTGGTGGACACCAGAAAAACCCCAGGGTCCTGCAGAAACCCAAATGAGTTGGTTGGGTGCACATGGTAGGAGCTTGCTTCCAATGATGGGGTCACTCCAGGGGAGCTCTTTGAGAATCACGATTCCAGCAGAAAACTGGTTTCTGGTCACCAGTGATGTTGGCCATCAGGTGCACCAGGGGTTCTCGCTCCCTCTGGGTGGCCCTTTGGGAGCCACAAGAGTTGTCTGGAGGGGATAGGAGTGACTCTGGAGGAATTAGACTGATCTGAGTTAGTTGGATCCCCTTTCCTCCAGGGACCCTTCAAGTGTACACTCAAAGCCACTCAATCCCTGAGGGTGACTCGGGGAGCGTTTGGTGTTCTTGAGGTCCCAAAGCTCCAATCTGCTGGAATAGTCTAAAGTGTTTTTGAGGGATGGGACCTCTGGGCACTGGGAAAAAGAAATAAGTGAGCTGGTCTGAACTGTGTGGGGAGGGAGGGGACAGGAGGAGGCTTCTGATGATGTGTCCTGGCCTGCTCCCGTCCTCTGGGCTAGAATGTTTGCAGGGTTGGGTTTGGGGGAGGGCAGGGTAAGATTCAGCCAGCAGCCTACCTGGTTCCACAGGGGAGGACAGGTAACCCGAAGAGGCAGAGAGGAAGGGGAGGCTAGGGAGAGGAGGGAGAGACCAAGAGAGTCTTTCTGTTTTATGTGATAATCCTGCTCCACATTCAGGTAACAGGAAGAGCAAGGGCATGTGCAGACGGGAAGTGGGCACTACAAAGAAGCGCCTGCTCAAGAGACGGGTGGGGTGGGAGGAGGAAGACCTGGGAGAGGCTGGGGCTCCGTGAGGAAGAGCCCCGGAGGATGTGCCCACTGGAGTGTATACGGGGGTGGGGGGGCACGAGGCAGGTGGGAAGGGGGTCCAGGGAGTCGCCAAGGAAGCACCAAGTCTCCATCTGCTATTTTTCCAAAGGAACCCTCCGGCGCACGGCAGGTTTTAATGAAGCCCTAAGGCAGGCTCACGGGCACCCGTTCCCATCCACCCTGGCCCAATCGCCCATCTCCACTAGCACCCAAGCTCACCAAATAAATAAATAAATAAGGTGAAGTTTCATGACATCGAGTTATAAGCTGGCAGGGGTATGTCAGAGGACCAGTCTGAGATGGGACTCGCAAGCCAGCTTTCCAGGGAACCTGGCTCTGCACCCCTCTGCACCCATAAGCTCCCAGGGCCCCGTATCTCCAGGGCCACTGTGTGATTTTCAGCTCTGCCCCAGAACGGTTTCCTCCTCAGGCTCCTCAGCATTTCCAGAACCTATAGGAAGATGCACAAATCCTAGGTGTTCCGCTCAGCAGAAGATCAGGGACCAGTTGGTCTTCCTTTTCTACTCAGGCAGAGGCCAGGGCTGAGAGGGTTCTGGCCACCTTCCCAATGGCACCTTCCAGAGTGGGTGACTCTGGTGAGACTCCTCCCTCCCTCTGCTTTCTGGAGCCACAGACCTGGTAGAAGGCATGCGGGGTTCAGCCCCTCACTGCCTGCGGGCTGGGGCCCCCTAAGTGGGCCTTGCTGGACTTGGCCCTCTCCTCTGCTACAGACCAGCAGGGAGCCCATGCTGTTCTCAGGCCAGACTGCCCAGCGGGGAATTGAGGGGCAGCAGGAGAACTGGTTGCAAAGCCTCCACCCGGCTGCCAGTGAGACCCACCTGTGTTTACACAGCTCCCCATAAAGATGTCCACGTTAGTTGAAGACAGGAAGTGGTTCACCGCCTTTCCTGACAAGACATTAAACATCCAAATGGGAAGAAAAGAATACAGATATAAGTACCAGGCGCATGACGTCTCGTCTTCGCTTGTATTATTAGCCGTGCGGCTCACGCAGCCTATTCTTAGCTTTTTAAACAAATGCCCACTGTTCGCTTCATGTTAATTGCTTCACTAAGAAGGTCTGAGGGCCTTGCTCCATCTCTCCCTTGGCAACCAGTCTCCTCTTCCTGGAAGAGTCTCGAATAATCCTTCTCTTGATAGCCTCTGTTCTCTTATCTGTATAATGTTTGAACCTAATTTCACAGGCTACTAGCTGTGTGACCTTGGGCAAGTTTATATATATATATATATATATATATATATATATATATGATTGAAACCAGGAGCATTTTCCCACTGAGCTACATCCCCAGCCAGCCCTTCATTTAATTTTTTAATTTCGAGACAGGGCCTCACTAAGTTGCTGAGGCTGGCTTCAAACTTGTGATCCTCCTTCCTCAGCCTCCTGAGTCACTGGGATGACAGGCCTTTGGCACCGCGCCTATCTTGGGCGAGTTACCTTATCTCTCTGGCCCTTAGTTTAGTTGTATTTTCTCTGTGAAATGGGATAAGCCGTGATACCTATCTCAGGGTTGTTGCTAATCCTGAGTCTTCTGGATCAAGCGATGGGCACAGTTCCTGGCCCAGTGCCCGGTGTGGCAGTTTGCTCTCAGGATGGAAATGGGTTAGGGTGAATGGCATGACACATGTCAATCAGCGGGTGGATACCTGCCCCTCCCAGCAGCTTCAACTGCCCGCTGTGATTCTCACCCCAAATCTGTGTGTGCACAGACCTTAGTGTCTTTTGTCAGGTCTCACTAAGTGGCTGACTCAGCGTTCCTCTTGAAGTAACTAGACCTACTCTTCAGTGTAGCAAAGATCAACTCCATCTAGGGGTGTGGTAGATTAAATAGGGCCATAAGCTCTTTGAAGCTCAAGAGATGGGAGTCTATTTCTGCACCCGTTGAAGCTGCGCTGGACTCGTGACTTTCTTTAAATAGCTGGGTGTGGTGACAGTGATACTGTCAGACTTCCCGAGCCAGGACATCGTCTTGAGGCCACGTAAGGAAGCTGGTCTCACCCTCTGGAAGATGAGGGTCCCGACAGGATGAACTGTGGTGCCCTATGTGAAGCTAGGACCAACTGCAGGACTCACAGTGGTTTCTGTGTCTGACTAGCATTGTAGAAGGTGCGAGTTACATAGATAACTAGAGAGGGATCCCCTTTTGGAAGATAGTCAATCCAACGTACACACCTTGAGGTCATCTTGAAGAGTGCTGGGTGCCAGGGATTAGAATAAGGTTCACATGTTGGTACTGGGAAAATCTATCCAGGTATATAGATTTTATATATTATACCTATCCAGGTATATAGATTCTGTTATAGCAACATTTTGTGTTGCTATAACAGAATACCTGAGGCTTGGTGATTTATTTTAAAAAAGACATTTATTTCTTATCATTCTGGAGGATGGGAAATCCAAGACCAAGGGGCTGTGTATGGTGAGGTCTTTGTTGCTGTGTCATCCCATGGTGGAAAGCAGAAGAGCAAGAAAGCACGTATGTTAGAAAGAGAGAGTATGTGTGTGTGTGTGTGTGCACATGCAATAGAGGGACAAATTTGCTTTTATAAAAACCTTTTATGATACTGACATTAATCCATTAATCATCCTTAAAGTCCTACCTCTCAACACTTGTACTGGAGATTAAGTTTCTAACACACAAACTTTGGAGTACACATTCAAACCATAGTATCAGGGTTGCAAAGCATTTTGAGGCTCAGTTATGAAGGGAACACCTCAAATGGAAAATGCTCCTACTTAATGGCAGCTGGGGCTGAGGGTGTAGTGAGAGCACAGTTTGTGATTAGGGTGGAGGAAATGCTCTCTGTGCATAGCTCCATCTCTGGAGTTCCAGTTTGACTTAATTCTGCACCTGCGTTGGAGACTGTGGACCTTGGGAGAATGGGGACCAGAGTAAGAGGGCTCTGAAGTTTCAGCCAGATTCAAATGATCTTCAATTTTGACACAAGCCATGCCAACTTGGAGTCCCAAGCTCAAAGAATAAAGAAAAAGTAACTATGTGAGAAAATTACTTTTCACCACCTGAACAGGGCACATCTTTCCCTACAGTTTTGTCTGTGACTAAACCAGAGCTGATGGTGGGATGTAGTGGTGGAAACTTGAACTTTAATGTCAAACAGATCTAAACTAATATTCTGCTTTTTCCATTGGCTAGTTAGGTGTAGCAGTCACATACTGCTGCATAACAAACTGCCCCAATACTTAGCAGCTTACAATAATAGCTGTGTGCTCATTAAAATTCTCAAGTTTTCATGGTACCTAGTTGGGAAGCTCTTCTGCTTGTTTTTGCAAAAGATCATTTCTATGGCTGCTGCAAGAGATGACTGACCCCAGATGTCCTCACCCACACATGTACATCTCAGCAGGAAGGCCTTCAATGATCAGGACAGTTAGGCCTCTTTATTCGCGTGAGAGGCATATAAAGAGGGAGAGACTGTTCCAGAAAGGGAAGTCCCAGATCACAAGCATTTATCCAGCCTTGTTTGTCCCATGGGCCAAAGAAAGTAACATGGTCAAGACCAGAGTTGCTATGAGATGAAGTGGATTATAGAGAGTGTGGATACTGGGAGACGGAATTCATTGGGGACCATTAATATAACAATTTACTATGCTTGTGACAAAGGCCAAGTTCTTAATCTCGTTAAGCCTTGGTTTTCTCCTCAGGATGAGGAGAGTAATCTTCAACATGTTAATGGGAATAGATTGGACATGTGAAATAAAAACTCCAAATAAAGTAGGATGTAAATAAACACGTGGTTATTATTATGTTTGTCCCCATACAGTGTGATATCTGGGGTTGGCATTTGGTTCTGCTAGTTCAGAGGCCTAATCAAGTCAGGGTCCAGGTCTTCACACCTGTCTTGGCTTTTCTCTAGGGTGAAAGATGGCTGCAGTAGCTCTAGCTTTCAGTGCCTTTCAAGTCAGGAAGGAGCAAAGACAGAAAGACAGGCACCAATGGGGTCAGTCTTTCTCTGGAAGAGCTTTCCCAGGAGCCCTGTCCACTCACATCCTTTGGCCCCGACTGTGTCACATGGCCACTTCTCACTGAAAGATTAGGAAATGTTATTTTTAAGATGGGTCTTTTTCTCTCCACCCTGCAAATAAGTCTCTATCGGTAGAAAAAGAAAAAGGGAAGAAAGAAAAGGAAAATATTTAGTGGGTAGGCACCTAGCCGGACGACCATCCCCACCCCCAAATCACAAAGTTGTCCTGCACATAGTAGATGCTCACCAAATAGTAACTCTGTTGCTGTATCCTATTTACTTGTTAGCCTCACTAGTTAGAAGGCCCCTCTATTGTCTACCATATCTCTTCCCCAAAGAGAGAGAAGAGGAGCTCTGAGCTGCCCCACGCTCTTGTCTTCCTGGTGTCCTAGAGCAGGCTCGGGCTTCAGCTGGTGATAGCTCCATCAAATATCACCTGGAAGCTCAGTGGGATGGAAGAACAAGCACGTGGCTGTCCCCTAGTCCACAGGGAAGCTGGATACTACCTATAGTCTTCCCTGGGCTCACCTACCCATCTGAGGTCAGTTGAGGGACAGGGACGTAGCTGCGCTGACCTTTGCTGGGATCTCCCATGTACCTGGAGATCAGAGCTGTCAAGAGATATTGAAAGAACCAGATACAGGAAGAGGGAAGAATCGTAGACATTTTAAAAATCCATCTGGCCCAGCTTCTATCCCACTTTAAAGGGAGTCATGGACCCCTGATGTCATGGAGGAACCCAGGAAATTCGGGGACCTCACGACCCTGTAGAAAAGGTGTCCTTGTAAATCGCACCTCCTGGGTTCTCTTGTCCCTTAGGGCTGCTATAACAAAAGAACACAAAATAGATGGTTGATGAACAACAGGAATTAATAGCTTTCACCTCTACTGGATGGGAAGTCCACCATCCAGGGGCCAGCAGCTCTGTGTCTGGTGAGGACCCACTTCCTGGTTCACAGACCGCTGTCCTCTCACCAGGAGGAAGAGGCAAGGAATCTCCGCAGGGTCTCTTCAAGAGACACTAGCCTTGTCATAGGGTCCTGCCCTCCCAACCTAATTAGCCTCAAAGGCCTACCTCCAAGGCCTTCACCCTGGGCGTTGGGGAGGACATCTGGGGAGGACACCAACATTCGGTCCACAGCACTGGGGCTACATTTCCTCCAGCCAGAGCCTCCTCCAGCTTCCCCAACTTCTCATTTCCTGCAGAAATTCTTTGATGTTCCTTTGCTCAGTCTCCTGCCCTTCTCCCCAGAAGTCCAGAGAGCAGAGGGACCTTGGCAGTCTGGGTGCTCCCCCAAGGGCACCCAATACAGCTCTGCCCCCTGGCCCACACCCACCCGTGCCTGGAAATTCTCTCCTCCACAGGCCCATTCCCTGCCCACCCCCTCGTCATCTAGGACACAGGTAGCCTTCCTCCAGGACAGCTGGGGCCCCTGCGGCCCCCCGAGGCTCCGGGTACTTGTCGTCTTACCAACTCTATTCTTTGCGGAAGACCCCTTCTGCCCTTGAGCTTTATTAACAAGTCCAAGTGGCCGAGTGTTCCCACCAGGGGACATACATACCTCTTGTACATATGTCTCTGAGGACTTCCTTCACGGCCACTAAATGTGTGTGGACACACACTCTGGAGCTTGGGGACCTGGCCCCTGAACATGGCTCCTCTCTCACTCGCAGACTGGGTGACTTGGGGCCAGTTCCTTACTTCTTTATAAAGTGGGGGAAATAATAACCTGCCTCTGGGGGATTGTGAGGAGTAATTGGACCAATCCATGTGCTGCCCCCAGAGCAGTGCCGGCATGCGGCAAACCCCAGGACTGAGCCGGTCATTCTTGTTCCTCCAGCTCTGGAGCATTCCCACTGTGGATGTGCCAACCTCCCCCTCTGGTCCTCTTCACTCTAAGACGTCAGCACATCTCACTTACCCTGGTGGGTGCCTTGATTATTATTATTACCGTGCACCATTCATTCCATCCTTCCTTCTATTTTGATTCATTCAGACATCTCCCCTGTGCCTTCTTTCTGTTAGTCCCTGTAGCTACAAGAAGGAGAAAATCAATAAGCTATGTTTTTTTTTGTCTCCACCAAAACAGACCATTAAACAAATGCTTTAAAAACCCCAACAAGAAAGTACAATAAAGGGTGACAAACTGTCCTTTGGTGAGGACAGCAGGAGCGGAAGCGAGGACTATAAATTTCTCAGTGTTCTCAGATGCTGCTACCACAAATGATGCTGGATAACTAGGCCATTACCTGGGGCTCACAAATATTTTGGTTACACATCACTTGGATTCTGACTGTAACTGGATTTGACGTGTATTTAGTGGCTCCATTTCCTCAGGGTTGAAAAAGAGGTCACATCTTTGAGAAATGGGACTTGACAGCAAGGAGCCTGTCTTATGGAAAGGAAGACGGTAGCGTGCCACCGGGTGGAACGTGGTTTCTTAGAGCTTATTCGGCGGGCCACGTCGCCACCATAATGCGGTTCAAAACATTTTAGTCTATTAAAGAAATATGTGGACTGACTTGGAAAAGCCCAGCTGTATCAAAATGCTTCTACCAAAACAGCAGTCCTCTGATCTCCTCCTTCCCCCATTGAATTTATCCTCCACTGAGGCAAATATTCTGGTATGTTCTGAATGCCCACCGACCCCTGCTGCCTCCAAAGCTCATGTTGAAACTTACTCCACTTTAACAATATTGGAGGTGGAACTTTCAAGAGGTCACCAGGTCATGAGGCTCTGCCTTCATGATGGATCATAGGAGTAGGTTAGTTATCATGAGAGTGGGTTGTTATAAAAGCAGGTGCAGCTGTCTCAGCTTTCTCCTGCATTCCCACACTCTCGCCCTGGGACGTACTCCGCCATGTTATGATGCTCCAGGAAAACCCTCACCAGAGGCTGACACCCTGATGTTGGACTTCCCACCTTTCAGAACTGTGAGAAATTAATTTCTTTTCTTTGTAAGTTACTCAGCCTGTGGAATTCTGTTATAGTCAGCAGAAAACAGACTAAGACAACTTCTGAATGTTTTTAGGTGTGTGCCGTGGCATTCACCTCTATGTTTCTATAATGTGTATATGGCTATTTCTCAATTTCTTGGCTTTGGATGTTTTTATGTTACACTCCCTTCCCCAACACTCACCTATTCTTCCTCTACACTGCCTTCTTAACTTTCCAGTATATATAGTTATCCAACAATGTCTGGTGAATTGCTATTCAGGAGTTGGATTATTTTGACCATGTAAATGTCAATTATATTCAGTCCATATAGCTGACCATCATTATCTTTTCTTTCTCATACTTTTTATTTTCCTGGAGTTAACTATTGTCTCATTTTTTCTATTTGTTTAGTATTATGTATACTTATCAATTCATATCCTCGCTGGAGCTTAAAATTCCTTGAATTCCAACATGTGAGCTTCTCTCTCTGTCTTAGATGCATCTCTCCTGGACCGTTTCCGTACTTGCCTCCAGAAAGACTCCCTGGCCGTGATGGACTTCTCAGGATTTCCTTCGGAACCTGGGGATTTTCTCCAACGCTCCGTATGTTGAGTCCTTTATTTCTTGGACTTTGTATCATCTACTTTAAATTATTTTATTTCTTGTTTTGGTGAACATATTAATAAATATCTGAAAATAACGATTTTACTTCTACGCTTGGTTCTTGTATTCGCTGGGTATCAGGTTTTCATGTGCAGATCATTCCTGTCATGGTTTCACAAGCATCTGCCATTGTTTTCCAGATTCCATTATTGCGCTTGGAAAGTTCGATACTTTTTGGATCCCAAATCCTCTATGCATGGCTTCACCCCTCCCCAGAAATGTGAAGATATTTTCCTGGGCTGGGTCCTCCAACATGTCCCCATGGTTTGCCTGGCTGTGAGTCTCTTCTTCACTCTTTGTGCACGAAGCTCAGATGGCTCTTCCCACCTGGAGACAAGGCTGCAGACGTGGAAGCTCCCCCTGTGTTTGTTCCCGTCCAACCCTGCCTGCTGTGTCCTCTGTCCTCGCTTTCTAGAGCTCCTGTCACTGAGTGTTGACACTCCCAGGCTGACTCGTACCCGTAGATTTGAGTTGTCTCATCTTTTCTTTGCTTTTTCTATATTTTTACATTCTGTGTCTGCTCTCTGGGTGACCTTTTCAACTTTAGGTCCTTCTTATTTTTTTTTTCTTTTCTATTAAAATCTTAAATATTTCCATTCTTATCCTTTGAATGTCTAAAAGCTCTTCCTTATGTTTTTTGAATATCCCACCCCTCTTTTAAGCATCAAGTTTTGTTGTTGTTTCAAATATCAAGAACGTCTCACCCTCCTGAAGAGAAGTTTCAAAATTTTTCGTTTTTAATGTTTTTTTTTTTTTTTTCTGTTCTTATGGTTCTCTCCTTTGGGTTCTGTTTTCTGTAGCCATCTCCATGTGTCCTTCATGCTAGAAGCTTTTTCTTCCACGTCTGCTGACTCCCGTTGTCCATTTCCATCCAAAGGGAAGTACTGGGGGCTGCTCAGAGGGTGACAAAATGTTTGGAACTAGATAGAGGGGGGTGGCGGCACAGCATTGTGAATGTACCACACAAACCACTGCATTCACTTTAAAATGGTTAGTTTAAGGTTGTTTGAATTTCATCTTAATTTAATCTCAGGCACAAAGCTGCCTTGAGATCAGAATCCTTGTTGTGCGTGGATGGTGCCATTGACTGGGAGACCTAGACTGCAGGGGCGTGGTCAGAACCCTGCCATTTCATGAAGAACACCCCGTGTCAGCATCTGTAGGCCTTGCCCATCAGACAGTTCAGTTCCCTGGTGAGGAGGCTGTTCTAATCTCCTGGTTGACTTGGGGTACAATTTTGGGCCCCAGTTTGAGGAGCTCAAGGTGGGTAAATAGCATGGTAGCTTGGCCTTGGTATGATATCTCACCCCACTCTAGGGCACCCCTGATCTCTCTGAGATCAAAGCCACTTGGATTCAACCTCTCTAGAAAGTGCACTATGCTGTAGTTATCTACCAGGTTTGGGAAGAACAGTCTCTTGGCCACACAGATTTGGGAAGTGTAGGTTAGAGAAATAAAAATAGTGAATGCTTCCTGCACAGCTGGGGAGATGGAGCTCTTCTTTGGGCTGATCTTGTTTGACTTCCTTTTTTTTTTTTTTTTTTTTTTGGTACTGGGGATTGAACCCAGAGATACTCAACCACTAAGCCACATCCATAGTCCTTTTTTATATTTTATTTAGAGACAGGGTCTCACTGAGTTGCCAGGTGCCCAGCTAAGTTGCTGAGGCTGGCTTTGAACTTGCAGTCCTCCTGCCTCAGTCTCCCAAGCTGCTGGGATTATAGTCATGCGCCACCATGCCCATCTTGACTTCCTTCTTGATACCCATTCTTGTCCCTCAGATGCTTAGGGTTTTCTATTCTGCTGGCCAGATTCTGTTACTTTTTTCAAGCACCAAGATGCCATCTTTTTGGTTTAAGATGTTCCACTGGGAGGTTGCTATAGAAGCCGTGGTTCCTGAATGAGGGGAGTCGGGTGAGACGCATAAACACAGGGCTTAGGACTGAAGCCTGGAAGAGCCGTAGCCTGAGTCTTCACCGTGATGCTCTCTGGCTCTTTGGGTGTGAATATGATATGGAGTCTCCCTGAATCCCTGATCTAAGATGGTGGGTTGAAGGAGAGCCCTTTCCAGTCTTCCAACCCAGTGCTGGGACAGAAGCCATTCCAAGATCAGGTGTCAGCACCTGTGGGAGTGGAGAATTACTGGGAGTCCCTTTGAAACCTCATTGGGCCACTCAATCCTACCCACACCTTTGGAGCAACATTTTTAGCCAAATGTATAAAGCTCATTAAAAGTAAGTGAATACTTGAAACTCAAGATAATCTCCAGGGCATGGAACTATTGAATAGAACAGGTGACTAGAATTTTGACTGTTGGTTGAAATGATATACTTTAAATTTTCATGAAAAAAAAAAAAAGGATGGCTAAGAGTTCACCCTTCTACTTCTCTGCCCAGAGACTCTTGGGTCCTAGGATCAGTTCCTGGCTCTCCCCGGCCTCACACAAATACTCCAGATTGCACTAGAAACCACAGTAGTTGCAGAACTTATGCAGCTCATCGGTGCTTTTGAAAAGCCCAAACGAATCAATAAAGCAAAACAACCATTAATGGTCTTAAATTAATGTTCATTAATGTTCTCTAAAAACACAAAAGGCAGGGACTGGGGCTGTAGCTCAGTGGTAGATCACTTGTCTTGCATGCATGAGGCACTGGGTTTGAATCTCAGCACCACATAAAAATGATATCATGGTCCATCTACAACTAAAAAAATATTTGAAAAACAAAAACACAAAAGGCAGCCTCACTGGCATGTGAACCAACTATAGAAAGGTCTGTGGGGATGATGGAGACCTGGGGAAGGAGAGACCGGAAGTTAGCAGTTATCCCCTTCAGGTGTTAAAAAAAAAAAAGCATATTTCTGTAAAGGTGCACACAGAATCTAGGCTACAATTTCTGAAACTCCACTGGTAATTTTAGAAAATAAGACTCAGAGGCCAAGTTGGTGAAGCTTTGCTTTCATGGCTCTCAAAAGAAACCACCTTTAACTTAATGCCTCTCAAGTGACTTGCTGTCCCCACAGCCCTCTTCTCCCCTTCTCTTTCTGTCCCTGACTTTCTCTTACATCTCCCTTTATTCGCTCTCCACAAAGCCCTCCCCTCATTTCTCTCTCCCCTTTACCCCAACACCTTTGAGGGTCTCTGACCGCCCTTTGGTCTGCGCTCCCCCCCAGGCCCCTGACTAGTGCGTCCCTGAAGACTCTGACTCAATCCCCTTGGGACCCCAATTGTCATAGTCTGTTTTCCATTGTTACCACTGAATGCCACAGACTGGGTGATTTATGAGAAATGGAAGTTGACTGAGCTCATGATTCTGCAGTTTGGGACGTCAGATCAGCATCAAAACATGGCCGAGGATGAGCAGAGTGAGCTGTCAGCTCAGCATCTCTTCCTCTCCTTCAAAAGCTGCTAATTCCATCCAGGGAGCCTCACTCTGATGACCTCACCTGACCCCACTACCTCCCAAAGGCCACGCCTTCAAACACCGCAAACCAAGGAACATGGGGATTAACTTTCTACCACGTGAACTTTGTGGGGGACACACTCTGACCCATAGCGCCAGGACATGTTTGTCTTGCAGGTTGGAAGGTTCAATTGCAGCCCAGAGTGGGCCCGTGGAGGCTGCTCCACACGTCCTCGCTGAGTTTCCACTTGGCCTGAAGGATATGGTCCACTGTCCACGGAGGTGCCAGCGACTCGGGTCTGACACGTGAGGCTGGGTCCGCTGGTGACCATCAGACCTGTGAGAGCTGAGAGCCGGCTTCGGGTGTGCACAGCCGTTTCTGGTCTGATCATTTCTTCTCTGAAAATCTCTTTCTCCCTGGTCCTTTTGACCTCTTTTTGTTTTCCTCTTTGGGGGGAAATCTTAAGTCCCATATGTCTGTTTCAATGAGACTCCGGGAGCACACATGTGAAGAGAGAGGTTCTGAGGGGAAATGGCACTGTTCCCCGACATCCCTGCAAAACCCTGTGGTCTGATGTATTCCAGTGGCCTAAGAGGTGAAAAGGGAGCCTATTGCTTTTGAAACTTAATCCAATCACTGTTTTCGCCATCCATGATAAATGATGGGGTTCACGAGCTTGAGTTTTTTTATTTTTATTTTTTTTAAGAAGTGTGTTTTTAAGCAAACCTGCATTCAAAGGGACCTCATGGTGACTGTCAAAAGTGATACAAGATTCCGATCCCAGAGAAGAAACAAGAACCCAGCCGGGGTCTCCAGGGGGAAAATCACATGGTGTCCTGAGGCCCACGGTGGTCAGTTGGGGAGGCACCTGGGAGGCCTGCAGATGGACTTGTTTCCAGACTGATTTGCTGTGCAATTTTGACCATTAGTCTCCGCTCCACTTTCTCATGTGCCAAATCTGAAAGCATAAAATACACCCTGAGGTGGCTTTTTGTGGCCCCTGGGCTTTAAGGAAGAAATGTTTAGCGGCGTATGCAGACAACAGAGATAGGGAACGGGCTGCAAAGTCTCCAGGTGTACCTACTCCTAAGGCCCTGAGCCTTGGTTTCCCCACTGGCTCTCCCTTTCCTATGAACCTTTCCCAATAACCATGTTGGAAAATATCAGTTTTGGTGTTTTTGATTGAAATGATCTGTTTGCTACTTATAATATCAGCCT
This sequence comes from Marmota marmota marmota, assembly GCF_001458135.2. NCBI lineage: Eukaryota > Metazoa > Chordata > Mammalia > Rodentia > Sciuridae > Marmota > Marmota marmota. Next base: position 52,607,486 of record NW_025999968.1, on the reverse strand, counting down.
GCGACATGGCTGTGGACTGTTATCGCTGTTGCCTGGTGAAGAACGGAAATCAGTCAGGTTAAATGAGTCACCCAACATCATCTTGTTGGGAATTGGAAATGTCCCTACCATGCAGGTCTTCTGACAATCACACCCATGCCTGGCTTTGCTGCAGAGGGATAAAGGAGAGGCACCCCCTAGTTTTAAGAATCCTTGGAGAGAAACCATTAATGTCACAGCTGACTAAATGGATGATTTTTTTTTATGAATTTTTTCTTCCCTACCCCAGAAAGCAGGGGCTATTTAATCTCTTAAGGCAGGCAGGTAACAAACCCTTATTACGTAACAACCCCTGCATTTCCCAAGAACGTCACTATCCTTGCTGCATTTCAGCTTTGGAAAGTGCACCGGGGACGGTCTGTTGGATATTTTGGGCCAGATCTATACCTGGGGAAATAATCTGAGTGATTTGAAAGAGCTTTTTTAAGCCCACCCAGCCCAGCACTGAGGCTGTGCGTCATCTGAGATGTCCCTTGTTTCTCAGGAGCTCTCCGAGGCTCCCGTTTGCACCAGCTGGGCCAAACCACAAGCCAAAGGGCTTGGACTTTGGATGAATCAAATAAATTCAAAAGGAGTCAAGAATTTCTATCAGTAAGCCAAAGTCTCAAAAAAAAAAAAAAAAGGAAGCGATTTTGTCCTGCTCAGCTCTGCTCTGCTAGGGTCGCTGGAAAGTTGTCATGAAAGGTTAATGGTGGTGTCAGATGATGACTGATCTTTCAGGAATGATCTAGTGAGGGCGTTAGAGAAGAAGAAAGTAGGAATCTAGGACCCGACCTAGATCTCAATGAGTGACTAGCCACTCCTGTGACTGAGTAAATCATCTTTCCTCTCTCCTTCTCAGCTTCTGCATTTATGCAAAAAGATAGTTGGACAAGGTGACCCCATTTTTTAAGCGTCCTACAATCATGTGATGTTTTTAATCCTGTTGTCAATGATCAGAGGACACTGTTGACTCCCTGCACCCAAACAGGCTAAAGAAATAATGGTATCCCTACTCCGTGCAATTTACCTCTAACTGGGGATTCACAGTTAGTCTCCCCCATAGTGGGTGATAGCCTGAATCTTATGCTCCCCCCGTTCATATGTTGAGATCTCAACCTCCAAGGGGTGGTGTTAAGATGTGGAGGCCTTTGGGAAGTGATCAGGACACAAAGACCTAGCCCTCATAAACGGGATTAGCACCCTTACAAGAGACCAAGAGAGCCAGCTTGACCCTTCCACCGAGTGAGGACACGGCAAATTGAAAGCTGTCCACGGACCAGGAAGTGTCCCTCACCAGAGATCAAATCTGCCGCCATCTTATCTGCACTTTCCAGCTGCCAGAGCTGAGAAATCCTGCTGTTTGTGAGCTTCCCCGTCTATGGTACTGTGCTGGAGCCATCCTCATGGACGAAGATATGGTCTCTTAATTACTAAGATAAACAACCGAGTTCCCCAGGAGGCTGGCAGGGCCTGACACAGATACAGGTACATGAAAGGGGTACATTCTTTGACCAGCGGGGTGACCCCCCAGAAGCTGGCCACTCTCAGGTCTGACCTGGTGCTTGCAGGTATGGGCTATCGATGGGTTCCTTAGCTGTGAGTTTCTAACCTCCTTCTCTCCCTTTATCCGTCCATCCAATCTTTCTACTCATCCGTCCATTCACCCACCTCTCTGCCACCCAGATATCCCTCCACCCTCCTCCATTTACCCATCCTCCCACCACCTTTCCATTAATTCATCTAGTCATCCCTCTACCCACGCACCCATCCACCTCCCACCCATTATCCACCCATCCATCTGTCGATATATATACACCCATCCTTCCATCCGTCTCCATCCATCTTTTCTCCAAAGGTATTTATTGAGCACATACTTTATGAACAGAATAGGAATAGTGGCAGGGTCTGTGTGGTTTGCCAAGAACAGGCTTCTGTCCTGGAGAGAAGACAGACTCACAGAGAAAAAAATGGTCACAGTAGGAATGATGGGAGCAGAGGAGCACAAGAGAGCTGGGTGTCCTCTTCACCCATCCCTCTCCACCACCTTCACTCCCTGGGGCTCCTCCTCCTGAGCTGGAGGAATGCTGTGGTCACTGTGACACAGCTGAGGAGGCGCACGTCAGGTGGCCACTCCACAAGAGTCCCTGAGGGCATCGCATCACTGCAGCCCAACCTTCTCACCACCCAGAGGAACATCCCGGAGGCAAACGGGGTCCCTGCTCATGTTTGAGAACATGTTAATACCAATCAATCCAAGCTGGATGTTCCTTCTTTGGGACACAGTCTCCCAGTATGATTTCCATCTGGTTCACTGACATTGTATCATTGATTGTTATATAACTGTGTAACGAGGAGGATAGTATTCACTGGGAGGTTTGACTCTGATCTCTCACTTTTAATGGGATGGTGGTAAACAAGTTTGTGAGAGGAATGAGGTCAGTATGGTTGGCAGGGCATGGATGTGCTCCAGGCCAGTACATCTCCAAATACAGATGGTTAGCAAGGAGCAGAACTTCCACATGCGAGGAGGGCTGTCACACAAAGAGGGAGAAGGTTTGTCATGGATAAACCTTGAAGGTCAAAACGGAGATAGAATTTCTAAAGCAGATTTTAGTTCAACCTAAGACACCACTTTTTGAAATAACCAAGCATTCATCATGTTATAAACAGATAAACAAATCATGGTATGTCCATACAGGGGACTATTACTTGTCAATAAAAAAGGAACGAAGTGTTTATCCATGCTGTGATATAGATGAAACATATTGTGTTAAGTGAAAGAAGCCAATCAAAACAGAATCCATGTTGTGTGGTTTCATTTATTTGAAATGTCCAGAATAGGAAAATCCATAGAGACTGAAATGAGATGAGTGGTTGCCTAGGGCTTGGGGTGAGGAGAGAAATGAGGACAGATTGTTCATGGAGCTAGGGTTTCTTTTTAGGGTGGTGAAAGTATTTTTATGTTGATTGAGGTGAAGTTTGTCTTCCTGAGTACATTGATTGATTGATTGAACACTTTGCATGGGTGAAGTGTGTGGTAGGTAAACATCTCAAAAAGTGTTGTAAAAATAAGGTGCCTGTTTTTAACTTTGTAAAAAGGGGGCTCCTTCTTGGGAATGAGGGTGAAAGTGTGGCCTAGTGTAGTGGTTGACCCATGTTGAAGCTTGGTCCCCAAAGTAACTGTATTAAGGGGTGAAGTCTCGTGGAAGGTGACGGACCATGACGGCCCTTGTGAAGGGCTCAGTGCTGGTGTTGCAGAGTGGGTTAGCTCTCCCAAGTCAGATTAGTTCCCAAGAAAACAGGTTCTTATAAAACAGCGAGTCTGTTCCTGCCCTCTCTCTTGCTTACCCTCTTGCCCTGTGCTCTCTTCCACAAGCACCTGTTTGCATCTCTCATAGGTGCTCCCACTGTGGAATGCTACTTTCATGAAGAACTCAAGAGAGCTGAGAAGATGCCAACACCATGCTCTTGGATCTCTAGGACTATGAGCCAAATAAACTTCTTTTCCTTATAAGGCACCCAGCCTCAGGTATTCTGTTAGAGTAACACAAAATATCCTAAGACAGTCATTTATCCACCAACTGCCCTCCCCACTGGCTGGGGACTATATCTGAGGGTATTAACTCTTCCACATTTTTAGGCTGAACTTGAATGCAAATAAAAGGTGGCTACCACAAGGCCCCAAGGCTTAAAGCACAAAGCTGTGTAATGTGCTTGAAGGGGAGATACCATGAATTAAGTGAATCTGGGCTCACATAGAATGTTCCACCACAGCTGTAACTTGAATCAGAGGTGTCTCAAGGGTATTATGTATTATAGATACCAGAAGCATCTGCTACCATGGAAACTTTGGGCTCCTGCAAGCAATTTGGTGACTATAGTTAGCATTTTTTAAAATAAAGTAAAATAGAACAAATGAGGACTTATCTAATAGGTTACATCTGAAAAGCACAGTTTCAAGGAGTTTATGTTTTGTTACATGATAAATGTGTCTCTGTGTATGTGTAAGTATGTGTTGGGTTGCAACCTAAGATATATTCACTCCTATGAGCCAGAGAGAGAAATGTCGTCACCTCAATGCTTTCAGAAAGTGAAGCTTGTATTAAGATAAGTTTGCAGGTTGTCGCAGAGTGAATCCACGAGCTGTGTCCTGGGGGAAAGTCATGGAAAGAAGTATGAGTTGAAGGAGATTTGGACTCTGGGCTTGTCTTGTTAGAAATGGAATCATGTAGCTTGAAGATCTGCAGGGTCATTCAGGCTCTGTAGCAATAGAGCCAGTAGGATGGATGGATAGATGGTAGGCAGAGGAATAATAACAGATTAGATAGATGATAGATAGATAGTTAGATAGTTAGATAGATAAATGTGTATACAGCTTACACTCTATAGCCATGAGTTCCATATCTACAGATTCAACTAATTGCATGTCAAAAAAAATCTTTAAAAAATGTATGGCTATCCATCACATGAACAGACGTTTTTCTTGTCATCATTCACTGAACAATACAGCAAAGGACTATTGACATAGCATTTAGGTTGCACAAGGTATAAGTAATTATAAGTAATTTAGAGATGATATGTTGGTCAGCTTTTTTGTCTCTGTGACCAAAATATCTGACCTGACGTAAGCAACTTAAAGGAAGAAATACTTATTTGGGCCCATGGTTTCCGAGGTTTCCATCTGAGGTCAGCCAGCTTTGAGGGCTGGAGGTGAGGCCTAGCCTCGTGGCAGATGGGTGTGGTGGAGCACAGCTGCCCGGCTCATGGCAGCTGGGAACAGACAGAGACAGAGACGGAGAATAAGGGCCAGAGACAAGATGTAGCCGTCCAGGACGCACCTCTGTGGCTGACTTTCTCCAAGGAGGCCCACGGCATAGTTTCCCCACCTCCCAATAAGGCTATCAGAGCATTAATTCATCAATGGGTTAATCCACCGATGATGTCAGAGACCTGTGATCTGATAATTTCCCAAAAGCCCCACCTCTGAACATTGCTGCATTGGGAACCAAGGCTTCAACCCACGAGCCTTTGGGGGAACATTCTAGCTCCAAGCCACAAAAGATGACTTTAAGGATACGAGACGGTGAGCATAAGTCATGTGCAACGCTGGGCCGTTTTACATAAGGAACTTGAACATCTACAGGTTTGGTGTCTGAGAGGGATCCTGGAACTGACCCCAAGGACACTGAGGGGTGACTGTAAGTATTTAATGTGTAAACACACACAGATATACAAGCATGCACAGATAAATAGGTAGGTAGGTAGATAGATAGATAGATAGATAGACTGATTGATTTTAAGGAAATGGCTCATGCAGTTGTGTGGGGTTGGGGTTTAGGGGTTGATACGTTTGAAGTTTTAGGGCAGGACGGCAGGCTAGAAACCCAGGAATGAGTTTTATCTTACAGACTTGAGGCAGACATTCTCTGGGAAACCTTGGTTCTTTCCTTAAGGCCTTCGATAGATTGGGGCAGCACCATGAACAAGCGTGGTCTCCTCAACTTAAAGCCCCCTGATCGCAGATGGGACCCACATCTTCCAAATGCCTTCGCAGCAAGCCCTGGGTCAGTATTCGACTCAGTCATCGCATGCTCCAGCCCAGCCAAGTCGGACCAACCTCCACACCTGGACCAGCGGGATTTGGACCAGGAGCGCCGGTTCCTTCAGCTCAAGGGTTCCTTGAATGTGAGCTCATTGCTTCGTGGTCTTAAAGCTAAGTGCTTTATGGGGCATGGGGCTTGCCTCCCGAGCCCTGTGTTCAGACGCTGGATATTCTGGGATGCCTGAGCCCCACACTAACCCCAGTTTTACAGGTGAGAGGACTCAGGTTACAGAGAGGTTAAATGATTGTGAGGCCCCACAGGAGCCGGTGGCCGTGCCCTTGCTCTGAGCAAGACACCTTATCTCTCTTAGAGAGTGTAACAGGTCCCAACCTGTCAAGTGGGGAGGAAAGGACTTTGTTTTAACAGAATCTCAAGGTCACTGGGACTGGTTCTCATTCGCTGGTGTGAGGGGCTAGTTATGTTTTATTTGACAGTTGAACTTGGTGGAGAGCATGTTTCCTGCAAAGAGCAGCCTGCGTCTCTTCCTCATGGGAAGCCCAGAAGGGTCTCTCCAGAGGGAAGGGAGGCAGCAGCTGTTCTGAAGAACTCAGCCCTCTCCTGGCTTGGATGGGTCTTCACTCATTGAAAACACATGTTCGGACGGGTCTGGGCCCTCCACCTCGCCACAGGGCGACCCAAACCCGGAGTAGGGGTGTGGATTCATGAAGGATTGGGGGGCCGTGTTTCTCCAGTGGAGGGCGGAGCTGGGGCTTTGTGGCAGGAATGTCCTCCATGTGCCTCATCCCAGCCCGCCTGGCTCCTGGTTCTCTGGTCTGCTAATCATTTAAACATGGTGGCAACTGGGCTCAACTAAAGGTTTCCATCTTGACGTGGTTTCCTTCTTGCCATAGCAGAGCTTAATAAGCACAGTTTGAATGAGTCCAGGCCTCGGTTTTGCCTCTGTGGCTTGGGAAGAGCTGAGTTTGAGCTCTGCTTCTATCTGTATTCTATATGGGGGTCTGTTTGAAATTTCACTTGAGGAAAAATACGTTCCATTGCTTAAAAAAAAAAAAAAATCAGAGAGAAGTATTGCTGAGGGTAATAGGAAACCATTTAACTTTATAGACTTAGATGTTCCGGAATGTAATGTAAGGTTAAAACCTAAGGGGAAAAAAAATCACCAACACATATATGTTGACCTTTGAATAGCAAGAGAGAGACTCTCTAAGGAATAATGATATTTGCTTGGGAGTAAGCAGGGAGCGTTAAGATGATGAATATGCATTTCATGGAAGCCGTGAGCAAATCCAAAGGGGATGTGGTTACGGGAAATTTTAAAGGCGGAATGGGGTTACACGTGTTATTTTCCAACAATGATCCTTGGCCAAAAGGATTAACAAGGGTGTTTAAGGATCAGTATTGAAGGTGGTTCCAGTCCAAGGTAGAACAGACAGCTACTGGACAGACGTCCTTGCAGACACATTCTTTGTGGAAGGTTGCGTTGGCCCTTGTGCAAAGGTGTGGCCATGGCAGAGTCTCTTACCACAGTTCTTACCTGGCATACAGACATGAGATTCCCTCCTTTACAACCTCCTGGCTTTGTTTTATTTTTTTTTATTTATAAGGACTTGACACCAGCGACTCCATTTTGATTCTGACCTCTTTCATTCCTATAATCCTCCACAAGTGCTCCCCTCCGCCATAGTCTTACATATCATCTCCTCAGTGAGAGCCACTGTCAAATGTAACTGTTGACCAAGGGAAAGGTGCACATGACACAAAGCATCGTTTTGGGGAGAAGTTGGGATGGACCCCAGGAGCCCACTCTAACATGCATCAGAAGAGGGATTCACCCAGAGCATGTGGCAATTTTTGTCCAAAAACAGCCGAGGCAGCCAGCTGCAGTCCCACTCCTGTTTCCAGACCGCGAACAGTTAATCTGCTCATTCCAGCAAATTCTTCCATAGCTTGGAAGCCCGGCTTTTCATCAGATGGACCATGATTTCCCAGGGTGCTGGTTTCACACTCAGAGAGCATAAATGCCAAGCCCAGAACCCAACCCACAGTTGGGACAGGAGAAAGTCCTGTTTCTCACAGAAACCCCGAGCTATCTCTAGTTTCTTATTTTTCTTCAAGGGTACATAATTAAAACACATTAAAAAGGTACTGCTTGGCCTCAGGGGGGAAAATAAACACACTCATATATTGAAAATGTCGGGTGTCATGTTGACTTTCGGTCATCTGTTTGCTCATGGGAAGTACTAGCCGGTCACATGAGGGTCCAGTGTGTTCAGAGAAGTCATGTAGATGTTTCTGCCCGACCAAAAGGTGCCGTGACCTGCGGACAGTCTGACGGTTGGCTTTGCTTATGCTGATGGGGATGATGGCAAATGAGGGGCGGGTGGCAGTGCAGAAGGGTCACAGAGTTCAGCCCGACCTACAGGGTTTCCAGGAGCACCAACGTGGAGGTGACCCGTGGGTCATCTTTCCCTGCCTCCCACATTTCTCCTTGTGTCTCATTCCCTTCAGATCCCAGGCTAGAAGAATGTCCTTGTCTTGGCTTTGTCTTGGTCTTCTGTCTTAGGCACTTTACCTCCATCAGCAGCCAGGCGATGATCAGGACCAAGTACTGGGCTCAGGTCTCCTAGTTTTTTCCAACCCTTCTTCAGCATCCACCTGGGAATTTGCACTCCTCTCTCATCTGCAGCTTCCTCCTGCAGGAAGGTGGCAGTGTGCAGGGTCACCTGCCTGTCACTCTGCTGCAGAGCTGGGTCCAGGTGAGGCCCGAAATGCTATAATATGGGTCAACAGGCTGAGATGGTCCTGAGAGAAGAGACCACAGCCAATGACCAAGTCAGCTCCGGGTTTTTCCAGTTACTTTTTCTCTCTTACCTGGGGTCAGCTGAAGAAGCAGTCTGATCTGAGAAGCTAGACGTAGTCCCTGAAGCGTCTTTTCTTCCTCTGTTGTATTGCTTTACTTTTTTTGTCAAGGATCAGGGGCTAAATTTACATGGACGTTTTTCCTGAGGTTTTACTCTGCTTGATTGATCTATCTGTCTGTTCTGTCACCAATGCCACACAATCTGGATGACCAGCTTTATAGAAAGTCCTGACATTAGGTAGTATCAGTCTTCTAACTTTGTGTCCGTCAGTACTGGGTTGGGTATTCTGTATCTTCTGTTTCTCTGTGTGAACTTTAGAATCAGTTTGGTTAGTATCCATGAACTAACTGGCTGGGAGGACCCATTGATGCTTGACAAAGATGCTCAGGCAATTCAACGGAGAAAAAAAGACAAATGGTGTTGCAACATGGGACATTCATAAATAATCAAAAAAGGCACTCAACCTAAGCGTTACATCTTAACACAAAATCAACCCCAAATGCATCGGAGATCTAAGTAGAACACGTAAAATGATAAAACTTTAAGAAGAAAATCTTTGTAACCTGAGATTAGGTAGAGCTCTTGGACAGAATGTCAAAAGCATGATCCATAAAATAAGATATTACTAACTTGGCCTCCGCCAAAATTAGTATGAAATGGTACAAATTCCCTGGAATACAGTTTGGCCAAGTTTTACAAAAGTAAACAAACCCTCTATGATCTGGCAATTGCACTCTTGGGCATTTCTTTCAAAGAAAAGAACACGCATGAGCACACCACATAGAGCCTATATGATGATGGTAGCGTTGTATTTGGAAAGAAAACCAAAATTTCCAGCAGCTCAGTGTTTTTCCAAGGATGAACAACAGCTGGGCACATTGGTGGCACCTCCAGGTCACAGGCCACTGTTCCAGCATGGAGTGGATACGCGGCACAGAGGAGCCTCAACTGCATTAAGCTAGTGAGGGTGATTCAGAAGAGGCTCCCCCCTCCATGGCTTCATCTAGACGACATTCTCTAGAGGCACAGGGAGAGGGACAGAAGGCAGATGAGCAGTTTCTAAAGGAGAGAGCGGAGGACAGGATTCACTATGAAGGGACCCAAGGGAACTTCCTGGCGTCCTGGAAACATCCTCGGATGGTTGTGGTGCTGGGTCCTGCTCACACCTTGGCCATGCTCAGAGAACTGTACCCTTGAAAGGGTGGCGATGGCTGGAAACTTCCATAAATGTGACTTCACGAAAGACTCAAGGTGACCAGCCAGAAAGTGACCCAGGATCCGTTTTCAACGAGGTGGTCAAGGGCAGGTCTTTGGTACAGGCCCCAGCTGGGGTGAAGGTGTCCGCAGTGAGTCTACCTGGGAGGCTCAGGTACCCGGCCGCGGGGTGGAGATGGAGAATCAGAAACCTCCAGGTGACAGGGCTGTGCCGTCCAACTCCGAACTTCATTCCAGGCGAGAGGAGAAGCCTGGCACGTGTTGAGCAAGCCAGGGAGCGGCAGGCCGAGTGGGGATGATTTCTGGTTCTCAAGATTCCCTCTGCCTTGTGTGGACAGTGGCCTGGAGGGACCAAGATTAGACACCCTTGGGAGGCCACGCTGGAGTGTCAGGAGAGAGGACGCGGGTGGCAAGGGGAGCAGGAGCTGAGGCAGAGGAGGGACGGAGGAGCAAGGGCGAGAGAAAGGACAGGGTGCACTCTAAACCCCCTCCACGCCTGAGCTGGCCGGGAGGGTTAGCACCCGCTCTGTTGGAGCACACTCTCTCTCGGGCTTTCCTAGGACATGGGGGGCAGGTGGAGTGACCCCGGAGCGTGCACCGGGCAGGGCAGAGGACGGATGCACCAAAGAGCAGGAGTTCCCCTCGGCCCCCTGTAAAGGGGACGACCATTCATCACCCTGAAGCCTGCACCTCCTTCCAGGGAGGGCTGCCCGCTGCTGAGCAGAGAGGAAAGAACCTGGCCTCTGTCCAGGAAGAGGGAGAAGAGATCAGTCTCATTGTGGGAGCTGCACAGGAGTCAGATGACGGTGGGGGTGGGGTGAGGTGGTGGTGGGGTCCCCAACGTGCTGACTCTGCATTAAGAAAGCCGCCCTCTTGCTCCTACGGCCCCAGATGGAGCATAGGCTGCGCTTGGATTTTAGCGAGAAAAATATTTCCATTATAGAAACTGATCCCTTGTGGGTTAAGATTTATGGGGAGAATGATTTTGGTAGATAAATGTGTTTTTCCCAGTGATATGAAAATGTCACAATAAGATAGAGCCCTGAGCCCAGAATTTTTTTCTCCTGTATTGAGAAAAGAGTCACAAATTGTAATAGCTAGCCTGGAACCACCTTAGGTGTTGATCATTAACCCTAGAAACAGTGTGTCACTAACAGGAATGATTAGACAATACTAAAAGCCTTTGAGCAATGTTCAAGGAGGCTTTCAACTTAAAAAGTAGCATAGAAAATCAGTTTATTTCCTCATATGTCAAAAGGTTTGGAGGTTGGCGTTTCTAAGTTGGCCTACTCAGCAACTTGTTGACATCAGGGGTTGTGTCTGCTCACTGAGATTCTCTGGCTTTTTGCCTCATGGTCACAAGATGGCTGCCAGCACTCATATTCCAAAGGTAAATGTGTGCCCACTTTTATCAGTTTTCTGTCTCAGAAAATTTTCCTGTCATCTCATTGGCCCAAAATGGATTTTATGCCCACAATTAGACCATCTTTTGCAAATCATGTCTCTTGTCCAGGAGGCCAAGAACACCTTCTCTGAACATATTACTGCTCACTATCTGAACAAAGTCCAAAGCTATGTTTTAGAAGTCTCTATCCATATACTACAGTTTATAGTTGGTGAGTAAGTAGACCATGGACTAGGTCATGGCTCTGCTTTGCATTCATTATCTGCTATCTACAACACATTGTGAGTTGGAAATCCCCAATTTGCAGTTTAAAAAGTTGGGGTTCAGAAATGTCATCTGTCCACATCTCACAGAATCAGCTGCTGTGGGATTCAAATCCTGGTCTAGCTGATTGTGATGCTTGAGTGATCAATGTTATTTCTAACAAAACATGGTGTGTCAGTGTGCGAGAGAGAGAGAGAGAGAGAGAGAGAGAGGGAGGATGGACTCACTAGAAGGCAGTTTTTAGAGCAGAATTTGGACGTCTTCCGTGAGATCACTTTCTGTTAGTGAAGAATCAGGCAGGCATGCCCAGGCCAGTCAGAAAATTTGGCTGTCAGAGGAGGTGGGCCCTCTGGACTAACCCACCCATATCTCTTGGCACAGTCCCTATTGTCTGAAGCCTCATAAGACATCAGAGCCCAAATATCACCCCTTGGTTACCTCTCCATTGATACAAGAGCAGAGCATTGTGACCTATGAATTACCACAAGTCTCGGTGGCTTCCCACAATGGAGATGTGTTCTCTCAGTTCTCAAGGCAGAAAGTCACAGTGTTGGAGGGCAGTGCTCCCTCTGGAGGGTCTAGGGGAGACCCTGCTCTTTGCCTCCTCCAGCCTATGACAGCTGTCAACATTCCTGGGCTTGTGGCTGTGTGACCCCTTCTGCTCCCCACCCCCCACCTGGTCTCTTACAAGGACCCTTGCCATTAGAGTTAGGGCCAACCCAGGGAATTCAGGATGGTCTCATCTTGAGAGCCTTGACTTACTTGCATCTGCAAATACCCTTTCTTTCCAAATAAGATCACACTCAGAGGTTCCAGGGATGAGGAGACGGACATACATTTTGGGACCACAATCCAACCCCTGGCAAATAGCTATGCAACTCAGGCCATTATCTAAGTTGAAATAAGCCAAAGGGAAATGTAGGGGCTCATGAAAATGGAAAGTACAGAGGAAGTTCAAATTCCCAGTGGATCTGAGGGCTCAGAGGATGTTAGCAGAGCTCTTTTCTACCTTTCTTTCCGTTTCTCATCTCTGCAAGTCTCAACTTGACTTTATTTTTCTGCAGGCCTCGTCTATGGGGCCATGAAGGTAGGGCCTAGAAATCTCACTAACCAGAAAGTTGGAAAGTCTGCTCCCATGTCTCTGTGGAAAACTCCCAGGGAAGACTCTGATTGGCCATCCTGAGTCACGTGTCTGTTTCAACCCAGGAAGTGTTTGGGTGCAGGGACAAGATTGGTAGCCACACTAGAACTGTAATGGAACACAGGAAGCTTGATCCCTCAGGATAGGGATGAACAAGCAAAATATACCTTAACAGGACTTTCTTGTCCCCTCTTTTACTAAATGAGGCACAGCTATATGTCTGGAGGCTTCCAGAACAACTGCTTGTCCAGGAGATAATCGGCAGATGGCACACTACACTGAAGGTTGGCAGCAGGCCTTGGTTTCACTAGGGGGTCACGGGCTAGGAAGAACTTATCTGAAAGGAAGACATCTATGAGGAGCCCCAAATACACTTGTTGAAAAAGACCTTAAGGGAAATGAGGTCCCGTGCATTTATTTACAGACAATGAAACCTGCAAATAGTAACTAAAGGTCCCAAATTCTTGAAAATTAAGCAGCACCCTTCTAAATAATCAATGGATTCAATAAGAAATCACAATAGATTTTAGAAAATATTTTTAACTGAAGGAAAATCAAATTGTGACATATTGAAACTTATGAAAATGCAGCTAAAGCAATGCTTAGAGGCACAATTGTAGCCTTAACTGCATATATTTAAAAATACCATAGAGGCTGCTATCATTTGTGTACTGAATGTCCCTTAAAGGACCCTGTATTAAAGGCTTTGTCCCCAGGGTGACATTATTGGGAGGTGGTGGAATCTTTAGGAGGTGGAGCCTTGTAAGAGGCCCTTATATCATTGGGGATTTGTCCTTGAGGGGGATTGTGGGACCCCAGGCTCTTCTCTTTTCCTGCCTTCTTGTTCTTGAGTTGAGTGGCTTGCTCTACCACATGGAGCAAGACAAGCTGCCCTTTCCAGAGGACCAACGCAAAGGAGCAGCTTGATCTTGGACCGGAACCTCCAGAAGCATGAAGTAAATCAATTTGCTCTTTATAAGTTAATTGCCTCAGGTATTTCATTATAGCAATGGAAAGCTAAATAATTGACAAATATAAACATAAATTTCAAAATGTTAGGGGATTCACAAAAATGGGGAAATTATTGGCTTTTGTACTTGAAAAATCCAAATGAAATTCTATTTTCAGGCACATTTAGATCAGAAGTCACATTGTAGTAGTTACCCATTCTGTCTTTCTGTTAGTTTCTGTATTAGAGTTCATTCTCAGGCAGGTTGTCTCCTCTAGTGGATCTTGACACTCCCATACTTAGATTCCCTAAGTTAGCAAAGAGCATTCTGTCTCAATTATTCCAGCAAAGGTTTCAGGGTTGACTCTCATTTTTCTGGCTTGGATCTCCTGCCCACCTCCAGATCAATCAGTGGATCAGGGAAAAGATATTTAGAGATCATTAGGAACCAGGGTGCATTCTTAAAAACAAGCCAGCCTCATCTATTGTTATCACTGTTTTTCAAGGGTTTTGTTCAAAAGACAGGAGACTGGTCCTTGACTTGATTTAATCTCCACAGAACATTTCACGAAATTTACCAGAGTTTCTTTGTGGGTAAGATGGAATCCTACTGAGTATGTTTGTAGCTAGTTAAGTTAACCAGCTGGCTGATTGATGACGTTCATGTCCTCTTATTTCTAACTAATTTTCAAGCCATCTGCTTAGAATTTGTTGGTGATCATCTTAGTAAGACGTCTCTTCGAGTGACATTTTTCTGGAGAATTACCTTTAATGGGTAACCCAGTACTTTCTTCTCCCTTCTTCTGATGGGACTTACCTTTAGCATTTTTCTTGGGCAGATAAATAAAGGTTTTATTTTGTTTTGTTTTTTCAGATTTGAAAATAATATGCACTGGAAAATATAAGGCTGTTGATAAGGAAGAATGTTGAATTTGACTCTAATTTTCTCTTGAAGGAATTACAATGAGTTTCAATAGTAATCAATAACAAAGCTTGTCTTTAGGTTAAGAAAAAAGTTTCTTGTCTAAGTTCAGGATGTGGGGAACGTATAAGTGGCAGCAGCTTATGTAAGAAAAGACTGCGATGAGCCAACAGGACATCTAGCTCCTGAGCAAAGCCAACGCAGCCCATGTCCAGGGGAAGCCATGTCCAGGGGAAGCCATGTCCAGGCGAAGCCTGGAGCCAAGGGTTCAGCCCCTGGGGCTTCATGTTAAAGGGGGAATTGATAGTTCTCAGAGTTCTTCAATCAGGGTTCCTGAATGGTGAGGAATTCTGAACCACCCTGTAGGAATAATGGGTAGGAAAATTGGATATATTTAGTTCAGGGAACTGGAGACTAAAAAAGAGAACAGCTGCTTTTAAATATTAAAGGGCTGTCATGTAGAGGAAGAATCAGTCTTGATCTTATTACAGCAGAAAATGTACAAGGAGAATAGGGGGAAATTTTAAAAAGAGTCTTTATTAGTGCATTTTAATCATACAGAACAATGTGCTTCGTTGTGGCATATTTGTGCCCGCATACAACACACTCTGACGGCCTCTCTCACCTCACTCCCCCTCCCTTCCCTCTTCTCTGGTCCTTGTCCCCTAGTCACAATTCCCTACTCCTTTCATGTCACCCCCACCCCAGATTCCACACATGGGAGAAAACATGCAGAACTCATCTTCCTCAGACTGGCTTATTTTGCTTAATATTATGATCTCCAGTTCCATCCATTTTCCTGCAAATGACTTGATTCTGTTCTTCTCTGTGGTGGAACAATACTCCATGGTGTTTTTGTGCCACATTTTCTTCATCCATTTACCCATTGACTGATAGCTAGGCTAGTTCCATAACTTGGCTATTGTGAGTTGTGCTGCAATGAACTTGGTACACGGGTATCTCTCCAGGATGCTGACTTGAAGTCCTTTGGGTCTATACCAAGGAATGGTTATAGCTGGATTATAGGGTAGTCCCATTTCTAGATTTTTGAGGAGCATTCACACAGATTTGCATAGTGGCTGTACTAATTTACATTCCTACCAATAATGAGCAAGTGTTCCTTCCCCCGCCTCCCCACAGCACCACATCCTTGCCAGAATTCATTGTGTGTGTGGTTTTTATATTCCTAATGATAAATATTTTTGAACTGGGTAAGATAAAATCTCAATGTAGTTTTGATTTGCATTTCCCTGATGGCTAAAAAAGTTGGACATTTTCTCATATAATCATTGGCCATTCCTACTTCTTCTTTGGAGAAGTGTCTGTCCAGTCCGTTTGTCCATTTATTGATTCGGTTGTTTGTTTCTTCAGTGTTAAATTGTTGTGTTCTTTAGCTATCCTGAATGTTAGTCCTCTGTTAGATGAATACCTGGCAAAGATTTTCTCCCGTTCTGTCGGCTGTCTCTGTATTCTGCCGCTTCATTTGCTGGGCAGAGACTTTTTAATTCAATACCATCCCATTTGCCAGTTCTTGCCATTACTTCCTGAGCTATTGGAATCCTATTCAGGAAGTCGTTGCCTGCGTCCATATCTTGAAGTGTTACCCCTAAGTTTTCCTCGAGAAGTTTCAAAGTTTGGGGTCTTACATTAAGATCTTTGATCCATTTGGGGTTGGTTTTGGTACAGAGACAGCGCCCTACTTTCATTCTTTGCTTATGGACATCCAGTTTTCCCAGCACCATTTGTTGAAGAGGCTGTCTTTTCCCCACTGAATGTTCTTGGCACCTTTGTCAGGAATCACATGGCTGTATCTCTGTGGGTCTGTGTCTGTGCCCTCTGTCCTACTCCAGTGGCCTGCCTGTCTGTTTTTGTGCATGCACCATGCTGTCTTTCTCACTATTGCTCTGTAGGATATTCTGAAATTGGGTATTGTGATGTCTCCAGCATTGCTCTTTTTGCTCAGGATTTTTTTTTTTTTTGTCTTTTCAGGATATTTTATGATTTCGAGTGAATTTTAAGATTGTTTTTTCTAGTTCTGTAAAAAGCATCATTGGTATTTTGATGGGAATAGCATTGAATGTGTATATTGCTTTCAGTAACATGAGCATTTTAACAATATTAATTCTGCCTATCCATGAACATGGGAGGTCTTTCCATCTTCTGAGGTCTTCAACTTATTTTTTAGTGTTCTCTAATTTTTATTGTAGAGGTCTTTGACCTCCTGGGCTGGGTTTAGAATGGCATGAAATTTTAATAGAGTAGGTTTGATCCAAAACGAAAGGATACTTCCTGTAAGCCAAGTGGTTAAAAAATGGAGCTCGTCCCCCACCTCCCTTGGGAAGCATCTGTGGGATCCTGGGTGGTGTTTTTAGGAGCGCCCACACATTGGTTTAGGTGGGAGAGGTGGGACTAGCTGGAGCTCCGTCCTTTCCCAGCCTGTGTCCAGAGTGCAGACTATGGATGGCGTGGGTCCCGGTGCAGAGGAGGGTCTGTTTCCCGACTGGTGAGAAGACCACCCCCACTGATCACCACGAGGACCATTGTCAAGTGGGAATAATAATGATGACCTCATAGGGCAGTGAACTGAGTCCAGTAGATGGGACCACAGGCTCCCTGAAAACAACCCATGCCAGTAACTAGACACCCCGAGGGCCAGCAAGACTGAACACCTGACTTTACAAACACCATTTTCCCCCCAAGTTTTCCATACAAACAAGTTCAGGGAGCCATAGGTCATTTTCTATGACCTAAAAAGGGATCCTGGAGTGTAGGTGACCTGAGTAGTGATAATAGTAATCACAGCAGACACTTTACAAACTTAACCCTGTTGAGTTCTGACCAGTCATTGAGACAGGGATGATGATGTGATGACCATTCTATAGATGAGGGAATGGCTTCTGAACAACTCATTCCACTCACACTGCTTGTTGGGCTAAGCCTTGGAGGGGCACGAACATCTGCTGTCTCCATGCCCACACTCTGAACTATGTGGCCTCCTCAGCCAGCAAAGACTATTCCATCAGAATGTATGGGACCCATGAGGAAGATCTGAGGGTCTTAGTTGAACACAAGATTAAAATGAGCCAAAACTCCAAAACTGTGACCCAGCTACCCAAATAGTAATATCATCATTTCAGCCAGAGCTACAGTTCACAAAAGGTTGTTCTCATTTTCTTCAGCCCGCCCCCAGCCTTGTGTCCGAATGTTTGAATAAAGCCATGTTTGATTGGCCTTAGTTGGCTAGAATGTTTCATGGTCCCGGAAAGCCTTTAACCGGAGATTTGTTCAAGTGGAAACAAGCCTTGAGATGCAAACACTCCAGGCCTGGCTGGTGCCCTGACTTAAGCCTGCGGATGCTGAGAAGCAGATACCTGGCCCCTTTCCCTCTGAGGAGCCCCTGATGCTGTTCTGTGCGGGCAGCCTCCAAGGTGGGACAATCGAGGGTACCCAGGGGAAGGCCAGGATTCCTCTTGCATAAGTGAGAGTTCAGGCTACAAGGGAGGAGATGGAGGCCGGACTCCATCAGGGGAAGGTTGAAGGAAAGGCTCCTCCAAGGGCAACCAGGGCAGGAAGTGGCAGGGGCGGGCGGGGGTGGGGGGTGGTGGCCTAGGGAAGCAAACATATCTGATGAAGATTTTTAAGTAACAGAATATTAAGCATGGAGGATTTACACAAAAGGTTCCACCTCTAGAACCATGACCCAATAAGACGTCCTTGCCCTCCATCATGAGGAATCCTAGGGGGAGGGGAGTGGGAGAGAGAGGCGCCCCCTGGAGGCCAACAGCATACATTAGTGGGAAAAGGAAACAGGTCGGGCCAGCTGGTGACAAGGGCCAGTGCCCTGGACCCGGGACAGGGTGCAGAGGAGCCTGTCCATTCCCAGCGGGGGTCCTTGGTCAGCAGTTCCCTGGACTCCCGGAGGCGGGTGGAAAGGAGGAGAATCGTGGCACTGCCTGAAGCTATTGTCTGGTCAGAAAATGGAGCAATCATTGACCCAGTTTTAATCCTGTGAGTGTGTAAGGAAGCGGAGGGAGCCAAACTTTAATCTCTAAAGGAGCTTAATTTCTCAAAAAAAAAAAAAATTGCTTCTGGAGGAATGAGCGCAGTTCAGTTCAAGCCTTAGAATAGAAAGAGCCGGTGAGACAGCAGACCCCAGGGAGCGGCTCAGAGGAAGGGGTCCTGGGTCCTCTGAGTTTAGACCCTCCCCGGCTGACAGCCAGAGAGCCCGTGGGAAAACCGCCTGAGGATCAGCCGAGAGCCTGGCGGGACTGGGACCACGGTTCTCAACAAAAATCATGGCACCCATTTACAAATACGTCTGTGGGCACTGAGCCAGGATATTTTAAATAGAATTGTCCTAAAAATCTGAGATATAAGGTCACAGAGCCCATGGGGCTTCTTGCTACTCCCCAAACCAAAGTTCTTTTTGAGGGTCCCCCTTGGGAAGTGACCCACCTTGAGTTGACCTTCCTATCAGCTGTGAGAGAACCGGAATACCTTTGAAGGATCCTGAGCCGACTTCCTGGATGTTAGAAGACGTCCGGGGAAAGAGGTAGGTGGTGTGGTTAGCAAGAGAAAGCAGGTGATCTGCCGGCCAACTTTCCCAAGAGTTGACTCAAGTTGCACTCAATTTTTTTTGGAGACGAACACATGTGCTTGATAAAAAGCGAACTCATAGTGCGAATTACTTGTGGACCCAGTTAGGGTCCATTAGTTTAGTTGCTTTGACAGAGATAAAAATGAGAGTGAATTAAACAAGATAGAAAGTTCTTCTTTTTTCCTCTCCCTGTCCGTTAAAGTTGGAGCTGCCCCAGGTGGTTTTGAGGAGGGGATGGAACGCAGCAGTTCCAACCCACCAGGTCACGCAGGGACCCAGGGGCCTGTCCTCTCTCCCCCCATTCTCTGTAATTCCATCCCTTTGGAACTGGTTCACTACCTCCAAACCCACCTCTGACCTTGGTAAAGTGTGTAGAGGGCAAATAGTGTTCCTGAGAGGCAGGATGCTGACACCCCTTTTCCTGGAGTTTGGTCCCGTGGCTGTTGCTGGGCACAGGGGAAGCTGGGAAGTGTCTAGTGTTGACTTGGGCAGCCCTTTAACAGGAGGAAGGGAACACAGATACTGGGGAGCCCCACTCGGCAAACAGTAGATGGTGTTCGTTCCTCTGAATCAATGAACAAAAATTGGAGTTTTAAAAAAAGATTCTCTATTAGGACGGCATAACTAAAAACAGTAATTGTGACTCAGGCTGTGGGACCGCTCTGTGACACTTGTAAGGGCTTCATAACCACTTCTCCAGTACAGCAAGAAGCACGATGCCCTTTGTGAATGTGAACGTTGGTCACAGGCTCCCTGGTCAACGTCCTCGGCTGAGGACAGCCAGACCTCCAGAGGTCCTGAGCTATGTACATTATGACTCAGGGAAGAACTGAGAGGAAGTGGGAATTTGAGAAAGCCCCTCCCCACGCCCCACAGCATCATCTAGGCCCTGGGTGGCATCAGAGTGCCACTGGGGGACTCCAGGTCAGTTTCCGGTCATGGAAGCAGAGCCTTCTGTTCCTTCCTGGTACCCCTCTCTCTGCAGGGGAGTCGAGCACTGTCCCCCACCCCCCATCACTCTCTTTTCCTAGCTACCCACAGGCAGCAACAGCCCCATGCAATTGGCAAGATCATCCAGTTGCGGGCTGGTGGCTGCTCTATGTCCACTGATCCCCACTTTGGCAGGTAGCCAGGCCTGGGACGTCCTCACTGGGGCAGCAAGTTGAGGCCCTGGTGGGTTCAGTGAGCGACACCCCTCAGGTCACAGATGAGACCTAGCACAGGGGGCTGACCACTCTCCTTAACCTCTGGACGTCCCGTCCAGGGTCTGTCCAGTGGCGATGGGCATTGCCATCATGGTCCCCAAGGCCCTCGGGTTCCCACAGAAGCTGCTGCACTGTCCTCAGCTGTCCAGGCAGACTCCTCCCAATGTCAGAAAAGCAGGGCGGTGAGTGTCCCGTGACAGTCGGGAGGGACAGCCAAGGCGTCACCTGCAGGTCTGGATGACAGCGTGAAGGCTGGGGCCGTGTCCTCGCAAGTTCAGCTGCTGCTAAAAACGGCAAAGCAGAAGGACATTTGGAGGAAGGAGGCCAGCCTCCTCCCCCTCCCCAGGGCCTGCGGAGCAGCCTCCAGCCTGGCGCCACCCTGGGCCGCCTGATGTTCCTGTCTGTGCATCTCAGTGGGGGCTCCCAAGGAGACAGACAGATGGACAGATGGAAGACAGGAGGATGTGGGGGCAGGGACGGTGCAAAGAAGGGATTGCAGAGAGCCAGGGGAGGAGAGAGGGAGGCAGGAAGGAACCGTGCTGTTAGCTCAGCTTAGGGGGCCCAGACACTTCCAGTTCAAACCCCCCCACTTCCCAAGTGTTCTGGGTTCAATTGCCTTCCCCCCAGTTTTTCTGAGGTACCCCCAGTGCCTCAGAATGTGACCTTATTTAGAAACAGGATAATTGCAGATGTAAGTAATCAGTCATGACGGTGTCTAGTCCACAGCCCACTTGTGCCAGGACAGTGAGCTAGGTTTCAGACAGGCCAAAGAAAGTGCCAGAGACACAGCGTGGGGGACATACGGTTTATTGGGGAACGCTTCAAGATATCCGTGTAAGAGGTCAGTGGCGGCAGGCTGACAGCCTCCTCATGTCCCACTGCCAAGCAGGGCCTCTTCTCCCCCAGGGCGTTTTGTCCAGTGGGGGCCAGCTGGACAAGTGACCTGTATTCTGTCTACAGTGCTCTCAGTTCTGCACCCGTCCCCACTGAGAGAGGGGTTTTATAAGCAGGCTGCAGAAGCAGTGACATCACCAGCATCAGCTTGCTTTTTTTGCTGGTCTGACCAACCTCCCAAGGAGCAAGGGTCCTAGCATTTGGGCAAAGAAGTAGCTTTTGACAGATAACACTGACCTGCTTTTGTTCTGAGCTTGCAGAAGAGAAAGCCCAGTCCTTCAAGATAATAAGTATCTAGACTTTCCAGCCCGGGCTCCTTCTCATTGTTCCCTTAACTTGGCTAGGGCTTGGGAACAGAAAAGGGGCATTCAGGGACGTGGTGTTTTGCTGTCCCTCTTTGCTCTAGGGGATGATACACCAGCAGGGCAGGGTGGGCTTCCAGTCCAATAGGACTGGCTTTCTTTTTAAAAGACCCAGAGACGTGGGGAAGCATCCCCATGAGACCAAGGCAGAGACTGGAGCTGTGTTTGGTAAGCCAAGCAACGGGCTGAGCTGCCAAGAGCGGGAGGAGGTAGGGGGTCGTCCTTGCCCTGCAGGTTTTGGAGGTCCATGATGACAACTCAGTTTTGCACTCTGGCCTCCTCAACTGTGAGGCTATGGATTTCCAGTCAAGGCCGGCTGGTCGGTGGGGCTTTGTCAGCTCTAGGAACCTAGGATGTCAGAGATCCTGGCTGCCCTGGATCCTCCAGTTTCCTGGGATGAGAGATGGGGGCCCTTGATGAAGGTGACCCACGGGAGAGCTGGCAGATTATGGGAGCACCTTCTGGGAGTGGGTGACCACGTGAAGGTATTTGGAGAAGAGCCCACTCTCAGGGAGGTGGCAGAAGAGGTGACGACCCAGGTGAGGACACAGGTACGTGATGGCTTGATCACATCTTGTGAGGCCAGAGAAGTCAGCTGACCGTGACTGCTCCTTGGTGTGGCTAGTGGACCTTAGGACAGTGCCCTTGTAGCTCTGCAGCTGGCCAGGCGTTCTCCATGATTTCTTCCCCAGCCACTTCTGCTCCGAGTTCTCCCTTCTGCACAAAATCTCCCATATCCCTTCTCCTGCCGTTGCTTCCAGATCCAGAAGGTCCTGGGTTGTCTACTAAAGTCAGAGGCTAAATCTAAGGTCACAGGAAAAAAAGAATTGGGATTTTCATTCCCCCAGCCTTCCCAGGAGGGCAGGGAGAGTCCTGCTGCCGAAACGCCTGCTCTTTCCCGAGGTAGGATGCCTGCCTTCCAGCCTGGGACAGATTTCCCTCCCCTAGCAAGAGCCACATGATACTTCCAAACAGAAACGTTTGTTTGGAAGGAGGAGAGCAGGAGAGGGCAGGCAGTCTGCTTCCCTGAAGTCAACCATGAAACTTATTTCTCCCCTCTCCTTGTGCTCAGGAAAACGAAGCCAGGTTGAAAATTCCTGGATGTTCCTCTGGATGGAAATTCTGGCTTCAAGATTATTCACTGTCCTTCACATACATAAGCCTCTGCTTCTAAAATGGCTGGTGGAAATCTCTCAGCACAAGGGTAGTTAGTGGGTGTGCAGTGGTGGGCATTGGGGAAGACCAGGATTTCCAAGCTTTCTAGATGCCAAGGCAGAGCAGCAGGTTATTGCAGGTGCCAGGGCAGGACCGCCATTTTCCTGCCATCCAGTTATTGTTTGAGCATTAACCACCACCAAAGTGTTCACCAAAATCATGTTAATCATGGACTCTACCTAGAATAGTCCCTGTAGAAATGAACTGGGCTTGTTTTCTCAAATTCCAATTCAGACTCAGTTGGTTCAAATATCCATGGACAGTAGGATGCAGGGATCTGTAACTTCTAAAGCTCCCCAGGTGGCTCTGATCTACTGTGAGGGTGAAACCACTGGTCTAAGGTCTGTAGACAGGGACTTAAAAAGAGGAATCAGCCTCTTACTGGACAAGACGATTCTTTTTAGAATATTCAAATGCTTCCCACAGGAAGAGACATTCATCCTTGGCTCCCTGAAACATATTTCATTTCCCTTTTCTTTTCTGGTAACTTGTGAGTCAAGAAGTTCGTTCTGATTAGACAGAGTTGCAGGGTTGGCAGGTGAGGACAACCAGGGGTTTGATGTACATTCCTTATTAGGGTAGGGAGAAGCCATCCAAGAAGCTGCCGTGGAGGAAATTGACTCTCTATATGCAGCACAAGGGACTGACTGAGGAAGCAGCTGTTCCTTGATTTGGGAACTGAAGTTCCCTGCAAATCCAGCTCCTAGCCATGACTGTTGGTCTTGCAGAGCCCCGGATACTCAGATGACCACACACACATCACTGGCCTTGGGCAAGAGTGCATGTCTGGCTAACAACAATTGAGGTGTGGGACTTAGGCTTGGTGTACAGATGGAAAGAGGAGCAAACAAAAAGTTTAAACCATCAAACACAAGTATGATCCAGATTAGAGAAAGTAGTGCATCAGCAGGCTCTGGTTTCCGAGATGTCTTGTCCTGTTCCTGCATTCTTCATCCAGTCATTCATCATGACTGACAACAGCTAATATAACAGAGGCCACCAAGGGCCAGGAACTGAGTGCAGACTTCTGCAAACACCATCTCTACTCTCCACAGTGACACCGCCACTTCCCCTTATTCTGCAGGAAGAACCAAACAGTAATGTTGGTGAATCCACAGATGGAATACTTCACTGGAGGCCACCCAACCAGTGGCACGCTGTGCTCACAGCCCAACGTTTCCAACTCCAAGGATAACATTCATGAACCCCATTCTGCCTTAAGGACCATAAGGTTAGAGTCTGTATGGGAGAATCCATCTCCTCAGCTACTCTGGACCATTTCATTGCTGCACACTGGACTCTCATATCAAGACTCCCTAAACTACAAGGCTTAACTTAGATACATGTTTCTTGCTTTGTCATGAAATAGTCCAGGCCCGTGACCCAGGTCTGTGGAGCCAAGCTCTTTCAATCTCAACTTACCATCTGTCTGTAGAGTCTTCTCTTTGAAGGGACAAAGATGTCTCTTTGCCATCTCCACAATCTAGCCTGTGGGAAGGGGAAGAGAAAGGAAGACCCTTGGAGCTGCACCTGCTGCTAAGGCTCACACAACACTAGCCTGAACCTCAGCAGCACATAGCTGCAAGGGAGGCTGGGAAAAGTCTTGAGCTGGACTGACGAAATGGAAGCCTCCATTACTTTGTAAAAGAGCAAAGGATATCCTGAGAGACAATAGCAGTCCTCACTGAGAAATAGTGAGAGCACACAGAGCTTCCAGGAAGCGTCCCTGGAAAGTGGGAATAAGTGGAATGAGGAGTCTCTGATCTGGCTTCGGATTTCCACAGTGACTGTTCTAGTTTGTTCTCTCAAGTCGCTCTGCTATCCCTGCCTCCTGTATCAAGTTTCCATATCAACAATAGCAGTCTGAATTACATTCCAAAATACAACTCTAATTACGTCAACTCCCTGCTTAAATTCCCTTGATGGTTCTTCACCCCCTACAGGACCAAATCCAATCTGTTTAGTAAAGCCTTGGAATCTTGGTCAACTTTTAACTCTCCTCCACTGTCCTACATCACCACCCCAAACTCTAGGCAGATGGAGATGTTAGCAATTCTCTAAATGCCACAATCTCACACTCCTTTGCCTTTTTTACCCGTCTTCTGGTGAGTAGATGAGTTCAGTTTTCAAGGGCTGAGGCTCAAGACATAGCTCAAATGTCCTTCCTCTATATAGCTAAGCTCCTTTGAATCCCCCAGGCAGGGAGGGCAATGGAGAGTTGTCCTGGGAATCAGATGAACCTGGGAGTAGAGTCTACCCATGTCACTGCATAGCTGGAATGAACCTGTGCAGTTCCTTAAACTTCATTTTCCTTATCTGTAGGACAGAGCTAATCAAACCTATGTTATAACATGACTGTGAAAATGAAATAAGATACGCTGATTTACTCTGCTTTGTATAGCTGTAACAAATTACCTGAGGCTAGAAACTTTACAAGAAATGAGGTTTATTCAGTTCAGTTTTGGAAATTCAAAAGCATAGTACTGCAATATGTTTGTCTGTGATTAGCCCCTCATGACGGATGGCATCACAATGGTGGGAACTCATATGAAAATGGTGAGCAGTGTATGCAGAAGGATTCAAGGGAGGCTCCATGCTTGCTAATAACACCCCATTCTCACAGGAACAAATCTGGTCTCACAAGATGTGACCGACCCCCATGAAACAGCAATGATTCCTTAATGAGGGTGGAATCCCTAGGAGGTAATAACCTTCCCCCAGGCCACACCTCTTAGAGATTCCACCACCCCAACACTGCCACCTTGGGAACCAAGCTTCAAGCACGTGAACTTTTGGGGGGCCAACCGTAACCAAATCATAGTGTGTGCATTTATAATTGGATATATAAAACATGCTCAGCTCCTGGAGTTCTTTTTTTATTGATTAAAAAAATAATAAACGACCGTGGAATGCATTACAATTCTTATTACACATATACAGCACAATTTTCCACATCTCTGGTTGTATATAAAGTATATTGATACCCAATTTGTGTCTTCACACCTGTACTTTGGATAATGATGTCCATCACATTCCACCCTCCTTGCTAATCCCCTGCCCCCTCCCTTGTTCTCCCATCCCTCTTCCCTATCTAGAATCCATCTATTCCTCCCATGCTCCTCCTCCCTACCCCACTATGAGTCAGCACAAATTGGTGCAGCCAATATGGAAAGCAGTATGGAGATTCCTTGGAAAACTGGGAATGGAACCACCATTTGACCCAGCTATCCCTCTCCTCGGTCTACGCCCAAAGGTCTTAAAAACAGCATACAATGGGGACAAAGCCACATCAGTGTTTATAGCAGCACAATTTATAATAGCTAAACTGTGGAGCCAACCTAGATGCCCTTCAGTGGATGAATGAATAAAAAATGTGTCATATATACACACACACACACACACAATGGAATATTACTCAGCAATAAAAGAGAATTAAATCATGGCATTTGCAAGTAAATGGATGGCATTGGAGAAAATAATGCTAAGTGAAGTTAGCCAATCCCCCCCACAAAAAAATGCTGAATGTTTTCTCTGATATATGGAGGTCTCATTAAAATGATTCCCCTGTGTGCTAAATTGCCATAACAGGGATACCCTAAAAGAACTTCTGGGGACAATGGAATGATCTTTAACTGGATGGAGCCTCATGCTGGATGGGTATAACCTTTGTCAAAACTCAACAACAACAAACTCCTGGTGTGTTCTCTGGAGTGGAGAACACGCCTCCTCTTCCTGGGGGTAGAGCTAGATATTTCCAAGCCTTTGAGGTCCATTTCATTATATGTGGATGTTTCATCAAAAGAGCAGCAGTTATGGAGGTCTAGCTAATGACCTGCATGCCCCAGTGTTTAGGAGGCAATGTAAGGATGCTGCAATATACTTTGAATTGTGTGCCAAACAGAAAAAGGACTGATGGGTAGAGAGATGGGTAGAAAAATACGGATATAATTGTAGTTGTTAAAAGGGAAGTATGGTCAAAGTGTGATAGAGTTCAGGCTGTGGGCATATGGATGGCCACGATGTAATTTTTTCAGCTTTTCTCTGTTTGGAAAATTTCATAGTAAAGCTGAATGAAGAGACCCCATCATAAAACGATAGCTGTTCTTCCCCCTGAGGACCGTCTGGAGGGAGTGTGCCAGTTCCTGCTGCTCTCTCAGGGGTTCCAGGCCTGTAGGCAAGGACTCTGTTTCTTTGAGGCTGTCACAGCTTTGCTCCCTCATTCTCTAAACCCGAGGGCTTTGTCCTCATCTATGGCCAAAGTTGGACCACGCTGTCCCAGTTCCAAAGGAAAGAAAGAGGCAGGAGGCCCCCCTCCGAAGGTCCAGGCCCCACTGCGCTGGGCATGGCTTTTCTATAGTCAGGAGAACTGAGCCACTGGGCCTCATGAGACCTCAAAGGCTTGGAAATATCTAGCTCTACCCTCAGGAAGAGGAGGCGTGTTCTCCACTCCAGAGAACACACCAGGAGGTCATTTACCACGGGGAATCTGGAACCTTCCAGTGAACGGCAAACCCTTCAAGGGCAGAGGGGCCTTTGCACATCTTTGAATCCCTAAAACCAAATATGGGACTGGAAAGGAACTCAGTGTTAAAGAAAAATGAATTGAATGAATGAATGCATGAAGGCTACCCCTGGGAATGCAGTGAAGGGTCAATAGTGCTCTCTGGGTCCATCCATTTCTCAATCACACCTTCCATTTCTTTTCACCATTGTAAATAAGCACGTTCTCGTCTTATAGACCTAAAACATGCCAACTAATGTAAGAGGGCAATTCAAATGAAACAGCTTAGTTCTCATTCCCATCCTTCCTTCTCCCTCAAATTTCCTTTTCATGAGGAATAAGAATTATCATTTAACAAAGTTTACTAAACAATCTTTGATACCTTGGAAGGAAACTATTTAACCTGATTAAGAATGAAACTATTTTCCTCATTATTGAAGCAATTGAGTAGTACCGATTTGAAATAAAATAGTATGAAATGGCACATGAAAGTTGCCTACTTATTACAATTGCCCCCTTCAGATTTCTATTTGGTTTTGTTTTTTTTCAAGTCCATATAATTATTTGGAAGTAATATGATTGTGTTTCTTCCACTATATTCTGCAATTCTTTCATTAACTCATATGGAACTTTGCCAGTTGATCCAAATTACTGTGTTTTTTTCCTGCACTTTCTCAACACTTAATCTGGGATTTAAAGAAACATGATACTGATGTCGGTGATATTTAGTTTAAGTATTAATTAGATCACTATTGAGAAAATAGAATAGGAGATCTAATTTTCTCTCTTGTGTTTGATGGATTTGTCTCCTGAAAACTGCAGAGCTGTCCTTTCCAGTTCTCACATAATTTCTTTCTGTGAAATCTAAGGGCCCCTCCTGCTTTTCTGAGTTTATATCAAGATCGCCGCTCGTAGTTTGGTGGTAACGAGTGAATTTCCTGAAGTGTTTTAACTGGATTTCCTTGTGCCTGTATGTGGGAACTTGTTTTCAGAAGCTAGCATGATATGGAAATGCCAGCCCAGAAGACAAGAATTCTGTCTGCAGGAAGATCTCATTTGCATAGGCCCGAGCCTGGGGTATATGCCTGGTAAGAGAAGTAATGATCTGGAAGAAGGAGACATTTCAACAGAGGGTAAGCAGAAAGTGGCATCTTTCACCTGGCTTCCAGATGAGGCAGGCAAGTTTGCAAAGGGCAACTAGGAAGTCCGTGGTGGAAATTCAAGACTGTTCTGAGCATGGGGTGGCCAAGAAGAGACCTGTCCACCAGAAAAACAGTAGGAGCAGAATATCCTCAGGGTCTCGGTTAGAGATTGATCTTCACTTCTCATGGGAGGACTATTAGGTGAATCAAGGCTGGAGCTGCACTTGGAAGATATCATCCCCATTTCCAGTACCAGCAGTAAAGTGGGGACTCTGGAGCTGTGCACAGATTCAACAATTTGCTGGAATGGCTCGAAGAACTCAGAAACGTCATTATAGTCACAGTTATGTTTTTATCACAGCAAAAGGACACAGGCTAAAATTGATCAAGGGAAGAAATGAAAAAGGGCAGGTTTCAGAAGTCAATCAATATGAGCTGTACAGAGAACACCTATTTCTCCCAGATACAATGTGTGGTGCAGAGTACTATTAACCAGGAAATTCACCCAATTCTTGGAGTCTGGAGTTTTTCTTTGGATTCGATCGTGTAGACATGTTAACCATCTGCATGACTGACCTTTGTCTCTAGCCCCTCCAGGGGTTGGGGTTAGCTTCATACTGTGTGGACGAAGACTCAGGCTCTAAATCGTGTTATTAGTGTAAACTCTGGCATAGTCCAAGGCCCCCAGGGAAACAAAGACATTCTTATCAGGTAGAACATTCCAAGGGCTTAGAGATAATCTAAACTAAGGGCAAAGACCGAATCTCTCTCAAGCAAGGCTAATCCCTTACACAGGGATCCTTCTGAACCAGGGAACTCTCTCCCTGGGACAGAACTAAGTGATGAATCTATAACAGAGGATCAGACAGAAATGAACCTGTCTTGCATCTCAGTGGCAATCTCAAAGCCATGTCAGAAGATAAAGCCCCAAAGTCTAGACAGGGAAAATGGGCAGATATGAAGAAGCGGGTCATACCTAGGGCTGAGATTCCAGGAGCTTACTCTTATTGGGTGCTGATCCTATAATAGCACCCAATATTATATATAGATATATATCCGGTAGGTCTTTCTGGTTAAAAATTCCAGGACTAGAGTGGTCCAACTGAAAATGCTTCTTAAAAAAATCCAACCAAATTGTATTTAAATCATATGGGTTCTGATGACTAACACAGGCACCTGAAAGTTGCCACACTATATATAACTTGACCTGGTTGTAGAGGAGGTAATTATATCCAGAGTAGATGACACTCCTTATGTGCTGCTGGGCAGTCACAGGAACCTGGTGTGGGAGCAGGCTACGGGCTCCAAATGTCATCCCAAGAGCAAAAGCCTCCCTCCCCTTGGAGTAAAAAGCAAGTTTGACCAAAGGTGAATCCAAGTTCCTCAAGAAGATTCTTCATGAATGGTAGGGTCTGTTCCCCTTCTGTCCTGCCAGAAGAAGAGTCCAATCCTGGGCCACTGATCTCCTCCCTTCCTTAGGCGAGATCATTTGGGGTTGGTTGAGATTGTTCAGTATCAAATGTCTCTAAGTCAAAAATAGGTGAAGATCCGCACGCAGAGACTTTGAAAATGCCTGCAGCCAACACATTAACTTGACCAAGCTGTATTTAATCTTTACTGAACACCTTCTAATGTAGCTAGCAATGGATTGAGGGCCCGGGATAGCTTTGAAACACTTACACTTCAGAAGATTTTTGTCCCGTCCTAGGTAAAACAGCCATTGTCCATTCAGACTGCCCAAACAGGAATGCAGAAACTAGGAAATTTATTTCTCACAGTTGTGGAGGCTAGTAAGTCCAAGATCAAGGTTCTGGAGATCCAGTGTGCTGTGAGGACTGCTTCCTAGACAGCCATCTTTCACCACAACCTCTTTTGCTCTGCAGAAGGGGTGAGGGTCTCTCCGTGGCCTCTTTTATAACAACATTAATCCTTAAAAACTCACTTCCCACAGGTCTCACTTCCTAATGCCGTCACCGTGAGTGGCGGGACCCAAGCACCCAGACCATAGAATATATACAACACCCACTCTGTGCACGGCACACATTCCCTTATGTATCCCAGTCTGTATAGACTCTGTCATGGTGGCATCTAGTTGTGCCATGAAAAATAGTCCTCAGGACCCAGTTGTCTCTTCACCTCCACCTCTTGGACTCCATGGATTTCAGGACATTGGAGAAGCTCTAGAAGTCCTGCTGGCCCTGAGATCAAGGGGGGCTGAGAACATGGCAGCCCACTTGACACTAAGGTAATGACGAAGCTCCGTTCTGAGTGGTCAGGTGCACCCCATTCGGATTGTCAATATTTTGAATATCAACCCTAGGAAGCTTCTTTCCTTGTCTTCCCACCAAGGGCTTTTTCTTCCCACCGAGGAATCCTTGGTTTTCCAAATGGACAAGGATCGTTTCAGAAGGCGCTTTGTGGAAATGTTGACCTCTCTCCTTGGATGGATTTTTCTCGCCACAGAACTCCACAAGCCCTAAAGATTCATCTCTGGGCAATGAGCAAATCTTCAAACCCCTTCTCTGGCCTCATTCTGCCTTGGGACCCGATGTAATGGTTAGTGCTAAAAGGACTCCTTTGTGTGTGGGAAACTGTTTTGAAATCTCCCAACAAGGAACGAAGTCCTATTATATTGCATTGTGTGGGAAATCCACACCATCTCTCCCTCCCTAGTGAGGGGGGTCACTGCCAATTCAGGGCGCTACTGTGAAAATGAGTCTTTTGGGAGGACGCCAACACAGGCAAAGACACAAGAAAGCAAATTGGCCAGATGTATTTGGTGGCATCAAATAACGCAGATTTAAATGTGGTTCACTTTGTAGTGTCGCATTTTTAATCCTTGCTGAGAATGTTGATTAAAGAAAGAAGTTACCTAGATTTGGGACTTTCACCTCTATGATTATATTATTCTTAATTTTTAAAATTTCTACTTAATAACACATGCACATGTCTTTTAAAACTCAAAATGATAGGAAATGTTTGCATTAGGAAGTCCTGCTTCTGATCTCTTCCTATTACCTGCACCCACAGGTAACTACTTTTACTGGTCTGCCCACTCTTCCTCCATCCCTCCCTTCCTCTCTTCCTTCATTTCTTCCTTCCTTCCTTCTTTCCTTCCTTCCTTCCTTCCTTCCTTCCTTCCTCCCTCAGCTATAAACAGTAAACCTTCTTCTTTGCTTTGAAGGATTCTACATTAGAGGGCAGAATTTGTCCCTAGTCTACAAGTTCAAGTTAACCGGCACAATTCCAGCCTCCCCAATACATGATGAAATTTCAGCCAATTAAAAACACCCTCCCCAGGCTTTGGTCTGAAAGGTGGGTGACATGTTGAAGCACAGGGAAGACTCTAGGACAGCAGTGGCTGCATTTCATTTCCAGAACAAGTGTTCAATCGTAGCAGAGTCCAGGGTCAGGGAGGTGGCTGGGTACCTGGAGACCTTGCAGATCCAGATTGATGGTGAATCTAGTAACGCTTAAACCTCAGGGTGCCTCACTATAGCAGGCTTCTTCCAGGGACTGGGAAAGGGTTTCCACAATGTGTTCACATGTTTTTATAAAATCTGATAAAAGCAAGATATTCAAACTGCAGTTGGTTAAGACCGCTGTCTCCTTCCACTCCAACTTACCATTTGTCACACTTCCTTTTGAGCCATATGGTATTGGATTTGCTGTAGCATTTGGGGAAATAAGTTAAGGGGAAGTTGAATCAGCATACATTTGATTTGGGTTCGATGTGACATATTTATGTGGTTCCTGACTACTTCCACGGTTTTTGCTAGCCACCCCGGGGTCAGAAGGCTGCCCACAGTATTTCTACCACCCTCTGTGCTGAGTCACCACTCCTAGTGGCATGGAAGTCCTGGGACAGACGCTGCAATGTGTCCTAAGTGCCCAGCTCTGGAGTTACGTGGGAAGTAGACAAGAAGCAAGATCTAAAATGCATAAAGCCAGAAGCTGGTCTGGAAAAATCCTTCTAGATTTTCAGATCACAATAAAACTTGATAGAGATTGTCCCAAATTTAAGGACAATCCTACAACTTTGCCTAGCATTACCAATAATCCGTAAGAATCTCAAAGAGACTTTTCTAAATTACAAACAATATGAAACAAAACTGGATCTCAAGCATGTGATCAAGGTCAAGAACATCAATGAGAGGTCAATGACATGTCCTTGATATCATGGGGTGAAGATGGCATTTCATCTCTGTGGTCTTCCTCCCCAGACCCCCTAACTCTAGTCGAACACAAGGAAAGCATCTGGCAACTTCAACTTGAGAGAGATCCTACAATATACCTGACCACCACAACACAGGCTGCCTAGGTCATCAGAGACAAGGGAAGTCACACATTGCCACAGGGCCAAGGAGGCAGAGGAGAGTAATGGCTGAAGGCAATATGTCATCAGAATGCGCTCTCAAGCCAAAGAAGGAGATTAAGGCACATTCAAGTAAAAAGAAATTCAAGTAAAACATAGTATCTGGTTAATAATAATTTATCAGTTGTAGTTGTAACAAATATACAATAGGGAAACCCAAGTGAAGAATACATAGGAACTCTTTGTATTACCATCACCACTTTTCTGCAAATGTAAAACTATCCTATATTTAAAAGATTATTCAGACAAACATGATGAATCCTGTACATTTCAAAATCACTAAGAGAGTAAATGTTTAATGTTCGCATACATGTTACATATTTGAGGTGATGGATGTGTTGACTTGTTTGATTTAACCATTCTAGTTTGTATTTAAAAAATCATGATACCATATGTACCCCATAAATGTATAGAACTATTATTTTTTTAATATATACTAATTAACAAAGGAGTAAATAATTTTTAAAAATTGGATAAACCATTCTAAAATCAAGACAGAATTATCTAATATCTTTATAAACAATACAGAATTATATTTTATGGCCATATGTTTACACAGCCTGTTATAGATTAAATGTTTGTTTGTCCCACCATGTTCATATATTGAAGCCCTAGCCACAATGTGACTATATCTTCAAGTAATGCATTTGGGAGGCAATTTGATTTAGTTGGATCTTAAGGATATTGCTGCAATAATGGGATTAATGTCCTTTTAAGAAGAGGAAGAGACCAGAGCTCTGTCTCCACCGTGTGAGGACGTATCGTAAGGCAGCCATTTGCAAGCTGGACAGAGCCCTCCCCAGAGCCCTGCCAAGCCGGTACTCAGATCTCAACATCCAGCTTCTGAACTGTGAGAAATAACTGTCTGTGATATAATCCACCAGTCTACACTATTTTGTTATTGCATCCTGAGCTAAGACATAGCCAAAAGTGAAATGGAAAAACACATTGTGCTTTTAGAAGTGTGTCAGGCAAATAATTAAAATGGCATGTAATAATTCTAAATTGTGTGATGTCTATGGCATTCGTCAGCTTGCGCTTAAAGTTTGACAATGTTCCCCTTATACTAAATATTGCCTTTAGTGCCCGATTTTCTGTTTAAACTTTTCTTTAGAATGGTTCCCTGAAACCTGGGCCTGTCTCCAGATGTTCATGCCCAGCAGAGGGCAATGGTATCACCACGGGGTCATTCTTACAGTGTGATGTGGACCCTGGCTCAGCCCTGTGGACTCCATGCCTGGGTGTTTGGTCTTCCCAAAGGCCAACGACATTCCTTTAACTATCACATACATGAATTCCTTCTCTTCTTAAATCACCCATGGTTTGTTTCTGTTGCGTGTCAATAAGAATCGGATGCGTAAGTCTGGCATCATTTAAAGCTGTGGTTCTCAGCCCTAGCTACACATTAGAATTACCTTCTAAGGGAGCAGAAGGGGTAGAGGGTTAAAATACCCTGAGGCCAATCAACAGGCTGAATCAGTATCTCCAAGAGTAGGGCCTAGGCATCACCAGTATAAAAACTCCCCAGATGAGTCTGTATTCCGCCAAGGTTGAGGACCACTGAAGAACCTGACCTTCAGGTGGTTGTCTACAGTTTGAATGACCCCTAAAAGCCTGTGTGTTGAAAGCTTGCTCTCCAGCCATGTAGCACCATTGAATAGGTGGAGCCTAGTGGGAGGGAATTGGGTAACCAGGGTGTGAAGGAATATTGGACTCCAGTCTCTTCCTCTCTCTTTTTCTACCCACCATGAGGTGGGCAGCTTCCTTTGCCACATTCTCCTACCATAATGTGTTGTTATCTTACCACAGGCCCAAAGCAACAGGGCCACTGAAATTGTGAACCAAAGCAGACCTTCCCTCTTTTTAAATTTATTATCTCAGATATCTTTGTCACAGTAAGGGAAAGCAACTAACACAGGGTCCACGTCAGGTACTTACAAGTACTGATTGTATTGACCTCCATTTATTTAAAAAACAAAACAGATTGACACAGAGGTTTAAGGAAATAGTACCTATTTGGGAACCAAGAATTTCAAGTTGGGTCCCCTGAATGTGGACAACACTGAATAGCATCCCATAAGGCAACGCAGGAGAGGTTGTTTTGTTGTTGTTGTTGTTGTTTGTTTGTTAGTTATTTCATATGTTTGTTAGGAGATTTCCACAGTAGTTGGTTTTGGAGGCAGTTCATTGGCTGGGAAGAAACTCTAAATCACAAACCCATTCTGATTGGTTTGTTATTTGGGGCACATTCAATTGAGAGATGCTGAAGGCCTAGAATACTGACCTCAGATGTTTATCCAAGACTGTTAGGACGTTCTGTGGCTAACCCTTTAGCAGGAAGGAGTGCGTTTCTCTCCAACCTCCTGACTCATGTTAGAAAGTCTCAGCCTCAGTTACTCCATTTTCTCTGAGACCATCACTTTACTCCGGTGATGGGTACTCAGAAATGCAGACCAGACGGTGGAGGACCTTTTGGGTGAACATGCTAGAGTGGGTCGGGTGTCTGGGTCTTCCTTAAGCAGTAGCCCGTGGGAGCAATGAATGCCAACAGTCCACACAGGGTCACCAGTACAGGGGGTCCAGGAGAGCTGGAGTTTGCTCTGTCACTTCTAGGGGCGTTGAGAGGTTCTGAAGGAGTGTTATCTGAATTCCCAGAAGCTTCCCAAAAATTCAAGTCTATAAAGAACCTTCCTTTGACATTAACACAGGAAAAGATTTTAAATGGCCTCAAGGCCCAGAGCCCCTGCCCTCATGGAGAGGAATACAGGTGTACAGGTGTACTAGCAACATCGGTGTCATTCGTAAAACACAGGGTGAGGGGGTTGACCTTGCTCATGGTAACAACAAAAATAGAAAATGCTGAGAAAAGGCATGTGCAGGATCTAGTCCCAGGAATTCATGGACTCTACTGAATGGCAGTGTCTTAAAACCCACTTCATGAAACAGAAAGAATAGAAAATTTAACCCTGTATATATGTTTATTCATCCCAAATGAACCATGTTTATTAGAATTTCAGACACTCTTCCAGTTGAACTTATTTGTGGAACTTGACAATGATTTTGAAGTTGATTCAGCAGAATGTGTGAAACCAGTCATTAAAAAAAAAGAAAAAGAAAAAGAAGAAAGAGGGACATTTGTTTTATCAGAGCCTAAAACATAAGCAGAATGATACTATCTCAGGAACAGAATAAAAAGCATAGATGCAGCTCTAATTAAACGTAAGAAACCAGGATATACTAAATATGGTGTTCCAAACAAATGGGGGGAAAAGAAACTTCTCAATACAAGGTTTTGGAATAGCTGTCTAAACATTTGGAAAAAATAAAGCTAGATTCCTTGTCATAACATCCATGGTAATAACTTGCATATGGTTTGTGTATTTTTAAAAACATAAAAGTACCGGAAGGAAAAAAGAGGTAAAATTTTATATAAACTCATAGTAGGAAAAATTTGCTAAGTATAAACCCAAAGGAAAAATCCATAAAGAGACATATTGGGAGACAGGATCATTAAAAAAAAAATACCATTATAAATTTAAAAAACATGAAAGGTAAATTGCATCTGGGAAAGAGTTGACACCTATTACAAACACAGGGATTATCCATAAAACACAAGGAGACTTGACAGACGAGAGACAAGTAGCCCAGCGTCCAGCAAAAGGATAGATGGGAACCAAGCGTGTGTCCAGTATGCACAGGGAGCTAGTTAGCATAAGGAAAGTGGCCAACCTCGTCAGTCAGCAGAAAGCATGTGAAACAACGAGAAGCCACTGTTTGCTTGCCACGTGGCAAAGTGGGTGTGGAGAAATCAGTTCACCTCCATGAAATGCAAACTGATTTGTCATTTCTGCCATAGAGCTTCAAAGCCTTACCAGGAGGCACGTCCTTGGACCCAGCAATCTGTTTTGGGGAGGATTCCCCTAAGAAATAGCGGCATAAAAGCACAAAGAGGTGGTGTGAAACCCATGTTCAGGCATCGGTGATAGAAGAGAACCAATATTTTTAAAGAATTATATTTTTTGATATCAAGGCTTGGGAGGAGTCATCTCTGACAAACAAGAACTTTGTGAAACTTTCTTTATAGCTTGCTACTGCCCTTATTTGTTCATTTTACTTAGGCAAAGGAATGGGTTCACTGCTGTCCTTAGGCCTCAATTCACATTCTGGAGAAGGATGTTCAGCCTACTATTAATAGTTACTGTCATAAAATCTTAGAAAAAACAATACATGAAATAATAAAGAATTTATTTAGAATGTTCAGTCTTAGAATACCAGGAGCCACTTAAATTATAAATGCAAGATTTTTATTGATTGATATTGCAAGATACAATTTATTTGGTAAAGAATAGAATTAAAAAATAATCAGGTAAGAGCTGATTTTTTATTAAAATATTTAAAAGTATACTGATGCGTAGAAAATAAGCCAGAAAAGTAAATGCCAGAATGTAAACTATGTTTAGCTGTGTGGGAAAATAGGGGAAGATGATGGGTAGGCTGTTTGTTTGTTTGTTTGTTTTTTTAATTATCCCTATTTCTTGAATTTTCAACAATGTATATAAACTACTTCTGTAATAAAGAAAAGATGCTAATGGAAATTTTAAGCCACCTAGTTGTAACAGTGTGTAGAATAAGGCAAATGAGTTAATTATTTAAAGACAACAGAACAGTAGTTCCAAACCTCTGATCCTGTCTCCATATAATTATCTACTGTTGACCATGCCTTATATTTCCCAGAATGTCACAAATTCTAAGACTTGTTTGAATTGGGGGCATCTTTTCTATAGCTTTCTTGGCTACCATGACAGTGTCTGGGGATGCCCACCATCAGAGAGGCCAAGTGAACTGTCCAGTGTCACAAACACTGGTGTCCATGTGGGGGGGGACCTGGACTCTTGGGCTGCTTCTGTCTGCACACTGCCCATCTCACAGCTAAAATATAAAAGTTATTTTGCCAACCTGAGCCACATGCTCTGTCTAGGTACTGGTTTCTGAGGTCAGATTCCAGGCCTCTCTCTTCCCCGCTCCCCCATCTCATCCATAATGTCACTTTTTGAGATTTCAGTTACCTGTGGCCAACTAAGATCTGAAAACTAAATGGAAAGTTCCAGGAAGAATTTATTAGTTTTAGAGAACTTATATTACAGTATATTCTTATAATTGTTCTATTCTATTGTTAGTTATTGTTATTAATTTGCAAGTTAAACATAATCATAGATATGAATATACAAGGAAAACATGGTCTACAGCATGAGCCGAAAGTGTGAGGGCTACCCTCCCCGACTCACACAGCTAACCCAGTTCTCCAATAAAAGAATGGTTTTTCACATTGTTATTAAATTTCCTGAAATGATTTTTTAAATATCCATTAACTATACACTATAAATAGATTTGTATCTTTTGTTTTTCTAGAAAAAAAAATGTAGCCTTGTATTCTGGCACATTATATTGTTCTTTTATCCTTGATTTAAAAAAAAAATCTTTCTATGCTTGCCTCCCATAGAAGAATAAATAGTGTATCTTTGTTGGGGGGGGGGGGTTGTAAACTATTTNGAAACCTGGGACCGGAGAGAGGAGATTCATCTGAAGAGAGTCCCGGGGGCGGGGGGGGGTGCGGAACGGGAGCCATTTGCTTCCTCTTCTCTCTGTGACTCTGACCTCTTCCTGCCCACCCCTAAAGGGTCTACCATCTCCCAATAGCACCATGGGTGGGGGACCAAGTCTTCAACTTATGGGCCCTTGGGGACATTGAAGACCCAAAGTATAGCAGGGGGTTGATGATCTTCTCTCATAGATGAGCCACCTATAAGAATTCAGCAGTAACTAAGGGGCAGGGCTTCTGAGCACCCACTGTGAAGTGGGTCTCTCAGGGTGGCTCATCTGACTCAGTAAAAAGGCAGGGTGAACATTTAAAAGAAGCTAGTTTATGCCCTAAGGGCCCAAGCCCATTTGCAGGGCCTGCCTGAGTTTCCTTCTTGGTAGCATGGATCCTGATCTTGCCTTCTAGGCCTCCAGAGTGGCCTATGGGAGGTGGCACAGATGTTCCAGGTGAGACCTGTATGATAGCATGAGGTGGACACCCAGGGTAAGAAGAAAGATTAGTAGTCTCTGGACCCCCACTTGCACTCTTGCCCTAGCCCCACAAAAGTGAAGAATTGGTGCTATGGTTTGACCCCTCCAAAACTCATGTCAAAGCTTAATGTTCATCATTGTCCAATGGGCATCATGAATGGATAAATTCATTCATGCAATTAATGATAATGGGCTGATGGGTTATCTCTAGAGTGGGCTACTATAAAAGCTAACTACATCCCTTGAACTCCCTACCCTGAGCTGCCTCAGGACTCTGACAGAAAGATATGGCTCCTTGACCTTGAACCAGAACCATGAGCCAAAGTAAAAACTCTTTTCTTATAACTTACCCAGTCAGTGGTACTGTGTTACTAGCAACATAAAATGGACTAAGTCAGCCAGCCCGTGTCTGGTAGGGCTGAGTCAGGAGTCTACCAGCTCTCCTGATTTCCACTGCAATGCGTCTTCAAAAATTACTTAAAAGAATAAAGGAAACAAAATAACACTCTCCCTTAATTCAATAATATTACATAAACTTTGCAAAACATTTATGAAAACAACTAAGGGGGAAAAAAACACATCCTCAATTCCACCCCTAGAGAGAAGCACTGTTAACATTTTGATATATATCCTTACGGACTTTTTCTATGTCTATAATATATGCGTGCATATATTGTTTTACCAAAATGAGATCATATGTACACATCAATTGGTATCCTACTTTTATTCACTTGATAACATATTTGGAGAACTTTCCATGTCTGTACATCTGTGCGTAACATCATTAGTTTCTGCCTGAAGGCTGGATAACATTCTTTCTAAATACAATTTACCAACCAAGCTCCTGTGTTAGTCAGTTTTTCATCACTGTGATCAAAAGACCTGACAAGAACAACTTAGAGGAGAAGTTTATTTTGGTTCACAGTTTCAGAGGATTCAATGCGTGGTCAGCTCCGAGGCAGGAGCATCAAGGAGGAAGAGTATGACAGAGGAAAGCTGCCCAGGTAGGACAGCTGGGGAGCCAGGGAAAAGATAAATCCTTCCAGGGAACACCTCCACTGACCTACTTTATCCAATTAGGTCCCAGCTCCCAGAAGCACATTCAGCTATCAATGGATTAATCCACCAAGTGGATTAATCCAGAATCCTAATCACTGCTAAAACCTTATCACTGAAACTTGCTGCATAGGGGATCATGTTTTCATCACATGAGCTTCTGGAGGTACATTCTGGATCCAAACCATGACACTCTAATTGGTAAGTATTTTGATTTCTTTCCAAGTTGTGGCACTATAAGCAACAGGAGAATGCCCATCTTCACACATGTACTTTTATATGCCTATGACCACGGGATAATATCAATTCTCCAAAGGAAAACTTGGGCCAGAAGTGAGAACACACATGTCTATATAGTGTATCTTACATTTTATATATTTATTATAAGGTGAAGGTCTTTCCAAACTACCTTCTAGAAAAAGTGCCCCCATGTTTCCCTACCTCATATCACATTTTAGCAATTTTTAAAATCTTTGCCCAACTGACAGGTCGGAATTAACTCATTTTCATTTTAAATGACACAGGAAACCTGCCCAACAGGTTTGGGAATGTTTTACCTGTTGTAATAAATTTGCACTTGTCTTCAGTGAATGATTTCCGACCACCTTTTGTGTATTTTCTGCTTGGGCCCTTTCCACATTGCTTTGTAAGATCTCTGTTATGGCCATCTGCCTGCAGCTCGGCTCCCACACCTTCCTCCTGCTGCTGGTTGGTGGCCTTGCCTGCATGCCTGTCCTTTACCAGGAGAGGCATGTGGACACTTTAGGAAGAGGTAGGAGTTTGTCACCTGGTTCCTTTATCTCTTCTTCCTCTCCTCCCGGCTTCTTTCTCAAGTCATATCTTTTTTCAATCGTTATCAACTCTTCCCTTCCACCTTCTCCTGGCAAAGGAGTCCCCAGCTGCAGCCCCATGGAAGAGAAATGCCTCTGCATTCTGAAGGGTTATGTGACATTGGACACCCTGTCCATGGAACCTGCAGCACCCTTGGGTGACCCTGTGGATTGCCAGCTCTAATGGCCAGTGGAGAATGACCTCTAGGTAGAACAACCCCCAAATGGTGTCATCCAAGGCCTCGGCCTGCTGGGAGGCCCGTGGGCCTGCTCCTTGCCTGGGTGTTTGGACAGCAGCCTGGTGTCAAGGGCAGAGCCTAAGCTCTGGGCTTATGTACTCTGCCCCTGTCCAGCTGGGTTAGTGTGATCATGCTACCAAACCTCTCTGTGCCTCAGCTTCCTTCTTTTTGCCATGGGAATGATAATAGCATCGGTTTCATAAGATCGTTTTAAGGATCCAGTGAGATGGTACATGTGAAATCCTTATTACTAGTAAACAGTAAATACTCAGTAAACTTTGGCTATTATTGAAGATGCACAATTCGGTTTTTTTTTTTTTTTTTTTTGAACCAAAGGGAAGAAGCAGGAAAAAACTGAATGGAGCTATTACCCTCTGAAAGATTTCAGCTCATGGAAGAACTTTCTCAACTGAGGAAAGGGAGTAGGAGTTTCCTCTAGCTAGTGGTATCCAAGCTCAGGTTGGACAGTCAAAGTGTGGGTCCAGAGAGGCAGCCATCAACAAAGTCTGGGTCACCTTGACCTCCAAGCTTTCTTTCTACCCAGAGGCTTAGGAAGCACTTGGTGATGGTCCCTCATGGGCTTTGAGACAGGTGCAGGTCAACTCATTTCTGCCCCCTCCCTTATGGAAAAATCAACTGTTACAGATTAAATTGTGTGCTTCCCCACTTAAAAAAAAAATCTCATGTTAAAGTCTTAACTTCTGGAACCTCAGAATATGGCTTTATTTGGAAATAGAATTTTTGTAGATATAAGTAGTTAAGACGAAGTCACAAAGTGAGCCCTAATCCAATATGACTGGAATATTCTTAAAGGGGGAAATTGGGACACAGATGTACATGCAAAGAGAACACCATGTAAAAATGAAGGCAGAGGTCCTGGTGACTCATCTACAGCAAGGAGCACCAAGGATCACCAACACCCACCAGAAGTCAGGGGAGAAAAGCCTGGAGCAGAAGTCAGGGGAGAGAAGCCTGGAGCAGATCCCTGCCTGCCCACTCCTTGCTCTTGGACTTCCCCCTCCTGAATGGAGACAAGGACCCTCCACTGTCTAGGCCCCACAGTGTGTGGTACTGGTCAGGACTGCAAAGCCATCTCCAAGCTCCTGCCCAGCAGCAGTGGGAGAGCCGAGTGCTCTTCCTCTCTGGGTGGACAGCCCACTTTGGCCCTGTTGCTCCATGAACACAGAAGCCTGGCAGCCAGAGGGTTGCTTGTTGGGGACAAAGCCATTTCTAAATGTTCAGAGGTGGAGCAGCCACCTACTTGGAGTTATCCCTTATGCAAAAGCAGTTTCCCTGGGGACCAGGAGGGTCAGCCTTTGTCACATTTGGAATTACTGCTGTGCAGGAATGCATCTATTTTTTTAATCGGTGGTCAGAGATCTTCCGTCCAGAGATCCTCTGTAGCAGCTGGCCCTGAATCCCAGAGCAAGGACAAAGTAGAAAAATGAGAAAGAGGTCATGGGCCGAGCAGAAGGCTGTGCGGGTTCCTGATCCACAGCATCACTAGTGACTGGGCTTTTAGAACAGCCCCCTCCCCTCCCCACACACTATCCAAACAGTGAGGTCTTCAGGACACCAGGGCTCCTGGTTCTTCTCCTGGGTACACCCCCAAGAATACTGAAGTGCTGAATGTGCCTTTAAAAATCAGAATTGCTGGATTTAAGTGTCCTGGTGTTGAGGCTGCTGTCAGACAGAACTCAAAGGACGAGGCCAAACACCCAACGTGGCCTCCAATCTCAGAATCTCAGAAATGCCACGATAATAAGTACAGAATGACTCTTATCTGCACCCACCACTGTGACCAGCCCTTCTGTGCCTTATGTACTTTCTTTCTCTAGCTGCCCCAGCAGGCGGCCTCCTGTGTCATCCTGTCCTACACGGAAAGTGAGGCACAGAGGAGCTGAGGAACATGCCCAAGGCCGGGGGGCTGGCAGGTGAGGGAGCTGAGCTCTCTGCTGAACACTCCCACCTGCACTGGACGCTTCTCCCTGTGGGGCCCCTGGGCAGAAAGTGAGGGATCGGGGAGCCTGGGGGAGCCTGGAGGGGGGAGCCTCTGCAGTCAAGGGCAGGAGCCGGGTGGCCCTGCAGAATGCAAAATCACACCTTGCAGAGTGACAATGGCCCTGAACGGTGTACAGTCCCCATTTTTCTCACAAAGAGACTGAGATGTAGCAAGGTGAGGCAGCTGGCCCCAAATCCCAGAGCAAATTAGTGGCAGAACCAGGCCGTGGGCTTCATGTCCTGGTTTCCAACCCAGCAATCTTTGTTCAACACCACGTTCCATCTTCACAAGAGGGAGCGATTTTCTTCCACAGCTTGAGAGAGTCATAAAGATGCTGAGAAACCCTTTCTGACCAGGTGTGACATATTTAAGCCTGTGACATATTTGGTCGGACTGGCCACAGCAATTCTTCCTCAGAGTTTGAAAAGTGGGACAGACATCGACTTCCAACTGAGACAAGCAACCAACCTGCCATCGGTAGATTCCCCTGAGGGTGAACAAATACAGGCTGAATCTCCCAAGATGTAGGTGTGGAGTTAAGTGAACTAACCTTTCCTCTAAAAGCCCAATTTTCCTCTGTTTATCGTGCTAATCACTGATAAATGTCAGCCTGAAGACAAGAGATCATTTTAGTACAGTGCTCAGAGTTATTGAGAGACTGGATATCAACTGCCAATGAGTCTTAAAACACGTCTACAAAATCCTTCCCTCTGGGGCTAGGGTTATGGTTCAGTGGTAGAGTGCTCGCC
The DNA here is from genome assembly GCF_001458135.2 of Marmota marmota marmota. Taxonomy (NCBI): domain Eukaryota; kingdom Metazoa; phylum Chordata; class Mammalia; order Rodentia; family Sciuridae; genus Marmota; species Marmota marmota. Next base: position 52,563,908 of record NW_025999968.1, on the reverse strand, counting down.
TAGCATCACAGAGGCACTGGGATTGTTTATTTATTTAAAATAAATAAATAAAAATAAAGGCATTGTGTCCACCTACAACTAAAAAAATATTTTAAAAAATAAAATTCTTCCTTCCATTCGACCTCTTATCCATCTATCTACCCATCCACCCATCGATCAATGTCTCTCCATCATCTTGTTCCTCCATCCATCCCCCCACACATCTGTCTATTCACTGAGTCTTTACTCTGTACAGAGTATTTTGCTACACCCTAGAATTTCTAAAAGACCATGACAGAGCTTGGATTCAAATTGTGAAGTCGGAAAGGAAGATTGAAACTACAACTCCAGCATTCACTAGGGGAGATCCTAAAGGCCCGAGGGAGCAAGAGAGGACTTCTTGGAGGATTTCCTTTGGAGTAGGAATTTTTTCAACAAAAAATGTGGGAAAAGAAGATTCACTCAAGGCAGAAAGGCAAAGATGAACGAAAGCATGGCATAGGTCTGGCAGGTACTGATGCTGACCACTGCGTTCATGTGGAGTTTGAATCACATTTACCCTGTGTGTTCACAAAGGTTCTTACAATAAATTTTCCAACAACCAACTGTATAAGATGAAGAGATCGATGCCAAGAAAGGAAATGTGGCATTTACAAGATGAAGTCGCAGAATAAGACCAAATATCTAACATCTTCTGAAGCCTGGCTGTCCCTGGCCCTCACAAACATGCCTTGAGGCAGTGCCTCTGCTTTCCATGTGGGAAGACTGAGACCTTAGGCCAATGAGTTCATGCAAAGTGACACATCCAAATGTTATGGTTTGGATATGAGGTGTCCCCCAAAAAGAAATGTGTTAATGTTGGAGGTGAAATGATTAGATTAGGAGAGGTATGACCTAATCAGTGGATTAATCCATTTGATGGATTAAGGATTTAGAAGTACACTGTGCTGGATGGGAACTGTAGGGAGGTGGGACATGGCTGGAGGAGATGGGCCACCTTGGGCACCTGTTGTACTATATTTTGTCCATCTGGATCCTTCCTCTCTCTCTCTCCTTTCTAGCTGCCATAAGATGAGCAGCTATTAGCCCCATACTCTTCCGCCATGATGCTCTGCCTCACCTCCACCTCTACCTCCAGCCCAAAGCAGCAGCGTCAGGTGACCATGAACCAACACCTCCAAAACCATGATCCAAAATAAGTTGCTCCTGTCAGGTATTTTGATCACATTTACCAAAAGCTGACTAACACAGCAAGTGGTGGAGACCTGGACCAAGTCTTCTGAGCCTAAGTCCGGGTTATATAGGGCCAATCTCTCTTTCCTTCCTGGGAAGGGACCTACGATGACACTGGTGGTGAATTTGGCAGCAATCTCCTCACTGAAGTTCAAGCCTGACTGTTAACTTCCTTTTCTACTAAAATGCTTCCACGCCTTGCTCTCCCATAAGCAGACGGCCCGAGCCAAAGCGGTTCTGGGAGCAGTGGGAACGTCAGAGCCAAACCCAGGCCCAGAAATGAACCTCCCCGTAGAGCAGCCTGGAGTGATTTGCTCCAGTGCTCTCCTGCTCCGTCTCTCTCCATATGGATCTTATAAACAAGATAAGATCAGATCTTAAAACTAAATAGACTCTGTGAGGCCCCTTTTCACAGGCCAGGGCAGCCCAGGACTGTTTTTCCAGATGTTTTTCAGGTCCGTGTCTAGGAAAGGCGGGAGGTAAGAAATGGAGGCCAGTGCCAGAGGACAAGGGAGGTCTCTGCCCTGGAATGGGTGGGAGGGCTCCCTCCCCAACGCAGCAGCTGGCTGTGCCTCCTTCTCTTTATGTTTTATGACCACCCCACCCCCAGGCCCTTCCTTCCTCTGCCCCCAGTCACCTAAGACTCCCGTCAAGGGTTGGCCCAGCCCCATCCGTCCTTCTCAAACACAGGCAGACAGTGCTCACACCCTCTAATGGGACACACGGACCGGGTTGGGCAGGGCCAACTCCCTTTGCTGGAAGAGGGACAAAGCTCCTCTGTATGAACCCAGGAAGCCACTCAGGAAGGAAGGAAAGTCCCAAAGCAGGGGTTGTTGTAGGGCTGGTGCCTGGGGCGGGTCGTGGGTTCCTTCCTATTCCAGTAAGGTTTGGACCATAACAGGAGATTGCAGAGGAGAACCCGACTGCAAAACCTCCAGGGGATTAGGACCAAGACATTCATATTTTACTGTTTCAATTTTGACTTGCGGGAGGGGGAATCCAAACAGCTATTGAATTGGTTAGTTAAGCAAATCCATTGTATGTCACATCAGGAGACAGTGCTACAGTCACGGCGGAGAAGAAAACACAGGACTGGCAAGTGTGTAAGAGTAGTTTGTACCCACCAGGCTGGGATTTGGGTGGGAGGTGGCCTGGTCTAACTGCCTGAGGGCTGACGGGCTGCCCTGCAGCAGCTGTGAGGCTCGGCATGTGCCTTCCTTGGCATGTGGCTTTGGGACCTCAACAGGAACAGCCAGGCCAGGGCTCTCACCTTGTCAGGAGACCCTGTGGTAGAAACTGGATCCCCTGCTCCCAGCTGCAGAACTCAAGGGACCTGGGGTGCACAATAGACTTGATTCTGGTCTGGAGGCTTGGAGGCCACCCCATAAGCTTTATTTCTCAAAAGGCCACCTGCAGTGTGTATTGGATGGGGAAGCTGTTAAAGTACAGACTTTTAGGACCAAAACCATAGATGTGGAGCTTCAGAAGAGGGGAATCTGAGAGTCTGCATATTTTTTAAAAAAATATTTTTTTAGTTGTCAATGGATATTTATTTATTTTTTATTTATATACAGTGCTGAGACTCGAACCCAGTGCCTCACACATGTGAGGCAAACACTCTGCCACTGAGCCACAACCCCAGCCCAAGAATTTGCATTTTTAACAAACTTTATACCCCACATCTCCCCCACACCCCCACAGTGCACAGTAAAGCTGAGAAGCGTTGAGTTGACCTCCTTCCTCCAACTCACCCTTCTTACTCCAGGTCTCTTCTCCCAGGCCTCAGGAACTCCAAGCACGACTGGGGAAAAACAGGTGACATTTGGTAGCATGCAGACCTTTCACTTATCACAAAGCAACATCATCCACATAGATGGCTGGGTTATTTGGGATGTGGCTCATTCAAGGTTCTCAAGAGAAACAGAACCAATAAGACATATGTACAGAGAGATGATAGATAGACCTATACCTATCTCTACCTCTAGATGTCCATCCACCCATCTGTGTCTCTTTATATCCATCTACTTATCGTCTATCTAAAGAGAGTTATTTTTAAAACTAGGCCTATACAACCATGTGGATGGTCAAATCAAAAATCCACACATTAAGCCAGCAAACTGGAAACTCAGGCAAGATTCTAAGGCAGAATTGCTTCTTCTCAGTGAAACCTGCGTCTTTGTTCATAAGGCCTTCAAGGGCTTGGCTCGGGGCCACCCACATTCCCCAGGATAATCTCCTTTACTTAAAGTCTACTGATTACAAATGTTAACCACATCTACAAAATACCTTTCCTGCAGTACCTAGATTAGCATTTGATTAAATAACAGGGTTCTAGAGCCCAGCTGGGTTGACATATGAAACTAACCATCACGAGATGTCTCCTAATTGGTTCAACCACATACCCAAGGTAGAACTGTAACGAAAGCACATTTCTTGAATATCACACAGTAAGGCAACTCGACAGTTAATGGCACACGCTGGCTTCAAAGAAAAGACGAAACCCATGTCTGCTGCCAGACAGAATCTTTTTTAAGCCACCCAAGGCAGAGGGTCACGGCAGTAATAAGAATACCTGGTTCAACAAGCAGTGGCTTTCCTTTGTCCCTGGGGTTTATCCTGTCTCATCCTGCTTCCCAACAGCCAAAGCTCTGGTCACATAACGAGCTCTCATGATTAAGATGAATGTTTATACGTAGCAAAGGAAAGAAAGTTGTGCCTTAATTACGTTGACTCCAATCAAATAATTTTCCTAGGTATGCTTTCTTTCTTCCTGAGAATTAAAAAAAAAAAAAAGAAAAGCAGGGGGTGGGCGAAGCCTTGGTTGAGGGAAGAAGAATGTATACCTGCAGGTTGGGGTTCTCAGGCTGGCCTCCACGAGGTCCTTGAAAAGGTGTGTGGGTGCCCTTTGTTCTGTGACCACGATCCATATTTTCATTAAATTTTCAAAGGGGGTAGCTGACTACCAAATAGGTTAAACACCTTTTTACAGAGTTTAAGAAGATAGCATTTTATCATGTAGAAGGCAGAGAGGCAGCTATTTGACCAAGAAGCACCGTGATATAGCTTTTATAGATATACAGTGTTTTCTTTTCATGGTGCTGGGGATTGAACCTAGGGCCTTGTACATGTGAGGCAAGCACTCTACCAACTGAGCTATACCCCCAGCCCCCGTGTTTTCTTTTTATTTATGACTTGCAGATAAGCACTAAGTAGTTCGGTAGGTTGAAAAGCCATTCCTCAGAGAGGACAGGCCTCTCTGTCTGAGATTCTGGCCAGGTAGAGGGTCCTGCAGCTGCTCAGCCTGAGTTCTGCAACTCAGGAGTCGTGTGACCGGAGCAAGTTCCTCACCCTCCCAGTGGTAGGATGAGAACAATGATAGTGGCTTCCTCCTTGTGGGGTTTGTGGGGTCTAAGTAAAGTGCCTAAAATAGTCCTTAGCACAGGGTAAGTGTCAGCTCTGATCAGGTCCGGGGGCATGTGGGTAGGCCCAGGAATCTGCATTTTAACAACCTCGCTTAGAGATTCTGTTTGCAGGTGTTATTTAATCTTCCCGTTGCAACATCTGACTAAATCAAATCTGCCTATTCACAGAGTGGGGCCCTGGTTTGTAAATCACCACTCAGAGCAGGAGACAGTCAGGCCTTGACACAGACCGTCCCTCTAGACAGGGCTGCTTTGAAGGAGGATGGGATCCACGTGTTTCCTGGCAACAAGGAAGGAGCCAGGGTCCAGCTGAGCATCCTGACCAGGACACAGAGCATAGCCAGGGACCACTGGGGAGCCCTCTGCAGCTGCAGCAGCCACCCTCTCGCTGTGGGAAGAGCAGCTGCCCAGGGCCTTCTCTCTCTCTCAGCTCCTCCCACCCTGCTTTCTCTTCCTTTGGCTTTTGAGTCTCTCTCTGCCAAAGTCACAGACTCCCCATGGGGTGTTTAGCTTCCAAGTTGTCTCATAAATTTGATGGCCTGTCAGCTCCGGTGTGTGGCAATTCAAAGACAGGTGACGCTTCCAGACGCCACAAGTCTTCCAGAGTCAGGCCCTATCAAGAAGATGATTGCAGAAGAGCTGGCAGCAGACAGCCCAGTCCACGGGAAGCAGCACCCCAGTCCTCGGGCCATCAAGGGTGTGGCCTCATGGCTGGGGACGGTGGCAAGTTGAGAAGCAGGGCTGAGACAAATCCCAACTGGAGAGTCGGAGGCAAGCAGGAAGAGGAAGGATAGGGTGAGAGGCCTCTTATGAGAGGCCCATTAAACAAAGAAACAGGGTGTCCGTCCATCTGGAGGAGCTTCATATCCACCGTCCTTAGCTTAGCATTGCTTGTAAACATGGGGACTGCCCCCCAGGGTGACAACAAGTGGTTCCAGCTGCTAAGGAGGAGCCACAGCCTCTGTTGGAACACGGCCCAGGGACAGCCATATCATAAGTGAGTTACCAATTCGAGCAATAACATTTCCCATCATAAAATCTGAGGGCACTGCTGGGCACTCCATAACAACCCCTTCAGCCAAGCTTCCTTGTCAGAGGCAGAAGAGCCCAATGGTTAGAGCCATGGAGCTGAAAGATCTGGTCCAAATCCCAGCTCTACCAATTACCGGCCATGTGACGACTGAGTGAGCTTTTAAATTTCTCTGATTCTCAAGCTCCTGTCTGCAAAATGAGTAGGAAAAAAAAAAAACAGAAAGTTCCTGCCTGGGCCAGCTGTTGTGACAGTGAAGTATCCCCAGAAAGCACCAAGCATGGGACCTGCCTCCTAGGAAACAGAAAGGTAGCTCCCGTCACAAGCTTACCTGTTGTCCTGACTCCTTTTTTGTGGGTTCTCAGGACTGAGCTTACCTGGCCCCTTCAGAGGAGGAAGAGTAGCAGAGGGTCAGGCAGGTAGGCGTTTCTTGAATCAGTGAGATCCGAGCATGGTTTTTAAAAATGCTTTAAAAAATGTCTGACATCTTTTTCCCTCTGTCCATGCTTTAGAGACATCAGGAGCCGGCGCAAACCACTTATCCTTGGAAATAGTTGTACCTCCAGGCAATAGAAACAAACAAACAAACAAAAAACTGTCCTCAGATACTCCTGCAGGAAAACTGTCTACAGAAAACATTGGTCTTTCTCTCTTTGCTCGGTGAAAGAAATCATTCAAAATGTCAGTAATAATTGTAATGTGTATGTGTAAATTGTGTAATTGTATGTGTAATTGTATGTGTAAAGGAAGGGACAGGAAGAAATGAAAGCAAAGTCCCTCAAGGCTTACTATAATTATAATGAGCAAATCTGTGCAGGTGTGACCTCTCTTCTCTGCTGTGTGTCACCATATATGTAAGTCTGCCCTCTGGGATGAGGGCAAAATCATCTTGTGCAAATATCATCACTGTGCAGCTGAGCACCTTGTGCATCATTGTGCACACGGAGTCAGAGGCATTTGGGGCTGGGCTGAGTGCTGGTGGAGGTAAGCTATATCAAGAGGACTGAGAGGAGGGAGAAGAGACTTGGGTGGGGTCTGCTGTGGTCTGGAGGTCCCCTCCAAAACTCATGTTGAAACTGAGTTGTCACACTCATGAATAGAGTTGTCACACTCATGAATAGACCAGCTCCCTGCTGGACCTCCTCTGGCCTTTTGGGAGTGGATTAGTTATTAAAGGAAGGGTCCCCTGGTAAAAGAAGGAGTTTGGCCCAATTTTTCTGTCTCATGTGTGCACTTCCTTGCTATGTGACACCCACCCCCCATCATGATGTGATACAGCCAGAAGATCCTCGCCAGTAGCCAGCACCTTGAACTTGAACTATGAGAAATTTATTTTCTCTATAAATTATGCAGCCTGAAGTATTCCATTATAACAATAGAGAAAGTACTGAGACAAGGCCATTAGCTAGAACAGGAAAAGCCAATGTGTGGTGCATGGGAATGGATACATTGGGGATGAGACCAAAGGGGGGAAGGTGATGGGATCATGATGAAGCACAAAGAACATGGGTGGAGTGCAAACAGGTGAGGCAGGAGAAGGCAGGTTACCTTGCAGTCGACTTCCAAGACAGCCACTCCTTGGAGGTGATCTGGAGCAGGTGTCTGCTTACTCTGGCAATGCAACTAGAAACCTAGTCAGGAAAGAATTTATGATTTCTGTTTATCTGTACACAAAATAGAAACGAATCTAATTATAACAATATTATAAATCTATACATTTACAAAGTGTCTGTACTTCTTCCCCTCATGTCTCATGCCCAGGTACATGCGTCCTAGGCCCTGTGGAAATGTTGACTTTGCAAATGTTTGTAGGTTTAATGGGTTCAGCATCACAGTCCCAAGCGGAAAGCTTCCTGCTGGTCCTTCTCTGGCCTAGGGTAATAGTAAAACATCTAGATTAGTTAGCTTTCTGTTACTATAACCAATACCCAAGATAATCAGCTTGTCAAGAGAAAAGGTTTATTCTGGCCGATAGCTCTAGTAGCTTCAGTTCGTGATCTGTTGGCTCCATTGCTCTGGGTCTCAGGTGGAGGCTCTGGTTCAAAAGTAGGGAAAATAGGAGGGCAAAACTGCTCACCTCATGACCAGGAAGCAAAACAGAGACAAAGAGGAAGGGCCTGAGGTCCCTGATCCCCTTTGAGGGCACATCCCCCAATGACCTAAAGACCTCCCGTTAGGTCCCACCTCTTATAGGCTAAATCACCTCCCAATAGCACCATGCTGGGGACCAAGCCTTGAACACACTGGTCTTTGGGGGACACTCAAGATCCAAACCATAGCAACCTCTTACTGGCCACATGCCATTTTGACTGTGATACCGTAGAGGGCAGGGAGAGACTGTGCCTGTCCTAGTGAGTTCCCACCTCATCCACACTGTCAATACGTAAATGAATAATGTGGTGGAGTATAAACGCACCTGCCAAGGTGGTGGCCAAGGGTGTGGTCTCCAGGAGGCAGATGACAAGAAACGGGCATCTGAAAATTCCTCAGTAGTGGGCATCTGCTCGCACACATAGGGGAGGGGTGCAGGCATGCTGGAACCCACCGTCAGTGCCTCAGGAATAGACACCTGCTGCCCACACCCAGGTTGATAATTCAGCTTGAGCCTCAGCTGTATCAGAAGCCCCAGAGTTGAAGCCAGAAGTGGCCTTGACCAACTGCTCAGCTCTTGGCTGAGGATCACAGTCCGAGGGTTGGCTGTGTGCTTGGGGTTTTCAACCCATGGCTGGAGATCATGTGTGGGAATCACACCCCTGGGAACCAAAGTCTCTGCGGCACCCACAGTTGTGCAGCGTTGGTGTGTGGCTGGAGAAGCCCTTCTCCTTCCTCCTCCCTCCCTCTCTCCCCCCACCCCAGTCCCAACACGGTAGAATTCCTGCTCATGGAGAGTTTGGAGAGGATTAGTCAAGAAAGCCGGATCAGATGGTTAACTTGGGAGGGGGTGGTACAGGAGGATAAAGTCAGATGCTTCACCTCAACCTCAGCCCAAATTAATTCCAGATGGCTTAAAGAATTAAGCGTAAACCATGAAGCCATTTAAAAAGAAACTTCAAAGGTGCTACGGGTTAGGGGATGATCCCACAGATGAACTTCCCCAACATGAAAGAAAGCAAAGGAATCACAAAGAAGCAGCTTGCTAGGATTGAATACGTAAAACCATGGCACTCCTCCATGCCAGGAAGACACCCAAACAAAGGCAAAAGGCAAAACACAAATGTCCGCAACACACACAGAACGTGCCTGTGCAAAAGTTTAATATTGTTGGTATTTAAAGAATTCTTACTAAACAGTAAGAAAATGGGGTGCGGGGCTAGCAAAATGGGAAAGGAATATACATATATATTTTACAAAATAAACATGAATGGAAAATGTACATATGAAAATAGTGAAAAGCAGCTGGGAATGAAATAAATTCTATTTAAACCAACAATAAAATACCATTTTACCCAACAAGATTAGCAAACATTTTGGATAACATAATTTTCCTAAGGATGTGATTCTGATCACACAAGTACACTGCCATAAATCCGCGCAGCCTTTTAGAAAAACACAGGAATGTGTATAAAAGATGAAATAGGTTCCTACTCTTTGGACAGCAACTCCCACTTTTGGAATCTGTAAGAAAATAATAACAGATGGAGTGACATTAATGAAGCCTTACATGTAAGGATATTTGCTGTATTATTATTTATAACACTGGAAAATTAGGAAAGGCCAAGTGTCCATTGGCTGGGGATTCACTTGAAAAGCACATATTTTTTGGTAGGGTCTCAACTAAACAGGGATGTTCCAAATTAACAAGAGAATAAAACTATGCACCGTATGCATAGTCTTATGCCGATCCCACCCCCATTCCCCCTACTGCTACTACTACAAGAAAATTAAACAAAATATTAATAAGTTACCTCTTCAGGGTGAGCATATTAATATTTTTTTTACTTTTTTACCAGCCTGTAATAATTCTACGATAAGAAAAAACTTCAACCCTTATGTTGTAAAGCACAGTGAAAATGTACCCCACTTGGAACAGCGCCCCCCTGTGGGCTGCACGTTGTATAACTGAGTGGATGCTCACACGTTCATTCCTGCACACAACTCATCCTACCCCTGAGCCATGGTTGGGCTTCTTTTAATAGGTCACACAAAATGAAGCCCTCCAAATGAAGGCAGGATTCTAGTACATTCTCCCACAGGGGATTTTTCTGGAAAGTTCCCACCTGAGTGTCGCCTGGTGTGGACTGATCCTCCTGACTTCTGGGGGTCCAAGGAGCTCCTCCAGCTGGAGGAGCAACAGCAGAGGATGCTGGTCAACAAACTCTGGCCAGAGTGCCCAGTCGCCCACCATCTGTTTCTGTAGAGCTTCAAGCTGAGAATGGATTTCAACAGTTGCACCCGTATCTACATAATACTCCCAGTTTTGCCTGTTGAACTATAAAGACTAAAGTATTTACTCCCTTCTTTCCAGCTTGGGGTTTGGCTGTTGAAACTGCAACATACGCGTACCTGAGCCAACTTCTTTAAACAATCTTCAAAGGCAGTACCTTCTTTGAGAACAAACGAGCCTGGTATTGCCGACAGTTAGGGAGGACGTGAATGTGGGCAAAGCTGTTCTCATACCACTGGGGAAGGTGATCGTTTTCAGTGTCTTTCTTGAGACTTATCTGAAATTCACATCAAAAAGCCTTCACTATATGCAAACTTATTTCTTAAGCAATCCCACTTTTCAGAATTTTTTCCTAAGGAAATAATTAAGTATGTGCATGATGACTTAGCTACAAAGGTGTTTACTGATGCATGCACTGTAAAAATGAAAATTGGAAGCAGTCTCCCTGTGCAGCAATAAGGACTTCATGGAACAAATTGTGGAGCACACATTTGATGTAATTTTATGTAGGCATAACACATGCATTATTGATGGACATGAAAAGATATTCATGGTATAGTGTTCAGTAAAACAAAATCATCACAACAATTATTATAATATGAGCCCATTTTTAAAAAATTATTATCAGCACACAAATAAAACCCTTACAAGAATACTTTTTAAAAATACTGTCTATGGTTATCTCTATGCAACGAGGGTTGTGGATAATTTTTATTCTTTCCTTTTATGTTTCACTAGACTTAAGGATTTTGTACAATGAACCTAGATTATTTATGCCTCTTTTCCTTTTCCATTTCTATACCCAAAAACGTAGACCAAAAGCTGATAAAAAAGAAAAGCAGTCTTACTGATTTAAAATGATGACTTTTATATCTGCCACTCAATGGGACTTACATCTTACAGCAGTGTTGGATAAATATTCTTTGGAATTAATCTTCATCTAGATTAAATCAAGGATCTAACTTTATCCCTCCCTTCCCCACTCAAGGCTAACCAACTGATCCAGCTCTGTTGACTAATCCTTTCCAAACATTCATGTGCATGACTTTCTCCTTTTCTGCATATTTTAGACACACCAGAAGGCTCTGTGTTTCTCTTATTTATTTCTGCAAAATAATACATCCAAAATTTAGTGGCCCCACACAGCCACCATTTTATTTTTTCTGCAAGGTGTTGCCATTCAGATAGGGCCCAGTGGGGAGAGTCTTTCTCTGCTCCACCTGCTGCCTTCTTGGGTGACTTGAACAGCTAGAGCCAGCTGGGATGACTCAAACTGGGTCATGTGTCTGGGGCCTGTGGTCTTGCTGTTGCAGGGTTGGGGGAAGTTCCTTGGTTCTCTCCTAGTGGCCTCTTCACCTGACTAGCTTGGGTTCCCTGTGTGATCACCTCAGGGAAGTTGAATCTCTACCAGCTGGCTTCCCCCAGAGCACACAAGCTGTTAAGCCTTTGAAAGATGCAGTTTCGGAACTGGCATAGTATCACTTTGGCCACAGTTTATTCTTTAAACAGGTCATGGGCTGCCCAGGTTCAAACGGACTGAATACTGGGAGGTATGGTTGATGCGGGGGCCACCTGAAGAGCATTCTCCCTCAGCACTTACAGAACTGTTTTAGCAAATTGTTTAGTAATGTGGACTGGTGGATGACCAATATATCAATTGCAAAAAAAAAAAAATGTATATTTCCCCATATTGGATTTCTTAAATTTGGCAATACTTATAAAATAATGATTCATAATTTGCATCTCTCATTGACACAGGGTATAGCTGGCCTGTCCAAATGTCTTAAAGTGATAACCTACACATTTCCCACTCAATGAGACAACTGTCATTAAAATGTCAACATTTAACATTGTTCCCTAACAGGCAGCTAATAGCATCAATAAATCTGAACTCAAATGTTGCTTAGGCTTCCGACTTCTTTGGTGAGACTCAAGTTGGGCTGAGTATTTTGGCTACAGTTCAGAACACTTTCCCAGAAAGATCAACGTTCATCCCAGGTCAGCAGGAAGGACCCTAGGAGCCCACAGACACTCAGCTGAGGTCACTGGGGTTGTGGTGGGCAGATGGGGTGGAGCCTGGTCAGGGAAGGGGTTTGGAAACCCCGGGAGGGTGGTGGGATCTCTTGACCTCTCCCCTGCTCTCCTTTTCTCACAGCACTCATCTGCACCATCCCCCTGAGGACTAGAGTCTTGTTCCTTGGTTTTCTCTGCTCTCTTCTATGTTTTAAACCTCTTCCAGTCTGATGATAATTGCCCAAAATATTATCAAAGTCTCTCAGTGATGAAGACAATGAGAGCAATACACATTGGCTGTTCCTCGGTTCCATGTCTTCCTCCTGCAAAACTCTCGCAGTAGCTTTCCTCTTCCCTCACACCAGAACACTCTGGAACAAGAGCCTGCACTCGCTCTCTGCTGGTCCTCACCTCCCACTCCCGTCCCAGCCCTCGACCTGTCTCCATCTCCCCTTCTCCTTGTGTCAATCAGCTTTCTGTTACTGTGACAAATACCTGAGGAAAATCAACTTAAAATAGGAAAGGTTTATTTTGTGGGTTTCAGTCTATGACCAATTGGTCCTGTTGCTTTGGGTTGTGGTGGCACAGTGCATCCTGAAGGGGATGCATGACAGAGGAGGCCCATTCACCTCGTGACCGAGTGTGACAGAGGAAGAGGAAGGGGTTGGAGTCCTAACTTCCCCCTCAAGGACATGCCTCCAGTGACCAAAGACCTCCCACCAGGTCCACCTCTTCAGGTCCCACAGCCTCCCAGTAGTGCCACAGGCTGGACTCCAGTCTTTAACACACGAACCTTTGGAGGACACTTATGCAAACCACAGTACCTCATAGATTCAGGAAAAGCCAACTCATAACCACCCCAGAGCCCAGGAAACCCTTTTCTGGGTCTCCTTCTTTGCAGCCCACAGCACTGCTGAGCCTCAGTTCTCCTGGGCACACTCTCCTCGGCTACGTTCTTGGAGCATCAGAGTTCTCTTCCTGCCTCTTGAACCTGCTTCCTACACAGGCTCCTCATCTCTGCATGTTGCTACGCCCCAGAGCCTGTGCACGGCCCTCAGTCTGCTCTCAAGTTCATTCCAGGCCAGAGGTTCTTGATCTTGGCTCCAGGCCTTCACGATGTCCACGACTCGAGAACCAGAAACCGTGCGAAGATTTTTAAATGTGCTATTCCCTCGTGGAGAAGTCCAGAGCATTCACTAGATCCCTCAAGGGTACTGTCACCCATACAAGGCCATGACCCACAGTCTCAGGCCATTTCTCTTGGTGCACTGGCTTCCACAGGCCAAGGACCTGTGGGTGCTCACCTCCAGCCCCCGCGGCCCCCTGAGGCTCCAGTCTTATGAATCAGGCCTAGACACCTTACGGTTATATCAAACCCAAGGTGTGGAAAACCTATTCGTTTAACACTAAAACCTGGCTCTTGCTCTCTCACCAAAGTTCCCAGGAGAGTAAACACTTTCCTTTCTCACCCAAATACAATCAAGGGCTGATTCATCAATTAACAGCATTAGTTAATTCTACACCTTCTAGACCATTCCAGGACCTGTATCTTTCTGCCACCTCTACCTCTGTTGCCATGGTTTAAGTCAGGGGTTGACAAACTATTCCTATAAAAGGCCGAACAATAAATATTCGGGGCTTTGCCAGCCATATGGTCTCTGTCACAGCCACTTATCTCTCTACCTTTGAGCTCAAAACAGTCCTAGATAATTTGTAAATAAATGAGTGTGACTGTGTTCCAACAGAACTATGTGTGGACACTGAAAATTTGAATTTCATATAATTTTTACATGTCACAGCATATTATTCTTTTGATTTGTTTTTCAACCATTAAAAAATGTTCAATGCATTCTGAGCCCAAGGGCCATGCAGAAACAGATGACGAGCCAGATTTGGAGGAAGGGCCGCAGTTGGGTGACTCCTAGCTGAGGTCATCACATCTGTGTTTGAAACCATCTTCCTTCCTGCTCAGGTCACCTGCCATGGTGTCGTCACAGTGACCTCCCAAAGAAGCAATCTGTGGCCCCTCCAACAGCCCCCGATCCCCTGAGGGTAAGGTTTCTCACCCTTGGTACTGAGGATATCTGGGGCTCCGCAATTCTTTGCTGTAAGGGTTTCTGTAGAGTTCAGCAGCACCCCTGGGCTCCACCCAATAGATGCCACTAACATCTCTTACCTCCTGGACAGTCACAATCAAAAAGATCTTCAAATATTGCAAAATCACCCCTGGTTGAGGACAGCCACCCCAGGACTAAAACCTAAGCACCCTGCGCAGTGCACAAGGCTCTTCCCATCTCCGCTCTGCCTCACCTCCTCCGTGTCCCTCCTCGGGTCCCTTGTGCTCAAGCCACCCTGCACTGCCTGCAGCTTCCAGTGTCTTCACTCCGTGTCTGCTCCTCTGTCCCCTGCCTGTGTGCTGGGTAAATGCTTGGTACTCTGTGTGTCCCTCTCTGTGTCTTTCTCCCTGCAGGGAGAATGCAGCTCTCCCCTCTTTGTGCCCTCAGTCACTTTGACATATTTCTGTCAAAGCACCTAAATACCTTTGGGCTCTTGTTTTCTTACTTGTCTCCCACCTTAGACTGTAAGCCCCTTGAGGGCTCAGGCAGTGCCCGCTCTCTCTAGGCCCAGCCCCTGGCTGGATCCATCAGTGGGTAAACCACGGCTCAGAAAGTCAGTGTCTGTGAAGGTGGAGCCCAAGATCAAGAACTTTCATGTGCAGCCGGGGCCAGCAGGTAAGCCTCCCGAGCCCAGGCCTTCTCTATCCTCTGCCGTGCCTGTCCTGGGGCTTGGCTGATGGTTCTGGTGTTTGAAATTAAAATAAATAAATAATCCGATCAATAAATGGGCTAAGGAACTGAACAGGCACTTCACAGAAGAAGAAATATAATCAACAAATACATGAAAAAAATGTTCAACATCTTTAGCAATTAGAGAAATGCAAGTCAAAACTACTCTAAGATTCCGTTTCATTCTAGTCAGAATGGCAATCATCAAGAATACAAGCAACAGTAAATGTTGGCAAGGGTGTGAGGGAAAAGGTACACTCATACATTGCTGGTGGAACTGCAATTTGGTGCAACCATTATGGAAAGCAGTATGGAGATTCCTCAGAAAACTTGAAATGGAACTGCCATTTGACCCAGCTATCCCACTCCTCAGTTTACACCCAAAGGGCTTAAAATCAGCATACTACAGTGACACAGGCACATCAAGATTTATAGTAGCTCAATTCACAATAGTCAAGCTGTGGAACCAACCTAGGTACCCTTCAACAGATGAATGGATAAAGAAAATGTGGTATATATACACAATGGAATATTACCCAGCTTTAAAGAAGAATGAAATTACGGCTTTTGCTGGTAAAATGATTGGAGTTGGAGGATATTACACTAAGTGAAATAAGCCAAGGCCAAAATATCAAAGGCCAAATGTTTTCTGATATGCGGATGCTAATTCACAATGGGAGGTGGGGGCTAGGGAAGAATAGAGGTACTTTAGGTAGACGGAAGTGAAGGGAGGGGAGGGGGCTATGGGGGTAGAAAGGACAGTAGAATGATTCAGACATTATTACCCTATGTACACATATAATTATACGACCAATGTGGCTCTACATCATGTACAACCAGAAGAATAAGAAATTGGGCTGGTGGTAGAGCGCTTGCCTCGAATATATGAGGCACTGGGTTCAATTCTCAGCACCATCAACATTTAAAAAAAACAAGAAATTACTCTCTATCTATATATGATGTATCTAATTAGGATAAAATTTTTTAAAGGAGTCATTTATAGGGAGAAAGAAAGTTGGAGGGAGGCATTTTGGACAATTGCTGTTGCATCCTAAGTGTACTGATGGTCTGGAATTTGCATGGATGGTCTGGGTGGTAGGTGGGATAGACTGTGGCAGGCCTCTGCACAAACCTAGGCCAGGGTGGCCTTAGAGGATAACAACAGACAGCTCTCAGCAGAGGCCAGCTAAACCAAGGTCAGTGGGAAGCAATAAATGCAAGAAGCACCCAGGGCCCAGCAAGCTGGATCTTCGCGGGCCACAGAAGGATTTTCTAGCTGCCTCGAGGAGAGAGAAATTGCTGTAATTACCTTAAGCTAGAGAATAATATTATGACACTTTGTTTTTGCAACAGGGCTCTGAGCACCTTCAAGCCACCAGCAGCCACATACCACCTGAGGTTTCAGGGGTTCAGAGGGAGTTTTGGAAAAGCACTCACAGGACGGGGACATCCAGCATCTGGATTTTATCTCAGCCATGGAGGTCACCGCGAGGATCATGAAAACGAAGGCAAGACGCCAGAAAGCCTTCAGCTGGACCTCTAAAGGCTGGACGACGATGCTCACTTCCAAGGAGAGGCCATGGTAGGTGACCTTACTCCACCCAGCACCCTGGCTCTGATAAGAGGCAGGGCGAGGGAGCATCTGACCATCTGGGCCTAGTTCCAGAAGCCTCCTCTGCCGGCTTCTCTGGCTTTTATCAAATAAATCAGACCCTTGGCCTCTTCCAGCACTTCCCTCCCACACGCAAACCACCATTAAGCTGCCCCAGGCGGGGAGCAGGTGGGGGATGCCTGGGTGGCAAGCTGTGACCATCCCCTGCCCCCACCAGCCATTCCACAGAGGAGGAGCAGAGACCAGGCTCTGCACAAGCTGCCCAGGAGGGTCCTGGCCCGCATGGGGCTGAACAGGCTCTGAAGCTTTGCTTTCTCCCAAATGTCCAGAACTAGGGAACAGGACCCCTAAATATGCAGCCTCCGAGAGGACAAGGGCACTCTTGGAGGCTGAGACAGAGCGATGCCGGAGGTTCACTGCCAAGGGAAGAGGAGCCAGGTGCAGAAGAGTGGCCTGGCGGGAAAGCATCAGTCAGCTTTCCTTCATGACGACAGAACACCCGAGACTGTCAGCACAGAGGGGAAGGGTCGTTTCAGCTCACGGTTTGGAGAGTCCTGTCCTCCATCCCTGGCCTCTTGCTTGGTAACACACCATGACTGGACCACATGGGGGAGCAAAACCACTGGCCTCATGTCCAGGAAGCAAAAGGAGAAGAGGAGACCGGGGCCCACAATCCCCTTTGGGGGCACACCCCCTGACACTAAGACCTCCCCTGTTCGAGGTCCGCCATCTCCCAACAGCGCCACCCTGGGTACCAAGGCTTTAACACATGGGCCATGGGGACATTCAAAGTCCAACCTGTGGCAGTAGAGAATGGGGAAGCACATGTGTTTGCTTGGAGACTGTTGTGGGTTGAACTGTATCCTCCCAAAATATCCCCCAGTAACTGCGAATGTGACCTTATTGTCATGGAAGTAAGTTGAGAATCTTGAAATCCTACCATTAAGGTGGGCCCTACATCTGATGCTAAATGTTCTTATAAGAGAAAGGAGAGGGAGATTGGAGACGCAGAGATGCACTGAATGAGGCCCAGGCAGAAACGGAGACAAAGACCAACGATACACAACCATCGCCCAGAAACTCCTGGGGCTACCAGAAGTTGGAAGAAATACAGAAGGATCCTCCTCTAGAGCCTTCAGAGGGAGCATCTTGTCTAGAGGCTTCTGACCTCTAGAAAAAAATTGTGTGTTTAAAGCCGCCAAGTTTATGGGATGTGGTTGTGGTAGCCCTTAGAAATGAACACGGGTGCCTACAATATCTTTGGACGTCAATTTAGATTTTATTAAAGGTAAGATCAATATTTTAAAAATCAGTAAGAGTACTTTTATCTGCCAGTCAAAAAGCTGAAGTTTTAAACTATATTCTTTAGGAGAGGATCAAACATATTAAATATTTAGGTATAAATACAAAAAAGATATACAAGACCTTGAAAATACAAGAGAATTGAAAATATTATTAAGAAATGTTTAAAAGGTCTAAATAAATTTAAAAATATATTATGTTTATGTGTATGGATTGGAAGTTTTGATGGTATAAAGATGTCCATTCAGATGGATTAATGCAATCACCATATAGACTATCTGCAACTGTAGTCAAAATCTAGGTAAGGACCTGCGAAAATTGACAAATTGATTCTTAAATGTGTGGAAGTTCAAGAGCTCAAGAATAGTGAGACTGTCCTGAGGAACAGCAATGGAGATAAAGAACCTACCCTCAGACAGTCAAGTATTATCATAAAGCCATGGTAATTAAGGTAGCGTGCCATTGAGACAGAGATTCATTGACCCTCTAAACAGAGTATCTGGGAGTAGAATCTCACATATATGAATGCTTATTTTTAATTTGTAATAAAAGCTCTATGCTGCAGAACACAGGAGAAATGTGGGCCTTTCCATTGGTGGTTCTGCATGGGTTGAACATGGTTTGTCTCCTCCAAAACTCATGCTGGAATTTAATTGCTATTGGGGAGGGGTGGGGCTTTTAACAGGAGATTAAAGGGATCCATGCCTTTTTTGCGGGACTGGGTTAGTTATCATGAAATTGAATTAGTTACTGTGAAAGTGGGGTGCTACAAAGCAATGGTGCCCCTCATGTTTTGTCTCTTTTGCACAAACCTGCCTACTTTTCCCTTTTCTACCCAAGCAGCACAAGGCCCTCTCAAGATGTAGCTATTGGATGTTCAACTTTCTGGCCTCCAGAACCATGGTCCAAAGTAAATCTCTTTATAAATTATTCAGTCTCAGGTGTTCTGTTACAGCAACTGAAAATGGACTAGGACAGGTTCTGAGTCAACTGGTTTTCCATAAAAAGTATTTCTCTTGTCAGCACCACAAACATTACTCTAAAACGAACCCCTTATCAATTGTAAATCTCAATGTGATTAGTAAAATGATAATACTTCTAGAAATTCAATAGGGGAATATCTTCTGGGCCCAAAGTGTTTTAAACAAGATGCAAAGTGTTGACTTACTGGATTTCACCAACATTGGGAACTTCTATTCGAAGTTCAGAAGGCCCTATTTAGAGTGAAAAACTACACCAAAGAGTGATAGGATATCTATATTCTTCCTAACTGACAAAGGACTACATAAAGAACTTCCATAGTCAAACAACAATAAAAAGACAACCCAAATTAAAATGATGGTAAGAACCTTGATCAGCCAACTCATACAAGAGACCCTCCCAATAAGTGACAGATAAAAACATAAAAAGGTGCTCAGCCTCGCTAGTCACCAGAGGAATGCAAACTCAAGACATATACACACGCGTCAGAAAAGCTAACATTAAAGACTGACAATGTCAAATATTAGCCAAGGTCTAGAGTGACGAGGACTCTCATACACTGTGAGCAGATGGGGAATAATTTAAATATACAATATTTAAATATTTAAATACTTTGCAAAACTGTTTGGCAATAACTCCTAAAGTTGTACCCATATATGTATGCACCCAAAGACATGAGCAAGAATGTTGAGAGTTACATCCTTGGTAATAGCTCAGCAGTGAAACTTCCCCCATATCTATTAACGAGAGCATGAATGAGAACCTTGGGACACAGTCATGCATGGAATTCTAAGTGATGGAGAATCTATTGTAGAGAGAAGGAAGCCAGGCCCCAGACAAGACGGACATATTCTGTTCCAACACTAGTCTGTGGTGTTAGAAGTCAAAGGAGAAGGAACAGGGTGGTGACTGCGAAGAAGCCTGAAGCTATCGATTGGATTCCATTTCTTGACTGGCCTTGGTAACACGAGTGTGCTCATTTTGTGACACTTCATTGAATTTTATGATGTAGGGTGGTCTGAATGCTTGTGTTCTCCAAAACTCCTGTGTTGAAACCTAACCTCCAAAGTGATGGTATTAGGAGGGAAGGGATTGGGTCGAGAGGTAGGACCCCCATGAATGGAATTAGAAGCCATACAAGGAGCTGAAGAGACACGAGTTCCTTCCTTCTATCATGTGAAGGAACAGCTTGAAAATGCCATCTATGAACCAAAACAGCGGCCCCCCACCGACACCAAACCTGCTGGTGCCTTGATCTCGGACTCTCCAGCATCCAGAAATAAACTTTTGTTGTTTCTAAGTTACTCTGCCCTCTGATATTTTGTTATAGTAACCACAGCAGATAAAGGCATGATGTATCTGTGTAAGGTATACTTTCCTATGCTTGTGTTAACTATCAATTAAATGTTATTTTTTAAAGTTTCAGGGAAGACCAGAATAGCTCAAAATGAGAAAGAAAGAGGAAATCTCCAAGGCCTAAAAAATGTTGTTTAATTCCTCAGAAGGTAGAAATTAAAGAGCAGTACGGTTTTTTAAAAAGAAACATGTATTCTGATCACCCCTCTTTCTTCACCTTTTCCTGTTATTACATACCTTTGGGTAGTAAAAACACCCCCAAAAGGGAGAGAGCAGGGGATGGGGAATAGAGAAAAGATGGGGAGAGAAAAATGGAAATCAGAAGAAAAAAAAAAAAACCACTGCTGGCAGAGTTCTCAAATTGCACATTCATTTGGCTGAGAGGCAGTATTTTTGAAAACACAAACATTCCTGAAGGTTATAGATGCTCAATAAAATATGAGTCCATTCATCTCTGGTCTTCTAGGGCGCAGCTGGTGCCTATTCAGGAATGGGGCCTTTTGAGTGTCCATCAGGCAGCATGGAAGCCCCAGGTACACGGGGACAAAAGATAAGGGAGATCCAGAGCCAGGAAAACAGAACCTGCCAGCTGCCTGGGGCTACCAAGTGTCTGCCCAACCCAGGGGTGTTTCGGTCCTACTCTTCCTGGCCTCCTGTGCAAAGGCCATTAGATAACTGGCTTTATTAAGGAGTCCACCTGAGTGGGTGGTACCTGCCTCTCCAGGTGACCAGCTCAGCCCTGGAGGAGGAGCCATTTAATCTGCAGGCTCAGCTCTGCCCCATCTTGAGCACCTGAGCAAGGGCTATTATTCAATGAGTCAGTCCCACCATCCTGTGACTCATGGTGCCCAGGGCCCAGATCTCAGCATGCAGCCACACCAGCTTCCCCATGGTCGCTGTTGCCTCTTGAGGACCTGCCCAATCTCACTGCATGCCCAGCTACCTGTACCAGGCTGGCGGCCCCTCCTGCATCCCCACAGCCGAGCTGGATCCCCGTGCACCTGTCTAATCATTTGACTTCTTGGCCTGGCTCATGTCCCCACCCCAGAACTCCATTTGGTTAAGAGGAAAATTGCATCTGCTGTTCCTAGGTTCTGCTAGGTGCCAGCCTCTGTTCTAAGCTCTTTACCTGTGTTATTGCATGACTGGGAAAAAAAAATCACATAGGGCAGGCACTCTTTATTAGCATTCTTATTTTAAAGATGTGAAACCGAGGCACCGAGAGGTTAAGAAACTTGGCCAAGAGCACATAAACTAGTATGTGCAGTACCAGGATGCACCCTGTTAACCACCGTGCTGTGTGGAGTCTGGAAATGAGGAGGCTGAGAAGTCCAGCCACCGTGTGACACCTCCAAGACGGGAACATGATCCCACAGAGCAGAAAAAGCAAGAGGCTTCCCAAGGTGGAGCTAGCCACCCCTGCCAACTAATAGGACACTCCAGTGCCTGGTGGGGAACAGAGGAGCAGCCACAAAGAAAGCCTCGGGATCACAGGCTGCATGCTGGGCTTTGAAGCTGCTTCCCAAGTGAGCTCTGTCATGGGTCAGGCCCTGCTGAGGGCCCAGCCAGAAGGTCCCAGCAGAGTTAAGAGGGAGCTGGCCCTGCTACAGCAACAAAGCTAGCCTTGCGATCTTGTCACCTCCTCCACTCCTCCTCCTCCTTTTCCTTTCTTTTCCAACACCCTCTGCTACTACCCCCCACCCCTGTGCTTGGTATGGAACCTAGGGATATTTTACTACTAAGTCACATCCCTGGCCCTTTGGACTTTTTATATTGAGACAGGATCTCCCTAAGTTGCCCAGACCAACCTCAAACTTGCAATCCTCCTGCCTCAGTCTCCAGAGCCCCTGGGATTGCAGGCATGCAACAGCACGACTAGCTCTGATTCTTTTTCGATCTGGCCTTGCTCCTGCACACTGGAGTGTAAAGTCTAGAATGTGAACTCTGGGGGTCCACGGGCCTCATGGGGCTGATTTCTCCATCATTAAATCTCAAGCACCTAGAACAGAGTGGAAGGTATCAAAGATGCCCAATCGATACTTATTTAATAAACCGATTTGAGTGGAGGTCATGGAATACACACACTTTTGATCAAATAGCATCAAGTGTGTTGGTCATTATCCAAATCAATTCTGCATCCTCATCTGACTTGCTCTGTGACGAGGAGGCTGACTCTTCTGGGCTGCATGGCCCAGGGCCCTGGCTGGTGGCCACCAGTTGAGCCTCAGAAATGGGGAACAGGAGAAGACTGATGCGATTTTCTCAGTCCCTTGGCAGCTCCTCACTGGACTTGGTTGGTCCCATCTCCTCCGTCCTCCCTGGGTCCTGGGAGTGGACTAATTGTCCTCTTCTGCGTGCATCTGAGAGCTCTTATTCCTGCCCACGGCTTGGGGAGCAAAGCCCCTGACAAAGCCTCTTTATCTGCCTCATGGGATGGAGCTTTTCTTGTTAGAATCCTGTTTCATAAGTCAGGCAGCTCTGCTTTTGTATGTATAGGATCTAAGTAGCATTTCTGAATATAAAAATTGTGTGCACGTGATTTCTTTTTCTCCCTTTCCTTCAACATTGCCTTAAAATTTGCAGTTCTCTTTAATTTTACATTTTACTCAGGTAAGAATATAACAACTGAAAGTGCCTTGTAGTTTTGTTTTTTTTTTTTTTTTTTTTTGTGTGTGTGTGTGTCTACCATCAAGGAAAAAACGTTATTTTGACTGTATAAAATTTAGAAATATTTAATCAATAAGTAATATCTTCAATCAAGGTTTAAAAATTATAAAGTAAGAAAAAAATGGTTGCAAAATTTTGACTCCCATAAATTAATAAATGAACTTATTATAAAATTTGAATGGCCATTGGTTATTTAGGGGTTTTTTTCTAATTAATTAAAAAAAAATTTAGTTGTAGGTGGACACAATACCTTTATTTTATTTACTTATTTTTATGTGGTGCTGAGGATAAAACCCCATGCCTCACACATGCTAGGCAATTGCTCTATCATTGAGCCACAACCCCAGCCTTCAAATTAATTTTTATGATCAATCTTATTCAAGTTTATGTTCAATCACTCACACAGCTTTCTAACAAGAGCTCCTGGCGTAGAGAAACAATCTCTGTGGAGGTTTATCCATGTCAAACCTCAGTGATGATTTAAATAATGGTGGAGCTTTTATTTAAATCAAAGTACAATACTTATAGTATCTGTATCTAGAGGGTCCAATGACAGGGAAATAATGTAGTTATAAGAACTATATTAAATAAACCCTTATTTAAAAAATGCTCTTAAAATTGTAAAGCTACCTCTGCTTGAATAAGACCGGGGGTGGCATCCAGGAATCGGCCATAGCTAACCTGGAGGAGGGAAATCAGCACCACCTTAAGAGCACCCAGGCAGGCGCCCTGCTGAGGTCGTGGGCTCAGGACTCTGCTGCTATGATTGACACCTGCGGGTGACCCTGGATGGATCCCTGGGTCCTCATGGTGCCACCTTCCTCTTCTGGGGACCTGTGACCCAGGGAACCACCTGGCCCCTCTGGCCTCTGTGGGTCACGTGGGGAGCAGCAGGACAAGGTCCCCAGGGAAAGGCTGGGAAAAGGCCGGATGAGCCCATTTCCACTGATCTCCTTTCCACGCAGTCGCACTTCCTCCCTGTGAGCATGGAGCCTCCCAGCTCTCTTCTCCCCCCAGGGAGAGCCTCCTCTCTGTAGGGAGAAGGGTTTGTCTCTACTTCGCTGGCCAGATCTGGTGTGTGCAGTTCATGCAACCTCTCTTCTCTCTCTCTCTCTCTCTCTCTCTCTCTCTCTCCACACACACACACACACACACACACACACACACCCCTCGTGAAGTCTCCCCTCCACCTCTGAGGGCACATTTCCTCCTCTGAGCATTCTCTCTGAAGCTGATATCTGTACCTGATGCCTCCTGAGAAGGTTCTGGATCTCACGCTGCAGCTGGGGATTTTCACATTGAAAAGATGCTTGAGCAGATTGAAGACTTTTTCTTCACATCACTTTCGTGTGGTTCTATTTCACCTTTCATCAGTGTGAGCCTTCGGATCAACCTCTGAGCAATTGACTGGGTGATCTTCTCTCTGCTCCCATGTTCCCATCCTCCGCGTGACCTCTGGAAGATCAGGCAGGTGTTGGATTCCATCCCGTTGGAGCCAGAGATCCTAACTGGATCAGTTGATCTTTCCCGGCCTGTCCTCCGTGGGTTGTGGGCTCCAGCATTTCCACATTTCCTTCCAGTCTTGACTTCTTTGCTTCCGTCCCGCAGTTTCCTGCTTGACCAGTCAGTTCTGAACTAAAGATGAATGGTTTCACTCAGACCATCCATTATTTTCTTCTAAAGTTGTTCTCCAGGTTCATAGACCTGAGTTTCTGATGTATCATTTTCCTCCTCTCTGAAGAACTTCTTTTAACAATTCTTGCAAGGAAGGTCTCCCGGAGACAAGTCCTCCCCCTTCTTTTTCATTTCAGTACTGGGGAGTTAATCCAGAGGTGCTTTACCTCTGAGCAACATCCCCAGCTCCTTTTTATTTTATTCTTTTAATTTTGAGACAGGGACCCCCTAATTCCTTAGGGCCTCACAAAGTTGCTGAGGCTGGCCCCAAACTTGCAATCCTCCAGCCCTCAGCCTCCCAAGACTCTGGAATTACAAGTGCATACCCCACACCAGGCTCTTGATTTTTGTCGGTCAGAGAAAGGCTTTCTTCCTCCTTCCCATTTTTTTTTTTAATTTCTTTCAGTGCTGGGAATTGAATCAGGGCCACTGAACTGCATCTCACCCCACCCCACCC
Source organism: Marmota marmota marmota (assembly GCF_001458135.2). Lineage (NCBI taxonomy): Eukaryota > Metazoa > Chordata > Mammalia > Rodentia > Sciuridae > Marmota > Marmota marmota. The sequence goes on along the minus strand of NW_025999968.1, from coordinate 52,539,012 downwards.
CACTTCACTTTGCGAGATCATTTCAGTGGGTACAGTAGTCAGAGGTGGTGGGTTTTCTCCCCTTTCCTTCCACATGGGAGTATTCCACTCTGCCGTTTTCCTTCTTACATGGTGTCTTAGTCCATTTATTTTGTGTTGCTATGGGTCAGACAGGGCAGTTGATGGACAGTAGATATTGGTGGTGCTAAGGGTTCTGGCGGCTGGGAATCCAAGAACCTGGTGCTGGCATCTGCTCTGCCTCTGGTGACATCCTTCTTGCTGCATCGTCATGTGACAGAGGGTGGCACATGGCAAGACAAAGCAAGTTTGCTAGAGAGCACTCTCCCCCTTTATTATATAGCCACTCCCTCAGTGACCCATAAACCCCTAATGAGTGGCTCCACGCATTCATGAGGACAGACACCCCATGGCCCAACCACCTCCAAATACCATGAACATATGAATTCAAGGATTGAGTTTTCAACATATGAAATTCAGGGGACATATGTGACCATAGCACATACATGTGGTTTCTTTTGTTCTTTTTTGGTACCAAGTATTGAATCCAGGGGTGCTTAACCACTGAGCCATATCCCCAACCCTTCTTATTTTTTATTTTGAGACAGGGTGTCACTAAGTTGCTGAGGCTGGCCTTGAACTTGCCATCCTCCTTCCTGAGCCTCCGAAGCAACTGCAATTACAGGCCTGTGCCACCAGGGCCAGCAGCCCGCGGTTTCTGAAGACTAACTGTTATGTTTGATGTAACTCTTATGTTTGTTTCTTGGCAGGTCAGGTGTTTCCTCTCTCTGGTTTCTTTCCAGAATTCCTCTGTGTCTTTGAGTTTCTGTAATGTGAATACAGTGTTCCTAGTGTGGAGTGGCTATTGGGTGTATGCAGCCTTAAGATCACCATATTCCTAAAGTTAAAGGGGGAATTTACACACACACACACACACACCACACACACACACGGAAACAAGTCCAGACCATTTTTTTTAGAACGGGATCCTAGAAACACAAGGCTAGGTACCCCACAGCCATCCTGTCTCTCCCTAGACCCTGCAAATAAACACTTTGAATGATGTGGTACTTTGAGTTTTAACAGCACATTTCCCCCAAACTAAACAGTGTCCCCACAGACTTCTCCAGTGTCTATCCAACAGGCCAATGCCAGACCGTGAGGCCTGTGGGGCTGCCAGGATCGCACTCCAGGGTCTGGAGCACAGAGGTACAGAAACTTCCATCTGGACGTGTGGGGGCTGCTCAGGAAGTTCCTGTGTCACAGCAGCCAGGGCCGGGCATGAAGTCAGCCCGTGGATGAAGTGGGGGGCAGGCAGGAAGTCTCCTCTGGTCAAGCAGTGCTCTGATCCACACCACACCTGTGGGGGCACATCCCCCTGGGGACTGCAGGAGGGCCTCTGGGCTCCAGTGACTCCCATTGTCCCTTGGTGGGTACCCACTCAGGTCATTTGTCAGCCTCCCACAGCACATGTTGGAAGCCTTCTGCGCTCCGTGGTCATGCTGGGAGGCACTCGGCTCACTTCCTGCCCAGCCTCCAGGAGCTGATTTTAAGTTCTGGGCCGCTGGTCTGTAGGTGACTCCAATGCCTGGCCCGGGCCTTCCAGGGTGCTCCTCTGGGAGCCTCTGCACCCACCAGACGAAATCCAAGGAAGTCAGGGACGGCGCCTCGGGGCCCTGCCTGCTCAACGGCATTGCTACATGTGACCACGGAGACACGCACGCACACACACACATCGGCACTCACACATCCACCCACATAAGGGCACACTCACTAGTACACTCAGACACATGCTCTGACACCCACATACTCTGCACACAGATACACATATGGACATGCCCTCTTATTTGCCACTCACCACATACCTGCACACTTGAGCTCACTCACACACACTCACTCTCAAATGTGCCTACACTCACACCACACTTTTACACTCTCACTTACACACATGCACATTCATAGGGATTCTCTCTCTCTCTCTCTCTCTCTCTCACACACACACACACACACACACACACACATTTCTGCCCTTCTGAAGACAGAGATGTCACCTAAAGACGTTACTGTTTAGTTCTGGACAAAGCTCTGCTAATCCATCTCCTCCTTTGCCCCAGGAGGACAGTCAGACATGTTCACAGGTGGAAGTCAGTGTAACACCCATAGGGAGTCACACCGCTGTACGGAGCCCTGCAAGGTGGCCTATGGTCCAGGGGGCTGTAAACACCACCTGCTTGCCTGGTCCTGGCCTCAGCCCAGCTCAGCCATGCCAGCCTCCAAGGTGGGGAGGCTCTCTCTGCAGAGGCCAGGGTGAGGGGTGTTTCCAGAGCAGGCCCAGAGCAAGGCCCTTCCAGACCTCCTGTGGGCTACCTGGCTCCCCTTGCATGTCTCTTGGCCACTGTCACCAAGATGATCACACTTTCCCTCAAAGCCTTGTTCCTTGGATCCAGACGTTCCCACTGTCCCATCATCTCAGCTGTGACTTCCTATTGTTTGGAAGACCCCAGGGGACAACCCACAGTCACTCATTGCTCCTTGGTTCTCTCTTTCCTTTAGCAAATGACACTCAGGAAGCTCCTTCCCTGAGCCACTGGGCCCTGGGTGCAGACCCAGCAGGAGGGCTCTGGGGGAGGGGCAGAACATAGACAAGGAAATGGAGACAAGGATGAGTGTCATAAGCAAGAATGAGGGGTGCAGGGGACAAGTGGGAGTGGGAGCCAGGGACGTCCGGGTAGGACCTCAGCATCCTCTGAGGTGGGAGGCCAGAGGACCGCAGGAGACTCAAGTTCCCAAGGATCACTCTGGCTGCCTGTGGATAATGGAGAGGCCAAGCAGGAGGCAGGCAGAAGAGACCAGGAAGAAGATGGTGGTGGCCTAGAGCAGAATGGTGGCAGAGAGGTGAGAAGGGTCAGGAATTCTGCCCCCGTGGCGCCTCACGCAGCTGAGTGCTTCCATGCCCAAACTCTATTTTTCCTGGCACTGAGCCCCACCCAGGTCAGGGGTGACGGCTTTGTGTCGCCTTCTTCTCCCAATGCCCTTCCTCTTTCCTAGCTGCTCCATCACTACGGGGTAAGGCCTCCCCCCAGCAGGCCTGAGTACATGGCCCTACCCCACAGTCCATCCCATGGGAGCCAAGGACGCCCAGGCCCCTGGGAGGTCCAGCCTCTTCCCCACTCCAGCTGCCCACTGACAGGTCCAGAATGACTCTCTAGAAGAGTGGCGACATCTCGTTGAAACCAGGCCTCGAAGCCATGGCTTCACTTTTGTGAATATTAAATAAAGATGCAGAACTGAATCTTTAAGCAAAAGGGTTTTATTTGACCTTCCCCCACGTCCACCCCTGCTGGCCTGCCCTGGGGACTGAACCATGGCCTGGTGCATGCTAGGCAAGCGCTCTGCGACTGAGCTACATTCCCAGAGCCTAAAAGGGTTTTATTTGAGAAAAATACAAAAAGATCAGAATTGAGCTTCAGGTCAGAACGGCCTCTGGTGTGTCCAAAGAACAAAGGGAAAGGTGAAGAAAGAGAAGCCATGTCCACTGTTTGAAAGACGGTTCATGAGTGTCCGTGGTATCTTTCAGGAGCCTGGATGGGCGGGTGTCAGGAGTTACAGGTGAGACTTGTGATCTTGCAGTTCCAGCTTGTGGTGTTGGATCAGGCTTGGGAGACCCTGCATCAGGAGCATGGTCTTGTGTCATCTGCTGTCTGTCCCTGTGTTGCTATTCTTTTGTGGCTCATGTACTAAGCGGTGGTTAGGAACAATTGCTTGTGATAACTCCTGTTAACAGTCAAACTGAACTTGGGAGCCCTCCCTTCACGGACGTTCCTAGCTCTGTTTTTCCAGGGTTCGACACAGTGACTCCACTTTGAATCTGACAACCTTCACACTACAACGGAGAAAATGTCTATATCAAAGACTGCAGGTGAGGGGAGACCGGAGAAGGCCCCGCAGCCCCTTCCCAAGATGCCCCATGGGCTGTGATTACCGTGGGCCCCATTGCTCACCTCCACCGGACCGTGAACCACTTAGGCCGTGATGTAATGGCTTTAAAACCCCCATCCCCAAACACAGCCCAGGCTTCTGGTAAGCAAAGGAATGAAGAATGAGAGGCCCGGGGATTGGAGGGGCCTCGAGACCAATATGCAGTGAAAGAAGTTCTCTTGACTTTCAGACACCCCCTGTGCATTTCAAACTCTTCTGCACCCCAAACTCCAAGTTTCGTTGCAATAGAAGCCAGCTGTAGCATCAGGGGCCTGCTCGGTCCCCCGGTCTGCTCAGACAATATTTCACATCACCACTAACCTATGTATGGATACCCCAAAACACTTCATCAGCCCCATTCCAGCTAGACAGGAGGTGTTCTCAAACCACCAGACTCTCCTGCCACAGAGGATCTTTTCCAAAACACTCCTTAAAAAAATAAGGCTTAACCTTTTCTCTGCCTTTGTGACATGGCAGGTGAGGTAAGGATGACAAGATACATACACAATGTCCCTCGACTGACAAGAGCTTGTTTATCAGGATCACTTCAGAGACACAGCACTGAGCAGCGGGGATCAGGAACAACTTGCTGAATTATCTCAGCATCCACTCAGCTCCTCAGAGCTGAGACTAAATTTGCAGGACAGTAAGGGTCAGAAACCAAAATAAGGCACAGGCATTCATAATGTGAACTAGGCACGTCTAACTTCTTAACTTCTCTGTGAAGTTGCAGCTGAAGCTTGGTCACTTCAAATAATCAATTTTGAATGACTTACTTGAAGTCAAATAAATGCATTTAGCTTTAAGTCATCCTGTTAGGTGCTAAGGAGGGACACAAAGGGGATGGTCCCCAAGTGACACATAATCTGGGTTAAAAGGCAGATCTCTTGCAGCTAGCTCTAATTGAGACAAACGAAGCAACAAAAGGGTGTACTTTAAAATTATTAGAAGCATCCAGAGGGTCCAGGGGGACTTCTTGGGGTACCTCCTTTGAAGCAAGCTGAGAACACGCACAGGTGGGGATGTTTTGGAGCACGTTACAGGTGGACCAGGGCGTGCAGGTCTGTGCTGATGGATGCTCCACCATGAAGGATTGAAACTCGAGGTCAGTTGTTCGAGGGGGTGCAAGAGAGGAGACTCATCAGGCAAGGTGATCATAGGGCCCTGGAGACGATGAGAGAGAACCTGGTCCTCCACCCCTCCAGGTGGGTCTCACAGCACCAGCATCTTCTGTGCCTTCTTTTCTTTCTCTGTCCTGGAACTTAACAGAGACCCATCCCTTCTCTTCTCAAGCCACTCAGCGTCTAGAGTGATGGTGTCACATGAAGATGGAAAACAGGGCAGCCCAGGTGGGCATCCTGGCCCTGCCCCACCCTGGCTGGATGACCTTGAGAAGCTTCCGTGTCTCTCTGACTCTGTTTCTCATGTGATGATCAGTGATCCCAATATCTACCTCCCAAGACTGTTGTGAGGGTTAAATGAAATAATGTGTCTAGGGGATTTGTAGTGTAGGTAGGAGGTGTGCCCCGAAAACTCAGATGTGAGACAATGCAAGAACGTTCAGAGGTAAAATGGTTGGATTATGAGAGGTTTGGCCTGATTGGCAAATTAATCCACTCGGAGGGATTAACTGGGCGGTAGCAGTAAGCAGATAGGGTGTGGCTGGAGGAGGTGGGCCCCTTGGGGTGTGCCTTTGCATATGCTGGTGAGCAGAGCTCCCTCTCCCTGCTTCCTGTGCCATGTCCTGAGCTGCTGTCCTCCACCATGCCCTTCAGCCATGGTGCCTGCCTCACCTTGGGCCCTGTGGAGTCGGCCATCTGTGGACTGAGACCTCTGAAACCATGAGCACCAAATAAACTTTTCCTCCTCTAAAATTGTTTGTGTCGGGTCTTTGGTCACAATGGTGAAAAGCTGCCTAAGACAAGGGACAAAAGGTAACGTGTGATAAATGGTTACTGTTGTTATTTACGCCTGACGTTCAGCTGGGGCAGAACAATCTGTCAAACACTGACACCGCTGTCACTCGACAGCTCTGCCCACACAAGAGTCCACAGCTGACCCTCAGTACTTAAAACACCATGCTACGCCTTGGGTATGGTTTGCGCATGCTCCCTAAAGGTCCACATGCTGGCAGTTTGGTCCCAGCTTGGTGTTGAGAAGTGGTGGGATCTTGCAGTGGTAGATCCTAGCGCAAGGTAATTAGGTCATGGGAGGCGGGGCAGTGCCACCCTTGGAAGGGATCAATGCAGTTCTAGTTACTTCTCTTGAAAGGGTGCTATGACAGAAAACAGCAAGTCTGGCCCCTTAACTTTCTGGCTTCCTCCCTATTCATGTGATCCCCTCCTCTTGCATTTGCTCCCACATAATGCCATCTGCTGTACTGTGATGTAGACAGAAGCCCCTCACCAGAGCTGAGTGGATACTGGTCACATGGGTTGTGCATCTCCAAAACTGTGAGCCAAATAAACCTCTTTTCTTTAGAAAGAACCCAGCCTTGGGTATTTTATTACAGCAATAGAAAATGGACTAATATAAGATGTAGCCAGTGTGTGTATGTGTGTGTGTGTGTGTGTGTGTGTGTGTGTGTGTGTGGTCTTTCTGTTATAAACAACAGCTGGGTTATTAACAATGCAGATATTGGCTGCTGGGCTTTGGTAAATCCCATTGGTCAGAGGATGAATGAGCTCTTAGCAATCATAATGAACTCTCCCATTCTGAGGCAGAACCAACTCCACCCTTGTTCAGTCTGTACTTGGCACAATGTGCTGACTACTATGACATTATCAGAGGCAGCCCAAACTTGGCTTGTTCAGGAAAAGCAAACCCAAAAAAGAAAAAGGCAATTTCTATGACTGCAAAGAGCAGAGCACATTTTGTGGGCGGTGATAAAAGGATGAAAGAGGGTCAGGAGGACCCAACCCTGGAACATGATATGACGGACACCGTGGCTGAATCACCAGCAGCCATTCCCTTCCTTCTTCTCTAGAAGTAGCAATAAGACTCGATTTTGCAGGTGGGCAGGCGGGCACATAAAACACCATGCCCTCGAATAGGGATCGCAATTGGCCAAGGTGACCTCGCCGGCTCCTTCCCCTGGGCCAGTGATTCATCTAGAAGTGAGCACGCGTGACCCAGTGCTGGTCAATGAGACATAGAGGAGTCCACGGGAGACTTGCTGAGAAAAATATTCATCTTTGTCAAAAGTAGAACTCAGTCAGAGCCCTGTGATGCACTTACCTTTTTATTTGCTTTTTTTTTTTTTTTCTCTTTCCAGTATTTGGGATCAAACCCAAGGTCTCATGCATGCTGGGCCAGTGCTGTACCACTGAGCTCGTCTCTAGCTCCAAACTCCTATCTTCTGTGCGGTCACTTGTAGGACGTTGCCGGTTGCATACTGTAAGCTTCTAAAGAACAGGGATGACTTCTTGGTCACATTTTTACCCCTCCAGTTTCCGGTTCAAGTAAAATGTTTAAACACTGAGTTATCATCAGGTGTGTTCAACACATACATGTTGGATAAGATTGCTCTGCAGCAGTGGTCCTCAGCCATGGGTGACCCCACCCCAGCCCACCAGGAGACATTTGGGATTGTCATGACAGCCACGGGAAGTGGATGCTGCTGGCACCGGGTGGGTCAAGGCCAGGGGTACTGCTAACCATCCTACAATGCCCAGGAAGGTCCTCAACACCATCAGCCTGGGACATCCATGAGGGCAAGGTTAAGAAGCCCCGCTCTGCCGAGAACCAAATAGAAATTCTTTCTCTTGATTCACTTTGGTAAGACTAAAATAAATGTATGAAAACAAAGATTTTTTTAGTAGGGTAGAATCTTAAACTCACTATTGATTAACAAATATACCTGAATGATTCTCTCTTAATCGGGACAGTCTTTTTCCATTAGTCTATGGTTTCCATTAGCCAAGGTGACCCTTCAATAAGCAGGTCAGTGTGGCTGAGGCTCGTTCTCTCCTCTTACCCCATGGGGCAGGTTCTGTAGCATAAAGGTACACCAGTCATGGCAGCCACTCTTGGGTCATTGTGGTGGGATTTCCATCTGCATAGATGGTGGTAACTAAAATCCTTTCCTTTCGTTACTCAGGTGAAAAGTCTCTGTCAAAGCGCAATCTCTGAGGCCCACCCCTCATCCGGCCTTGGCAGCAAGGAGAGCCCAGAAGAACACAGTGACTTGAAGGATGGTCAAAGCAGACTAGAGGACTAGGACTTGGCTGGTTCATGCTGAACAGGTCTAAGGCCCAGCCCCCAGCCAGGGGACAAAGTCCTCTCTGAGGCCTGAGGAAGGTGGATCTGGTCGCCATCCCAGTCTCTCACCCCAGACACCTCCCAGGGTGGTTTGTTTCATTTTCACTTCCAAAAAAAAAAAAAAAGCTGCCCCTTGCTATTTATTCCCCCCTGATTTCACAGTCTGGGGTGATTGGCAGGCCCCTAGATTGGCTCCTCCAGAAACAGCCCTGGCCTGAGCAAGACAAGCAGGATTTGTTCCGCCTCCCTCCTCTCCACCAGCCAGCCAGCACAGGCTTGGTTTATGGGCCCCGAGTATTGGTGGGAGAGGGGTTCCAGGACCCCCACAGATACCCAAATCCAAGATGCTCCAGTCCTTTATATACAAGGGTGCAGTATTTGCATATGACTTCCATATACCCACACACTTTAAACCGTCTCTAGATGACTTAAACACCTAATCAAAGTCAGTGCTATGTCAAGTGTCGATATATTGTATGGTTTAGGGAACAGGAGAATAAGTCTGCCCATGTTCTGTGCTGAAGCAACTTTTCTCAACTGTTTTCTACGGGAGGTTGGTGGAGCCGCCAGTCATGCAGACACTGAGGGTGGATTGTATTTCCACGTCACCAACACAGTGGGGTGCTCTTCCCGTGAACCCCTACCTTTAGCTTTGGCCAGCCAGGTGCTTTCCCAGACGGCTGTTTGTCTAGTCCTCAGATGCCCCAGATGAAGACAAGAAATAGGAGGAAGCATGTAGGGGTTCTCACCCCACCCTGAGCGGAGGAGGTAAGGAGGATAAACAGAGAAACACTCACTCTCTCTGGGGGCCCCTGGTGAATTCATGTTTTAATTTAGGATTTGGGGAACTGCTGGTGGGATTGGGTGAAGTCCAGGATGGAGGAGGGCCCCCGAACAGCCTTGGCCTCTCGGGCCTCCTCCCAGGCCTGGAGCTCATGCTGTGGGCCCTGCCCCGCATCTGGAGACAAGCAACCTAATAAACGCATTCAAACTGGGGCGTCAATGACATCATGCTTCTTCTCAGGGGGTTGAAAAGCGGCAAGGGGCCTCTAAAAGAGAAATTCTAGACTCTGCTGTCAGAGCACAGACCTGTCTGTTTTAGGTCCTGGGAAACGTTTCCTTCACTCTTCCATTTGCTGAGTTCTCTATAGACCAGTCCTGCAGGTTACCCCTCCGCTCACCCTCACCTTCCCACATCCCCAAATGGGAACCCAACCACTTGTTGTGTCAGATGGGCAGGTCTTTCTTTTATATCTTAGGGGGAGAAGAGAAGACAAGGTCTGGATGCACATGGCCCCAGACAGTGCTCAAGCTGGATGCTTTCCATCTGCCCTGAGAAGAAGGAAGAGGGAATGAAGAAAGGAGGGGAGGGAGGAAGGAGGGAAAGAAGGAGGGAGGGAGAGAAGGATGGAGGGGGGCAAAAAGGATGCATGGATGGATGGGTGGATAGATAGTTGTGTGGATGGGTGGATGGATAGGTGTGTGGATGGGTGGATGGGTGGGTGGATAGATGGGTGGATGGATGGGAGGATAGATAGATGGATGGGTGGGTGGATAGATGAACAGTCAGATAACATACCAGTCCCCTCTTATCCACATTTTCACTTTCTGAGGTGTTAGTTACTCACAGTCTGAAAATATTAATATGTATCTTGCTTTTTTTAAGAAAGAGTGACCACATTCACATAACTTTTATCATAGTATATGGTTATAATTGTTCTACCTTGTTATTACTTATTTTTAAAGTCTTACTGTACCTAATTTATGAATTAAACTTCATCATAGAAAAAATAATAATCTCTGCAGGATTTGGTACTGTTTGAGACTTCAGGTCTCCTCTTGAGGTCTTGGAATGCATCCTCCGTGGATAAATGGGGACCACTGTACATGGGAACATATCCCTCCCTTCACATGAGGGGAGATTTGAGGCATTTGGGGCTTCAAAGATGTGAACTGAGCAGCCAGAGAGATGGGCCGCCATTGCTGCCTGGGGACCCAGTCTCCTCCATGTGCCCCAGAGTAGTCAGGGTGGCCGGAGACCCAGGGAGAAGTGGGAACAGAGTGGTCCCTGACCCTGTGGCCAAGGTTGAGACTCAGCTGGTTCCCACACTTTTGGGAAATTGCAGTCACCTTGGTTGGGGAGGGGGTCTTGTCTAAAGTTGCAGCTCATGGGATATACCTGTAGAGCCTGAATTGGTCTAGGGTGGGCCCAAGAAACATCACCATGTGGCTCAAAGACAGGTGGTTCCCGGCAGGTTTCCATGTGGCCCTGAAAACCAGGTTCCTAGAGAGCAGAGAAGTCTATGCTTCCAAGTGGGGGTCACAGAAAACATGTAGTCTTCTAAGAAGTTGCAAAGAACTAAGAAGAGCTAAGAGCCTACAGGTGGGCTCACCTGAGAATATAACCCAGTCCAGAGAACTCTTGCAAAAGGCACAGTCACAGTGACCTCACCTCATCTGAAGGTCACCCAGTGGCATAGACCTGGCACAGGTGTGCAGAGCTATGGGCAGGAAGTGGAGCTACCAGCAGTTAACACAAGTGTCTCCTGAGTTCTCAAGGTCTAATCAATCTCTCACTTACGGTGAGCCCCCTGTAAGCATCTGCTAAGTGACAGTCACCCACAAGGAGGGACTATGATGAGTTAGTAGAAACTACACATTTTAATTTATTTTAGAAATTCCCAGCCTTGACAGTCTATGGAAATCTCTTGGGAAGTTTTTTTTAAAAAAAATCTTGTTGTTTGGGTTCCAACCCTGGAGATTCCAATTTAATTGGTCTGTAATATGACCTGGGTTTTGTTTTCATTCTGTTTTGTTTTTAAAGCTCCCCAGTGAATCTCACATGCAGTCAAACTGAGAACCCCTGCTTTAGCTGTTAGCAGACTTGTATGGATTCAGCTGAACCATATAAAACAGGCCTACAAAAGTGGCAGCTCCATATGGCTAAACTCAATATTTCTCTTGAAGCTTTGCTTCTCTTTAATTCGTTTCTGTGTTTGGTTATTGAAATAAAAACACCTGAACACAAATAAAGCCCAGGCAGTCCTGATTTCAGATGCTGGATGAGACATATCTAAAGAAGAGCTGGTCCCAGGTGAGGAGAAACTGCCTTCGAAGATGGCGATGGCCCTCACGGAGGTCTTGAGAGGCTTGCGCCCCAGTTTGGGCCAAATCGCAAAACTATTCCATGTCTGAGAGCGAATAAGAGATGCTGATATGAAGGCTTCTCAATTCAACTTCTATTAGAGGAAAGGCTTAACTGATTCATGCGTAAAATTCTTTGCTTACATGAAAATGAGTGCTCTACAAATCACCTGCAGTTCCTCATTGTTAACTGGAACTCAGCTCCAGCAGGGCCCGTGAAGAACTACTGAAGAGGAAGGAGAAAGGATGACGAAGGGGGGCCAAGACTCAAAGTAAGCCACAAGGGAGAAATTAAGCTTCATGCTTTGCCTTCTCTCTACGGTTCAGGTCTTGCTTGGGAGGATGCGAAGTGCGAGAACCATCCAGGAGAACAACCTCACTTTTAACACCAACTCCAAGTTCAGGAGGCACAGTCCCTACCTACCCTGGAGCTCAAAAATTAATCATGCACACTCACAGGATTCACTGGAAGCTGTTATATGCATGTTTATTGGCTATTACAGAGAAATGATTCACATTAGACATAGCCTAGGGAAGAGGTCAGAATCCAGGAGTGTTCCAAATGTGGGACATCCACTGTCCCCTCTTCTTGGGAGTCAAGGCAGCATTACTCTCCCAGCCCTGATGTGGGACAGTATTCAAGGAGTATTGCCAATGAGGATTCTTCCATGAACATCAGCATCCAGAGTTGATTTGGGGGACTCCATCACTTAAACATGGTGGGCCACCCTTTATGGCTAACCTCAGACTCCTGTCCTTCCACTGTTATCTAATATGAGATGAACTCAAAAACCCAAATCTCCACCCTGAATCACATTTTTGGTAAAGCTCAAAACTCTAGGCAAACAAAGATATTCCATAAAATGAAATCCCAAGGACTTAGAGATCACTTCCCCAGAAGCCAATGGCAAAAGTCAGATCTCTCTTTAGGCAAGGTTGAAATTTCACTACACTGTAGATGAGATCTCCTTCTCCCGTCACAGAAACCCCATCTACTTCTCTTCACTTGGCCTTGTCAGTGCAGGCTAAATCAATCCCTCAACCCATGTGTCTTTTTTAGATCAGATTCTGTTATAGTTTGTATCTGGAATGTCCCCCAAAGACCATGTGTTAAAGTCTTGGTCCTCAGCTTGGTTCTGTTGGAAGGTGATAGAAATTTTAAGAGGTGGGGGCTGCAGGGAGATCTTTGGATTATTGGGGCTGTGACTTGAAGGGGATAGTAGGGCCCCGCCCCTTCCTCTTTCTTTTTTGCATCCTGGTCCTGAGGTCAATGGCTTTGCTCCACCCCATCCTCCCTGTTATGATGTGCCGCTCGACCACAGGCCCCAAAACACTGGGGATCAATTGAACATGGACTGAACCCTCCAAAACCATGAGCCAAAATAGACCTGTTCTCTTTATGAATCGATTGTCTCACGTATTTGTTACTAACAAAGATGCCACCTCCAAATTCTAATCTTAGTAAGTCCTGAATCTATGGGCCCATGGATGTGAGCAGAGGCTGGAAAGAACTGAAATTTTTCCACCTTATAAAACCTCCCATGTAGGTGATGCCTAGATGCCTTAAGTATAAGCCAAGTCTGATTCCTTTTATTTTTTAATCTTAGGAATTTGTCACCTAAAGTGAAGGTCACCATCAGGTATAACATGAATTTGTCCAATACTTGAAGGATATTCGTTTCTGCAATAGAAGACAAGGAAGAAAATGAGTTGTGTGAAATTGATAAAAGGGAAGTACGGAGAATAAGTTAGCAAGTAGCTTTTGAGAGATGAGCAGAAGTCGTAAGTAATGCTAAGCATAGATAACAGGTTGGCACTGTCTTAGTCTGTTTTCTGATGCTATTAATATAATACCACAAAACAGGAAAGTTATAAAGAAAAGAGGTTGGTCTACAGTCAAGGAGCCACATCTGGGCACGGCCTTCTTGGTGGCAGAGTCCCAAGGTGGTGTTCGGCATCACAGCAAGAGTCAGGGAGGAGAGAGAGAGAGAGAGAGAGAGAGAGAGAGAGAGAGAGAGAGGGAGAGAGGGAATCTGGCCACACTAACTTTTATAGCAGGCTCATTCTCAAGATAACCATTAATCCATGGAACGAATTAATTGCATAATGGATCATTCTATTCATGAGGGACAGTACTAATCATGGCTCAAAAGTCCCACCTGGATCTACCTCTTAATAGCTCATAATGGGGATTAAATTTCAACATGACGGGGTTGGAGGTAGAGCTCCATGGTAAAGCACATGCTTAGCAAGTGTAAAGTCATGGGTTCAATCCCCAGCACCAAAGGAATAATACATTCAACATGACCGTGGGAGAGTCTAACCATAGTGGCAACCTGTATGAGATGTATGTGGTTAAATAAAATGAACTAGCAAGAAAAAATGGACTAGCTACTTCTATATTGAAAGGAACAGAAAGACCAAGTTTCAAGGCATGTATCATGCCACCTCCCAGCTGATGGTTTGCCATCCTTATGTTGGGCGCCCATTGGTGGAGCTCAGTATGGCGCGTTTTGGATCCATTCTGAATCCCATGTGCTTTGCCCAAGAAATGCAGATAAAATCTTCAGTTTGTCAGTCAGCTGGTTGGCAGATTACTACTTTACCCTTAATAATTCCCCATCCTTTTGTTTGTTTGTTTGTTCTAGGGATCAAATCCAGGGATGGTCTACCACTTGCTGAGCCACATTTAAACATTTTTAAAGTTAAAAAAAATTATTGTAAAAGTTTTTTTTTTTTTTTTTTAATTTTTGAGACAGGGTTTCACTAAATTGCAATCCTCCTGCCTCAGCCTCCTGAACCCCTGGTTTACAGGCCTGTGCCGCCATGTTCCTCTAGTCCCCCTAATACTAAAATGATCCTAGGAGAGAGTGAAGGAAATAGATGTGGAATGAAGGTCCTTGGAGCATTGTAAATGACCTCACTAAGTCATTCCAGGAATGGGGATCAAAACCAATAGTGCAAGCCCTTGGGAGGGTTTTAAACAACTGGGGGAAGTTATCTCTGCTTGAGCCAACAAGACACTCATAACTCGCCGGGTGGGCCTGAAGATGTAAAGGATTCTGATTTCAGGGTTTTTTTCTTATGATTGTGAAATAACACTGTTATACCAACAAAAGTTGCAGGCATTTATAAAATTAATAAAAGCACAATAGTTAGGATTTGTCAAAATCATGACCCAATGCAGTCTTGTGAGACGACAGCCTCTTGCCTTTGCCTTCCATCATTTGGAGGTTTCCTTTGGAGAAAGCAGAGTTGACAACTAGCACTGTTTTGCCTAAGGAAATTATCCAGTCCCTGGACTCTCTCTGCCTGGCTCGGACTCCACCAACCCCACACCCCAACCCTGACCTGCTGTCGGCATGTCTTCCACATTCTGAAAAAAATAGGACCAATAAGCTCTCAGAACCCGGGTTCCTTTCTTGCTAGCACCTTTTCTTCTCTCCCCAACAGAGAAAATTGGGATTTGGAGGTACAGCTGAGTCTGGTTCCCCATGAAATGAAGTTAAAATGGCATCATTAAGACATATCCAGAAGGGAATGTTCACATGACCTCATTACCCGACTCTTGTTGAAGGACAGATTTTATTCTGCATGCTGGAAGGAATTTCCTATTCCCTCTCTTCCTCAGGCTCCTCTGACTCCACTAGGAAAGACATGTCAGTCAATGCTTGAAGCTTCTGTGTGGCAGAAACACCATAAGGCATTTCCTTGTGCTTTGGACTGTCTGTATTCTACCTCCAGAAGCGATAGCTCTATAAGATGCCAGGGGTACAGATCTTCCATAGATCTCATAGAAATGGAGCAATAGTTCTGAACACGAAGAGAGGAAAATTCCTGCATTGTCATCATTTGGGTTTTCCCAACCATTTTCTGGGCAGAATTAGTGCAGGATGGTTTCTAGAATTTCACTGGTCACCAGTATCATGACAGGCAGGGAAGTTTACCCAAACTTGCAAACCACAGAGCAGGACCATGTGAAACAGAAACACTGGCCAAACCTCTCAGCTTGGGCTTCTTTTATAAACTATAGTGGTATATTTTGCCTGAAGCCTTTGAAACTTACAAGCTGGGGTTTGTGGCCAGCACAGAGGTCCAAAAACACTGACCTGCCTTGAAATTCCCGACTGTGTCCGCCCAGGAGCTGTTTTGGCACCACATGGACGGGGACAGGCTGGGCGCCAGAGCTGCGTGCCTGTTCCCGCCATCAGGTGATGGTGTCTGGCACCTGCCTCTCATTCATAATCCCTGAGCTTTGCCAACATGGTTCCTCCAGGAATGTCCCCACCAGGGACTCTGAGAGGGCAATACCCAGGACACCCCACCACTCACACTTCTGACTGTGAGCCCACTGCGGTCAGCAGCCCAAGAGAGGTCCAACTGGTGGAAAAGCCCCGGGAGCCTGGAGACTCCTGAGCCCCTCCAAGGTGAGGGTACCCCATCATCCATATCAGTAGTGACAGCAACCCCATCTACAGCGCTACCCAGGAGGGCTGCCTTCTAGGATCCTGCATCTGGCTAATGTGTCTGTGGCCACAGGCAATTTCAGTGCCAAAAAAAAAAAAAAGAGAGAGAGAAAGCCCCTCCGGTAAACTGGGACAAGGTGGTCATCCTACCCAGGTGTCCCTGAGCCCTCCATCGTTCTTCCTATAAAGCCTCAGGTGTCGATCCTTCGAGCCCTCCTTCGACCAGGGGAGGGCCAGTGCTCTTTGCATCATCTCCAAAGAACACCCATCAGCCCTGGGCTGCAGGCTGCCCCAGCAGATGTGAACTCCCAGGACTATTAGTTCCAGGCTCTTGAAGGTGAGCCAGGTCCAAAGCAGGCTTCAGAAGAGGGTCACAGGTACAGGCAGGTGGAGGGAAAGCACACAGGAGCCGGGCAAGCACACACAGATCAGGAAAGGGAACTCGGGGACCTGGGCAGAGCACCAGGCTGTCCCTTGGGGCTATTATCCTCTCATTTTGCAGACAGTGAGGTGCAGAGAAAGTAACTTGCCGAAGGGTAAAGAGTTTTCATTTTGCACACCCTGACTTCAAACATCTGGCCTCAGAACTGTGAAAGAAGAAACCCCTGCTGCTCTGGACCCCCCAGTGTGTGGTGCTGGGTTACAACAGCCACAGGGACCTGACAGAAGGGATCTGGGACTGTGGGTTGGAGGGTGTGGCTATGAGTTCCCTGGGCAGCTGGGGTGTCCTGAGGTCCAACCGTGCTGGTGTCCTGATGTCAAGGTCAAACCCAGTCCCTACTGGCACAACTCTCCCATCATCCATGGTTAGCTTGAGCCTCATTCCCTAAGAAAACCCCAAATTGCTATCTTCCTTTTTGAGCCTCAAGAACACATAATGGAAACCAGGGCTCCCTCTCGTCTCCTTTCCTGGCACTGCCGAGTCTGGCAGCTTATTGTGTCAACAAGCTAAAGGAGACTTGTGTTTCCAGCACTCCAGGAAGTCTCTGTACCATCCCAGGTCAGGCTTGCGAGTTGCCCAGGGCACAGTAAACCCCGTGACATGCTGAGCTCCCAACCTGGGACTCCTCTCTGCTCCCCATGACATCATTTTAGGGACTCCTCTCTGCTCCCCATGACATCATTGTTAGGAGCCAAGCCATGGTCCCTCGTGGGAATATGAGGCTACCAGATAAATAGTACTCATGGAGAGGTTTTAGTGTCAGGGCCAAATGCTTTTGCTATGTATAAATGTCTTGTTTAGCAAGTAAAGATGGGGGCAACAAAGATTGCATGTGCAAATAAGGCTTTTTAAAAGTCTTGAAATACGGATATTCTTGATGTTGTTATACGATAGTTGCATATGATGTTACCCCTGGTCACACCTATTATGATGGTTGTTATTTTAAAAAATTAAAAGTAACAAGTGTTGGTGAGGATATGAATGAATTTGGAATTCTAGTACATTGCTAGTGGAGATATAAAATGGTGCAACTGTTGTGGAAAACGCTAGGTTCATGCCTGTAGTCCCTGCCAAGGTTGAGGCAGGAGGATTACAAGTTCAAGACCAAGTCTGGGCAACTTAGCAATACCGTGCGTCAAAATAAAATGAAGGGGGGCTGGGGATGTGGCTCAAGTGGTAGCGTGCTCGCCTGGCATACGTGCGGCCCGGGTTCGATCCTCAGCACCACATACAAACAAAGATGTTGTGTCCGCCGAAAACTAAAAAAAAATAAATAAATATTTTAAAAAATTTAAAAAATAAAATAAAATGAAGGGGAAAAAAATGGCTCAGGATGTAGCTCAGCAGTAGAGTGCTTGGCCACCAAGGGCAAGGCCCTGGGTTCAATCCCAGTACTCTAATAAATAAATAAATAAATAGATGTGAGGTAGAGCTGGGATGTAGCTCAAAGGTACAACAACCCTTGTTCAAGCCCCAGTAGAGTGGATTAAAAACCAACCAACCAACCAACCAACCAAACCCAAGCAAACAAACAACCCCCTAACAATTACCAGATGATCCAGGATTTCTGCTTCTAGGTACATGATGAAGAGAAATAAAAGCAGGGATGCAGACATGTATTTGCACATCAAAATTCATAACAGTGTTATTCACAATAACCAAAAGATGGAAGCAGCCCAAGAGTCCATCAACAGATGAATGGGTAAACAAAATGCAGTATATTTATACGATGGGCTATTATTCTGCTATAAAATGGCAGGCTGGTGTGTGTGAGGCCCTGGATTCAATCTACAGCACTGAAGGAGGGAAGAAAAATGAATGAAATGTTGATGCAGGCCACAACATGGGTGGATCTTGAAGACATTCCTGATATTATGCTAAGTATAATAAACCAGTCACAAGAGGACAAACCCCACATGGTTCCACTGACACAAGATGCCTTGAGTGGCCAGTTCACAGAGACAGAAGGTAGAATGGTGGTTGCCAGGGCCTGGTGGGAGGGAGCTTGGCCAGTTGTTTGAGTTTTGCAAGATGAAGAGTTCTGCACCTGCATGGAGGTGACGGTTGTACAACAAATGGGAATGTCATAACCTAAAAATGGTTGAATGGCACATTTTATGTTTTACATATACAGATACAATTTAAAAAAAAAACAACCCATAACCATCACTGGGGAATCTGGGGAATGGTACATGAGAATTTGCTGTACTCATTTTGCAATTGGAATTTGAGTCTAAAATTATTCCAAGATAAAATTTAAAAAACAAAAGATAAAATTAAAAAAACAAATGGAGGAACTATACAAAGGGGTAACAAATGTATTTATAAACACACAAGAACAAATTAGGAGAATACTCTAAATGTTTTAGCTCATGGGGTTTGGGGTACCTTCTTTTTTCTTCTTCTACTTTTCTGAGGACTTGCAGAATAAGCCCTATTATCACAATGGGGTGGGAGTGGGGGCTTACTTTCCTAAAGTTCCCTGTACTTTTCTTGTAACATATAGACAGTGATTCTGACAGTGATCATAAGCCTGACTCCCTAGCAACATGGAGGAAGAGTCCTCAGCCTTCCTTATCAGGACTGTCCCACTTGTGCATGTCAAGAGGTGAATGTTGCTTCTCTGGCCTTCCCGGGAGGCAGAACATGAGACTGGCAAACAATGAGCTGTGCCCTTTCCTCTCTGTACCAGAAAATTCTTTAGCAATGTTGGCACATATCTATCCCAGCCATAGGACAGAGCTTAAAACCAAAAACAGGTGTCTAGTTATGCAGCATCCAGCAAATATTTGCAAAGCACCTAATGTGCTCCAGGCACAGCTAGACACTGGGAATGCAATATGAAAAAGATATTCCTAAGCTTGCAAAGCACATAGCTGGGGGTGAGGCTGCTCTCCTTACAAGAACACCAATGCTATTGGATTAGGGCCCCACCCTCAAGAACTCATTAAGTCTTGATTGCCTCCTCAAAGAACCCATTTCTGAATATAGTTACATGGGAGATTAGGACTCCTACAGAGAAAGGGAATTCTGTGTCTTCTACATAGAATTCAGGCCATAACAGATGGGAGTCCAGTGAAAGAAATGAAAAAAAATGTCCATTACATTTGGCAATGAGGAAGTTTCTAGTGACGCTCGAGAATAATTTCAATGAAGTGACAGAAGAAGAATCCAGAATGCAAAACTACAAGATGAACCGGACAACATTAAGAAATGGAGGTAGCAATTTTGATTTCAATAAGCTTCAATTCAACATTTCCAATAAGTTTGGGTAGGTAAAGATGACAAGGGAAGAACAGAGTAGATTCTAGCCAACCGTGTTGGGTCAGGCCAGGGTAGTACTGGAGTAGCTTATATCCTTTATGAAGACTCATGAAATACAACTTGGTGGAGGTTTCTGGGGTATCTCCTTGCTGGATCACATGCAGTCCATCTAAGGACAGAATAAATATTTCTAACTCTTTGTACCACGACTGTTTGTCCATCCACTGCAGTGGCTTTCTGTGCCCCCAAAGGGGTATCCTACGAGGCTTGTGGAAATCAAAGACTGATCTGAAGAGGAATTGTGCAGAGGCTAGACAGGGGGCATGTGGCTTCACACCTCTGTATAAATGAGAGCACTTTCAAGAGCAAAGGCTCTCTAATTTTATATAAACTAAAACATTGGGCACACAAGATATGTGACATGTTAAAATGAAATATTTGGAGAAAATGCCAAGAACAGACGGCCAAGACAAGCGTGATTGTGGTTGTCACAGAACGTTTAAGGAAGGAAGGATAGGGCTATCAGTGAAGCACAAAGGACCTTCCCTGTCACTCACAAGAGCAGGGGAGATGTTGAAAAGTTCAGCCTGTGGGACGGTGAGTTTCACGCATGGAGGCTGATATGTTACATTTAGATGGAAGAAAACTTGAACACCAGGGAAATTTCTGTGAACATTTGCCAAAGATTTTGATTGATGAACTTCAACTAAGAAGCCTTGGCATTTGCTCTGGTTCTTTGAGGGAGATTTAAATATAAAAATAAATAAATAAAAAGCACACCATTTTTGAGAAAAAAAATAGTCACTGATCACGGAACATGGTGTTTCTATTATAACCCAGAAAAAAAGCTTCATGATTTGTAGCAGAAAACTTCCACATTGAGACTTAGAAAAAAAATACCCATTTCAAAACCGAAAGTGCAGAGAATGCTAATTTGTTTTCTTAACATCAGTGACATTGTTCATGCTCAGTTCATTTCACAAAAGCAGAGAGCTGATCAGATTATTTTATGCATAAATACTAAAGTGATTAGTAAATGTTAAATACGTTTTAAAGAACTCCTGCTATGATTCATTTCTCAGGAATGAGAATACTTTGGCCTGCCACTAACTTTCTGTCACACGATTTTTGGTGAAATAAATGACTTAATGCACTCAATCACCAGTCGATTTTGCCAGATACAATTCCAAATGACCTGCAGTCATTACTAGGTTTTTTAAATGCACCCACAAAGGAATGGGATTTGCCATTACTGGTAAATGTCAAAAGAACATGATGGACTAGAATTCTTTGGAGAAATGGTTGGTTCCAGGGCCGGGGCAAGGAAAATATTAGATGAGCCTGGAGCATCTGGTAGTTTTAGGAGTTAAGGAAGTACTCAAAAAGCAAAGGGGAGGAAAGCGTGTCCCAGGGACACTTAACCAGCTGGAAAGAGTAGCTCACATGCTGAGTGATATCATGCACCTGCCACAGACTCCCCGGTGTGACATGGTGAGAAGGTACTTCCCCTCTGTGGCATTCCTTACAAACATGCATAGCTCCAGTCTACTCACGATGACAATAACAGACAACCCCAGGCAGGGGACATCCAATAAACAGAACACAAGCCAGTTCTTCTCAAGACTCTCAGGAAAAACAGTACAAGACCGACTAACTGCCCCAGACCACAAAACGTAGGAAGAAGACATGACAATCAACTGCAATGGGGTGTCCTGGATTAGATCCCGGGGCAGGAAAATCTCATGACATTCAAATAAAGTCTGGAGTTGCGTGCACACTAATCCCCAATGTCATTTGTTTGTTTGTTTGTTTTTGACAAATGTTACCATGGTTGGGTGAGATGTCAACAATGGAAGAAACTGGGGGGAGGGGTATTCAAGAACTCTTTGAACTTTCTGTAACTTTTCTGTAAAACTAAAATTATTCCAAAATAAAAAGTTCATTAAAAAAAGGTAAATTCTGTGTCAGCTTTCCACTAGTATAATACCTGAGAGCATCAACTTATAAAGAGAAAAAGGGTACGTGGCTCACAGTTTTAGGGGTTTTAGTCCTATTGCTTTGGGCCTGTGGAAGCAGATCATGATGGGATTGTGAGCTGAGTAAACCTTTCTCCTTGTAACTGGGAAGCTAAAGAGGAAGAGGAAAGGACTAGGACATCCCACAGACCTCCTTTAGGTCAAGGGATACCCCCAATGACCTAAAGATTTTCCACTAGGCCCCACCTGCTAAAACTTTCATGACCTCCCAGTGGTGCCAAGGCTGGGGACCAAGCCTTTACCTAGAGGTTTTTGGGGCCATTCAAGATCCAAACCACAGCAAACTCCAAGGTCAAAACAGAATCCCACAAAAGCATTTTGAAAGGTGGTAGTAGCAGGAAAACAGGTGTTCAGTCTCAAGGGGATGAACTCAACTCTAATTTCTGTTCTTGTGCTGTTGATGTGGGATTGTTCCTTCAAGAAAAAGGTTACTTTGTAAACTCCTTAATACCAATCAAGGCTGAGAACTCAGATTTCTGACTCTGCACAATAGCATAATGTAGCCACACAGTACAGTAAGTAGTATTTCTATAGCACTCTCCTGTACTAGAAAGTTGAGCCTGGTATAAACTATTTAATTCTCACTTATACTCTTTCTCCAATCCCTATATGGCAGAGGGTTCCTGATTTGATGTCTTCCACTGCACGATGCTAAATAGCAATGGTGGAAAGAGAGTGGGTGTCAGGCCTTCCATCTGGAGGTTATAGGAAGACCTTTGCTAGCCTTTCATCTTTGGAAAGATGGTGGTGGAAGAACTGAGGGGAAATATGAATGGGCTAGATGTGGGGGTGATTTGGGAAATATGAATGGGCTAGATCAGGGCCAGTTGGAATCTGTGATGCCCTTCACCATAAGAAGGAGCTCAGAAGAGAGTCTCTGGGGAAATGAGATCACTGGTCTTAGACATCCTGCCTTGAATGTGGACTTTCTCTGGAATTTAATAAACGTGCCTAATGCCATAGGGTCCATTCTGTTTTGAGGATTCAGTTTTGGGGTCAGCAACATGTTGATAATCTGGGCTTTGCAAAGGAATCACAAACAACCTTAAGATTTTATAAACCCTCGGTATAGTACTTCCACAGTTAAGTGACCCTCAGTTGTTTCTCTGTTCATTTCTAAAAGTCTGTCAGGAGATCACCAGACCCTGAACTCCAGCGTTGGCCTTCCCTGGCCTGCCAAACCCTCTGCGTGGTCAGATGTGGATTCTTCTCCCATTTCAAAAGACCCTAAAGTTTCCACCCAAAAGGCCACTTCCTAAAATCTACTCCCTGGACATCTCAAGACTTCACTGAGTTAAATCCCCCACCATGCCCAAGGTGCCATGCCAGGTCCAAACCTGGGTAACTTTCAGACTTGGTGACAGCAGAAGGGCCCTTTACCACTGGAGTGGGTTGAATGGTGTCTCCCTCCAAATTCATGTCCATTAGAAAGTGGCCTTATTTGGACACAGTGTCACTGCAGATGCAATTAGTAAAGATGAGGTCATACTGGAGGAGGGTGGCCAATGTCCACCCATGAATGTCATTAGACACACACCAGGGAAAACACCGCATGAAGATGGAGGCAGAGAACCCCAAGCACCACTGGGAACCACAGAAGCAGGAAGTGGCAAGGAAGGAGGCTCCCCCAGGAACCTCAGAGCCAGGGTGGCCCTGCTGGCATTTTGCTTTCAGACTTCTGGTCCCTAGAACGCAGGGGAATAAATTTCTGTGTTAAGCCACCAAGTTTACGGCGATTTGTTAGGGCAGACCTAAGACACAAATACAATGGAGACATCCTGCCACTCCTGGAGGCACTAAATACACATGCGGATGATGGCCAGGCCATATAATGTGACAAGAGGACTCTGATCCTTAGCTCTGCAGCCCTGAGCCAAACCTTTGCAGCAGTTGTCCTGGAACAGTCAGGACTTGGTCAAGGACCATCAGCTTCCCTAAGTTTTGCCCTCCTGCTTTCCAACCAGAAAGAAGCCAAATAAGTTCCCCAAACTAGTCACACACAATGTCCTGCTTCTGGCCGGGTTGCCTCTAGGCTCCTCCTGTCAGCAGGCTCCCCTCAGAGCACACTCTTCCTCTACACAAAGACATTGGGACAATGATACAGGCTTTACCATCCACAGCTGCCATGCTCCGTCTGTCCTTGTGTCTCCGCCAAATGCAGGTGACGGTGGCCGACTCCCTTGCACAGTCAGGTCTGAGTGAACTCCTGTCTGTTCTCAGGGGATGGGCTTCATTATTTCTACACCTGGGGTTTGTGGGTGTGTTACGTTGCTAGGGCCACTATAATTAAATACTACAGATGAGGTGGCTTAAATGACAAATTTATTTTCTCACTGTTCTGAGGATGAGAAGTCCAAGATCCAGAAGTTGCTGGTTGGGTTCCTTCTGTGCCTCTCTCCTTGGCGGGCAGATGGCAGCCTTCTCACTGGGTCTTCACATGGGCCCTATTCTCTGACCTTGAATCCCTCGTGTGGATCTCTGTCATCCAAATTTCCAGTTGGGCTAGTTTAGGACCTATCCTAAGGACCTCATTTTAATTTAGTCACTTCTTTAAAGGACCTACCTCTAAACAAAGTCTGCGGCAGGAGGGGATAGGGTTTCAATATGAAATTGGGGAGACAAACTTCAGGCTATAAACAGTGGGGAAGTGACTAGGTCAGCTGGGGTAAGAGGGCATTGTGTGGATGCCATCTGGATTGGTTCCATGCCTCCTTGTGAAAACTCGTTGTCCAGCTGATTGTGGACCTGGGTGGTCCGTGCACAGCACAGCTGGGAGCTTGGGCTGACAAGACTGAAATTGAGGATGACATACTCTTTCAAAGTCAGTTTCCTTTTACTTTACTGTGGAGCTTGGGTCTCCAGACACCAGCCTGATGAACAACTTGGTGTGCGGAGGGAGTGGCAAGGTGACTGTTCTGGCTTATCTGATGGTCAGCCTCATCTGGCCAAATCCCTACAGGCTCATCAAAGGAAACAATCAAATGCATTTAATAGAGGTTTTACCATACAACTGAGGTTCCTGATTCCTTAATTCTAGGGCAGTAAAGGGACCTATGTCAGAAGGATCTGTAAAGGATCTTAGTACCCAAAGTCAGGCCTTCCTTCTTTAAAAGAAATCACATATTTGAAAACTTATGCTCTGGATTATGGGAGTATATTCTTTTCCCTTAACTGCCCCTCCAGAAATCCACAAATGTAAGCCATATAATTCCTTTTAACATTTACTCTCAGTCCATTCATGTATCCACCTATCAGTCCATTCATCTACCCAACCATCTATCCATCCACCCACCCAACCATCTCTCCATCTATCACCTACCCAACTATCCCTCCATCCATCCATCCACCCACTCACCCAACCATCCCTCCAGCTATACACCCACCCAACCATTCACCCATCCATCCACCCACAGATACATCCATCCATTACCCACCCAACCCTCCATCCACCCATCATCCACCCAACCATTCATCCACTCACCCAACCATTTGTTCATCTATCCACCCACCCAAACATCCATTCACTCACCCACCCATCCACCCATCCATCTACCCACCCACCCATCCATCCA
The DNA here is from genome assembly GCF_001458135.2 of Marmota marmota marmota. Classification (NCBI taxonomy): domain Eukaryota; kingdom Metazoa; phylum Chordata; class Mammalia; order Rodentia; family Sciuridae; genus Marmota; species Marmota marmota. The sequence goes on along the minus strand of NW_025999968.1, from coordinate 52,513,853 downwards.
TCCAATCATCCACCTATTCATATATCCATCTGACAATCCACAGGGACTCCTTTAATTCTAGGTTCTCCTGGGTTAGAAAGAAGAAAACTGAACTTGTAGACAGATGTTGCCACCAACAAACCATGAATTTTTCAGTATATCATTTCTCCATTCAAGGCCTCAAATGCAGCCTCAGTAAATGAGGGCAGTTGGACCTGGCCCCTGCTTCTTCAAATTATTCCCCCAAAGTCCCAAAGCAGACAGGATGATGAGGGTTGTACTCACAAAACTCACACTAATTTTACACCAGTACGTGTGACCCATTAGTTTTAAGGAAAATGGTTTTGTTGTTGAATTAGCAGAGTTACAAAAACCATGCTCAAGGAGCTGCACTGGGCTTCTCCAAACTCCTGGGGATCTAGGCCCAGAGGCGAGTAAACTCCAGAGTCCCTGTGGTTCTCTGACGTGGGCCTGACTGTTGTGAGAGAGCATGGCTCACGTAACTGAAGTGGCCGTGGGTGGGAGGGACACTGAATGGGCTATTTGGACGCTCTGACTCAGATGACACATTCATCTTTCAGCAGAGGGGGCGACTGTCCAGCCCGCAGCCCCACGTCACACAGCTGTGAGTAATGGTCATGATAAGTCTGGGAGCATCACTGGGCTCCACATCCACTCTAGGTTTCCCCTTGCTCCCCAGGACTCTCCCTTCTCATATGCAAATGAGCCATTTTGTTGTTGTTTTCCTTTCTTTTCTTTTTCTTTTTCTTTTCTTTTCTTTTTTTTTTTTTAAGAATCCATTCTCAAAAGAGGAAATGGGCTTGAGATGGAAAAGAACTCAAAAAAACTGAACTGTACAGACAAGGCAGGAATGAATCTGAGAGTGTGAACTCAGTGGCAAAGGTGGACTCGTGAACCGGGCGGCCTCCCGAAGCCTCGCCATACCAGCGGATGGCTGGAAATCCACCTCTGTGGTCTGAGTGTGTTCCCCAGCCTGCATGTTGAAGTTTAGTTTCACTGTGAGGCATTAGGAGTGGGGGAAGCTTAATCCAACTATGGTATTTAGAGGTGGGATCCTTGGGAGGTGACTTAAACTAGATAAGGCCATTGGGGTGCAGCCCCTTGGGTGACTACTATTGGTTTTATAGAAAGAGAGGCCAAGGATGTAGGAACACATGCACACTCCCTGTTTCTCATCACGTGATGCCTTGTGCCACCTTGACACTCTGCCAACAAGAAGCTTGTTTTGGCCTTGGGTCAGAACCCCGAGCTAAATAAATTTCTTTTCTTTATAAAGTTAACCTACCTTAGGTATTTCATTATAGTAATGAAAAACAGACTAATACATCTACCCAAAGCAACACAAGAGTGTTAAAGAGATAAGCCAGGCTCTCTGCCCACCTCCTCTTTCACTTAAGTCAAATCATTTTGCCAAACTCCTGACCTGTTCATTACTATTATTAACAGACCCTTCTGCGAGTCCAGAAAGCCAGCCCGTGGTCCCAGACACAATAAAAAGAGTTTTATCTCTCTCTGTCTCCAAGTGGTGAATTCCTAAAGTGATCATTTGTTCTGTGTGTTGATTGAGTCCTAGACAGAATTTTCTAAATGGAGAAAATATGACACGATACAGAGTTCTTGTGAAGATTAAATCAGGGTTAGCAAATCATAGCCTGGGAGCTGTAGAAGTCTGCTGTGATCTGTTTTAATGTCTACCAAAGATAAGAATGGGTTTCACATTTTTAAGTGGCTGTAGTATAAAAACTAAACTGAAAAAAAAAAAAAAAAAACCCCACAGGAATATGCAACAGTCTGCATGGTGATCCTCTAGTCACTATCTGGTTCTCTGCAGAAAAAGTTTGCAGATCTCTGGGTCAAAGGAGGAAATATTCTTGAAAATAACTGGGACACTAAGCTTAGCACTCAGGGAACATAAATAAAAGGTCACTCCCCAAATAGGAAACTTTCTAAGAGTAATTTAGTTGTCAGAAAAGGGTAAATGTATTCAGCAGATCAAACTTCTAAGATATGTGGACTATGTAAATATTACTATTTGGCCTTCCCCCCCCCAGGACAGCCTGCTAGGGCTGCCATGACAAAATACCAGAGTCTGGGCAGCTTAGACAACAGAAATGTACTTTCTCATGGTTCTGGAGGCTGCCAATCACATCGGGTGCTGGCAGAGATTCTCCCGAGGCCTCTCTCCTCAGTTGGCAGACGGCTGGCTGCCTTCTCCCTCTGCCACCCCTGGTCTCTCCAGTGCCCTCTTTATCTCCTCTTACATGCACACTGGTCAGATCAGATTAGGTTCCACCCAAACAGCCTCACTTTAACGTGGCTGTTTAAATGCCCCATCTCCAAATACAGTGACATTCTGAGGTACTGGGAGATAGGGCTTCAATGTATAAACTTGGGGAGGACACAACTCAGCCCCCAAACACACCCCTTAAACGAGACATTACAATTTCCCAACGCTAATCCCCTTATTTAAGAAAAGCGGCACCCACCAAGAGATGCTATAAATGGTGTCACGATGGGGCAAGGCCAGTCTAATTGTAGGGTACCTTTAAATGTCAACTTTACCCTCTAAACATAGTGGCCACATATACACGGCAGGTATTTGTACCTTCCCTAAAGTGACAGAAATATCATCTGTATCCCAAATAGCCATTTGCTTTCCCCATTTCCTAGCCCGGAAGACTAGTTGCAGCCAATGAGCTGTGAGGGGAAGTGATATGGCCCTCACAGAGCACTCAGGGCTGGTGGGAAACTCCCCAGCTCTCCCTTTCTTGCTATGAGTGGCTGGAAGCAGCCAGGATCCCTGAGTCACCACAGACGGCTGCTTTGGAGTCAGTGAGCCTCATAAAAACTTCAGTAGGAAATAAATATTCCTTGGGAAGGTCACAGAGATTCGGGGTTAAATATGTTACCTAAGAAAAGCCTGGTTGCCAGAGGGGAGAACAGAAACGAAGGGGTCACGGTCACGGGAAGGAGACCTGCCACGAATCCATCACCTGTTTTAGACAAGAAGCCTTGTTCTGGTGATAGGATGGCAGTCTATCCTTCTCCACCTGACTGTGGCCACAGGTCTAGGAAAAAATGAATTTTTGTCACCATATAGAGTTTACATATAAGTTAAAGCCTTTGCTTTCAAAATAGCTTTCAGGTCATTTTCTGAGTAGGGAATGCAAGCAGCTGAGGCCCTTGAATCAGAGCTATTAATTTTTTCACCAATAAGTAACAGTTTCCTGGCATCGTCCTTTCCACAATGTGCCATCCTGTCAACGTAAACCAGTCTACTCCAGTTGATCCCCAAGGCTGCTCCACATCAAGCTATTCTATGCCCCCAGATGTGGGTCCCCAAATGCCTTATTATCTGAACACCAGCTCAGATGTGGATACTTGGTGGGGGGGGGGTGCAAAGCCTGAGATGCTCCTCATCTTCTCTCAAAGACCTCTGCTCCACCTCCCCAACTCCCCCTTCCTGGATGCCCACAGGCAGCAAATCCCAGGCATAACCGTGCGTTGCGGAAACACATCCGCAGAAAAGAAGAACAAATATGTGCCCCATTTGTCTTTGGAACCAGATGTCTGAAAAGCTCCCTTGACAAAAAAGCTGCCACAAATAATACACTCATTTACTACTCAGGAAACACGCTCCTTTCATTGAAAAGTGATGACATTAAATTGAACCAGCTCCCAGTACTGCTCTGAATTATTCTTACTGTGCCTATGGCACACGGAGGATGCTACAAAGAAAACAAACAAAATAACAGACTTCCAGACCCACCCCCCTAAAAAATACATCAGTCTTGCGTCCTTTATGAATTTGTCTAACTTTGTGATATGGCTGTATGCAAGAGATGTTTTATCGATTTCACCCAGTTAAACCCAATAGACTTAGAATGGCTAAAGTAGTAACAAGCTATCAAGAGGCTGCTGCTTACCTGGGAGCTCTCTCAAGGAAGACAAGAGTCCAGTAAGAGCTTCGATACCTGGTGATGGAGGGTGGAAAGAGTGGGATGTTCAAGAATCTGCACAATTAGGACAGTTATTCTCGAATTGCGCAGAATCACAAGAAGCTGCCCAATTTTGCACATAACTTAAAAATGAAGACTGGCTCCTTGTAGAACCTCAGAAATTCTGTTGGAATGACAGCTTCATCTGCTGTCAACTTTACCCTCTAAACATAGTGGCCACATATAAATTTCTGTTCTTTGAGAGAAGAATATATGTTCCAGACCAGCTCTGATGCTAGCTCACTTGGGAACTCTGGGTGTCTTGAAACTACTGGGGCCCCCACTTCCTCTTCATTAAAAAAAAAAAAAAAGGCTGTGATTGAACCAGAGATTCTCAGGTTTTCTTTCTGCTCTAAAATGTTGTGATTCTTACAAGAAAATATCAAAATTAGATACTGTTCCTTTATCTCGGCGTCAAATCCAGAGTGAGCTTTGTGTGGTAGAAATGGAGGCCTCTCCACTAAGCCTCATTTCATCACTGTAAAAGGGGTACGAGGCTTAAGCAAGCTGGTACGTGTGAAAAATGTCTTGTGCACAGTTAGGAATGAAGCAACGATTGGGACAATCCACCCAGCTAATCTAGAACCCCCTCAATCCCCTCCCATCATTCCCCACCCCAACCTTGAGCCAGGCCTGAAGGAAGGACAATATCCAGAAGGAATGTTCACAGACATCATTCTGCAAGTGCTGTTTTCTGAGTTGCCATGGGAAATCTTGACCCCTCAACACTGTAAAATGCTGATTCATCCTGAGCTGCCATCTGCAGTGTGTCAGTGACAGAGGCTTTTGTAGACATACCTGGTGCAGGTGAAATGTGGCTGGAACACTGGACTAGAAAATGCCCAGGATGATTCTGTTCTTTACAATCTTCTTATTTTAAGATGTATGAGCAAATAAAGAAGCCGTCATAGTGAGGAAAAAGTGTTATTTCACAGTCATTATAAAAGTACATATATTTAACAGTGGTGACATAAACTTACTTATGACCAAATCATACAATTACAATGGACTTTTCCTCCAAGACTTTGTGACCAGTTGACAGTTCAGTCATTCCCATCAGTAGCTACTGAAATCACAGGCACAGACTGAGGGGGGACAGTCATGGGTCAAACAGACAACACACTTTGTACTTACCAAAGGGATAGTCAAGTTTTCCATATAAATATAATAATATAATAAAGAATTTAACATTTCTTCTTTCACTTGGTTTCATAGATTTGCCGGGTGCTCACACACACACCAAAAAATACAGCTATTCCCTTTCCTCTCACTGGGTTCAGAGTAAACCTGAGTTCAGAGTCCAAGTTACCAGCGGCAACGCGATTCAGCTAGCGGTAGACATCTGCGGCCTTTCTTGAAGTGTGAGAAGAAGGGGAAACATGTTTCTCACACACTAACAACGACACAAAAGCACACACACGTGCGAGGAAAGTAAAATGCAAGAAAGAGACACAGGGGCTACAACAAGTTCACAACACACAGGTCGGTGTCCGCCATCTTGCAGAGCAAAGCGCTTGCAACTGGAAGCCATCTTTAAAAAAGGATCCTTCACCACCAGAAAGTCCACTTTTCATGTCAGATGGCTGGAGGTTCTGCCAGATGATTCTTTTCTTCTCTCCACTTATAAAGTTCTATTTTCAATGTGAAGTTTGGAACCCAGTCTGAAGCACATAAAGGAATAACACCAGCAGCCAGGATCCTGACCTCTTCCTAACATGCCCTAGAGCTGGAGGGAGCCCCTCGAGAGGGATTAGGCAGCCCTGGGTCTTGCCTAGGTCTGCCCAGACTGGGGCATCTCAGTGGCTTCCAGCAACAGCCAATGTCTGTTTTCTCCTTGCTCAGTAAGAGTCATGAGGGGCCAGAGGAAGTCTCCACCAGGAAACGAGAAAATGGTAAAGGTCAATCTCACCACTCTCTGGTTCAGGGTTAGCTGCAGGAAAATGAAGGCTGGCTTTGCGACTCTCAAGGGACGGGCCTATTTTGGAATCACTGGAATCAATGGACTGAGATGACTACCAGGAGGTGGCCAAGCAGTGGTGGATGGTCACTTTTCGCACTAGTCGAAAGTCAGAGACTCTAGGCTGTTCTGTAACCCTGTCTCCTAAACTAACTGATATTCAGCCTGGGCTGACTTTCCCTTGCAATTCTGCTCACGACTGAGTCCCCTGCCGAGTGCCAGGACCCAGTTCCCACGTGGAGACAGCCTCCGTCAGGCTCCAGCTGGACATGGTCAGACAACACTGGGGGGGCCACAAAATGCACACACACAGGGACGGCACAGTCACGACACGGGAAACGCGTCTTTGGTTTGATCCTTGGCAAAAGGTGTGAAAACACAACACGAACTGAAACCCTGTTGGAAGGATGCTGCTTCCCTCAAGGAAGAAGCTGTCCTGTGTCTGAGCAGGCTCCTGAAAGCCTCTTCACGGCTCACAGCTAACCAGCTCAGCTCTAACCCGCACAAGTTTTCTGGGCAACCTAAAAACTGGTACCTTCTTGTTGAATTCTGCCACCACATCCTTTCTCTGTCTCTAAAGAACCAACTGTCACCGTGTTCTACGCCTTCCGGAAGGATCAAGGTTCTGTGGATGCAATGGGATGAAGACAGGCTGGCTGGGTCCTGCCCCCTCTTGCAGGCCATCGCAGTCCCACACCACAAAAGACACCACCCCAGCCAGCCCTCCACGCTGAATCCTCTCATGAAGACATTAACTTGGTGGAACTGCTTTTCATCTCTCCATCTGGGCTTTTAAAAATTATGCAATATTGATTTATCAACATGATATAAAGAAAAATCTCTTTGGACAAGATCATTCAACCATCAGAAAGTTTTGACCAAATAAAATTAAAACCTGCCTAAAAACTCTGCTTGGGAATGAGTGTTTCTGTCAGTCTTTTCCTTCTAGAGTTCATACTGTTGGGTTCCATCCTAATCTGAGGCTCTGCCCCGTCTTCCTCTGGGGTTCCTAGGGCCCGGTGCTCCTGGTCACAGCTTCTGCTAGGTTGTAGGGATTGGATGCTAGGAACAGGTTCTGGATGAATGACCTTGTGACACTACTGGTCCCCGTGAGACTGTGACCCACAGCTGAACAGAGAGCAATCCACTGGGAGGCATGCATGTAGCACAGAGTGAAGAAAGATCTGGTAACAGTCTATAGATCTGAGTGGCCCAGAAGGTCAGAGTGTGGTTTTCGGCCCCGAGTCCAGCAGGGGTACACGGAGGAGGCTTGGTGAGTGGGCGGGAGGAAGGAGGGTCTGAGACTGGAATTGGAATGGGCTGCCTCTGTAGCTGACCCTCCTAGTGATTTCTCGCACCTCGGGGGTCCCTAAGCAAGGCTGGGTGGTGCAGGCTTTGGGTCTGTGGATTTCGGCTGATCCACAGGTGAGATACTGCAGGGCAGAGTGGATGAGGCCATGGAGGACGCTTCTGCGAGGTCTTGGTTCACGTCCTGGCAGACGTGTGGAGCCCTGTTCCATTGCTTTCCTTGCAGAGGCTCAGAATCTCACGGACCCAGGTTAACACTGGCCCTTGACCCCGTCAGCCATGTCAAAAGAAAGACTTGCAGGGGCTGTGGGCTGCAGCGGGGGCATGCTGGCCTCCAGGGGCCTCTCTGCACAAGGCTGCAGGCTCTGGTGCCGCTTCCTCAGCATCTGTCCAATGCCCATCATGGGGAACCTGCCCCGGCTCTTCACACAGTTGGGGCTCCCCAGAGGCTGAGTGTGACCGTTGCTGGGAACTGGAGGTGGGGAATACACGCCCTCCTCCTTGGGTGGGCTGTTCTTATCTTCATGAGCAAAGGAGACCAGAGTGTGATGCAAAGGAGTCTGCAGAGGTGACGTGCTTGCAGACAGCAGCCCTGGGGACAGAGTCCTCTCACTGGAATTCCTGCGAGCCAGGCTCACAGGTGAGTTCAGAATCCTATAGTGATGGGAAGGGGACAGCAGTTCTATGTGGTCGTCATGGTCCACAGACTCGAAGGAGCGCACCATGTCCAGCATCAGGGGATCTTCCTTTGGCGGGATGCTGGCGCTCCCAGGCCCTTGCTGATGGGGCTCCGGCTTCTTTAAAATCCTGGGGGTTCTGGGGGGTGGGATGGGGATGAACTCCATGGAGGAAGAAGCCACACAATTGGAATCAGTGGTTTTGCGGAAAATGTTTCGACAGCCGAAGGAATCTGCACACCCAGAAAACAAAACCATTAAGACAGCCACAGAGACAAGGACGTGGCCCCTCTCCCGCCTGCACTGCCCCCCAGTCTGGCTGAGACGCTGAGCACGTGGGGGATGTTGAGAGCCACAGCCAAAGGGGCCCCAGCAAACTTCCAGCTGCCAGCAAACTTCCAGCTGCCGGCTGATGATTGGCTCACAGCGGCCCCAGCAACATCTAGCTGATTGGCTCCTCTGCGGTGATGCTCATTGGACTGTCTCCCTGCCCTTTCAGACCACGGAGCTGCTCATTGGGGGACTTTTTTTGGCTCCGCCCACGTGACCCAGCCAATCGGCCTCAAGAGCAGGAGGATTGTGGGAGGTGGAGAGAGGCTTGTGGAAAGCCGGTGGTGGCAGTTGAGGCTCTGAGGATTTTTCCTGAGAGGCTGTTTTGTTTGGCGTGTGTGGTTCTAAAAATAAACTTAGTTTCTTTTGACAAGTGGCTCCTGATTGTGCCCAGCCAGACTGCGGCATTTGGTGGCCCGTACGGGGATCGAACCCGCGACCTTGGCGTTATCAGGAGGAAGAGGAAGCAAAGGACTCAGCCACGGCATCTGATTGTCCCACAGAGGCCGTGACAGTCCTTCTAGGATGCAGGAAACAGAAGGCTGGTGACGGAGGCCCCAGCTTAACATCTTGCTCCCCTTTCGGTGGCTTAAAATTCTAGACCCTGTTAAAGGACTTCTGAATTAAAAAGGTGCACCAGCTGACGGGACAAGCCTGGAACTTGTGGAAACACAGGAAGCGTGGCTCACTGAGCACCACAAACCTGGTCCTCAGACACTGACATGGGAAAGACTATTTCCCTGTGTATATTTTTAGAAAATTTATCATGGTAAAAAATATACAGCAGAAAATGTATCATCTCAATCACCTTTTAGATACAGTTCAGTAACGTTAAGGACACTCGCATTGTTGTGCCACCAATCCCCATGAGCCATTTTCACCTTGCAGATCTAATCCTCTGTGCCCAGGGTGAACGGGGACTCCTCGGTCTCTACTCCACCCCTGGTAACCATTCTACCATCTGCCTCTGCACACCTGACCACTTGAGGAATCTCCTGTGCGGAGCATCTGTTCTTCTAAGACTGGCTCACTCCACTTAGCCTCGTGTCCTCAGGGGCCGCCCACGCTGCAGCATGTGTCAGGACTTCCCTCCTTCATGGCTCCCTCATGACTCTGATCCCCACGAAGCCTCAGCCCATTCTGAACAGGGTAGTCCATCCACCAGCCAGTCCCCGCATTTTCCATCTCAAGTCGGCACAGACTATGCCAGAGAAGAGAGGGATCCCTCCCCCACCAGAGTTGGAGCCGAGGGAAATAAAGCCAAGTTCCTGCTCCGTGGTAGCGTCTTTCTTCTACGTAACCGTCTGCAGGCTCTGCGGAGGCCTAGCTGCAGGTGCCAGCTGCTGCCCATGGGAAGAGATGTGGGGAGCAGCGGAGGGCACTGTATTCCTCCTTGCCTCCCATAAATAAACCCACAGACACCAAAATAAATCTCCTCCTAGATGCACATGGCCCTGAGGCCCATCAGCAGGAAGGAGTCGGGTTTTGTTCATCACGGAGGCCTCCAGTGCTACCAGCTGGCCCGAGAACACGGTCTCCCTGCAAGGAGTGTTGCTGCTCTGCACCAAGAAGGCAGGCGGCTTTGGGCAGGGCCAGGACAGTGGCTGCAGTCATCCATGAGTCCCACTACTGCCCAGCAAGCCTCAGTTGACCTCAGCTGGCTATGGCCCTCGCTGAATTTTGGTTTCTTCACATTTGAAACAAAAGGATTAGAGAGTGTGACCTCTATATCCTCTTGGTAACAGAAATCTCTCCTTCCCCTCATGGCTGTGAGTCAGGAGGCCCCTGGCTCCTGTGTCCCTGCTCTTAGCATCTCCCAGTGTGTTAAGCCCACACCTGCTGAGCTCTCCTACTTGCTCCCACGCCCATCTAAAGGTTGCAGACCCACATTTATTATTTATCTGCAATGGGCTGGATTCCAAACCAAGCAGAGGCCTACATGTGTATCTCACTTTATCTACCTGGTAGCTCTAACAGATGGGAGCTGTTACAGGGAAGGACACCAGTGAGGACCCAGGGTCTGTGAGCAGCAGAGCTGGGCTTTGAACTCAGGTCCGAGCATCCTACCTCTACCAGTAGCCCAGACTCAGTCACACTGCCATGCCTCCCTGGGGCCACTTTTCTGATAAAGGTTCCAACAAAACCATGTCCCAGTCTAGGCTTCCACCTGCCACTCTCTGCTCCATCTCTGTTCTTGCACCCTGATCTCTGCTCCCGCAGCCCAGTCTCTTCTGCAATACTATGCACCATCCCTGGCTCCAGACACCATGTGTTCTCCACAGCCCCACTTCTGACCAGCATACCTATCCCTACACCCCATTCTCTACTCCGTAATACCTTGTAGCCTCACCTCTCATCCCACAGAACCATACATCCCAATCTCCACTCCTAGAATACCTTGACCCTAATCTCTGCTCCTGTAGCCCCATGTGCCCCACTCTCTGTGCCCATAGTACCACACCCTCCGACACCTGCTCCCACAATACCATACCCCAGTCTCTGCTCCTGCAATACCATTTGCCCCAATCTCTGTGTCTATATTGGCCCGAACCCTGTTTTCTCAATCCTTCCTGTACAGGTGGCTAATCCCCCGTGGCTTGGCCCTCGACTGTTCTCCTGTTGCCTCAAACATGGGACAGCTGCTTTCCCAAGGGCACAATAATCATCTCTGTCCTGGGCCTGCACCGCCACCCGTGAGGGGAGCACAGGGGACTCACAGCTCCACATGAGTGCCAAGAGGGGCCCCAGCTGAGCTACCTTTGTCGGGGAAGCCAGACTTGGAAGCCTTGCGGTCCTTGAGCAGCGCCTTGGTGTTCTGGATCTGCGTGACGAGCGAGGCGGAAGGCTGTCTGTACGAGGGCGGGTTCTTGTCCATCTTCTTGGCAAATGGCCGGTGAAGAAGATCCCCTCGTTTTTCTTGTTCTTTGGGCTTTTTGTCCTTCAAATCAGAAGCAGACATACATGCTCAGACACACAATGGGATTCCTCTTTGGAAAACCAACCAAGGAGACTGGAGAATCTCCGCTCTTCCCGCTGTGTGCTTTCAAGGGCATGTTGAATGAGGGAAGGACTGAGGCCCAGGACCAGCCAATACCGGGGCCTGCGTCCCTCTGCCTGGGCAACAAGGGCCCTCGCCTGTCTCCAGCTCCCTGGCACTGTGACATTTCGAGGTGTCCCAGCGAGGGTGAGGAGGCCTGTTATCCTGGCACAAGCTGAAGGAGCCAGAGCGAAGCAGGTCAGGACTTGTGGGAACCTCCCATCTGCATTTAAAGTGGCGCCCTGGGATTCTGCACACAGGGGCAGCTTTGCAGGTTGAGGTACAGCTGCTTCCATCTTAATGCCAGGTCCTGTTTGTACAGTCAAGCCAAGGAGGCCCTCAGGACAACGGGGCAACTATGCAGCCCCATGGGGTCCTGGGGCGGGGGACTCAGGCCCTTTGCGCCCTCAAGCATGTGAGCACTTACTTGAGAATCTAAAGCTTGCATGTGCATCACCATGTGCTCTACATTTTACCCATATGCAACTAGATTATCATCCTTCCGATGGGAGAGAATTTGACTATTTGATGTATCTTTAGCTCCACAGCCGCGGCCATAAAACTAGGCACTTAGAGAAAGCATAATAAATAGTTATTGAAATTTTTTTGAAAAAGGTCAGCAGAGGCTGAGCTGATTAAAATTAATCAAGTTCAAGTTTCTGGGAAGGATGATGCCACTAAGAAGAAGCTTGATGTTTACTGTTAAACACACAGTGGCATCCCTGACCTCGCCCCGGGTGAGGGAAAAAGACATATTGCCACGTTTTTGCCTCCAACTTCAAGAGCATTTGCAATTCAAGAGAGCTCATCTATTTTTCATTTCTGTTACTGAAAAGCTTCTCAAGGAAACTTCGGCGCTTTTATAAAAGTGCCTTTCCAATAAGGACTTTTAGCGCCTTTGCAGAGCAGGCAAGTTTTTCGTGGGAAAGAACAGGGGACAAAGGGAAGTGGGGACGTGGAACCTTCAGAGCCCCTTGGAGGGACAGGAGATCCCTAAGGATCTAACCCTTAGCCAAAGTGGCTTGTCCCCGATGGAGGGGCAAGGTGGGACCAAAGGAGAGGTGAAACTTCTTCAGCACCATAACTGTCACCACCGGCCTTGGACGGGGACACACACAGCCGCGTGCTGCACCAAGCGTGACCTGCAATGAGCAGACTGTTAGCCCCTTTAGAAACAAGGAAATGGCCTGGGTGGCTAAATAATTCACCAAGAGCAGGCTGAACATGGAGACTGCCAAAACCCTGAAGTGGGCGCTGTGATGGCCTCACTCCACACAGCCTGCAAGTCCTGGGGTGGGTCGGGCGATGCCAGGGGTGCAGAGAAAGCCGAATGCAGCGGTGCCCAGAGGCAGGCAGCCGGCTCCCGAGAGCCACACGCATGCCTGGGAGAGGCATATGCTCTGGGTCTCCATCTGGTGCTATGGTTTGAATGTCCCCTCCATACCCATGCTCAAATTTAATTGCCACTGTCTCAGTATTAAGAGGTGGGACCTTTAAAAGGTGATCCGGTCAGAGGCACTATCCTCCTGCCTGGATCACGGTCGTGACTGCAGGAGTGGGTTAATTATGGCTGCAGCAGGTTAGTTAACCTGCGAGTGGGTTAGTTATCACAGGAGTGGCGTAGTTGTCTGTTGCAGGAGTGGGCTCCTAATGAAGGATGAGTGCATTCAGCTGTTTTCCTCTGTCTCTTGGAAACACTTCATAACCACCTGACGCCCTCCAAGCGGCACAGTGTGGCGCAGAGGCCCTCACCAGATGCTGGACCAAGCTCTGAGACGTCCCAACCTCCAGAAATGTAAGGAATACATCTCTGTTCTTTAACAACGACCAAGTCTCTGGTGTTCTGTCATAGCAGCAGAAAATGGATTAAGATACGGGGGAAGCTACCAAGGGGACCATGTGCTCCAGGTCACCCTGGTCAAGGCCAGCAGAGGACAATCGCAATTTTTAATTGTTTTCTGCTCCTTTGTTTCCATGAAACAAGAACAGGCCTCCTCTAAGGCAGAGGAGAACAACCTTTCACACACACATCCCTACCCAGGATCCAAGGGGACACGACTGGTCCGACCTGAAAAGTCGGGCAGAACTTCTTCCTTTTGCTCTGTTCTCTCTGTTTTTATATGAAACTCACCATTTCTACTTTAAGAAGGAAAAAACCCCAAATGTACTTTTGTGATATGTTTTTGAAACAATACTTGATAGAAAAGATCAAACTACATTCACCCTTTTGGGGACTGTTTTTAAAAATGATCAGCAAAGCCTCCCTCAAGCTGTTCTGTGTCCCCATGACTAGAGAGCTGCTGGCAGTGACAAGGGTCCAGTTCAGCTCATTTCCGACCCTCCTGGGGTCTCAAAAGCTTAAAGCTCAATCAAAACATTTATGGGGTCAGCATCGCCATCCGGATCGAGTTTAGTAGCACCGAGAGGCATCCAAGGTGTGAGAGTTTGCTCTGGAAGGAGACCAAGGTTGGCCTGGGAGACCAAAATTCTCCTGTAACCAAGGGATGTGTGACCACAAGCAGAAAGACCTCTACAGCAGCAGAAGGAAGGGCAACTGCACTGCCCGACAGAAAACTCTGGGAAACCCGGCTAAGGCCACTCTTGCTGCACTTGACCCCAGGATCCTGCACCCTGGCATTTCCTCTCCCACCCCCCAGAACATCCTTCCCCAGGCTAAACAAAATCAGTGGTTTCATATTAACCGGTTTCTAGGAAAAGTGAAGAAGAATTCACTGCTGACCACTCCCCGAGGGGGACAAACCCTGCATCAGCCCATGCAGAAGGGTCAACTGCCCAGAGGCAACGTGTTTGTTTACAACCAGCTGAGCCCACTGCCCTCCGAGCAGGTTACCAAATGCAACGAGCGCCCAATTATACCTTTGCATCTGCATGGCCTACTTTCTCCAGAAGAAACTTCCTAGGGAGCAGGATGCTAAACTGCCTTATGTAACAGGAAAAGATCTTCAGAGGGACTAACTGCACTCCCCCTTTCACATGCATGCGCCCTACCCAGCAGTGCTGCAGCCTGTGGTGACCTGGCTTCCCTCCATTCTCCCTGGACTTGCTCCCCAGCACCCACGAGGGCCTGGGGGCCGGCAAAGGGCTTCAAGCTCTTGGCTCTGAGAACATCTTCTTTGCACCCCCATGGCAGATCAGAGAAGCCCCAGATGCGAGCCACACACAATACAGCTTCTCACTTTCTAGAAACTGTTTGCACCCTCTAGAAATGTGCATGGACATCTACGAAACTGAATGATTGGGAAATATGGGCCCATAAAGGATTATCTGTCCCTGACTCTTCTAGTGTCTTGTATTATTTCATGGGGGAAAGGAAATGGGGTGATGGTCCCCTGGGCTTCTAGAGGAAGACCTGCAGCCAGTGAGAGGAGGAGGCCCAGTCCTCCGCCTCTGAGGTCTGAGCTCCAGAGAGGTGGCCCCCTGGGACTCTTCCCCTACAGCAGTGCCACTGGGGGCGTGCAGCCATTTTGTAACGACTCTAGGCTCCTGAAACTCCCAGGATCCCAGCCATGGCGGCAGCTGGGAGGTCTGGAAATCTAGAACCTATCCCTGGTCCTCTCTATAATTTGCTGGGTGACCCTGGGGCAAGTCACTTCACCTTGAGGGAAGTGTTTCCCGGTCTGCAACAGAAAATTGGTCCCGCCCCGCTCGGTGAGAATAAGCAACCCCGCGAAACCTGCTTCACTGTCTGAACAGCAAAGGCACCGACTTAAGACGGATGGATGCTCGGAGCCTCCCATCACCCCAGGCTGGGGAGGAGCTGCTGCCTGGGAAACTGAAAACAGGCTATGACAGCGCTTCTGGCAGCAGCGCCCTGTGGGCTGAAGGCGGCCAAAGCTGCCTTCCTGAGTGACTATAAGGTCCAGCTCACCAGGGGCTTTTCTGGAGCTTTCTGACGGGCAGCCTCAACCAGCTGTTGGAGCAACAGAACCAGATGTGACCACTACCACCTGGGATGGCCCAGGGCCCACGTGGCATCGGCTGGTTGGTTTTGGTTCCTTGCTGCCCATCACGTTTTGCCATGGTTTTGCCACAGGGAAAAAAAAGCAAGAGTGAATTCATAAAAGGGACTTTGGATATAAATTAGGCCACGGAGCCTAATTTAACAAACCCCACTCCATATACAGTAAACAGGCATGAACAGCTGGGTGTGTGGTCATGCAAGACAATGAAACTATCTCAGCTCAGCATAGAAAGCACCGATCTAATCTGAGGGGACTCAGATAAACCCACCCACAACAGGTTAATCCTGGATAAGGACAGGCATGCAGAGTGTCTGCTGCCCTGGGCAGAGACTGAGCAATTGGTAGGGACCCTTATGTGATGGTTAATTTCATGTGTTAATTTGGCTAAGTCAAGTTTGGTACCCAGCTATTCAGTCAAACACCAGACTAGATGTTCCTGCAAAGGCAGTTTTAAGATGTGTTAACACTTGAATCAGCAGATATTAAGCAAAGAGATCACCCTCCATAATGTGGGTGGGTCTCATCCAATCAATTGAAGGTCTTAAGAAAAAAAAAAAAAGAGATCTTCTGGAAAAAGAAATTCTGTTTCTAGATGCCTTTGGACTTGAAACTCAGCACCAACTCTCCTAGGTCTCAGGCCTGTTGACCTGCTCTGCAGATATCAAACTGGCCAGGCCAGAATCACATGAACCAATTCTTTAAAATACATCTCAATTTCTCTCTCTCTCCCCCTCCCTCCCTCTCTCTCTCCCTCCATCTCTATCTCTATCTCTGTGTGTGTGTGTGTGTGTGTGTGTGAGAGAGAGAGAGAGAGAGAGAGAGAGAGACAGACAGAGAGAGAGAGAGAGAGAGAGAGAGAGAGAAAGATGTGTCTGCCTCTCAGGGGAGCTTGACTAATTACTCAGAATCCACCATGCTCTTACCTGCACAGTATGCAATTCAAGGTCTCTTGTCCAGGTGTCCAGGGAGGCCTGTAAAGAGCAGCATTTTTCAGGAATTGAAGCAGCTGTAACTGCTATTTATTCCCTAAACCCTCCCCCCTACAACTTCCCCTATAGCTCTGATTGAATATTATTCATTTCAACGTTTATAGAAAAAAAAATTTAAATCTCTAAGTCATAGTGGCAGTAGGCAGCAGATGTCCTCATTCACGTGCTGGAAAAATTGTTTAGGTAAACTTTTTTTTTTTTACATTTTTTATATAATTTTTATTAAATTTAGAAATTGTCAAACAGCTTGGGTTTGAATCTTAGCTCTGTCATATTTCATCTGTATAATGTTAGTCAAGTTTCTTCTTTAAAATTTTTTCTTTATGAGTTACACATGACAGTACAGTGAGGTAAACTTTTTATTAAAAGCTGAGACTAAGAACAAGAGGGCTCTGAAAAGAGGTAAGCAGCTCGTTTCTTAAACAGCAAAAATACTCCCCAGGAATGGTGGCCAGGTCGAGAACCAGAACCTAGCCAGCAGCTGGGAGGGTCTCCCCATGTCTTCTCCCAGCCTCTCTGTCCCCAGAAGGAATTACCAACCTGAGCTCCAACGGCGCAGCTTGTTTGACCTGGTTCCGAACTTTACTTTAAGAAGTTATATAGACTTGAAGTGAACACGAAGTGAACGTTTAATTATTTACCTTTAAACTTAGAGTGCATGTTGAGAGTTCAATTACACTCTCTCAAAATTTACATGTTCAAGTTCTCACCCCCAGGATCCCAGAATTTGGTCTTATTTGGACAGAGGACTTTTATAGAGATAATCAAGTTAAAATGGGGTTATTAGGGTGGACCCTGATGCCATCTGAGTGGGGTCCTCATAAGAAGGGGAGGACCCCATGGGAGAGACCATAGTGGCCATGTACGATCCAAGGAATGCCCAAGATGGCCAGCAGGTCTTGGAGCTTGACGGAGGGAGAGAGGCCCAGAGCAGATCCCCCTTGCAGCCCTCAGGAGGAACCAACCCAACCCACACCTTGATCTTGGCCTCCCAGCCTCTAGAACGAGAGGCAATACATTTCGGCCCAGTGGAGGTATTTGTCACAGCAGCTGGATCACAATAAGCCCTTCCCCTCCCTCCTGCACAATTTTTCTTCCAAAACCCCAGTGTCGCATGGTAGAGAAGACCTCCTACTTCTGTTTCACATTTTCTATAAAGCAACACTACTTTAAAAAAAAAAAAAAAACAAGACTGACTTTGGGCTCCACACAGCTTTAACAGCCAGTTAAAAAAAAAAAAATGCTGCCTTCAGCCCCTCCTCAACCTAAGTTCTGTCCTGCACAGCCCCCTTTTGAGGAAGAGGGTCCCTTAGGCACACACACACACACACACACACACACAGGTGTTTTCAGGTGAAATACGTGTCCCACTTTTACAAATACAATCTCTGCCTTCCACAAGAAGAAATAGAAGGGTAAGTCTTCACATCACAGCATTGGAATCCCAAGGGGGAAGTTTTTTTTTAAATTCAATTCAGCTCATTTGTCTCCTAGGAGAAAAAGAACTGGAATGAATAGGAAAGAAGAGGCCATTCTTGTACTCAGGGACAGAGCCTGATGACATCCTTGGGGGACATGGACCCTGAGTCACACCCCAGTCACCTGCACACGACCTGCAACTTCAGTCCACCACGCTCCCTGTCCCCCTGCCCTGCCCCCTGCCCATGCAGGGTCACCTCTCCTCCTGGGCCAGCCAATGGCAACTAACTGGTGGCTTTACCGGGAAGGCTGGGTCCTCTCAGACCTTCTGAATGCTTTTTCTAACAAGCCCCATTCCAGTTTCTAGGCTCCAACCGAGACAAGTTGTGCCATCTAGTAATAGCCTGTAATCTAATTAGCAGAAGTATCGCTGCCGTTTGGAGAAAACAAATGGATCATAGAAAATTGAAATGCCGTTTGCCCATTAGTGTTCCTATTTAAATCCTAACCGTTCAATATTTCAACAAATGTTTAAAACGTTCAGCCTGTGTCTCTGGGCCAAGTGAACTAATCACCAGAGAAAAAGGATCTGAATGAAAGAAGGGGCCATTTCCCATCAGGATTCTGGCACTTTCAGAGAAACGCTGGGGCTGAGGACCGCGCCAAGGGCGTCAGCAAGGAGACTCGGGGCTGCTCAGGACACGTAGATTGGGCACTTGCTGCAGCTAAGTTTGCATTATTATTTGAATTAAACACAAACCAACAGGCAGGGAAGCTTACCAGTTAATTCTGCATCCCCTGGACTCCAGCTTGAGTGCCACGCTCAGTGAGGGTGACCAGGAGAGGCCCCACCCTGCCTCAAGACATGGCCATCTGGTGGTGATAATGCCTCATGGGCCACACCTTCCCCCTCACTTTAATCCCCGGGGTGTCCCACCTGAAACCTTCCACCTTCTCCAGCTGCTTCCCCAGTCCTATCCATTTCCCAAGACTTGGGGCAAGGCTCACTGGATTCTCTGATCTATTCATTTATCAAGTATTTATTGAGCACCTACTAGATGCCAGGCATCATGTAGATGCCAGAGATACTGACCTGACCCTTGTTTTATGGAACTCAGTCCAGTGTGGGACAGAGACATTGACCAAATAATCCCCAAACAAATGAAAAACTGCTCATGTGAACAGCCAAATGCAGAATGTGGAGTGACAGCAGCCGAGGAGTGTGGACAGAGATCTGGGGAAGGCAGGGGTCCGTGGGGAGCTGAACTCATGTTGGGGTCTGAGGATACATGGACGCTGGCTGGGAAAGAGGGGTGGGGAGAAACTTCCGGAAGAAGGGAACAGTATGTGCACAGCCCTGGCGGGCAGAGGAGGCACAGCAAGCCTGAAGGGCCAGGGCGGCAGGCACAGAGCAAGCAGCAGGGCTGGGCACGCGCAGGGCATGGGGCTGGGACATCAGGCAGAAGCTGACCCACAGAGATGGCCCCAGCAAGGGAGAAGGAGAAGGACCTCCCTCGGGCTTCAAGCAGGGGGTGACATGATTGACATGATGCCAGCAGAGGGTGAAAGCTCTCTCTGGCTGCTGTGTGGGTAAGAGGGTGGGGGGCAGCCATCGGGGAACCCAGGGAACAAGGGAGGAGACTGCAGCGGGGCAGGGCAGAGCTGGGACCAGGCGGGGGACAGGGACAAGAAAGCAGAGGAGAGACTTAGGAGCCCAGTCAGCCGAGGGGCTAGCTCTGGGGATAAGGAAAAGAAGAGAAAGCTTCAAGAAGGACTCTCAGGTTTCTGCCCCGTGTCCCTGGCGAGGACCGGGCTGCCGTGAGGACGCGTGGGAGGACAGCTTGCTTCTGGGCACGCTAGATTTGAGACATCTTCACTCAGGCAAGAGAGGTCACATGTGGTAGGAACTGGCCAGGGGGCTGGGCTCGGGTCCCCACATGTCCCTGCTCGCCTGCTTTCCGCCCGACGGCCACGTGGGAGCTGGTGGCTCAGCCCCTGCCAGGCAGGACCCACCCTCCAAAAGCTCCTCTCCACCACGTTGTCCTGTGCCCCACAGCTGGTCTCAGATGAAGAGGCATCAGCCCAGGGACAAGGCTTGCCCCAGCTCCGCCTCCGGCCCTGCAAGTCCTTCCACCCCTAACCCACGCCATCACTCTCCTCCTCCTCCACTTCCACGGGGCGGGCCATCCCAACACCCTAGGACGTTAACTGCCCGGCCAGCTCTGCTCAGGTCTGCATGCCACGGTCTCTCTGGCATGGGTCCCCCCTGCCTCTCCTCCCTGGCCGTTCCTTGTTACTGTCTTTGCCCCTTCCCTCTGCCCCTCACTCTCTATAGGAAGGGCAGCCATGCTATCGCCCCTCGCCCGGCGCCTGGGGATGAGCCCTGTCCCGAGCTCCCACCAATTCACACAGGATCGTCTCGTCCCGGGCACAGCTAGACCCAGTGAACCCCAGAGAGAATCCTTCGCAGGCAGTGTGCGGGACTCGGGGGACCAGGAAAACTTTACACAGAGAAAGGAATGGAAGTGGCCGGGGCAAGGAAGATCCCTTTTTGATGTCTCCTCCCATGAGGGAATTCCTGAGTGTCCCAGGGCAGGTTCCTGTGACGGGGACACAGGGGACATGGCAGAGGTTTCAGAGAGAGAGAGTGCGAGTGGGTTCCCTGGGAAAAAACTGAGAAAGAAGAGCCCACTTGACGGAGACAAGAGGGAGGCCCATGCTCCTGGCCTTGGGTCTGGGATCCCCAGGCCCAATCTTACAAATGTGTGCGTGGGGTTGAGGTTGTGACCTTTTGCCGTGGGACACTAATCTTTACTCTGAAATTAACCGTTGGTGTTTCCCCTCAGGTATGTTCTACACGGCATCAAGGCACCACAGAGCTGACGGGACAAGCTTGCTGTCCTCCGGAACGTTCCCTGCTCCTCATCTTGCTCTCTCCTGGCATCCAGCTGAATTTTGGGCACCTTTTTGTTTGTTTGTTTGTTTTTATCCTTTTGGATCGATGACAAGGGTTTCCAACCTTGACTGCTCATCGGAATCATTCAGGGAGCTTTAAAATATATCGACCCAAGATTAGATATAATTCTCTGCAGCGGGGCCTGGGCACCCGGATGTTTAAATGCTCCCTGTGACTCTGACGTGTGGCCACAGGGAGGACTGCAGCACGGGGACTGGGCTGTGGTGCTCCAGCAAACGAATTCCCAAGGGCTCAGTGACAAGGTGTCTGTCTCTTGGTACCTCTTGTCCCACAGTAACCAGCTTCCTGTCCACCCTCCCCTCTCCCTCAGAGCGTCTGGGCTTGCTTCTGGGCCACTCACCTCATACGGCTCCTTGGGACCCCTGCACTTCTCTATCTGGTAGAGCTGGGTCTTGTAGCACACACTGTCCTGGACGTCGGACTTCTACCAACAGAGGGAAGAAAAGCAGAGCTTAAGTCTGAGAAATGGAAACGTCCATTAAGCAGTCATTCATTTTTAAACCAGAGCTTGTCTGGGACAGTGCCAAGAATGGTCGGTAAGTCACGGCAAGGTGCAGTCTCATCCGAGGACGAAGCATGGAGGGGACTGGACTCAGAGTCTGGCGGCTGTTTTTATTATGGGCTCTGAGGCAAAGGGCTGGTGACCCTCCAGTCACTACCCACTGCTGGGCTTGGGTTCTTTCATCTGAGTAACAGCAATTGCTCTAGGCTGGAAAGCAGAAGCCAAACGGGTGAGCAGGCAAAACAACTCATCTTTTGGAAAGCACTGAATGGGGTCTAAATCTCACTTGTCTGCTTACTTTAGCACAGCATATCCCTCCAAAGGGAAGCCACCGCGATTCATCCTGTGCCTTAAGGAAGAAGATGGATAACTGCACCTAAGATGATAAAGGTGGAATTTTGTCTGGAGACAGAGAAAATGAAGTGACTAATTAACTAATCAATCAATCACTATGAAAGTGGAGAAGGCAGAAGAATGATGGCATGGATTAGGGGTGGGAAGACAATCAAGAGTGCTCTTACAGACTCTCTAGCTTCCTCGTTTTAAAAAGAGGAAGCCAAGAGAAAATAAAGAAAAGGCAAAATAATTAAGGTATCATATTCTACTTTTTTAGTCCAGTGGATTAGATTTAAAAAATTATATGTGGGTGGTTAGTAATTGGCTGATAAGGTTAGTAACCAGGATGGTGCGTACGGTGCAATTAAATTAGCCACCTCTGGAAATCTCCGAGCAGGCCAGCCGTAGTTGTCTGTGGAGATTAATTCACTTTGGATTAAAAACAGCCACTTGACTACAGTTTGGATTATCAGACCAGGCATGCCCTACAACTGAAGGGTTAAATGTGAAACCAACACAAAAAAATGAAAACCTTCTCCTGTTTGAACTGTCAGCTGAGTTTCCAGGGAATGTTCTCAGCAGACAAAACCATGCCCAGCAACACCTGACACTCCAAGTCTAGACAAAGCAGAGGGACAGACGCGTAGCAAAAAGCTAAACACCCAAACGAATCAAGGGCTTTCTGCAAAACAGCTTTCTTGATTCAGATGGACCATGTAATTGTTTCACAAGTGCACAAATGACCAAATTTTTTTTATCTGAAAAATGTGAAAGTAGCCACAGGAAACTATTTTAAAAATGAACACCTCTCCCATCTTACTTGGTAAAGCACTCAAAAACCAGAATGTTTGGATCTGTTAACTTAGGAAAGCAGCAGTCATTCCGTAAAAGATGAAATCATGAACCTTATAATATGGCTAGTTTCATGAAAATACTTCTTGATTTTTGAATAACACTGTCTCTTAAAAAAGAAAATCAATGTGTTAACTCTTCTCTTACTTGAGAACCATTTGAAAACTTCTGCCCTCTCTAGCATGGTGGTCTCCAAAGAGTATTACCGTGAGCCCTTAGGAGAGGAAAAAGTATACAGAGGGACGTAGATAATATGCACATTCAGCCATCAATCATAAGCAAGGACCACTGTACTAATATATCATCTGCATTATGAAATATGCAATAGGAATTTAAAAGGATAAGATAAAAGAAATTTGGAGCATATGATTCAGCTTCAGGCCCGTGTCTTTTAAATTGCTCATGATGACACTAGAGGAACACTGTGTGGTACAGAGATCTTTTTAATCTCTCCTTATCACCTAGTAAAATCCTAAATATAAAATAATAAACTATGGTATGACCTGTGAAAATTCATGTGCTAAAAGTTTGTTTCCCCACGTGGTCAAGTTAAGAGGTGGTGGAACCTTAAAGAGGCAGGGCCTAGTGCAAGATAATTAGGTCACTGGAGACTCTATCTTATGGAGTGAGGCAGTACTCTAGGAGCAGGCAGTTACAAAGTGAGGCCACCCAACACACTTGGCTTTTATCCATGTGGTCACTTCTCTTTCCTATTCTCTGCCATATTGTGATACAGCCAGGGAGTCCTTACCAGAGACCAAGCAGATGGAGCTGCCTAATCTTGAACATTGAGCTTCCAAAACCATGAACTAAATAAACACCTTTTCTTTATAAAGTTCCCAGCCTCGGGTAGTTTGTCACAGCAACAGAAAATGGACTGATACATGCACTATGTGTCAAAAGTCCTGTTTTTCTGGGTTTGACACCTCTCCTACAGTAGTTTTCCTATGAGTGATGCAACAACACTGAAATGCAACCTCAAAGCTACAAATCTATTCCCAGTGGAATAGATTCTCTGCTTACACAGAGCATATTTTACACCCATAAAACATCGTTCTCATTTTGAAATGCCTTTCACTGTAGAGAATGTTTCTTCTCTTTCTTTTGGTGGTTCATTAAAAAAAAAAAAATCCGTGGATAATTCCCTATGGAAGCAAAATCTAGCAACTATCTGAAGCTGAATCAGCTTGGAAACATCTGTACTTTCATCCAACTGTTCAACAAACCTTCCATAGAGCTCCTTCATATATCAAGCCATGTTTTCTAGCCATCTCCCAAATCTATCTGCTAATGAGACAAACTGATCCTCTTGCCTTATGGATAGTATTTTGGTCATTTGTGCCATGGCAGGGAGAATATGGATTCCCCAGCTGCAGATGGATTTTAATCTTTTGCTCTAATATTCAAAAAGGTTTCTAAACCTTGGAAGAATTTTGTGACATATTGGGCTATCATGTGACTTTCAATAGCACTGAGAAAGCTCTAAAAGTTTATTCTTACCATCTAGATTCTAAATGATGTCCCAACAGAGACAACTGCACTCTATCAGATCTCCAGGTGCCACATACACAGGATCAAGGTTATCCTTCATGAAAGCAAATATTCCATCAAATCTTAGATGGGCTTCCTACCAATTCTGAATTTCTTTACTGACCTCCTGTTAGATCTGGTCTGCACTAACCCAGCTGAATTGAAGCAGGGATAGTCTGGTATAGGATCTTTATTGTCTTAGATCCATTTTAGGTGTAGAATTAGTTTAAGTCATTGTCAACTTGGAAAGAGATGATTTAGTCAAAACTAGATGCCAAAGCACGTCAGCTCTCCTTCCCAGGCACAATATGAACTGCTTGTGGCCAGAATGGTACAGGACACCAAATGCACTTGACACATGACACCAGGCATGAACTTTCTGACACCCAGACTGCACTGAAGATAGGGGGTCAAGCTAGTGAAGCTCAATTTCATTCTTATTTTCTGGAGAAGTAAGTGTCACCACAGGCATCCCTCAGTGTCCTGGGGCAATAGGTTCCAGGACTCCCACCCCCACCCCCAGTGCATACAAAAGCTGCCAATGTTTATGTAAAACAAGGTAGAATTTGCATATAACCTATGCACACCCTCTTATTTACTTTGAATCTCTAGATTACTTGGGCTACCTACAAGATAAATGCTATGTAACTAGTTGTCATACTGTATTGTTTAGGGGAATAATGACAAGGAAAAAAATTTGTATGTGTTCAGTAGAATTTTCTCCACATACAGAGGGCTGTCATGGCTTTCTCAAATACCATGCTGTATGGATGAATGCCCAAGAGGATCCTCTCCCCAACTTTTATGACCAGAGAAGCCCTCAACAGCTCTAACCCGGGGAACCTAAATGGGGCAGAAGAAAAACAGGCAACTGAGAAGTTGAAAGAAAACAGGCTGGAACCCCTCACCATTCTGCCCAGGCTTAATTCTGCGCAAGAATCTTGGAAAAACATCTCAGGTTAAAAGCGCTACCTGAGAAGCAGGGTTTGCTACCCCTTTGTCCCTCCGTCTAGAAAACCAGCTTTGCATCAGGTGAAGTTAGTAGCTGGGATCAAGTGTCAGCAACTGGGCAACGCTGGACAGAAACAAACCTCCCCCAGGGTCCCACTTACCCCTGACAAATAGCGCTCGAGTTTCTTGTTTAAGAGGAAGTAGATGGCGAGGATGTGGCAGGCACGGTTGGACAGCACCGTGTTGATCACGTCACTGTTCTTGTAGCCCAGCTTCTCCGTCATGTGCAGCACCACGCTGGGGCTCAGGTCCTCCAGAGAAATCCTGCGAGGCACAGACACAAGCGGTCACCTCTCCACAGCGTGGCTCACAAACATGGCGGCACGGCAGGCCCCAAAGGCCCCCTGTGGACAATCAGGTCTATTCGTTCATTCATCCACCTGACTGTGAAAAATTCCATGCATCCAGGAAAGTGAAGGGACCAGTGTACAGACAGCCCTCCAGATCCAGGCCTTCCCCACCCGTGAGGTTCAACCAATACAGATGGAAAATATGTTTTAAATTTCTCTGTACTGAACGTGAACCAACATTTTTCTTGTGATGATTCCCTAAACAAAGGCAATATTGTAACTATTCACATAGCTTTTATGCTGTATTTGGTATTATAAGTAATCTACAGGTGTTTCAAATATGTAAGAGGATGTGCATAGGTTATATACAAAAACTATAGTATTTTACTGTGCGTAGGGATTTGAGCATCTGTTGATTTTTGGTGTCCCGAGGCAGGATCCTAGAACCAGTCCCCCAGATATAGGGGGATGATCATAATTGCCTCATGTCATACCATCACTTGGATGTAACAATTACCATTTCACTACACTTGCTTCATTCACTTTTTTTTTTTTTTTGGCCAAAGTATTTTAAATCACGGGCACCATAACATTGTATTTTTAAATCCTTCAGTGTATGTCTTTGAACCTCCCCTAGAATATCCCCTATAGAATCATGCTCCCTTAGTATCATTTTAATAATTCCTTGGTATCTTCTAATACCCAAATCACATTCAAATTCTCCAACTGCCTCCCAAGTCTCTTTACAAATAAACATTTTCCATAAAATGTATTTCTTGCCCGTGGGTGGAGCCCACACTCTGGTCTTTGGGATGGGAAATAAAGGTATTCAGAAGCTGGCCCACACCACGGTCAGGAGCCAGCGAAGGCTCACAAGTTCACAGCGGGGAACTTGGGGCTCAGCTGGGAAGTGGGGTGTTCTCAGAGGAAGACAAGCCGAAGCTTCATCACAGGTGTATTGTGAAAAACTCATTAAGTCAGAAGGTTTAAGAAATCCTGGGCATTTTACTTAATCACTCATTCACTCATCCACCCACCAAATCCCTGCCTCTTGGAGCTGATGTTCCAGTGGGAGAGAGAGAATGTAACTTGATTCAGTCCTCCTGAGGGTCCTGTGAGTAGATTCCATCATTATGCCCATTTTACAGAGAAGAAAACCAAAGCCCACATCAGTGAAGTAATTTTCCCAGAGTCACACAGGTGGAAAGAACAGCCCCAGAGTTATTGTTGGGAAAAGTATAAACGGCAGCCATACCCCAGAGAAAAACCCCAACATGGCGCCTAAGGACCTCTTCTTCCTACCTTCCTCTTTTCTGCAGTGGCGCGAAAAGTTCCTGCCTGTGTGAACTCTCCCACCGGCGCCAATTTCAAATCTCGCTGGCGGGGAACCTTACCCCCAATAAGAACTAATTCCTGGGCTCCGGAGCTGATATCTGGAAGAACTTGCCAATAAACGGGTTGCCTGCCATTTATCTAAGCCCTACCATCTCCTCCTTAGTTCTATATAAGCACACAGCTTTTTGCAATAAAATTGGAATTCTCCTGGCGAAGTGTCTTTGCGTGGGGAATTCTTTCAGTTATGACCTGGGCAGCCTGGCTGGGTCTGGTGGCCAAATCTCTACACTCACTGCCTCTCAACAACACACAGAATGGCTATAGAGCACAAGAAATCAGGCGGAGGGTCCTAAGGCACTGTGTGCAGGTAGTGTGGGGTGCATCGTCCTAAATCTCTCGAGAGACACAAAAAGGGCCCTCCGTGAGCAGAAGGCTAAAGCAAATGGCCGGAGAGCCCCATAACTGCCACCAGAGGGTCTGAAGACATTTCTGATGGAACCTCAGAGGAACCCCACAGTGCAACCTATAATTGTAAAAAGCAGGGGCCCCACTTGCCCAGTCCACATGGCCAGCTGGCACGGTGCGGAGGGTAAAACTGCCTCCTGACCATCATTTACCATCTGTAGGTGTGACCCACCTAAGCTCTCCTCTCACTAGATGGGAGTAGGTACTGCCTCATCCCAGACAAAAACAAAAAACAAAACAAAACAGGCCCAAAGAAAAATGAAACCCTTCTCCTCACTCCTGTTTGCTATAAAATCACAAACTCTAGGTAATGGCCAGGAGGGAAGTTGAAACGACTAGTTGTAAAAAAAAAAAAAAAGATATTAATAACATTAGTTCAAATATATAAAACTACTTGTGGTTGGCTAAACCACTCAACACGCAGGGTGACTGTTTGAAAATGCATGGTAGGGGCAGAGGGGGGTGTGGTCCTGCTCCTGGCCAATCAGATCACAGCGACACTTGCGTGGCTCTGCTCCTGGCCAATCCGACCGCATCCACACTCACACGGTCCCACCCTCTAGTCCAGCGCATGTTCCTGGGAGGTGGTGAGGCGCCACTGCCAGGCGAATGGGGGACAGTGTGGCGAGGGATGTTCTCGAGGCAGATACTCCATGGCTCCCTTTATATCAATTGTCTTCAAAAACAGGAGAGCCCTGCCAAAACAGGCTGTCAACAGTTTCTTGACTGCAAGTAATACATATTTAAAACATTTTCCAATAAATAATGTATATATTTGGCATTCTCCAATATTTGTTATTGAATTTGTATCATCTCTGAATGTTTGGATGACACAGAGAATAGCAAACCGTTCCAGAATGTGAGGTATAATTTAAACTAAGTACATCTCATTAAATCTGGTTTTATACCATTTTGGACTATTCTATATCACCCATCACCTCCTTTCCTCCCACCCATCTCCAGAGCCAAAGGAGAGGTGGGGAGCGGTCCAGGACCCTGTGGGGAGGCACCAAGAGGCAGCAAGGTGGGCTTAAAAAATGTCTGTGCTAGACCAAAGGTGCAACCAGGCTCCCCACAAACACGTATGGACTGATTGGCATGAATATTCATTATAAAAAAATTCACTTCCAGAGTTATTTTCCTCTTTCCTTTAAGAGATCAATTCAGAAGTCCAAATAACTTTATAGGAGAAGGTTTCACAGAAGAGTGATACAAAACCTGGGACCTTCCTTTCCTAAAGGAAAACACTGACAATGTCTAAAATAATCAAATCTGGGGCTAGGAATGTTGGGAAACTATAAACCATACTTTATAAATAGTCCTTCCTTTAATTGTATGTTCTTTCTCCTTTTATCTATGTGTTAGTAAAACAAGAAAAGTAAGTATCAAAAATATATTTTCGCCTTAAAGATAAACATTTTTCAAAATAAAGACTATAAATAACATGGACCTCCCCCAAACCGTTTGGAATTCTGGCTTCCTGTCTTAAAACTTGAGCACTGATTTGACTCTAGTATAGGATGAGTAATGGGCCTTACATAAACAGAAGACACTGAGCTGTGGGGGCAGGGGGTGGTTTATATATGAGATCTTAACCATGTTTACAACCTACCTAACCAATTACATGTTCCATCTCTGTGTTTCTGACCAAGTTCAAATGAAAAAAAAAATTAAAAATATCAATCTGGCAAAACCAGTATAGGAACTTGAACTTAAGTTTTAATCTACCAAATCCTGTTTGCAAATGTGAGAAAGCTCCAAAATAAGACACCACATCATGACTCTCTGTCAACAAAGATGTGGCCAACAAGGAGGAGGCTGGCTGGATTTCTAATACCAGCCCCACCCCTTCCACAGCTGAGGAGCTGGTGGATGGATTATGCTCATTTAGGTGGTGATTATATTAGCTTAATGGCTCATCTGGCTGCCACCAATGCCCCCTCCTTTAACAGAAAGCACACCTGAGTGCTGCTATCCATTGGTAATGAGGCCCGGCCCCTCAGCTCTGCTTTCTGTCTCACGTTAGGGTAATATTTCTGGTGTGTGTTTCAGATACTGGCCCAAATTGAGCAGGTGTTGGAAAACAGCAATCTATTTTCAGGTTCCCTTGGTAACCTAAGTAATCTAGACTTTGTCTAAATTACCGCCCATGAGCCAAATGCTAGAATTCTAGATGGCAACTGTGCAAAACCACCTCCTCCCTGACCACAGCAAGTGTAAGTTTGGCCAAGTAGTGTGGACAAAGTGGTGTGAAGGGGTCCACCCGCCCCCCTTCAGTTCTTCTAGACCTACTCAGCATTTCAGCTCTGATAAGACCTGAAGCGTGTTTTCAGAATTTTCTAGGCGTTTTGGAACTATGACCACAGAGGACACCTCCTTCCCTGCCCTGTCAGTCCCCCCTCGATCAGCGGTCCTCTGGTCCCCATGCAAGTGTGGCCAAATGTGCAGGCCTCCCTAGGTCTGAAAGAAGAAGAAGAGCGGTTCTCAGACCTGCAAGGTGTCGGGCCGGGTGGTCTCCAGGTCTGCTCTAAAGTAGCCGAGGTGAGGGTCCCCTCCCTCCCTTGCTCACATTGGTTAATACTATGTCAGATGAGTAGGAAAAAAAAGTGTCAGGACATGCTTTCTTGTACTTGTTCTCAAAACTGTAGTCAGCACCCAGCATGGAGAAGCCTGGGCCACACAAAATGCCTCTGAGTGTTCCTGGCTGTGGATCCCTGTCCATCACTCTCCTTAATAGGCCCTCCTCATGGATACTGACAGGTCAAGCCTGACAGGAAGTCCACAGGGAAACCCCGCAGGAAGCGAGTGACCCCTACCCCCTCTTCTTCCTGCCCCCCAGTGCATTAAGGGGAGGTCTCAGGTCTGCAAGAAACATCAAGGACAAAGAGGCCTCTGAGGGGTGGTTTGAAGGAAAGTTCCCCAGGAGTCTGCCTCATGTTGGCAGGAGAGCTCGGGGGTGGATCACACAGGCACACAGACACACAGACATGCACACACACACACACACACACACACAGACCCAGGCAGACACACACACACACACACACACACACACAAATATACACACGTCACAGTTTGTCTACATGGTCCCTTCATGGGAACTGAAAAGCAGCACCCCTCAGGGAAGACACAGGCCCTTAAAGAAAGGCTAGGAGAGGGGAGCACGGCCTGATTTCAGCCTCCACTTAACCCTCTGAACAACCACCCATGCTAGCCCCGTCTTCTTCCTCTTGTGCACCGAAAATGCGGCTCTGCTTTGAATCCTGTGCGACCTGCTGTCCAGAGGACTACCCAGGGCTTGAAGGACAGGGACTTCAGAGTCCCTGTGTGTGCACTAAATTACCTGTTGGGGTAGGTGACGTTGCAGGGCACTTTGCCTGTGTAATTCTCATTGAGCCAGCGATTCGCCAGTGCTTGCTGAATATTTGGCCTCTTCACGGGGTCTGGTTCCAGGAGAGAGCGCAGGAAATTGATGGCTCCTGGAAGACATTTGGCAAAGAACATGTTAGTTACAGGCTGAACGCAGATGCAGACACCATGAGAGTCACAGCAGGAGACCCACCAGCTCGCCTGTCCCTCCCAGGCAACTGCTGCTGGGATCTTTGTCTGTGTCTCCAGGGAGAGCTTTGACTCAATCATTCACAGAGTACGAGTTCCGCCCCACCTCCCCTCTGATAAAACCCCACTCAGAAGATGGGGTTTTATTTTATTTTATTATTATTATTTTTTGGTACCAAAGATTGAACCTAGGGGCACTTTACCACTAAGCCTCATCCCCAGCCTTTTTTGTATTTTATTTAGAGACAGGGTCTCGCTAAATTACTGAGGCTGGCTTCAAATTCGTGATTCTCCTGCCTCAGCCTCCCAAGCTGCTGGGATTACATGTACACACCACTGTGCCCGACCCAGATAGGGTTTTAAACCCCATTCCTTCTCTCTCTCTCTCTCTCTCTCTCTCTAAAAAGGGATGCAACTAGTACATTGGTATGTGACAGTGAGAACCAGTCTGGTTTCCCTAAGTTGTGTGCTTCCCAGCACAACCAGTGATCTCTTACTGTTGTTTAGAATAAACCAAGAAAGTGTGTATTTACACACTTGAAGGATGAAAGAAAGCAAAAAGAAAATGCCTGCTCTCCAGGCCAGTTACTCAACCCCAGAAGGAAGCCAGAGGGACAGGAGAGGCCTAATTAGACCCCAGACTTGGCCTTTACCATGGGGCAGGCACCCAGCTCTCAGAAGCCCAAGGAGGTTCTTTCTGGTCCTTTTTTTTTTTTTTTTAAATATTTATTTTGTAGTTATAGGTGAACACAAAATCTTTATTTTTATTTTTATGTGGTGCTGAGGATCGGTGCCTCACTCGTGGTAGGTGAGCGCTCTACCTCTGAGCCCCAGCCCCAGCCCCAGCCCAGGTCCTTTCTTTTAAACAGTTCTCCACGGCTGCTCACTTCTTCCCAGACTCTCTGAACAGATGACGCAGTACCCAGACTGGACAGAGGCCATACCCACCAAGTCAAGCTTTTCAGGCTGATGTGACACCAGAGAGCCACATGCTCTGGCTAAAGTGCTAAGTAAGCTCTGTAATGGCGACTCGCATCTTCAATTCCTAATTTGTGTACAGAGCTCCAGCAAGCACCACGCTGACCAGGCGGACTTCCTCCTTTTTGTGCATGGGCAGAGTGTATGCCAATAAAGTTTCTCCTTATGTTTTGGCCTCAAGAGTTTGCCGCAGTCACATTAGTCATGCCGAGCATGATGTGTGCGGACAGGATATGAAAAACTGTTGACAAAACTATAAAATCCCAACAACCCCTTTTCCTTCTATCGCAGGCAAAAGTCATCTTTTAAAATGCGCTGGGTCTGCCTTCACTGAACAGTCACAGAACACCTGCTATCTGCTGAGCTCTAGAGATCAGAAGCTAGTTCATCTCCAAGCAGAGCATTTGCATCCTTGAAGATTATAACAAGGGAGATAACTACATGACATAAATATATGCATATCAAGGTCACGGACTGCAAAACCGTTCAGCTTGAAAACAGGCAGGGTGTCCACCTGTGGTCAGAGAATGCCGGGGATCACTGCAACATAACGATGCTCTGACTTGCTTGAGTTCTGGGATTACGATATTTTCTTATTCTATATTTCTTATTTTAGGGAGCATTATTGTAATGTCTTGCAATATAAAAATAGTCTTTTATGTAGCCTTGTACATGATATCCAATTTCCAACATCCCAAATAGTAAATCCCAGAAAAATAATCTGAATTTACTTGGTCTCCAAATTTTTCTATCTTTTCCTCCAATGTTATTTTCCAGTTTTCTAAGAGGGCCCCACTTTGCAAGGAAAAGTCATTAAAAATTCTCATTTTCTTACCACCTTTATGTTTTCATTTTAATGCTGTTCTTAAAAATGTATTAAGGAATATTTAATGCCTGTAATCCCAGTGGCTTGGGAGGCTGAGGCAGGAGGATCACAAGTTCAAAGCCAGCCTCAGCAACAGCAAGGCACTAAGCGACTCAGTGAGACCCTGTCTCTAAATACAAAATAGGACTGGAGATGAGGCTCAGCAGTTGAGTGCCCCTGAGTTCAATCCCTGGTATCTCCCCCAAAATAAGGCCATCATGAGGGGCCACCTGTGATACAAGAATCAATTCAATGGAACTCTCTCTTGCTAGGTCATGCCCCAGGTGACTCCTCCAGGGGGGTTCCCAAGTAGCTAACAATGTCACCAGAAGGTCATGTCCCTTTAAGAATGAAGCAGGTAAGAACATATGTTAGACACCATAATAATCACGAGGAATGTTTAATGTCATAAAGGTGACAGCTGGATCTCCAAGTAAAATGTTCCTAAAATGTTCTTCAGTGCAAACAGCTCTCTAAAAGAAGAGGTTCCTTTCTTGGGACCTTCCATCTCCCTTCCCTTAGCACCCCTCCATTGCCCAGTCATTTGGATGTTAACCAGGGGCACCTACTGGTCAAAGGATCAAGATATGGGCTTGATGAAGGGAACCGGGGAGCTGTTGAGTAGGATGACTTCTGAGACATCTCTGTTGCTTGCCCTCAAAGGACCTGAACAACCCTCCCAGACTACGGCCGGGCCTTTGCAGAGTGTGATTAACCAGAAAAGCTAAGGATAAACTGGATGTGCGTGTTTGTTCTATTTTCACAACCAAGCGCTCTGCATCTTCACAAACTGCTGATGAGCCCAAGTAATTTTAGTTCAAATCTCTGCTGACGAATTTTATTCCCTTGGACGTCACAGACATTGCATTGCTATCCTAAAAGGACTTTGAGCACATCCTTCGACTTCTTTGGAGTCTGTGTTAGGTCTTGAATATCTCTAGGTCTCTGGGGCAAAAGGGATTAAAAATATTCCCCACCGTCCCAGAAAGCCACAGTGAGCCTGGCCTCACGCCACCTCTATCCCTTGTACCCTTCGTCTCTCCATTCAGGCTGGGAGAGTTGGGAAGAGCCACAGGGCTCCGTCACCCTCAACACAGCACAAGCCACATGCTGTTGTGGTGTGGAACCCTCTTTCCTTCTGGAGCCGTCACTGTGCCTAGGCAAAGGGCTGCGAGAGGGAGGAAGCCGTCAGACTCAGGAGTGACTCCAGTCGGACACAAGTGGAGCGGAGCCCCATCTCCAGGGCTGCTGCCCCCTCACCTCCCTGGAGAAGGGATTCTTTGAGTCTGACAGCCAAGTCTTCTTAGAAACCTTAACTAGCACGGGCTCACCCTCACCCATGCCAACACTTCTCCAGCTTCGCTTCGGTGATTCCATGGCACAGAACCCTCTAACTCTGACGTGACTCTTGGGCTGTATTGTAAATGCTACCTACAGCTGGGGTGCAACGATCAAAGAGCAAAGAGGCAAAATTTCTAAGCCGTGAAAGGCAGTCACTGCTCTATCATACACAAGGGCCAATGCGTGGGAAGAGGAAGTCATCTAGAAGAGAGAACTGGAAGGGCCCAGAAGCTTGAGTGTCCACTGAGGTGACAGAAATGAGGGGCAGGTTTCATGGACTTGCAAGGATAACAATGCTGATTCGACTCAGATTTCAAAAATTCTTTAAGCTGATTCTAAAAAGATGACGAGGATAAAATAGATATGATCATTACAACTGGGAGTGACAGAACTGTCAAATTAATAAAAATGTGTGTTACCAAGGCACGATCAAATTGACGTATTTTCAATCTGGATTGACATTACTCAAAGCACAAAGACCTACAAGCACTAGATACTAGTAAATCTTAGGGAGGGGAGGCATCTTATACTCAATAAAATAAGGAAATGAAAATAGCACAATACAGTGGCAAAATCTAGAAGCCAGGCAGGCAGATGTGATCCCCCCGAGACTCGGCTTCCTCGTTGGTAAATTGAGAATGATGGTACTTACCACAGAGGTTGAGTGGGGAAAAAAATGTGAAAAACATCTACGCACGGTTATTCCATAAACAGCAACTACTCTTTTTTAGGGTAAACTGGTCTTCCTGGAAGTTACAGGTACAGGTGAGCTGGGCTGGTTGGAAGGGAAAGGAGATAAACCAGGTGGGGTGCAACGGCTTGGAAAAACAGGGACGATGAGGACAGCAGCTGATGCCCAAAGCCCGAGTCCTTCAGTCCATAAACAATAGATGATGCCCGGGGCTACCTAGCAGCTGGTGCTGGACCCTTCTGCAAAGGGCCAGTTCCCAGCCCTGAGTAGTCAAATGAATGAGCAGGCTGTCTGCCCAGGCCACACATGCACTTTAAATCCAGAGGCAGCAGCATAGAGTCCCTGAGCATCAACCGTGGGCAAACCCTACACCTGACACCTGGCGTAGAGGATTAAGCCCTGGTTGAGTTCCTTATGTATACCAATAGTTTTAAAAGCAGAAAAGGGAAACCAGACTCCTTAACTGGAAAATCAGATCTAGAAATGCAATTCATGCTTGACAAGTCAAAAAAATAAAGTCCTGTAGAAACATGAGGCTCTTTAACAGGCACGCTCACAAGCTGTGCACAGGGTCCAAGTAAAAAGCTCTCTGCTCAAAGCAGGAGCCATGTGCAGTCACAAAGTGAGACACCAATTCCAGTGACCCTGAAAGCACTTGGAAAGGTTTCAATATTTCCTCTCTGCAATTACCTCTAGACTGTTTCTTAACATTTCAAAGTGTGCATTTTTTTTACTTTTTTAAAGAAAAATTTAATTTCCCAATAAAAAAAATACTTAGAAACCAGCCTTAGTAGGTGGGCAAGGGTATTGGGAGGGAAAACATGGCACGTCTCTGAAGTAATGAGACTGATTCTCTTGTGTTCTTAACCCACTTGCCTTTGTGTGGCTGCCCAGCCCAGGCCCATGATGAAAGTAGGCTGAACTGCCAGTCCTCCTGCCACAGCCTGTGTGTGTCTCACACTAAGGCACCTGGCAAATCTCTTTGGCTTCCCACCTTCAATACACATGGTACAGTGGCACTGTTCCACCTCATTTCCTAAGTGAAGTTATGTGCCATGCTTTAGAAAGCTAAGAGGTTTAAGTGGAAGGGACACACTGTAGGAGATTTCATTGCTGGTGAAATAGCTTTGGTGAAACACCTCTTTCCCTGCTTCCCTCTGCATGGACCAATAATCTTGGAATGGCAGCTGTTCCACTAGCCTGGGGCTATAGGAGGGCAGAGCCCTTCAATCTTTGATCCAACTCTTAACAGATATATAGCATGAGTGGAAATAAACCTTCATGATCTCAAGTCTCTAAGAACGGGAGTGGGAGATGATTGTTACTGAAGCTTAACCTGGCCTATCCTGACTAATACAGTGAGAAGGCAGCAGATCAGCAGTTCTCCATCTGCTCAGGCTCTCAGTGGGATTCAGAGTGAGCACCGCCTGCCTTTTCCAGGCATGCAGTGCAAACACATTGCTACTGTACTGTGTTATGGTCAAAGCAAGTTCCAAACCATCTGAGTCACTTCCAAATCACCCTGAGAGATGGCAATATTCGTTGACTATATAATGTTGCTATAAATGAAGGTTGCAAGAGGGAATACAAAATGGTGCAGCTACTCTGAACATGAGCGTGGCAGTTTTTTACAAAACTAAACATGTGCTTACTATCTTCTGACTCAAAAATTTCAGTTTTAGGCATTTGCTCCAGAGAAGTGAAATCATATCCATACAAACATCCGCATGTGAATGTTTACAGCAGCTTCCCTCATAACAGCCCCAAACTGTAAATGACCAATGGTCCTTCAGTGGGTGACTGTTACCAACCTTGATATATCTATGCCAGGGACACTACTCGGCATCAGAAAGAAACAAGGTCCTGACACATGCAACAACTTGGATGGACCTCAAAGGAATTATGCTTAGTGAACAAAAAGTGACATATGTATATACACGTACACACACACATATACACATTCATAAACACACGCACATATATTGCATTTTTGAAATGACAAAGTGACAGATATGGAGAACAGGACAGTGGTTGGCAGGGAGAACGGGAGGGAGGGAGGAGCAGTGACTATAGAGGGACCACACCAGGGATTCTTGAGATGGAACTGCGCTGTCTCTTCACTGTGGTGGCCATAATATGAACCTACCTCTGTGATGAAATTGCATAGAACTAACTACGCACCAACATGAACATGAAAGCCTGTGAAACCTGTGGAATCTGAATAAGGCCAATAGATTTTATCAATGTTAATTTCCTGGTAGTGATATCATGCTACCACTATCCAAGGTTCTGCCATTGGAGGAAACTGAATGAAGGCTATATGAACCTCTCCGTGTTATTCTTACAATTGTGAATCTGGAATAATGCCACAAAGAAAATTTCTTTTTAAATATTCTTATTAGTTGTTGATGGACCTTTACTTTATTTATTTATTTACATGCAGGGCTGAGAATCAAACACAGTGCCTCACACCACACATGCTAGGCACGCACTCTACCACTAAGCCACAAACTCAGCTCACACAAGGAAAAGTATTTTTTAGAAATCTTATTAATAAAAACTATCCCCTTTACTCTCTATCCCCTTATGCTGATTTTATGTTAAAGCACTTACGCTACCAAATATCGCAATTTAAATGTATGTGTGTGTGTGTGTGTATATATATATATGTATGTATGTTTATTTATTTATTTATTTATTTATTGCCCTTACTCATTGAAATCAGTATAAGTTCTATAAGGGCAGAGACTTTGTTTCTTGTGTTACTGGCACCTAGAACATGCCCAGCTCACAACTGGTGCATAATACATGTTCACAAAAAAAAAGTGAATCAATGAAATATGCACTGAATGAAGGAATGAGAATTCCCCATGGTGCTCTGCAGCACTTTCCAAATTTCTGAAAGCTGTAAAAGTACACATAATCATTCCTTCACCATTTTGCACATTTTCTACCTCTAAGAGTTAACAGCTCTCAAAGCAGAAATGTTTCTTTTCGAAGACAGAACTGGACCATATCTTCCCAAGGATGGAAGCCCTCCTTTACTAGCTTGCAACCTCCAGGGATTCCACCCTGCCTCACGAAGGTGACAGTGTGGCCTGAGTTCATGATTGCATACAAGAACTCACTTCAGGGCCGGGGTGCCACTCAGGGCTAGAGCACTCGCCTAGCCTAGACAAGGTCCTGGTTCAAGCCCCTGTATCACAAAAAAAAAAAAAAAAAAATCTTTTTAAAGGACCTTTGAGAACTCATTTCAGCTTTGATTCCACTGGGCAAGCATGAATTCAAGGTCAGCTTCATGGATGCTTTATAAACTCAAGAAAAAAAACAAAAACACCTAACAGTAGTAAAATAAATGCCATTTTAACCATGTATCACAGTTGAATTTTAAAAATTACTTTGTGGAGGGGGAGGGGTTGGGGGTGTCACAAGCAACCTCCCAATGAAGCTGTGTTGATTCCAAGGGAACAATTAAAGGATCACCAAAGCCAAGCTTAGGTCAGGAACTTGATACGAACTTTGAACCAAACAAAAGAACAATTTGTCCTAACTCACAGGCTCAGAAACCAAACCTTAATATGAACTGTTTACAGAAATGTGAACCAGCCAAAGTCTGAGAGTACTTTTCTAACACACCTGATGAGTCAGTCTAATGAAGTCACTGAACCCATCCACATACATTAAGAGCTTTTGAACAGGCTCAAAAACTCCCAAAACAAAACAACGTGACTGAAACCAAGAACAGACTGTGGAAAACATAATAGAAATGGGACGATGACAGACCCTCTTCTTCAAGCCAACGTGATGACATGGAGAGATTTAAAACAACGAAGCCTGAAATTATTTTCCAAGTGGAGAACAGAAGATTCTTGGATATGTGTGTCTTGTTTAGAAGGAAGGAGTTAGGGCTTTGGAATTCTAACAGAAATGGAGAGGATACAGGTGAGATGAGAAGAGGAGCTGCTCAGAGAGGGGAACCCCAGCCTCCCCTGGAGACTAAACAGTGGGAAGACACTTACACTCCCCGGACAGC
This sequence comes from Marmota marmota marmota, assembly GCF_001458135.2. Taxonomy (NCBI): domain Eukaryota; kingdom Metazoa; phylum Chordata; class Mammalia; order Rodentia; family Sciuridae; genus Marmota; species Marmota marmota. Next base: position 52,475,391 of record NW_025999968.1, on the reverse strand, counting down.
CATGACAGCATCCCTGCAAGACAAAATGCTGCTTCACCAATGGACCCAGGCCAGTCAGAACCAAGGTCCTGCAACCCTGAATCCAGAGCTGCAGGTGAGTTACCTGTGGAGAGCTGGGTGGGGAGGGGGTTCATCTCCTTGTCCACCATCTTCTGGTACAAAGCCCTCAGGCTGAACGGCTCCACCGTGAAAGGCAGGGTCCCCGTCAACATGGCGTACATGTTCACACCTCTGAAAAGAGACACCAAAGCGTGAGGCCAGGGCGAGGCCCCAGGTGAGGAGGACAAAGAGGACACAGGCTTAGTCCATGATGTTACTTCCATGATGTTAGTTTCTATGATGTTACTTCCACAGTTCTCTTTCCCGGTCATCTTTCTAGAACCCGCAGCACCATGTCAAAGCACCCACACTGAAGGGCTCTGGGGAGGTCAGGACTCCAGAGATGAACAGGAGCATAAAGAACTTCCAGATCTGCCTCCTCAGGAGGGGAAACCACATCCCTCTCTACTCTCTGACATGAATGGGTTGAGCATCCCTAATGGGAACCCCCTCCCAAATTCTCCAAACTCAGAAACTTTACCGAGCCCCAATTTGCCACCATAGTGGAAACCCTACCTCTGATCTCATGTGACAGGTCAATCAGAACACAGGTTCACTACACGTGTGGCATAGTTACCTTCAGTGGACATGAAACATCCATTCAGTGATTCGACTTGGGCCTTATCCCCCACATATCTCATTATGTACATGCAAAGATTCTAAAATCTGGAAAATATCCCAAATCCCCAAAATTCAGGTCTCAAGCATTTCAGAAGTGGTCCTGCCACGATGCAGTTGTCCAAGTGTGGTTTACAAGGTGGAATCTACAAGTGGCCAGGCAGACCAAAACATCCGGGCAAGACCTGCCTGTGAGCACCCAGATCCATGAGCTCACCAGGTTACCAACCAGGCCTTTGAAACCAGGTTAACAATCAGCCCTTGGAAAACCAGTGCGTTGCTCTTCTCTTGAATTTTTCTTTGGTTTCTCACTAGAGGAAACTCCTTTCCACCCCCATTCTTATTTTATTCCTTATTGTGAGACCCTGTCACCCAGCGCTGGCCCAAAACCTCAGCTACAGTTAAAATACCTTCTGAGTAGGCTTAACTGCTGATATCCACAGCCAATCTAGAGAACAGCAACATCTTCTCAGAGGGTTTCTATCTTCCTGATGTGCAAGCCGAATATCATTTTGATGAGATTTCCTGAAGGGGATGAAATGCCTGCCTGCCAAGAGGTCTCCACCGTTCAAAAGCACCCAGGGGAGTATGTTTTAAAAACAGGCAGTAGGATTGCCAGTCAAAACAAATCCGATGAGACTGATTGAAATTAAGACCCTTGAGGCCTAATTCCACAGAGGCGCCTCTGAATTATGGCATTCCAGATAATGACAGGTACCGGAGCCCACGGGCTCTGACTGGAAATCATTCTCAAATTTCAGACACACAGTAAAAGGCAGTTCCTGCTCTGAACTCACAGCGGAGTGAGGGAGACAGTTACACAAATGTTCATTCCTCAAATTCCTGCCGGATGCCTCTCTGCCCACACAGGGTTATAGGTACCCAAGAAGGATGTCGCCATCTTGGATTTGGGGCTGGGGAGAAGCAGGCACTTGGATACACAAATAAATAAGCACATCCTTTCAAGTGCACAGGAAATAAGAAAATGCTGAACTGAGCTGCTTTTGACGGCCACTAGCAGTAGTTCAAGGAAGGGAGAGGAAGGATAGACCCACAGGCACCGGAAGACAGGGAGGCCTCCCGGGTGGTGAGTACCGAGGGTATGAGCTTCTATTTGTAAATATCTCTGGCTGCTTGGAGGTGAAGAGGGGGAGAGGAATGGCATAAATCAAGAAATGGAGATGAGAACAGACAAGGCAGCCATTTACAGCAGCAATTCTCACTGTGGGTTCAACGAATCTCACTGCTCAGGATATGCACAGATGCGAAATGAACACAAATGAGGGCCAAAGTGGGGAGTAGCCCTCTCCTGTAAATGGATTAAAGGGGTTCAGAATGGGGAGCAGGAGACTGGCCGCAGAGGCAGTGAATCACCATTGATGTCGGAATGAAAACAATGGCACAGAATAGACAGAGAAAGCAAATCAGCAGCATCTGAAGGGGACACGCAAAACCGCCATCATGAGACACCAGCTACGGTGGCCACAGAGGGACAACGGAGGAGGCTGAGAGAGCAATTTTGGGGGTGGAGGGAAGGAGCGTTAGGGTTGGAAACACGTTCGAGAACCTACTATACAATAAGATAGGTTTGAGATAAAACCAAACACCTTTACCTTGAAGGATTTTTGGAGATTTTGGTAAGAGAAAAAACTTAGCAGAAAAATTCTAAAATTTATAAATATGAAGAGGCTTTAATGGATGTAACCCTCTAGCACATCCCAGAAAGTTGATGGGAAGCACTGAACAGCCTCAAGGGCGAGCACGCACCCTCCCTAAGGCATCCTGATCCACTTAGGACAGCTCTGCAGGAGGAAGGGCTTCCAACACTAGGCCACCATGCTTCAGTTCTGGAACAAGATCAGCTGCTCTTCCGTGGTCAGCACTTGACACGTTTGAAAGCTGGAATCAGGACCTCCCCACCCCAGGCCCTTTGCCTGTGCTTCATGTGCCATGGCTTAGAGTCCCATCCACAATCTGGCTCTCTGCCCTGAAAACACACCAGCTGGTTCATGTACTTAATGAATTTTAAAGTTTTCATGCTGTAGAACAAATTCCTAATATGGAAACAGAATTTGATTGAATTGAACTTAAGGGCAAAAAATAAAAGTAAAATAGAAATGTTTTTAAAGGATTCTACCCCTGCTCACTTGCGTGCATCTCGTCTCCAACCTTCACACTAAAGCTAAAGAGGCTGGTGGTACTTAGATCAGTGTCTTATAATGTCCCACCCATGCAGTGCTTCTGAAATTGAGGTACACAGGCATGTTCTCTGGGGTTCAACAGTTCTCATTTTGATTTTCTTTTTGATGATGTACACGTGCGCGTACACACACACACACACACACACACACCCCCAAACATTTTGTAAACCAGAACCAGGGCACCAACAGGACTATCACATAACCAAGACCCTCCCCTGTACACAGAATTTCAGTGCTGCTTTGGCAAGGCTGTTTAAAGATGCACAATTTTACCAAAACATATCCCTTTCATGGTCACAGCCTAATGGGAACAGAGCAGAAGTGAGGCTTCTGAGCTTACATCTGTGGAAAAGATATATATTCCTGGCAGCTGGAACAGTGCAGTGGTTCCCAAAGGGTGTCCCCCACTTCTGCAGCATCAGCAAGAGCTTGTGGTGTAACCTCCCAAGTGCTTCTGTTGCACACTCAGGTTTGAAAGCCATCGGAAGTTGAAAAGTGGTGGAGAGCTGAGGCCAGCAGGGAGACTGCACTCAACAACTCAGCACCGCGGACCATCCACCACTGCGTCTCATTAGTGTTGCTTATTTGGAAAACTTGGGGGTTCTTTTAGTCCGAGTCATATTTAACTTGTAAATTTTGGTTTGGGCAGAGGAGTTTGATTCTGGATTCATGAACTTGTAAGTAACATTTAAATAAAAATAACCTAAGTCGACAGGTGAGGTGATCAAGAACATCATTCCTTTAAAAAGAGAGTGTGCACTACTCAAGTTTGAAGACCTTTTATATGCCCTTTTGTCTTTAGGGGTCACGTGACTTCCTGTCATGGGTGGAGTGGATCCAACCTGCAGGATGCTGCGGCCATGGGGCAGGAACCCAATTGAAGGGGTTTGGGGAGTATATGGGGCCTGCTCTAAAGCTCCATGAAAGTTTCTTTAAGGAGACCTGGAGGTGCCAAACTGCTTGCCTCCTTGTCACTGAACGGCTTCTAAAGATGACTGAATCTCCAGTCATTGCCTACAACAGTTGTCTTTGCCTCTCTGTTGTCTGGCTTGGGCCACAGTTAAAGGTGACAGATGCTGTCTTAAAAGATGGTTCCAGGAAGCTCCAACCAGGGTCCAGCAAGTGGTTTCTACAGAAACACTTGATTACCAAATTGACACCAGAATTCTACTTCTCTTAGAGGAGTCAATCATCACCAATCCTTAGAAAGAACTTTCTTATCCCAGAGTCTTTCATTTAAAATACGGGAATAACAATGGCACCTACCTCCCAGGTCAAATGGAGGTCAAACAAAGGAAACCACAGAGAGAACCAAACGCTGAGCCTGGTAAAAATTAAGTGCTCAGTACATGTGATCTGTGGCTTCATTTTTAAAAAAATCTTTAAAAAAACAACAGGAAACATTATATTTGTGTCCTGTAGCCAAATAATAATGGAAACCTACATTAGTAGTCAGAAAGCTCTAGATGTCAAAAAGGAAACCACCAGACTGGGCATCAGAATTCCTCTCCCCTGGAGAGTTTCAAACATGTTTCATGTCTGGATGAAGAGAAATGTAGTCCCTTTGACGTTTGACAAGTGTGCAGAATACCAAGGGGAAACATGGAATGCAGTTGATAAACCTCTGTAATCCCATGGAATTAGGAGGAGTTTCCAAACATGTTCAGAATTTCCTGACGGGTCTTTGAAGTATGGCTCAGGGGCTTCCTAGGTTCTCTGTGGCAGACATGGGACTCCTAAGAATCGAAGATAGTTTTGAAGAAAGGGAATAATTAGAGACAGGAATGAGGGAGATCAACCAGCTAATACTACTAGCATGTTTCCAAGCAGAAAGAAATATGGGTGAGTCATTGTTGGATGGGAAAAAACCCAAAGGAGACTGGACAGTGGAATCCTCTGATGTTGAAGGAGAAAGAGTGAGGTTAAGGGACTGAAGGAAGGAAAGGGGCCCCATGAAGCACAAATGTGGAATATTTGAAGTTAAGTCAGAAGCTACATGGTGGTCCTGGTGTTTAGTCGAGACACAAAGACATTTCCTGAAGGAAAATCTGGGGTAAAACTGCCATCCCAGAGAGGAAAGACATAGACTCGCTGCTCCCTGGATAAGCCTCCAGAAACTGTACCAAGATGCAAGGGACAGAGCAACTGGCAGCACTGTACTGGAAGGAACAGATCCCGTGTCCCCACAGGGCACACAGAAAGGAGTCTCGACAACCACCCAGAGAGAGCTGGAGCACAGCTAAGAGAAGCTCCCAGATACAGACACCTTGCTTCTGTGAGTCTTCCAGGAAGGAACCTCCTTGGAAAATTGAGAATATATTCCACCTGAAAGCAATATCCTTCCATTCTTCACTATCAATTTTCAATAATACAACTTTCAATTTAAGGTCTTATAAGAAGAAGAGGAACAGATCCATCTCTTTAGATAATCTCACTCTTCAATCCTGCTCCATAAATGCTCTATGGATTTTCTTGTGGGTTTCGAGACTTGTGTCTCCATTTCCTATCCCCCTTCACCTCTTCTATTTGAAATGCACATGTGAGCTGCAAAAAGGGAGGGGAGGCTGGGGTTTTATAACTTTGAAAGCTCAAAAGCTTTCAGACTTTTTATAACTTTTAAAAGTCAAAAGCCCTGAACTTTCCAAAAGCAGCATAAGTCTCTTTCCACCTCCTTCTCCATCCGTCCTTCATTTTGAGGGAGTGTGAGGGGAGGAAAAAATCCTTCTACACCTGATTCCTGCTAATAGCTGATGGTATCTGATAGTACTTTTACCAAGCACTGAGTCTGAGGCCTGAAATAAATTCTCTCACTCTGCATCCTGGGTGTCCAGTTCTCATGGAGATGGGAGACCTGGGAACAAACAAGATGGCGCCTCTCGGTCAATGTATCTACTCAAAGACGCGGGAGACTGGCAGAGATTTTTTTCTCACTCAGCGAAAATAAATTCAGTAATCGAAGGAGGTGACTTGGGTGTGACATGCATGACTCTCCATGAGGCACTCTGCCTTCACACAATGCTCTATCCATTCCAGAAACCCCCCAGGACAGCAAAGAGCAGCTCCAATGTATGAAAGGTTGCAGTCTCCATTCTTTGGGACAGAATTCTGACAGTCCAATGTCTTTACCCTAAGAGGCTCACAGATATTCTTAAACAAGCCTTGTCATATTCTAAACAAAAAGTTAATTTTGATTCTTTTCAACCAAAAAGTATATCTGCATTAAAATTTTTTTAAATTAGCATATATACCATTCTAGAAAAAGATCAATTAGCAACAGTAAAGATTTGATGCACCAGTATGAAAATCTTGGTTTTGTGGGTAAAGTCTCAAAGTTCAATGGAGATTTTAGATTGTGTGTGTGTGTATGTGTGTGTGTGTGTATGTGTGTGTGTGTGTGTTTTATTTATCCGAAGTAAAGGAAAAAAGTGAGTAATTTTAAGGATATTTTTTATGGTCCTGAAAATAATGGAAAACCTCTAAGGAAGAGCACATTTCCATTTCCCCAGTTAACTCCTGTTTCACTAGAAGTGTTCCAGGGACCCTACGTGTGGGAAAGAGCTTCCCGAGGTTCCCTGGCATAGCAGGCTGGTTTTCCTCCTGAGTCAGTGTTCCACTTAGGTCTTAGAATAAGTCCCTGTCAGCTACTAGAATCTAAAACCTCTGTACAGGGGAATTTTGATCTTGGAAGGGAACTCTTCATTCTGTTGTTGTTTCAGAGCAATGAAAAGAGAAGATATTTCATAACAACGGTGTCTAATCCAGGGAGAAAATTGGCTCCATTTTTGCTTTTGTCTTAAATAGGCTTTTAAATTAAATTCTCTTTGGGTTTTCCATTTGCAATTCTGTCGGCAAAGCTGTGGGCACCAAATGGTAAGCCTTACCTGTATCTCAGACACAATACCCTAAGGCAGTGGAAAATCAATCTCTTAAAGAAGCTCTGAAGTCCTGATTGTCACCAAGATGAAGCGCTCTGGTAGTTGGATGTCCCGTAACCTCTTGGCCTGTGCACACGCTGTACCCCCTACTTGGAAGGCATCCTCTCTCCTTCTCCACCTGGCCAGCTCCACTCATCCCGCAAAGGCAGATGAAGCCTCCTCTGATGCTTTCTTGACTTATCCCAGAGGTACACCTGTGTTTGCTCCTCTGCTCCACCTGACACACTGTATTTGTATACAGTTAAGACTCACAAGCAAGTAGCTACCTCAGATAGCTTGGATGATATTATGGCTTGAATAAATGTCCCCCAAATGTCCATATGCTAAACATTTGGTCCCCAGGGTGGTATTATTGGGAGGTGACCTTGAGGAGGTACTAATGTCATTGCGGGTACATCCTTGAAGAAGACTGTGAGACTCTGTCCCTTCCTCTTTTCTCTTTGCTCCCTGGCTTATGACGTCAGCAGTCTTGCTCTGCCACATGCGCCCACAGTAATCTGCTGCATCGCTACTGCCCAAAGCAACAGAGCCCATTAATCATAGCCTGGAGCCTCCAAAAGTGTGAGCCGAAATTAACCTTTCCTCTTTATAAGTTAATGATCTCAGATATTTTGTTATAGTATAAAAAGCTGACTAACATAGGCTGCTATAACAAAATGCCACAGGTTGGCTGGCTCAAACAACAGACATCTGTTTTCTCACAATTCTGGAAGCTGTAAGCACAAGATCAGGGTACCAGTAAGGTTGGGCTCTGGAAAGAACCCTCTTCCTAGTCTGCTGGATTCTTGTGAGAATGATCTTCCTAGCTTTCTGTCCCCTCACAAGGCACAGAGAATACAAGCTCTCTGGTGTCTCTTATAAGGACTAATTCCATCATGGCGCCCCACCTTATGACCTCATCTAAACCTAATTAACTATGTAGGGCCCCATCTCCAATATCACCACATTGAGGGTTATGGGTTCAGTATATAAATTGGGAGTAGAGGGTACAACTCAGTTCATAGAGGTAGGTAAGTGTTTACAACGCAGGTGCACGTGCGCGTGCACACACCTACACACACACACCCCCCCACACACACATATGCAAAGCTACAGTTTTTGGCCACACCTCAACAAGGAGTGAGGTCTACCTCTCCTCCTGACTTAAAGCCTACTCATTCAACTGGCTTGGCCAAATGGGACATTAGCAAACATGAGAGATTCACCTGGAAAGGTCTCGTGCCCTTGAGTTTGCCCTCTCACATAAATGCAATTCTACATATTTTCTGCTTTCGTGTGTGCCTCCACGAACTGGAAAACCACATGGTATTTTGCCACTTGTCTAGGACTTTTGCATACACGACTGTATTTCACCAGGACTAAGAATGTGACCTCTTAGAGCTTTTTTGGGCACCTGCAGCTGTGCATTACCTTCTTGGAGGAAAAACAATGCAATAAAGCAGGGGAACTCGGAAATGTCCAGCTGCCCCAGGAGTGACCCCACCATGCCAGGAGCCAGGGTTGGGAGGGAAGTGAGCTGCTCCCTGGCTGGAAGCAACAGACCCCAGAGTGTCCAGGCATCTGGGTCTGGTATCATCTCTGTCCCTCTCAGCGGATGCCACCATTCCTTCTAGGTAGAGTCACTGTTTCTGCTTAATGGACAGAGACAGAGAAGGTGGCAAGGGGCCACGTGGGTTGGAAAGAGCCTTCACGGAGGAGCAGGCTGCTTTCTTTTAATCATGGGCCTGAAGCGGAGAAACACAGTGTCTGTGGTTACTAAAAATGAACTCTTTTCCCCGGTCAAGCCACCTGGCAGGAGGAGCAAGAACAAAGTCTGACCTTTCTGCCGCTGGAGCTTTTCATCTCCCGTCGTCTCCCTCCAGACAGATAACTGATTCACTTCCATGTCGCAGTGAGCGGAGGAGACAGAAGTCCCAGGCTGAGCACAAAGCCTGCTGTGCCTCTTGTCGGGAGGCCCAGCCTGGGGGCCTCCTGCGGCCCTTCCTCCTGCTCACATTCTAGACTTGGGGGAGATGCCTGCTTCACCTGACACAGTCTAGAAAAGGTCCCCTTCCTCAGGCTGAGCCTCTTCAGTCTGAGGATTAGAGACACACAGCAGGGACCGTCCCCTTAGGTCCTCTGCTCCCTAACCTACCAACCTCTCTTTCTCTTTGGTCATCAGGTCTCCCTGTCCCCAGTCACAGGACACCCTCGGAGCCTCTGCTGCAATCTCAGGTTCCCAGAGTCCCATCTATTTATTTACTCATTCACAAACTCTACCCTCCACCATCTTCTACTGAACATAAAGAGTTCCCCAACTGTTCCAGAACCGTCCCCTCTGACTGGCGGAGACAGACCTTCATTGTGAATCAGGAAATGACAGGCAGGGACAGGTGTGAAAGAGGAAATGAACAGGGTGAGGACAGCCCGGGGTCCTCCAGCAGGGTGCTGGAGAATGTGGCAGGGGGGGCTGTTGGATTATGGCTGGAATGCAGGGACAGGTGGGCCATTTGAAGAGCTAGGAACAGCAGATTAGGCACAGGAAATCGCAGGTGCAAACCCCAGAGGTGGACAAGGTGAAAGGGTGGTGGAGTGTCTGAGGAATCCTGGGTGGAGGGCGAGGTAGGGCTCAGAGAGGCCGGAGAAGCAGGCAGAAGTGAGATGAGGCTTTATGCTCAAAAAGTCACAGCTGGATCTTAAGTAGGACCTAAGTGGCTCGTGCAACCAGTGTGTGAGGTCCGTGAGTGCAGGACCTGGTTTTCTTCTCTCCCCAGCATCTTAACGAATTTAGGTAATGGCCATTCTGGCAGTTTATGCAGAAAAGACTGGAAGGAACAGAGAAGGAGAGCCAGGTTCCAAAGAATCACTGATGACATGTTCCAGAACCTTTCCTAAACACATTCTCAGCAAATACGAAAGAATTGTCTCATCGGAGAAGAACAGCAGAGACAGCAGGAGGGAGCACTGACTTGTACACGCTCCATCACTCACATGGACCAGACGTCGATTTTGGGGCCGTATTTCTTCCTGGCCAGCAGTTCTGGTGCGGCGTAGGCGGGGCTGCCACACTGCGTGCTGAATGGATCGGAGTAGCCCAGGATCCCCGCGCAGTTGCTCAAGCCAAAGTCTGCAAAGAGGAGAGGATAGAATCGCCTCTGCATTAGCAAAATGTGGACATGAGGAGGGAGGGGGGGAAGGAGGAAAATAATTGAATAAATAGCAGGAAAGGAAACAGTCTCTGAGGCTAACGTGTCATTTAGCATCCCACAAGGAAAGCCGGCAGCTGCACACCACAACCTCTGGATAAGGAGACTCAGGGCAAAGGAGCGTCAGGTGGCGGTTCCCTTGCTGAGCTGAACATTTTCCACCCTTCCTACCATAAAATCCAGATACAGTTCACAGCGTGTGGAACCAAAACATATTTCCAACAAGTCTTGTAAATGAGTCATCGGGGAAAGCAGAGGTGTGCTTTCTAGGACTAAGGCAGGAAGCGAGAACAGGCCGAGAGGCTGCAGTCCACGTTCTGGCTTCCGAGGGGCCAAGCGGGGGAAGGCTGGAGGAGGACGGGCTTTCTCTGGCTGGTCGTTGGCGTCACCCTCGGTGACATGCGATCCCGCCATTGACGGCTGACTTCAGCAGAATGTTTCATTTCATAAGTCTTTTTGCAAATTCCTCCCTAATGTATGTGGCACCTACAGGGATCTGAAGAGGGAAAAAAATGGAGCCAGCAATTGAGCCAGCGCTCCACGTTGGCTGGGAAAAGGATGCTGTCCAGATGTGATGCAAACTAGACCCAGTGACCTCAGGCATGGCTTTGTTCTTGGATGAGGTGGGGAACTGGGCCGAGCAGAGGCAAGCCCAGGGCATTTGAAGCAACTCTGGGTCTATTACGCCTTCTGAGCCTTGTTGACGTTTGATCTTCAAGACAGACAACTGCCAGGTAATTAGAGAGCTGTTAGTGTCCTGCCCTCGCCTGATCTTTCCTCAATCTTTGTTTTGATGTCAGAATTAAGATCACGGTTCCTCCTTTGAACTTCAGTGTAAATATTTCGGCCCTGCCCCCGAGACACAGCACTACAGGCTGCAGGGCTCCGCTGGAGACTGGCTCCGGGTCTGGAACAAAACCCTGGTACTTTCTCGACTGGCAACGAGTTTCATGCCTGTGTTCCCCCTACATGCCGCAACGTGCCTCCACCAGCAAAGAGCACGGTGATGAAGAAAGCCGTAGGAAGGCTCTGGAAAAGAGACTCAGCACAGGGGCGCCCACCAAGATCCCCCCACACTGTGAATCAAGATGACATGACTTAAAGGTCCCCCAGCTGCCACTGGATTCCACTGTGCAATGAACCAGCCTTTGTAGAAAGAACCCCATCCAATCAGGGCTCCAAAACCCTGTAAGGCCCTGAAGATCATCTCCTGGCTCCCTCAGAGGAAGAGCGTGCAACAGGAACTGGCCAAGGAGCCAACCAGGAAGGCTGCGTGTTTGAACACTTAGGTCTTTGGTTTCCTCTGGCTCCAGTTTGAGTTTTCTGTCTTATCCTCCTCCTGCTGCCTTTCTTTGCTCCCTTGGTCTTCCCACCCCCACCCACATCCTGCCCCACTTCCTTTTCCAGCAGCCCCAACAAACACCAGGAGACACCACAGACAGAAAAACCCCTCAGGAGGCACGGAGGGTCCCTAGGTTCCCATCTTAGGAGGAGCGGTCTATTACAAAGAACCTGATAGACCCTGTTTTCAGACCCTGGTGTCCTAGACTATAATATCTCTGAAACAGTAGAAGGGTGTTTTTCGTTTTGTTTTTGTTCTTTTATGGTTTTGGTTTAGTTTTGGGCACTGGGGATTGAATCTAGGGGCACCTTATTCCTGAACTACATCCCCAGCCCTTTTTATTTTTTATTTTGAGATGGGGTTAGTGCGGAAGCTAGCCTCAAACTTGCAATCCTCCTGTCTCAGCCTCCAGAGTTACTGGGATTACAGGCATGCACCACCACGCCAGGCAAGAAGGGTGAGTATTTTTCTAAGAAGAAAAATCATATCATATCGTGTTTAGCACTGGAGGATTCTTTCATTGCCAAAGGGCATCTACTATAGAAATACCACCACAGAATAAAGACGGTAGTCTTACTGGGGGTGACATTTTAAGGAAAGCTTCATGTACTGTTACATTAAAGGCCCAATCTCATCATAGGTGACTCAGAGAATCTCTCCCTAAATCTCAGAGATTAAAGCAAAAGCCTGGGTTTCTAATCAGCAGGGTTCCCGGAGCAAAAGGCTGCCTCCTTCATTCAGTTCACTTCTTAACACCCCTGATCTGGGGATATAAAAAAGGGTGGGAAAGACCAGATAAGAGACCAGAGCACCCTGCATTGTCCAGGCAAGTTAAAAGTCTGGCTTTATCTTAAGCAGTTTCAAGAAGATAAATTAGCAGAGGGTTTGGGGAGTAGAGGGAAGGAACAGAACCTGCCTTTTAAGTGACTTGTGTTGGTCTGGCTAAAAGTTGATTTAACTAAAATGCATTGCAGAGGAACAGCCAGCGTGTTTCACATTTGTAACTGAAATTATTAAAATTTTACACATATGCCTATAATTAGAATCGTGAAGCTAAAGAGAAGTCAGCCTCCCGGTAATGTCACCCAGGTCTGCCTCAATTAGATTTGGTAAATACATAAGCCAATTATCACTCGATTTCCTGAGAACTGCAAAATGAATCTCAAAAGAGCACCCGAGTGAATGCTGCTTTGAAATATGTACAAAACTGTTCCGAGCCGTGGCTCCCCATTTTAAGATTAAACTCACAAACACCAGGCTGCTTTTTTTTTTTTTTTTTTTTTTTGAAGGGGGAAAAGTCCTGATTAAATCAAATGCTACTCCTGATAATTCTAGTTAATTTGAAACATGGCTTAACTAGATTTATTTAAACCAAATTCTTTCAAAGAAAGAGAAACTTACTAACTACCAAGAGGAAATGATAATAGCTATAATCACCTTTGAAAAACAAGCAGGTAATTCCTTTGAAGGAAAGAGGTTCAAAGGGCTTTCAGACACAAAAAGGCAGCCGGGGAGACTTTGATCTGCATTGCCCAACCCAGAGGCAAGAAAATCCACAAGACCCTGGGCCTTCTTCCCTCAGGAGGGCGGAAGTACAGATTGTGCTAAACAGAATGCAATTCCCAGCTGCCCCAACGTCTCTTTCATTTTTAGGTGTTACGTCAGGGCTCTTTAGCTGATCATGGGAGAACTGGGAGCTAATGGAAGAGTTCTAACAGGGAGACCCAGTTTTCAAAGCCTCCTTTCTAGCCATCCTAGAATCCTGGCTTCTAACATCTGGTCATTCTTCCAAGCACTGGGCCTATTTCCTCCTGTTGAGCTGAATTAAGTTTGGCTTACAGCTTCCTGTGATCATATTTTAAGTTTGGCCTAAAGGCTTCCCGTAGATAGTGAGGTGTAACCTAAAGACGTGTAAACAAACCGCAACCTACTCTTCTACAAAGGAGCTGAGTCTGAGCCACTCACACGCCGCCAACTGTTCAAGCCATGTTCAGGTAAGACAGTTGCGAGCTCTGCAACCAATCAGGCTCTCATACCTCACTTCCATTTTTCTCTAGCTGTAAATACAACCATTTTGGGTTGGGACTGCTGCCCAGTCAAACAGATTACAAAAACAGACAGATGAGATCTGGAAAACCATATTCACTTTATTTTTGTTTATTCCAATGACCTGGAATACATGCTTAAGTTCCCATCCAGGGGTTGCCAGCGGAGAGGTGATACCTCTGAAGGATCCGAGTAAAGTAGTTCTTGGTCTCCAAAAAGCAACTCACTAAAACGGGAACTGCTGGCTCTGATTTAGGTACATAATTGCTTCATATTACTGTACAGGTTTCCTCTAAGAGGTTTTCTTATTCAGCCAATCTGCAAGCTACTTGTAAATGCATTTGCAATTTACGCTGATTGGTTCTTCCAGAAACATCAGAGCAACCTTCTAATCAATAAAAAGGTCTGTGCTTTTCAACATTGCTTATCCCACGGGGTGGTTTTTTTTGTCACATGGTCATCTAGGGCTATTATTTGAGGAGAAGAAAGAGGGGGCAAAGTGAAGGAAAGACACAGAACAAGCAGTGTTCAATTGGGATCTGGAAACTACCCACAGGTAGACTGCTCCTCACTTGGTTCACCAGCCTGGTGTCCGTGATGCCCAGCAGTGCCCAGTGGAAGTGACTCAATCTTTTACTGTAATCTAAATCCAGCATTTACCAAGCCTGTTTTCTTCACAATCTCTGCTGTTACAATAACTCTGTACTCTCACCTCCACATTTTCCAAAATACAGGTCAGCCTTCCAGAAAACCTTTTTAAAAATCTTCTTTCCTCCATTCCTTACCTCCCTCCAGGAGGGTCCTTTGTTCAGGGCTGAGGGTCCCCAAGAGCAGGATCAGAACAACATCCTGCAGACATTTGGCCTTGTCTTATTTCACTGTTTCTGTTTGGTCCTCAGGAAAATTAAATGCAATAATAAAACAACTTAACAAAGTGAAAATCCTTAGGATGGTTTATGAATCTGCTAAGAATAGATGCTTTCAAATGCTTTGGGGGAAAAAGGATCGGTTTCCTTTTAACTGTTAATCTCCTAATAATGGGTATATCCATCAACCGCTATCAATGGTGCTCAATCACCCAGCCAAGGGGGCTGGAGTCCCTGCAGCCTCTGCCTGCTTCTGTTGGAGCTGGCTGTGATCCCAAGGTATCTAACAAGTCATTTCAGTGATATATTTTGGAGAGTCTTGAGATGATTTTCAACATTTTCTTAACAAAAATCTTAGGTACAAAAATACCCAAATTCACAAAGTTCTATCGATCCTTCTCTTTCCTCTTAACATAAAGCTTTTTCAAGCCATTGGGGTAGGCGAAATTACTTGAGGTGGGAAAAGAGAAAACAGAGGAAAAAAGATGGTGCTAACATCTGGGTGCAAAAGTAAACAAGAGCAACCACACCGGCAAACCACCTGAACAAACAGACAAAAGTGCCTTGACTCTTCTAGAGAAGGAGCAACAGAGCAAATTCCCTTGTGGATCCTGAATTATGAACCAGTGCTGACCCACACTGTCCTGGAATCTCCTTGCAATTGGTACAGATTCTAATCATCCATCTGCACGGCCACCACTGTATCATGGGGCTTGGAGGCTTGGATAAAGATTATATCAAAAGAGAAGCAAGTTTCACCTCTGCTTATCTTGGAAATCCCTAGATTCAATGAAAAGTGGAATGAAACATGGCAAAGTCACAGGCTACATTTCTGAGCCAAACTAATTTCAATTTTTTAAAATTTTTTTTAGTTGTAGATGGACACAATATCTTTATTTTATTTACTTATTTTTTATGTGGTACTGAGGATCGAACCCAGTGCCTCATATGTGTGAGGCAAGCTCTCTACCACTGAGCTACAACCCCAGCCCCCTTTCAACTGTTTTCAAGATGCTTGCTTATTAATCTGAATAAAAATAACATTCATAAAAGTTCAGCTCCATCTCAATTTCAGAAGAGGCTGAACCTTGAATAATCCAAAGAAACACATGGCCAACAAATACTTATTTGGGACGATGAAATTCATTTTCACAACACAAATTACAGTATTTTTATCTTACTAATTATGTTTAAACTATTATTTAAATGAATTGTTGAATTACTATAAAATTAATTTTCATTTTCAAAACTATTATTAAATATTTTTAAACATAAAAGAAGGTAATCTAGAATTCTTACCTAAGGATTACACATAGAACATGGATAATTTTCAAAGTTGAGAATTCACAACACAACCCTTAAAAGATAATGTTGCTTAAAAAAAAAAAAAAAAAGCCATACCAATCAGCTTGATATTATTGTCTTCATCTAGAAGCAAATTTTCTATCTTCAAGTCTCTGAAATAAACAAAACCACACAATATTTCAGATAAGCATTTGAAATAGTGGAAAGACATTTTGCTTCTGAAGGGCAATGAACTGTTTTAGGGTCCCTTCCAACCAACCCATAAAGCTTTCTGCCAAAACTCACTCACTCAGGTAAATATTTATAAAACATGACACAATTCATTGCCACTGACTATAAACGCTAAAGGATTTCAGAGAAGCCAAGAGCATAAAAGAAATCATGAAGTTTCCAGAAGTAGGGCCTCAACTAGAACCTGGAAGCTAAATACAACCAGAATGAGTAGAAACCAGAACGCACCATTCCAGACACCATTCCAGACAGGGGCTATCTGAGCAGTCGGGAATAAAAATGTGGCTGTGGGTTTGTGACAGTGAGCAACCTTAGCCAGAGGCAGGAATAAATTTGGAGAAGCAGGTACATCATCATCATCATCATCATCATCATCATCATCATCACCACAATAATAAAAATAAAGATAGAAAGCTGACTTATCAGTATGACAACCGCCCTGATTACAGCCTAAGTGTCAGGACAAATTGGCAAGTGAAACTAGATTAATATTAATCTATTTAGCAAGTCAATATTATCACGGGGCAGAATAATGGAGTCCAGAGAGATCAGCGCTCTAATCCCTGGTGTTCTGCCTGAGGATATGTCAAACCTGACATGGTCAAAGGCAACTGAGTTTGCAGACAGAATAAAGATTGTTCATCAGAGCTGTGGCCCACACCTGTAATCCCAGCTATTGGGGAAACTGAGGCAGGAGGATTGCAAGTTCAAGGCCAGCCTCAGCAATTTAGCAAGACCCTGTCTCAAAATTAAAAAATGAAAAGGGCTGGGGATGTGGCTCAGTGGGTAAGGGCCTCTGGGTTCAATCCAGGTACAAAAAAAAAAAATCTATGTCAATTATAAACTCTGGCACCTTAAACTGTAGCCTACCAACTCAGACACACCCTGAATGTTAATGATGTAAGAATATTTTTCCCTTTCATAACACACGTACGCACACATTCTCTTTCCCCATTGTTTTGAAACAGTCCACTCTTGGTCCAGCTTTTGTTTTTACATTTGAATAGCGAGACAGGGGTGGTGGGGACTCCTTTTCTTCTTATCTCTGTTGTATGGAACTGAGTATCATAATCATGATAAAATGAAAATGGCAGCTGATATGAGGCTTCAATGTCTAGAAACCAAAGAGAATAGTAACTAGGGCTGTCTGTGGTAAACAGGACAAACGGTGTCCCATTTAATAGGGACAGTTGCTCAAAGGCCTGTCCCAGTACTGCCAGCTTATCCCACTTTAAAAGAGAAGCCAGATTTGTGGATTTGGTTTCAATTTTTAAATCTTGGCAACAAACTCACATTTAAAACAATAACAACACTATGTGAGCCAACCTCGCAGGCAAGATGTGGCCTGCCAAATACCAATTCCCAACCTTCACATGGGTAGAAGCTGAAGTTTTGAAAGGACTTGTGGTTGCCCAGGAAGAGGAGAAAGAATGAGAGAAAAGGACCAAGAACCACAGGTGACCTGGAGGGCAGGGCCATCCACAGTCAGGGAGGCAGGACAGTAGCTGGCCAGGCTGTTCTGGAAGGAGCCATCAAGGGTGGGATTTCAAGACAGGAGGAGGATTTAAGGAGTCAAATGGAGAAAAAAGCTAAGCTCTACAAAGTGTCCAAAGGATTTGAAATTGGAAGGCTGCCTTGGGTTGGATACGTGGATGAGAGGAAAGATCTCTGTTAAAAATGCCCGGCTCAGGATTATAATGGATTATTCCCATCTAAATGCACTCACAAGTGGAAAGGACTGTCTACTTCACCAGCTTCAAGGAAAACAGTACACAGTGTACATCGAAACCACGGCTGCCTTTAAAAGGTGTCACAAATGTCCAAATACAATGTGACCCAAATATAAAGTGACCCCTATTCCTTTTGCCAATAGGAAGACCTTGCCCCCTAGAATGTGGTGGAGGGTGGGTTGGAAAACAGAGATACATAATTTTAGGAATGGAATGAAATCATCAGGGGACTATTGCTATTATTTATGAAGCTACACCATCATATTTAGATTATCTGCTATTAGCAGAATTTAATTTTCAAAATACTATTTCCACATACCCTCATGTTTCATGAAATAATGTTATTCAAATTTGTCAAGGCAGAATAAAAGTGGCTCCCTCAGTCACTGGACGATGTTTCTGGTGGAAAGTGATCTTTCTCTTGACTAGAAGTTTGCAATAAAGCATTTCTGGAGTCTGAGTCTGATACACTTGCTAGAAATCTGATCCCAGTCCATAAACGGCCACTTAAATTTGATGTAAATGAACCACTCAGGGAAATGTTGTTATAGCAGGGTCTCAAACCGTTGCCCCCGTGAGGCCATACCTCTAGAAGCTGTGATTAAAGCCACCCAGCGCCTCTCTTCCTACCAGATTTCTCGGGTGACATCTAGAGCATCCAAAGTCATCAAAGAATCCAATCAAGGCCGATGTGTCTTCTCCAACTAGTACTGCATTATTAAGGAAAAAATAATTTCATAATAAAATAATATGAGAGCTGGACGTGGTGGCTCACGCCTGTAATCCCAGCAGTTTGGGAGGTTGAGGCAGGAGGATGGCCTTAGGAACTTAGTAAGACCCTAAGCAACTCAGCGAGACCCTGTCTCCAGTAAAATATTTAAAAAGGGTTGGGGATGTGGCTTGGTGGCTAAAAGCCCCAGGGTTCAATCTCTGGTACCAAATGAATGAATGAATTAATTAATTAATTAATAATATGAGAGGTTCATGAGCATGCTTCCTCTTTCCCAAAGATAATTAAGACATGATAGAAGCCTGGCTTCTACTCAAACAGTAACTTTAAAACACACACACACACACACACACACACACACACACACAGAGTGTCAGCCCAAACTGTAATTCTGTGAAAATTGATTATATAGCAGCAGCGCTGTTTAAGTCTGAAGAGAGACTACAGTGTGTTTTGAGTGAAATTTAACCTCTTTGCCTGGGAAGAACAGAAGGCACACTAAGTCACAAGGAAAAATTTGGTTCAAAACAAATAGGGAGGAGAAAAACATCTTAAAGAGAATAGGTAAACGCAAGTAATTGCCAAGAATAATAAAAGTCAGCTGGGTCATTCTGGGGCGGCAAAAAGTCCAGAGAACCAGAACAATGATCAGAAGAATGGTATGAATGGGAAACTCAAAAGAAGAGATAAGGCAGCAACAACAAGAAAAGCACCCATTTTTAAAATCCAGGAAAGGCCATAAACCAGGGGAGGATGTATAAAAACATGATTATTAGGCAAAAATGAGAAAAATAAAATCAGTTCAAAGCCACTACCTTCCCACTCGGCTTCCCAAAGTTACCAACCCCAACCCCTAGGATAAAGTGGAGAGAACAAGCCCGGGTAACCAGGGCACTTACCCAATCACACTGTGTCCAGGAGTCTAAGGTTTCCCATCACCTGTCTGACTGCCTGAGGCTAGTTTATGGGAAAGGGCAATCAGTGGGCGAGACCTGCCCCGTGAAAGAAGCACCGACCTGCCTCCTTTGCTTGCTTTATCTCCACCTCCACGACTACAAATGTTTTTAAGTAGCTTTTAGAAATTTTTCCCTTTTGTAAGAAATCCAGATGAAGAATGCTGTGGCTACCACGAGCTGCCCCTAGGTTGTCCACCGTGGGGCATCCTTAGTGCCTGAAGTTATTACCTGAGTCTCTTCAGCACAGTGGGCCACCCAGACCCTCTGCCCAGCTATTCAACAACGATCAAATGATCCCAAGGGATCACATAATAAGAGACATCTTGAATACAAAAGGAAGTTATTCATCATGTTTCGGTGTTAGTGTATTACAATATACCTTTAGAAAATACTAGCAGGACTCTATTATCCAGGAAACTGCTCCATCAGAAAACCTGCTGCGGTCCAAGTGGAAAGTGTGGTATTTCCTCTAGCTCCATCCCAAGGGCAAAATATTTGGCTCCGTTATGTGTCAGATCTGCTCTGTGGGACAGAAGGCAGGGATGGCAGACCAGTGCACGCTTGGTGATAGGAGCTGGGAGGAGCGCCCATGTCACACCAATCTTCCCATCAACCGCTCTGCAGAGGGGAGAGAGACCTAGGAGGCTCTTCCTTCAGTCTTGCAATCTGAAGAGTTCCTCCCCATGGGAGGTAAACGTGAAGCTCAGGGTGAATTTCTAACTGGAAACAAAGGGAAGGGCCCCAGGATGGATGAAAAATAGCTTTTTCTTGGCCCTACAGGCTTCAAAAGAGGAGCAAGTCATATTTCACTAAATACAACGTCCTCCGGGTTCATGCCTATTGCCACCAATGACAGGAGTCCCTTCTTCTTATGGTCCAGTCGTGTCCTGATATGTACGTATACCTTTTCCTTACTCATTCACCTGTTGATGGACGCCTAGGTTGATTCCCCAGCTGTGGCCAGTGCCACAGTAAACCCGGGAGTGCTGGCATCTCCTCGACGTGCTGATTTCCTTTCCTTAAATAAGCTAAATACTGCATGTCCACAAGCATTTGTGGAAGCTAAATAAGGTGACCTCATAGAAATACAAAGAATAGTAGCTACCAGGGAAGGGGCGGGGAAGGGGGAGAGAGAAAGACGAGTGATCAGGAACAAAGCCACAGTGAGATGTGAGGCTGGTGTTGCACAGCAGCGTGGGGCGACGCCAGTTAACAATAATTTGCGGCAGATTTAAAAATACCCAGAAGACAGGATTTTGAATTTTCTTACCACAGGAAATGAGAAACGTGGAGGTGACGGATATGGCAGTTACCCTCGTCTGGTCTTTCCACACTGCACACGTGTCCACACTGCACACTGCACCCCAATAAATAGGTACAATTATGTGCTGATTAAAAATCAATGTAAATAAAGAAAAATAAAGAACTTTTAAAACTTAAAAAGGGGGTGGGGCGGGCCACAGGAGAAGGTGGCTTCAGGAGGCAGGTCTGTAGGACAGCACTGGAGGGGACCAGGTGTCATCAGAAAAAGGAAAGTACCAGGGCACACAGAGGGAGAAGCCCCTGGAGCACCCCTCTGGGAAAGCACGAGGGAGCCCAGCAGGAAGAGGTGGCCAGACAGTGGACACCAGAACAGAAAAGGCTTCTGGCTCCTCTGCTAATTGGCGGGATTCGGGGAGAGATGCCCCTGGGAAGACCTAACATTGAGTTGAGGAATGTGGGGGGTCCAGAGATGCAGAGAGGACCCAAGGGCGGAGGGCTCTTCCACACCCACCCAGGCACCACCTAATCTTTGTCCCTTTGTTCTTTTGAAAGAACTAGCACCAACAGGTCACCACTAACCACTGGAAGTTCACCCACAGGCTGTTAGGTGACCTTCCTCTCTCCTCCACCCACCCAGCTCTGCCCACCTTTCTTTAAAGATGGTCATCTCAAAGGTTTGGAGAAAGGCCACCTTGACCTCCAGTGGTTGCCCTCCCGGGCGGACAGAGGGGTATAAGGGGATTCAGGGAAGACTCTTGCTGTAACCAACACCGGGTCCTGGTGGATCGTGCAGGGAGGCAGCTGCTCACATCCTGCAGAGCAGAGGCAGCCAGAGCTATGCTGGGGAGGGGAGCAGCTGGGGCGGAGAATGTGCACGTGTCTGCTGGGTACACACCTGAGTGTGTGAGTGCACACAGTAGGTGCAAGCCCACATTCATGTGGGTGTGCATGTCTGTGAGTGCACGTGTGGGAAGAGCATGAGTGTGCATGTGTGTGTGTGAGTGCACACATTTTGTAAATACACACGTGTGCTGCATGCATACATGCATGTTGGAATCATTTGTGGCAGTGTGGCAACACAGTGAATATGGTTTTTTGTGTGCGTGTGTGTGTGTGTGTGTGTGTGCGCGCGCGCACACGCGTTCATCACGCACATTTAAGACAGTGAGATGGGAATGAGTGAGATTTCTCCGGGGCCTTCGCATGCTGTGCCCAACCCAGCCATGAGGGTCAGGCCAGGCCCCCATCAAACAGGAGGCCTAGACTCAGGGACAAGAAGAGCCCAGGGAGCCACCAAAGTTGATACCCCAGATGAAAGTAAAGAAGTGAGTGACAGAACACCATGGCAGCAGCAAGGAGTCCAGGACCAGCGAGAAGACCTGGGGAGCAGTGCATCCCTGGAACCGGGGAGCAGAGCAGAGACCAAGAGCAAGACGCAGCAGCCTGGGGAAGTGAACAGACCAGCTTAGGCCGCCTCCTGGGCCTGGTCAGTGCACCCGCCCTGCGCAGGTCATCCAGACTCCTGAGTCCAATTATTCCTTGAAACATGGCATCATACCAGGGACCCCATGCCAGGCCATGGCGGAGGAAAAGGACGTCTGCCTACGTGTCCTTCCAGGAGGACATGAGCACCAATGGTGACAGGCGAGAGGCTGGTGGTCAGGGCTCTAGGATGACATGCACGAGGCCCCGGGCACCACGGGGGGGGG
>NW_025999968.1:52449594-52453150 GCF_001458135.2 Marmota marmota marmota | reverse complement strand
CCCGGCACCAGCAGGGGGGGGGGGGGGTGATTCTAGGATGAGGTGGGGAGGGAAGTCTCCAGAATAGAGGTAAAGAGGGATTAACTTGGCAATAAGCCAACTGGGCTGGGGGCACAGCCCTCAAGGGGCAGGTCCGAGGGGTGGGCCCACCGAGGGCTAGACCAAACACACAGATCACGTTTGGGTGGTGGGGGGCGAGTTTTGCCTGTGGGGAGGCTACAAGATGGATTTTTGGTTACAAACTAAGAATATAGCATTCAAGAAAAGCCTGTAACTCCCCAAAGCAGTAGACATTTAGTAGTGAATGAGAGGGATTTTTTAGGTCTTATCTTCAAAAGCACTGTATTACAACCAAGTGATTTGTAAATCTTTTATTTGTTTACCATTTGGTAAATTCTTGTGTTGGTAAAACACAAGCATGGACCTGATTTATTTATTCAAAGCAAAACCTTTATTTGGTTCCTAAAGTGTTCTAGAAACAAGTTCTGTTTATAAAATCAAAGTGCGAGTCACTAAAGAGATGCCACTCTGTAGACTGTGACCTGAAAAACAAACAATTGGCACTAAGTCAGTGAAAAAAACTCCCTTGAAATTCCAAGGAGAATATGGAATATTCCAGAAAGAACCTGGGTCTGCCTACCAGAAAGCCTCCATCCCTGTACCAACTCCGACACTGGCTGTATTTATTCGATTTTCCTTCCTTCATTTCACAAAGTCTTACCAGTGCCCACTGGCCTTGGCCCTGGGCTAAACAAAGGGCAGGAGACGACAACCAGGTTAGTATCACCTGAGAGATATTTAGAAGGCAATGGGAGGGTGCCCTGGGGGCACATGGCCAGGGCCCAGCCTGGAGGGCTTCCTGGAGAAGATGAGCTTGGAGCTGGAACCTGGAAGACAAGCAGAATTCAACCAACGAAGATGGCCAGGTGGGCAGAAGCAGAGGACGACTATGGGTCCTGGGAGCACCCAGGACTGGATCCATAATATTACACCTAACCCCACCCTTGCAGAGTCTGGGCTCGAGAACCAGCACCTCCAGATACGTGCTTGCTCTTAGCAGAAGGCCTAGGATCCCAAGCAGCTCCTGGATGTGAGCAGAAACTATTCCCCCCTCGTCTGCCTTCCCCAACCCTCCCTTTGTGGGGAGTGGGGGAGGCTCCTAAAAGTTAAAAAAAAAACTTCTTAATCCTCTCCCAGCACAGGTTATGCCTGCTCCTTGTCCTCCCAAGTATGGGGACCCTTTTCCAACATTGATGAATGAGTAAGGTCACAGCCCTGGGGGACGGTGGCGCTGACACACATCCAAGCAAGTCACCGGCTCCCTTTGATCAGAGGTCCCTTTCTCCTAGTCCGGAGGCGCCCTGGCTTGTCTCTTCCTGCTTAGGGACAAGGATATTGTATTACCCTGCAATGTTTTGTCTGTACAGTTTGATTGGACTTTGTCATTTCGAATGAACAGATGAATCTCAAATTAGCTCTTAGCAGAATCAGCGGGTCTTATTGATTCATGGTAAGAGTCAACTCTCTGTATACAATAGGCAAATCATCAGATCTGGGCATCCTGCCGGGAGAGCACGCTGGATGGGAAGGGAAAAATAAATAAACAAACTCTTTATATTGTAAACGTGTAGTATCTCGGGCAGTCCTGAAACTGGAGTCGTGAAGTTAGACCACGCTCTGCTCGTGTGAAAGTTCCTAAGAGCCCCCCAGAAGCAAAAGATGCAGACTCCAGACAAGTCCAGGTTCCTGTAAAGCTGGGAATCTGTTTTCATGCGGCTTAGTTTCCTTGTTTCCAAGTCTACCTGTAATAGTCACGTGACTTTTAAAGATGTGCTTCTTTTAAACGATATTGAGAACTTCTGGGTAGATAATTAAATATTTAGATTTAATGTCAGAAGAAATGAGGGCTCTGCTCGTATTAGGCTGATTAGGACCTAACAGCACACACAGTATCAGCCTAATCAAGAACTGAGTTTTAAAGCATCCTCTAACACTCAGAACCAAAAGCCTTTACGTGACTGCATTACGTAGCCAGAAAAAAACTCATTCCAAAGGGTTAGGGATGTGGCTTGGTTGGAGAGCATTTGCCTAGCATGCACAAGGCCCTGGGTTCCATCCCTGCCGCTGGAAAAACAAAAAACAAAACAAAACAAAAATCGTTCTAGCTCCTTTTGAATAATCCAATCTATTTGCTCAGAGATTTCCCCACCAGGGACTCCAGGGTTTCTCTGAAATGCTAGGCTCTCTTATTCATTTGAAAAATCTAACCTCAAAATAATTTATGAAATTCATTCCTCCTCTGCAGCACAAAGAAAATTCCCCATCACTGGAGAAGGCTACAGTAAAAAAATAAAAATAAAAAAATACCAGCAGCCAGCCAAATCACAATCTCCGATAGTCAAGATCTTCAGATGAAGCTACCCATGAATGTATCCTATGAAAACATTTTAATGCAATGTCTCAGCTACCTGATCACCTATGTTCAGGTGCTATACACACATTAACATGATTTCTACAGAGAAAAGCAAAGAAATCCTCCTAAATCTATATTTATCTAGATTCCAATCTCTTCTAACTTTGAAAGATCTGAGCCCTCACCATTATTGGATTATGAATATATTTCCAAGGAGAGAGAGTAAGAAGGAGAAGCTGGAGATGAAAGAAAAAGCGTCCTGTCTTTGCTATCAAAACATTATTAAATTCATTCCTTTGACATTCTGACAGTAATTGCACTGAGAAGGATTGGATTTTGTTAAAATTACTTTAAAAGGGTTGTTGAGAATTTCCTGCGGGAGAAAACCAGAGTGCAATGCCGGCTTTCACCTGGTTTTGCTTTGCTGTCCTCAACATCCTGAGAAACTCCTCTCCCATCTTATTTTTGACAGCACAAAACCCTTGGAAAAACACCCCAAGTCCCACAGAAAGCTCTGCCACTTGCCCCCCTGCTCCACCCCGCTTCTATTTTCTGCTGTGACCCACAGAGTCAATATTCCAGGCTGATTCGTTCATGAGGTTTCTGGCTTTGTCATCTTAATAAACAAAGACAGTGCCAGGCACCCTCACAACCATCATTTTCCTGATAATGGCAGAGC
This sequence comes from Marmota marmota marmota, assembly GCF_001458135.2. Taxonomy (NCBI): domain Eukaryota; kingdom Metazoa; phylum Chordata; class Mammalia; order Rodentia; family Sciuridae; genus Marmota; species Marmota marmota. The sequence continues at coordinate 52,450,058 of NW_025999968.1, read as the reverse complement.
CGTGACACCACAGGCCACAAGAGGGTATTGTGGGGAAGAGCCAAAAATAGTGTTCTTCACCTCCAGTTTCTGAGTGTTCCCTGCCTCGCTGATGGAAACACAAAGACTTGTAATAAAGCATGATGATACCATGACAGCCTGGGAGACTAAGAATATGTCTGTGAAGAGGGTCTCGCACCTCAGTGAGGAGGAAGTGACTAATGGGAACAGTGCCCGGCCAGGGCTGGCTCTGGAAAAGCCCCGAGCAATGGATATCCCCACAGCACCCCTGGGTTTAGACTCCCCAGGGCTCCCAAGGAGGAGACAGCCCTCTCCATCTGCAAAGCTCCTACAGAGCTCCTACAGAGAGCTCTATTAAGTAAAGGTCTCTAGCTGCTTCCCTCACTGATCAGAAAATGAATGACTTTTGGACAGAGAGAAGGTACCATTAGATATTCTATTTTTTTTTTTTTTTTTTTTTTTTT
>NW_025999968.1:52408209-52449569 GCF_001458135.2 Marmota marmota marmota | reverse complement strand
TCCGTCACTTGATCGAAGAATGCATGCATCGATTTGAAAATATTCTTACCTTTTTTTTTTTTTTTTGGTACTAGGGATTGAACTCAGGGGCACTCAAACACTGAGCCACATCCCCAGCCCTATTTTGTATTTAATTTAGAGACAAGGTCTCACTGAGTTGCTTAGTGCCTCACCAGTGCCGAGACTGGCTTTGAACTCGTGATCCTCCTGCCTCAGCCTCCTGAGGCGCTGGGATTATAGGAGTGCACCACCGTGCCCGGCTTAGATGTGCACTTTTAAAAAAATATGTGTTTCCTCAAAAGGCAAAACTGAGAATTGCCCAGCAATTCCACCCTAAGCATGTAATTCTCCAAAAGAAACAAGAGAAGTGAAAACATGTGTTCACCCAAAAACTTGTCCATAAACACTCATCTAAGCATGATTCATAACAGCCAAAAAAACTGGAATGACCCAAATGTCCATCAGTTGATGAAGAGATTCACAGACTGTGGTATATCCATATGGTGGAATGTTATTCAGCCATAAAAAGGAAGGAAGTACTGATACTTGATATGACAGAATCTGAAAACCATCATGCTAAGCAAAAGACCTTAATCCCAAAAGACCATATATTATATGATTCCATTTATATGAAAAATCCAGAATAGGCCGATCCATAGAGACATAAAGTAAACTAATGGTTGCCAAGGAATGGCACAAGGAAGCATGGGGAGTGTCTAATGGGAACAGGGTTTCTTTGTGGGGGTAATAAAATTATTCCCAAATTAGACTGTGGTAATGATTGAATAACTCTGGATACACTAAAAACGTTGGATTATACACTCTCATAAAGTAGATCTTAGAGGATGTGAGTTATATCTCCATTTAAAAATATTCAAATACGTGTGTGCATGCATACTTCATGCCATCAGCTGACTTTTTAAGTGAGAATTAATTAAACATGATTTTTTATTTTTATCTGTAATTATTGATTTTTCTCAATAATTACAATTATCATTGTAATTATTGATTATAATTCCATGAAGAAAGAACTATGCATTTATGGGTGGAGCCAACAGTTTCTTAGAAAATTTTTTAACTTTTTAAAATGTATTTTATTGTCAACGTAAGCACCCACAAGATTGCTAAGAACATCATTTCCATTCACTTTCTTGGAAGCCTCCTCCCCAGAGGGAACAAGTTGCTAGGCAAGTTCGATTTTCATAATTATTCGCAAGGTTGGTTTGATTTATGAGGAATACCCCTTGGTTTCAAGGGCAAGTCCATGATTTGGTGATTCAATTCAGTTGACTAAGACAACTATTGAGCAGCTACCATCTGAAAGCAAATAATACCGTGAAAGCCCTCTCCCTAGCTGAAAAATCATCTATCACTGAGTTTTCTTTCAGGCACCTCTATGGTTGGTCTCATGACTTCATAAATAACAAGAACAGCAGCTAACGTTTATACAGTACTAACCGTGCACCGAACACCATTCAAGCTCTTTCTACATAAGAACTCACTGACCACCACATCAATGGAAAGTGAAGTATTATTATTCTCATTTTACAGATGAAGAGACTGAAGTTCAGGGCGGTTAAATAATTTGTGCAAGGTCAAACAGCCATTCAAAGGCAGCGCCAGGATACAAGAAAAGGTACTCTGCCTTTGGACTCTCTTTGAACCCCGATACTGGCTTGAACTCAACTCATAAAACAATCCAATGGAAGAAAAATTGCAAAACAGGATGGGTCGCTTAGCATTTCTTGGAGCGTCCACTCAGCACAGATTCAGCCATCTCAGCCTCTCAGGGACCTTACCTGTGGACCACCCCAGCGCGGTGCAGGTGTTCCACTGCAGAGATGAGCTGCCGGATGTATCTGCGGGCCTCGGACTCCTCCAGCCGCTTCTTCTCGTAGATCTTGTGCATCAGGTTGCCGCCTGGGCACAGCTCCATGACCAGGTAGTAGCTGTTTTCTGTCTCTAAGATATCAAGGAGCTGGGTGATGTTGGGGTGGCGAATCATCTGCTGGATCTGCCCCTCTCGCCGCAGATTTTTGGTGACATAAGTGTCCTTTTTAGCTCTCTTCTTATCGATGACTTTTATGGCCACCTGAGGACAAACCAAGAGCTTGGGTGTTAAGAGACGCTGCGGGCAAAGGAGACTCCTCGACTACTCTCGGGATCTCTAGGGAAACACAAGCTACTTCTCTGCACCAGGAGAAACACTGGATCCCAAACCATCAGGACTGGGGTCCCGCTCATTGGGAAACACCTGCCTAGCAAGCGCAGCCCTGTGATCAATCAATTTAATTGATTAAATTTAATTTAATCAATTAAATGCCATCAAAGGGAAAAAAAGGAGATCATTGGGGGAAAAAAAGATCCATTTATTAAAGGAGAGAAGGGAATTTACTTAAGCAAACTTGAACGGTAGCCTGGAAGGATCAGGAAAGGGTTGATGTCAAATTTCGCTGTCTGCAGGGAGGGTATCAGGAGCTGAATACCAACTTCTGGAGCAAAGGTCCCCACTACTTCTCAGGACTCTCCATCATCCCCCTGGGTCTGGTTCCCCCCACTCCAGCCCACTTCAGAAACACCTAACTCTGCCCCCAGTTTCCAGTTCTAGGTGCAGTTAGGCAGCAGCAGGAGGTGCTGTCCAAGGATGCAGCTTTGGCCTCCTGGCCCTCTCTGAGCCCTGCACCCCCAGGCTGTCCCTGGCCTCCCACACTGACCTCTCTCCCTTAGTGAGTCACTAAGGTGAACCCACGCCCAGTCAGGACCAGCCCCACAGCTCAGCCTCCCGTAGGAAGCTGCTCTGGAGCGGTTTCCCCACCAGCAAGTCGTCCTAAACAGTGGGAGGCAGGGACACAGGGAAGGAGAAGGACAGGGAGGGAAGACGTCTTTTCTACCCCGACTCTCCTTGTTCCTTTTGGGGTATCATCTCTTCACCCTCCAGGCCCAAGACATCCTGCTGTTCCTCTCTCATGTGACCAGCCACTGACATAATGTCAATTCCTCCATACCCACTTCCTTTCTGTCGATTAGGCACCTTGCCTCCCGGGCTGGGGTCACTGCATCCAAAGGACGCCCAGGGCTACTGCATCCAAGGGACCCCCAGGGCCACTGCGTCCAAGGAACCCTCAGGGCCCCTGCATCCAAGAGACTCCCAGGGCCATTGCATCAAGGGACGCCCAAGGCCACTGTGTCTAAGGGAATCCTAGGGCCACTGTATCCAAGGGACACCCAGGGCCCTTGTGTCCAAAGGACGCCCAGGGTCCCTGTGTCCAAGGGAACCCCAGGGCCACTGTGTCTAATGGATGCCCAGGGCCCTTATGTCCAAAGGACCCCAGGGCCACTGTGTCTAAGGAATGCCCAGGGCCCTTGTGTCTAAGGGATGCCCATGGTCTCTGTTCAAGGGACACCCAGGGCTACTATGTCTAAGAGAACTCCGGGGCCATTGTATCCAGGGATACCCAGTGTCTGTTGCATACTTCATACTGCTAAAAGAGTAGGTTTCAAATGTTCTAAACACACACAAAAAAAATAATAATGATGATGAGGAGGAGGAGGAGGATGATGATAAATGAGGTGAAGGTCATGTTAATGAGTTTGATTTTGGTAACCAGTTCACAATGTCTACACATATCAAAGCATCACACGACTCGCAGGAAATATATGCACTTTTACCTGTTAATTAAATCTTGATAAAGCTGTCAAATAGACTTTTTAAAAAGAAAATGGAAAAAAAAAGTGCAAATCAGAGGCAAACTTTAAGTCAAATAAGTTAATAAAGCCACCACCCATCAGCCTGGACTACCACATCGATGTCCTTAGCCAAGTAGGTATGACAATTTCCTTGCCAGCGTACCCCATGTTGCTTAGTGGAAGGACTCATGGAAATAGGACATTTTGCAGTGACATTGCATCTAAGGTGACCTTGCTCAAGGACCAGGGCGGATCCGGGTTTAGGACGTTCCCGGTTTAGGACTATCCGGGTTTAGGGTGGTTCCAGGTTTAAGGTTAGTCCTGCTGGGAATAGGGCGTATCCTGCTGCCTGAGTTCCCCTTGAGTTCTCATGGGATTCAGACAGTATTTTTTGGGAGACAGAAGCCCATTGGGGGTGGATTTGGGCAGAGAACATGGATTTCCCCAGAACGTGATTGTAGACGGCTGGTGTGAGTTCGGGAATAAAGAGTTGCTGTTTGAATCTACAAGCTGTGTGGTGGCTCGTGATTTTGTGCCCAGTACATCTTTTCGGTGACCCATCCTGGCCTCCTGAACTCACCCTGCCCTCTGCCTCGAAATCCATGGGCCTGGAACCTGATTTCAGGCTGAAACACTTCGGGGCTCTCTGCGGCCCCAGGAGCACCCCACCTCTCCACAGTCAGCACCACCATGGACTCACTGAGTCTCCAGGTTGTCTGCAGGGGAGGGTCTCGTGCTCCCCCGGGACACGTCCGTCATTCTCCAGGTCCCCTTGCCACCTGTTTGCCCACTGCCCTGCACACAGGCATTTCAAGATGCACAGCACTAGCCACTTTAACACAGGGCCCAGGGGCCCACTCCCCTTTTGCCACAGTACACAATAGGTGACCAACAGCTTACTAACGGTTGGATCCAGCAGAGCAAAAACAGCTATAAACAGCTTCGCCTGTTATCTCATCCGGAGAACAAAGTTTCATCTTACTAGGGAACCTCAGGCCCTTAATCCAAAGACCTAAAAACAGCCAAGGCCAAGGACAATCAGCAGAGGGAAACAAATTAGCTAGGGAGCCCCCCTCTGCATGCACCACACAGAGGGGCACCTGCAACACCCCAAGTCCCAGAGGCCAACACTTCCAGCCCACAGAAGTTAAAGTTACACTCCAGCCGCAGATGGGCCCCAACTCGCTGCATGAATGCTAGATAAAAGAAGCCTTATAAACTTCACTTCTTCCTGTAGCCCCTGCCCCATACACACACACACAAGTATATTTTGCCATCATCTTAGGGGGGGTGGAGAGAAAGATGCTGAAGAGTACAATTAAGTTCTGTCTCTGCTTGACTCTGTGTTGCAATGTTTTAAAAATTACACCCCTTGGCAATGAAATCTTACAACGTACTACGCCAGGCGGGAATACGATCCACCTTTTTTAACAGAGCACACGATTATGGTCAGGATAATTTATTTAGCTCGTTAATTGCCTGTACTAGGTTGAATAATGGCCATCCAAAGATAGGAAGTGCTAATCCCTGGAACCTATCAGTGGGACTTTGTTTGGGAAAAGAGGTCTTGCAGATGCGGGTTTCAGTGAAGGACTTCCAGGTAAGATTAAATTGGATTCCCTGGTGGGTTCTACATGTCCTCTCAAGTGTCCTTACAAAATAGAGGCAGAGGGAGATCTTGTACAAATAGAGGAGAAGGCCATTTGAAGACAAAGACTGGTGTGGCCATGAGCCCAGAAATGCCAGTTGCCGCCGGAAGCTGAGAGGGCAAAGTCTACATCCCCCTGAAGTCTCCGCAGGGAGCGTGGTCCTGTGCACATCTTGGTTTTGGCCCAATGCGGTGATTTTGGACTTCCTGACTCCAGACCCTGAGAGAGTAATTATGCCACCAAGTTGATGGTAATATGCCACAGCTGTCCCAGGAAACCAACATACCAGGCGTGGGCCCCACCATCATTTGATATCCAGGTCCCAAGTTCTACTGGTTGAGAGGCCCCCAGGGAAAACCCTGAACTGGCAGCCACTCCCCCGGGAGGAGGTGTCACCTAAGCTCCCTCTCCAGAAACCAGTTGGGCACCTACTTGTTTCCATCCACCTCTACACTCACAAGCTCCACACCCGGGAAAAACACAAGGGCACTTGGATGACACAACACCGCTTATCAGCTTCATCTACAACAACTGAAAGTGGGGAAGGGAGGGGATAAGTGGGAAATTAAGAAAAAGAACATCAATGGCAGGCCAAGAGAGACACGGAATTTAATTTGACAGCAATCAGGTTTGCAGGCAACACAGGTCCAACACTGATTCTATCAGGGTAAAAGCCCAGTACAACGAGGGGACTAAAATAGGCTGTGGACAGGAGAGTTTTTTAAAAGAAAAATAAATCTGTTCTCAAATGGCAGTAAAATAAGCAAGTTTAGCATGTTTCAGACAACAGGAGAGAGAACACCTGTGGTTGATACCAGCTCTGCAGATTCCCTGACATGATGGGGGACTGTCACGGGCAATGCTGTCTAGGAACTCCAGTCTGGTCTGGGGGGTGTGAGTGTGTGTGTACAGGGGAAGGGGGCTCAGGGCAATATCTAAGCCTCAATGCCATCCTGTGCACACCTAGCAGAACAATTTCCTGTGAAATTATAACCCTGGCTCTTCAATGGATCCAAGCTACAAAGCCTCCCAGAATTCTACAGTGTAATCTGTTTTTGGCCCCCAAACGCCCAACAAACTAAGCAGCAATGTCTTGCATGGTTCTGACATGTGACAGGAGAAAACAACAGACTATCCACCAACTTCGTTCATTAATTAAGGAATAGGATGTCTCATAATATGGCAACTGTCCACCATGGTGCCCCTTTCTCCATCAAAAAAAAAAAAAAAAAAAAAGCCTTCCAATGATGAATAAAACCAGCAAAATCAACTTTTAAATAAATTGGCTAAGCTCATAAGAAAGAAATGGAAATCCTCCAAAGCTTAAAAAAAAAAAAAACAAAGAGTAGAACTCCATCACTAGGCAGCAGCCACAGGGTGGAGAAATAAAAGATATGAGAGATGTCACAACCCAGAGGAAGAAAAGGAGCAGACGGGATGGAATGGGAGCATCGCTCTACCAAGAGAGAGGAGGAAGAAAGGATGCAGAGGGGTCCCAATCCACGAGGACAGGGGCCAGAGGAAAACAAACGGATTCATGCTCCAAGGCTTTGTCACACACTAGGAGAAAAGAATGAGGAACACACAAAATCCCTGGGAAGCAGTACTGGCACACACTTCCATAAACCAACTGGTCCCCAAGACGATGCACATAAAGCTCCGAGTACAGGGTCTGGCACATGGTAAATGCTCCTTAAATGGATGCCATTATTGTCATTACTTTTGTACTTTCAATGAATCAACCTGTACAGAAAGTGGAAAGGCCTCCAAGCTTGAGTCAGCTGAGGAAAAATGGTACATTTCCTTGACTCACAGTTGTAGCATATGAAACAAGAACCTGAACCACATTCCAGTGGTTTTATTTTTTACTCTGGAGTAAAAGTGCATTTAAATCCCACAACAGTGGTCTCCTAACCATCCAGTCTCCCATCTTCTTTAAATATTGACTTAGGGGAGGCTGTCTACATAGGATCTGAGTTAACAGGATTTTAAATTCATCCTTTCGCCCTGGATCACCCTTCCTTGCCTTTAAAATTCATTACTCTGAGCCACACCGAGAATTGTCAATGTGTCCAATCTCCAAAAGGAAAAGTCAGATGTAAAACGAACCTTCCGTATGACTGAGAGGAAGAAAAAAGTACTGATCAAAGAGACTCCTTTTTAATATCTCAAAAATACACATGCATGTTTTACGCATTATACAATGTATGCTGCACTTTAGAAAGCTCATCCTTTCATCAAAGCACTTTTATACCGTAATGTTTTAAATAATCAAAATGCACAGGGAATGGGAGGTCCTGTTCAACTGAATTTTTTTTTCTACATGGAAAGGAGCCAAAAAAAGAGCTTCTTTCCAGAACACTTTGGTTTCTTAATGACTAGTGTGTGCTAAACTGAAAAGAATTTCCCCCCTTCTTCAACAAACTTTTATTAAGCACTTAAAGTTCACCCAATCCTGTTCTAGGTAACAAGTATGTGCTAGGAAAACACATGGCTCCTCAGGACCATTTGTGGGGGATGATTCTGATTCTTTGTAGATTACTATTTCTTTTCAAATAAATTGTGTCTCCCTTAAAATGCATCTATTGAAGCCCTAACCCCAGTGTGACTGTATTTGGAGATAGGGCCTTTAAAGAAGCAATTAATGTACATTATGTGCTAAAGGTGGGTCCTAATCCAAGAGGGTCCTAATCCAGCTAGAAGATGGCCACTTGAATGCTAAGGAAAGGGGTCTCAGGAAAAACCAGCCCTTCCAGCACCTGGATCTCAGACACCCAGCCTCCAGGACCACAAGAAAACAAATGCCTGCTATTTAAGCTACTCTATAGTCTCACCAAGCAGAACTAATGGACCACCAGGCATCTTATGATTCTACAGGATTACCTACAGGAACGGGAACAGGGGGCTGGACATCGTTCACTGAGGGCTGGGGTCAGACGTCATGATTCCACTCCCGAACTCATCCTGCCGTCCCCATTGCAGCAAGTCCAGGGTGTCCCAGCAAAGCAACATGGCGCAACAGCCTGGTAGGTCTGTCCCAGGCCTCTTCGCTCCTCCCATCAGGGAGGTGCATGTCCACCTCCTCCATTGCCCTGACTCCCAACACCATCAAACACCTGTCCTGCTCACACCTCTTTCCTGAGCTCCAATATGCTTGTGGCCATGTCCCCCTGCGCCTCACAGGGGCCGCAGGAAGGGCATGCTCAGGTGGGTCCAACGTGCTGCCCTCCTCAACCCTAACCTCTCCTCTCCTCTACCACCCCATTCCCGGGTTGCCCCTGTCCCCTCCACCTCCTAACCACCCCTCTTCTGTTCCTTCCTGACTGCTGCACAGACCTGGGTTATACTCCTTTAATGTCCTCTGACTCCCACCCACCCCTGCCTGGAATTTCCTTCCACAAGAGCTCCCAACTCTCACTCCTTCTCTCTGGCCTCCGGTTACATGTTGCTTCCCCCTGCAACTCCTCCCCCACTGTCACATCCATCACCCACACGTGGCTGTTTGTGACACCCTCCCCTGTACTTTCCAAAAGGCAGGAATTGCATATGGCCTCCCAGCACCTAGCAGGTCAAGAGCAAAGAGGGAGGGAAGGAATGAATGACCGAGTAGAAAAAGCTACCAGTCCCCCAGGGGGGTCGTTGTAAGTTCCTGGACACCTCTGCCTACTTAAGTCCTCAGCTTCCTCAACTACAAGATAGGTAGACCAGAGATTCCCTTCCACCTCTGAAATGCTCGAATGTCAACGCCACCTGTGGACATGGATTGAGCCAGTGAGTGACTGTGATGCAGAGTTTACGGAGCCCCCTCCGAAATACGCCACTTTCTGAGAGAGCCTTACAACAGTGTGGCCCACCCCAGCATCCACAATCCTCTTACCCTCTTCTGTTTTTCCCCATCTCTCACCAGATTATAGTAAGGATTTTTCTTACTATATTATTTTTTCACAGCACAAAATTCTCCCCACTCCAGACCCCCACCCCGCCCAGACTCTGGGGTTAGGCCTATTGGATTCAGTCCTTCTCACCCTTCAAGGCATTTATTCTTTCCCTAGAACACACTTCCAGACTCCCCTCTGGCACCAGTCCTTGTGATATTCCAAAAGGTGGCTCACCCTCAGATGCCCAGTGCCTGGCAGTGTCAGGACAGAGATGGAGCTCAGTGAACATGCTCTGGATGATGACAGAGCCAATGCATACAGGTGAAGGGAAGAGGAGAGGAAGGAGGGTGGAGGAAGAGAGGAAGGGTGGAGGATTGGATGGGTGGATGGATATGTGCATGGATGGATGGATGGCTCCACTCCCGCTCTTCCCCAATTATGTGGGTGTCTGGTGGGTTCCACACTGGACTGGACAGCAGCCATTGGCTAAATGCCAACGCTAGAAAGTGGATAACAGGAGCCTGCATGGCTCTGGGTGAGTCTGAGCCGAGAAAGAAATTTAAGATCGCTGCCAAATTCAAGCCTTTCAACTGTAGGAAGCAGTTTCTCGCTTCCTAAAGACTTGGCTAAGAGCTGGGGGTTAGGGGAGAGCTTACATCACCTGTGTTAAAGCAGGCTGTCGGGGGACCCAGGGTTCCATGGCCAAGGGACCTTCATTCTTCACCCTTAACCCCTCCTGCCCCTCTAAAGTCCCTCCCACTCCAACGGCTAAATCTGGGTGGAGCTCCTGCCCGATACACTTTCTCCCTCCCAAACTTGTCTGAGCCATCTGCCACCTTCTCCAGAGCAGCTAATCTAGGAGGGCAGGAAAACTCCCCAGATCCATGAAAACACACCCAAGAGCCAAAGTCCTGAAGATGCTGTCTGATCCCCTCACTGTTTCTGTCCTCCTCCCCTCCAGCTTTCCCTGCTGACCTCCTCACTGGCCCTCGGGTGACACAGGTACATTGCCACCTGGAGCCTCAGCCACACACTCTCTCGCTCACCTGCAAGACTTTGTGGAAATGTTCCCGCTCAGACAGAGGCTTCCCAGGCCCTACTTCCAACCACACAACCTGCACTCACAGTCCCCTGGTTCTAGTCTCTTTTCCCAGAGCCACTTAGCACCTCTAAGATCCTTCAGAACTCAATGACTGGATGTGGGGGTCTTTCTGACCCCAGGAAGGAAGGGATGGTCCTGTCCTCTTTACTGACGGTGTATGTGGCATCCTGAACAGCACCGCACAAAGACAGGACTCAAGGAATATTTCTTAAATAAATGAAAGAATCCGAGTATACTTGGATTTAAAAAAAAAAAAAAAAGATTCTATTAACTAGAACTTGTCTGGGCTGAGTTATATCCCCTACCAAATTTATAGGTCAAACTCCTAACCCTCAACATGAATGTATTTGAAAAAAGCATTTGAAAAGAACTAAGGTTAAATAAGGTCTTAATTAAGGTGATGTCAGAGTGAGTCCCCCATCCAATAGGACGGGTGACTTTATAAGAAGAGAGTCACCAGTGGTGTGCACGCAGAGACAAGGCCATGCCAGGACACAGCAAGAAGATGAATACATGCAGGACAAAGAGGGGCCTCAGGAGACAGCAAGCCTGCTGGCATCTTGATCTGGGACTTGAGCCTCCAGACTGTGAGAAAATAAATAAACTCCTGTGGTTTACAACGGCAGAGTCTCCGGGTATCTTGTTACGGCAGCCTGAGCAGACTAACCAAGTTATTCGTATAGCTTGCTTAGTAAATCTCATTATAAACAGGAAAATCTGGTTGACCAGGCTGGGTGAAATGGATTGGGCAGGGTGGGCAAAAAGGGAAGCCCCCAAAGCCAGGAAGAAAATGCAAGAGACCAAGAGCTCTGCGCTGCAGCCTAAGCCCGAATTCAGTGTAAAAGGGCTGAAAACTGTGCTAATTAGCGTGACCCGGTGGGACGTTTTGAAAATAAATTGGTTTCACGCCTTCTTCCAAAGAAGATGTGTGCAAAACCATCGGGGTGGAACGTGCCCCTGTGTGGATGATACTTATTTAACAGGAAGCAGAAAATATCCTTTGCTGGCTTCATAATTAATTTCGGTGTTGCTCCGATTCGCAGAGAAACGATGGTAGACAGCAAACACACAGGGCTGTCTGTTATAGGGGCCCATTAATTGCTGCTATTTATATCGTCAAGCTCATCTGTTTCTGACCCCTGGTTCCCCACGGGCCTCCTTCCTGCTGAGAGCTCAAATCTCTCCTTCTGTAAATGAGGAAGGGAGAAAGTATCCTTTCCCCATTTTGGGAAAAGAAGGGAAAAAAGCTTTCTTCCCCAGTTGAAATCTCAGAGCTGATTAGGACCCATCTTGTCCACACTGACATTACCTGGGGCTGGGTAAAGCCGGCTCCCGGGGCAGGGCTGGGAAACCCTCCCACGCCCACCCTGTGGAGTTGTGAAACCACTTTCCCAGGGACACTCTGGGCCTGCCCTGCTCCAGCTCCAAGTCACTAAACAAATCACCCTGGAAACACATCCTGCTGGTGGGAAACGAGGATTCCGTTCCTGCAGGAGAGGAGAGAATGTGAAAGGGAGCAGGTAGGAGGCGGGTTGACATCCCAGGGCGGTCTGCAGGTCGCTGGAACTCTTACCAGAAAGCCCACGATGACTGGGATACAACATGCTTCTTCCTTTGTCGTCAACAACACGAATTCACGATCCAGAAGGAAAAAGTGAGGCCAAGTAAAACCCAAATTGCTTCCGGGTCAGAGTTCACCAAAACTCAGTAATCTCAATGGAAGATGAGGTACTAATTAAAACAGCAATGCAAACCTCCTTTTCTTTGGCTTTTGGAATAGTGCAAAAGGCCCAGAAGACAACAGATTTCAAGTTTCCAGAGACCCTGTGTCATTCATGTTAGGAAGTCTCCACCACGCTTGGTCTCTGAAGCCAACTGATTAATGTATTAGCTAAAAATCAGAATGAATCTCTTTAAATTCCCATTTGCTCCTCCAGCAGCTCTTTCTGCGCCACTTTTTCCCAACTGGGCCCCATTTCTAATTCTCCAAAGTCAGTCAGTGACAAGGGACAGGAAGCACCTACTTACATAATCTAAAAGCACACAGAGGCAAGAAATCCAAAAGATAAGGGGTTGGTTTTGCACGACTGCCCCCCACCAGCCACAGTGAACTCAGAGAGGCGGCCCCACTGTGTAGGGGACACCCCAAGCAGGCAGCCCACACCCCAGCCCTCCCTACCACCTGCAGTTCGGGCCTTGCCATCCCCACCTGGTACCTCGTCCCCTCCCCTCCTCATAGCCTGTCTCTCCAGGTAGCCCTCTGCCCTTTCCCTTCCCTCTCAAGTCAAGGCCCCAGGGTTTCTTCCTAAGGATAGTTACAGCACCAACTGGTGCTAGCAAATCTGAAGGCCAGATTCCTTGATGAGACATAAATGTCCTTCATGATCTGGCCCCAGGCCCTCTCCCCTCCCCCTCCACTTTTCTTGTTCTGGAAACAGATTTTATTCTGATTACCTTATATTCTATCCATTTTTACTTTAGTCCTGTTGCTATTGGTCAAACCCTTATCATTCTTTAAATGCTTTTATATGAGTCCCAGAAGACACTCCTTACATTTCTGTTCATCATTTTTTTTTTTTTACTTTTTTACTGCAGTTTAAAAAAAAATGCATAACTTAAAAGTTACCATCTTCAGCAATTTCACTAGTGTTAACTAGGCTCACCTTGTTATAACACCACACCAAATTTCAATGTACCCTGTTACGGTTTAGATATGAGGTGTCCCCCAAAAGCCAACTGTGGGACACACAAGAATGTTCAGAGGTGAAATGACTGGATTATAAGAGTTTTTAATCTGTGGATTAATCCACCTATTTGGATTAACTGGGTGGTAACTGTAGACATGTAGGGAGTGGCTGGAGGAGGTAGGTCCTTGGAGGTGCGCCTTTGGGGTATATATTTTTTGCTTGTTTAGAGGAGTGCTCTCTGCTTCCTGCCTGCCATGTCCTGAGCTGTTTTCCTCCTTCACACCCTCCGCCATGATGTTCTGATTCACCTCCAGCCCAGAACTATGGAGTCAATTACTGATCAGGAGGAATCACTATCACCTCTGAGCAACCCGATGTTCCTCCATCAGAATGATACATGAGAAGCCCCTGGAGTTCCAGGTACAACATTTGAATTAAGATTGAAATCATGAGGCTGGGGATGTGGCTCAGCGGTAGAGCGCTCGCCTAGCACATGCAGGACCCTGGATTCGATCCTCAGCACCACATAAAAATAAATAAAATAAAGGTATTGTGTGCAACTACAACTAAAAAATAAAGTATTAAAAAAAAAGATTGAAATCATGGCTGGGCACCATGGTGCACGCCTATAATATTAGCAGCTCGGGAGGCTGAGACAGGAAGATGGCAAGTTCAAAGCCAGCCTCAGCAAAAGCGAGGCACTAAGCAACTCAGTGAGATCCTCTCTCTAAACAAAATATAAAATAGGGCTGGAAATGTGGCTCAGTGGTTGAGTGTTCCTGAGTTCAATCCCCAGTACCAAAATATATATATATATATATATATATATATATTAAAATCATAGCTCAGCCACATGTCCAGTGTTGTCTGATCAAAATATGCCTGCCACATATATAATTTTACATTTTCTAGTAGCCACATAAAAAAGGTAAAGAGAAACAGATGAAATCAATTAACATATTTTCTGTAACCTAATTTATCCAAAACATGATCATCTCAGCATGTGATTTTATAAGCTCTTTTTCGTACTAGGTCTTTGAAGTTTGATGTGCATTTATATACCTGCAGCAAATTTTTTTTCCCCAGTGCTAGGGATCAAACCCAGGACTGTGCACACATTAGGCAAGTGTCCTACAACTGAGCTGCATCCCCAAGCCCACATCTTTTACATTTAGGCACACTCCAAGTTTTCAACAGCCACCTGTGGCAAGAAGTGAATGTAAGTAGAGAGCTAAGCTCTAGCCACATGGCTTTATCCAGATCACTTACCCGCTAAGTGCTGGGACCCAGCACACTACCTGCCTAATACCTCGCACTCAACTAAAAAGTCCAGTAAAGAAATGAAGATGTGCTCCATTTTCTCATCAGGCAAAGCCACGTGAAATTAAATCATGCCTTTTAGAACACACCTGCCGTCAGAGTTCCAGTGCTGAGAAATCCCTACCATCTCAATCAAACCTCAGATTGTTCATCAGCAACCTGGGGATTAAAAATGGCAGCCAAGGTGAATCACACAAAGCGCTTAGCACACGGGGACCTTCTGACAGCACAGTGGGATCATGATACCGTGGGTATCAGCAGATGGTGCTAAGAGGGAAGGAAGGAAAGAAAGAGAGAGGAGGAGGAAAGGGAAGGAGGAAAGGAAGGGAGGTGGTGCTGCGAGGCTGGACGGACAAAACCCCGAGGAGGGACAGACGTGGTGGCTCCAGAAAAGGAAAGCTGGAATAACAGTTGTGCACTACACTGAGCACAGGAGTCCTTCCCATGGCGCCTGACCCCCAGTCCTGAGCCACTGGCTGCCATTCAGAGGAGGTCCTCAGCACACCTCTGCAGGTGCTCCACTATGTCACAGGAACAGGAGAATTCCCTCCCCTCCGCCTAAATCCCACGCTCAGTGTCAGGGCCAGCCTCCATGCTGTGTTCATCAAAAAGGGAAAACTAGGCCTTTTTTCCACTCAGCACTGATTTATTCATGTGCCTTTATTGTGTCAGTCTGAATAAAGCAAAATTTGTGTTCCTGCAAGGACTCCATGAATCCTCCGGGCCTCCTTTCCGCTTGATGGGAATTCAGAAGCTCTGCTTCCACCCACAGCAGATAATGGCTCTCAGGAAGAGCATGGAATGCACAAGCAGATAACAAAGGCACTCAGTGGGAGGTGGGCATGTGCTTGCACTTGTGTGTGCACAGGGCGGGGGCTGCCGGGGAGAATGCCTGAGATCCCGACTTAGGTCCTGATTCCTTTTTCTTCTTTTAACCCAGGTTGCTCTTTCGGTCACTTTCATTAGTATCTCCCATGTATTCGTTGGCTAGGGCCGCCATGACAAAGGTGCACACACTGGGTGGCTAAACGCACAGAAATCCACGGTTCCACAACTCTGAAGGCAGAGTGTCTGAGAACAAGACGCCAACGGAGTTGGTTTCTTCTGAGGCCTCTCTCCTTGGCTTGTAGCATCTTCTCGCCACGCTGTCACATGGACTTCTGTGTGTGTCTGTCCCAGATTTCCTCTTATGAAGACACCCATCATGGGATCAGGGCCCAATCTCACAATTTCATTTAAATTTACTTAATTCTTTCAAGAGCATATCTCCAAACACAGTCACATCTTGTGGTACTCAGGGTTAGGACTTCAAGGTATGAATTTGTGGGGGGGTGGACACAACTCAGCCCATAACCTCCAGTTAAACTTGTCAATGACTTTAGTGATAAGAAAGGAAGCAACAGATCTACAGGACAGAAGCCGAAGCACCTACAGAAAGTCATGTGACTTAAGCAAACTCAGCTCCAAAGAGTTGTCAAGGAATCTCCAAGCAAACACAACACCCGGGGCTTTTCTGTCGCACGTTTTCCCAGCTCGTGAATTTCAACAAACTTACTATTTTAAGTTATTAACTTTTCCACAAATAAATGTATCTTTTGTATCTCAACTCTGCACAAGTATGCTTCCAGCTCATCTTTGAAAAAGGAAGCCACCGTCTCTTGATTTGCCTTCATCACATGAGTTTTCCTTTAATCATCTGCTTTTAGTGATGCTCAAAGTTTAGGAAACATCAAATAAATGCCCTTTTTACTCTTTACCATACAAAATTTAGTAAAAACATAAAGACACTGAAAGGGGCCAAAAGAGTAGACTCCAAAAGAAGATTTCCTAAAGCAAATCCATGTCGAAAAGCATCTTGGAAATTGCATGGAAATGGAAGGAGACCCTCAGGGTTATACAAAATTACATACAAGAGGAAGTGAGGGGAAAGGGAAAAAAAATACAAGGGGGAGAAATGAATTACAGTAGAGGGGGTAGAGAGAGAAGAGGGGAGGNGAAGAGGAAAATAAAGGAAAGGAGAGAGAAAGAGAAAGAAAGAGAAAAAAAGGGGAGGGGGGATAGTAGAGGATAGGAAAGGCAGCAGAATACAACAGACTACTATGGCAATATGTAAATCAATGGATGTGTAACTGATGTGATTCTGCAATCTGTATACGGGGTAAAAATGGGAGTTCATAACCCACTTGAATCAGAGTGTGAAATATGATATACCAAGAACTATGTAATGTTTTGAACAACCAACAATAAAAATTTAAAAAAAAAGAAGAAAATCTCAAATAAAAAATCTAAACTATTACTCAAGAATTTAGAAAGAGTGAAATAAATCTAAAGCAAGCAGAAGAAAGAATAAAGATGAGCAAAAAAATCTATGGTACTGAAAATAAAAAACAATTGAGAAAATTAAAAAAAAGAAAAGCATCTTGGATTTCACATTGGAACATTAAAAGGCAATTCATTGGTGTATGGCCATGATTTGAATACTGGACAGACAAAGCTGATAATAGGAAGAAACAATTTTAACCATTAAAGCAGTTAAAAAAAAAAAAAAACTAGTAACAAATCCCATAAAGAGGCCTTTAAAACCCTTTCTGTAAGTTCAGTAAGGAAACCATTGAATGAGAAATGCATAGTCTTCACCCAAATAAGCAACCAGATTAGCAATTTTTTTTAACTGACTTTGTTTAGTTTTCTTAAATGGTAGATGACTTAAGAGTAACATCACCTAAATCAGCTAGCAGAAAACAAAAAGAGGGAAACCAACCATGTTAAACCAATATTGTTCATCCTATTAGACACAATCTGAGAATGTTTTAGGAAGATTAACTTGAAACAGTGCACTTACATTCTCCAAACACCTCTGAATCTCATCTCATTGAATATGCAGAATGGAACAATCCCTCTGAAAACGTGACCATTTTAGGAAGGACTAGTGCTTTTAGTGATGCTGTTAGTGTTAGATGCTTTTAGTGTTGTTTGTTTGGTTGGTTGGTTTTGGGGGGGTTTTTTTCCCCAATAATGGGAGGGGCAAGCTTTCTCTAATGGAGGTCTGGGAACTCACATAGCGTCACACAAGGCACCATGGCTACTCCAAGATTGAAATACATTTAATTCTATCCAAGAAATTAATGTTCAGAACTCTATTTAAAATGTTAGAATTCTAATTCAACATTTAATCAACCACCTCCCTATAAAGGTAATTTTTTTCCAAGAATAAATTAACCTGAGTGGGCAAGAATTAATTTCAACTCAATAGTATTTTCAGTGCCTAGAAAACTTTTTAAAACTATTCCTATGGTTAAAAAAACTAGTAAAATGATATGAAATAAAAACAGACAACAACATGAATATGTATATAGTCAAGTCCGATGAAAGAATCATTTCAAGAAAGCAGACTATCAGACTTCAAAGGGATGTTTCCCATTTAAAAGAATGTGATCACCAACTATGAAAACACATTCTAAATTCTGAGATTTTTAAAAAATTCTAAGTGGAGGAATAGCTGTGATTAGAGTTTTTCTTCTCAGTCTGTGATCTCCTATCCTATTGGTCCCACTCTGCGAATTTGGGTCAAGCATCAGTTATCCATTTCTTTCATCACAATTAGTGGAGCTTTGTTATGTCAAAATAAGGTTGGAAAGATTTTAATGTTGCTTTCATGGGAAATAAGATGTACTGGTTGCAAATCTAACCTCTCCCTCTCCATCAAAAAAAGAAAGTAAGAAAGAAAAATTAGATACTTTGATTTGTATGATTTTTTTAAAAAATGGATCAGTAGTATGGATCTCATGATACTGAACACATTTTTATTTTCATCATCGCATAAACAATATAATTAAGCACCATCCATGGTACAGATCAATGAACCACTCAGGCAATATAACTTAAACTTTGTAAATAGTCCTTCATATCCCTGGATTCCACCTCCAAATAGTAAACCAATTTGAGATAGAAAATACTATGTTTGTTGGTGGAGGTGGGGAGAATTCTAGAAAGTTCCAAAAAGCAAAATTTGAATTCTCTACACACCGAGCACTACAATAAACCCATGAGAATGACATGCAGCCACTCCCTGCTATAGTCTCCCACCATTGAATCCCATCCCTGGCCTAGAGTCTCATTCACATCCTCTGTAGTTAAGACTACAGCTGCTCTGCACTGAACAGGTAGAAACTTTGTTTTCTTTGTCTTTATCTCCCAATAATATAGTACAACAATTACTTATAGAGCATTGACATTGTATTAGGTATTATGAGTAATCTAGAGATGATCTAAACTATAAGGGAAGGTGTGTGTAGATTATATGCAAATCCTATGCCATTTGACTTCAAAGACATGAGCATCCACAGACTTTGGTATCCACTGAGGCTGGGGAGATCCTAGAACCCATGCTTCATGAATACCGAGGGATGACTGTATTCAAACTGGTCTAACTTATCTGGTGGAGCTGTCAATGGGCATAACATTGATTTGGACACTTCTTTGTCAACCACATAGCATGAAAACAAAAAGAAGCACATTGGGGCCACACTCATCATACCCTGTAAAGCTCAAATTGAGACTGGTCCCACTTAGTAAGCATTTGACAAGCAAGACCCATTTTATATGTCTCATGTCAACTCTGTGCCACCTAATGAAGATTCTAGTACTTTCCCTCTTTGGTTTACACAGAGCAAGAAACTTGCCCTAGGGTCGCCCAGCTGGGACATGACTGGGCCTGGATTTGACTCTCAACGCATGGCCAAGCTGATTCTTGACATCTAGCAGTGTGATCGGATCTGGGTCAGGCCTGAGCTGGACATCCCAGGGGCCCTAGGTCACTGTAGGTAGTTACATCAGATAATTCAGTGTAAGCAGGGAAAAACAGCACTATCTTAAAAAGCATAATTCCCAAACCTATATACACTGCATCCTAGGAGATAACTATCTGTTTTAGTCACTTGTTATCAGAACTTGGTTTACAGAGGAAGAGACAGCATGGGTGGGTCAGGGCCCACAGAAAAGGGGAACTGACAAACTCAGCTAAGACAGATGTGTCTGATGCTCAGTTCTTAAGTCTGAGATCCTGAAGTCTCCTTCCAAGAGGGCCTACTATTCTTGGCTGCTGGAAGAGCAGGCCGACCACTGCCTACACCCTCTGTCCAGGCCTGTCACTCTTGGTCACCAGCCTGGGGCCTCCACATCCAGAACTGCCAGCTGTGTACCAGCAACCGGATATATAATCCCCAAGTTGTCTTCCCAAGGAGCAGAGGATGGGTGGATGGAGATGGTCACCCTCTTCCCCTCACCTCCGAGGGAGTATCCCTCTGACCTGAGGAACTTCAGTGCCCTGCACAAATCACCCAGCAGACACTCCCAGACCCTCAGGAGAGCCCTGGCTAGTACTTGCTATGGGTTCAATAGTGTCTCCTGAAAGAGCTCCTGTTAAAGTGCAGCCCCCAGGGCCTCAGAATGTGACTCTATTTGCAAACAGGGCTACTGCAGACAATTAGTGAAGATGAGGTCATTAGGGCAGAGCCTAATCCAGAATGACTGGTATCCTTACAAAAAGAGGAAATTTAGATGCTGATGCACAGGGAGAACTCTGGGAAGCCTGAAGTTCTGCTGCCATGTCGAGGAACCATGGGAAGCCGGGAGAGAGGCCTGGGAAGGATGCTTCCCTGCACCTTCAAAGGCACGTGGCCCTGTCACCACCTCCATCTGGGACTTTTAGGCTCCAGAACTGTGTGACTGTACATTTCTGTTGTTCTAAGCCACCCACGTCTTGGTACATTGTTAATGGCAGTGCCTGGAATCTAATGCAGCACTTGAGGATTATGGCAGCTGGTCTGTCCTGAAACCTGTCTGGGAAATTCTTTCCAACCCCTCTGCATCCAGGCCATCAGGAAGTTAAAAAATAAACCACAATAACCCCTGGACTGACTTTGCCCTGTGCACGCAGGGCTCAGGAGGGCCTTATTATGAGAGGCAAACTCAAAGAGGAAACCTTTGGACCATGATGAAACCTCAAAAGTGCAGCCAGAGCTTCCACATAGATCTTCCTACCCCGAGATTGTCTAAGTAGCCACTGTCGGTGAGAAATCATGACAGGCACAGCACCGTTGTGCTCTGGATCATTGTGGTTGTTTTGCTTGTTTGTTTTAATCAGTGAGACTGGTTCTACCCTAAGCAATCCTACAATACTCATTAATGCCCAGATGCCATGAGGAATGTGAGGGGGGATGCAGGAGGCAGAGCAAGGAGACGGACAAAGTGCTCCAGGCTGGGCGGACGGGGGCAGGCTCCATGGTGCACACAGCATTTCAGCAGATAGGGCTGGAAAGGCACAGCAGAGAGCAGAGGCAGCCACGGGTGCCCACAGAGAACGGAGAACCCACCTCACCGGCCCCAAGCCAACGGCGCTGGGGGAGAAACTCTGAAGTGGCACAGGCACTGCCTTGGGAGCCCCGGACACAGGACTCATTCAGACTTTGCTCTGTCGATTATCAAGGAACTGGTCATGGTTTTCTTGGCGGGACTGTGGCAGGACAAAGGTTTGTTCTAGACAGGATGGATTCTGCCAACTAGGGGAGAGGGTGAAGGAGGGTAGACCAGAACATGGCAGAGTCATTGAGCAACAGGAGAGAAATCCAAAGAGAGCCAGAGGTGGAACTCCCAGAGGCCTGGGGAGGATGGAGGAGTGAGACAGAGGCCTGGAGAAGCAGAAAATGGCCAAGAGGGAAATGGGGAGATGGAATGCTCAGGGGTAAGGACAACGGATTGGATTTAGAGCATACTGTGGGATGAACTGGGTTCCCCCCAACATATATGACCAAGTCTTAACCCCCAGGACCTCCAAATGTGACCTCACTTGGAAATAGGGTTGCAGATATAATCAGTTAAGAGAGGTCACTTAGGTGGACCCCTAATCTGATGTGGCTGGAGGAGACGCAGACAGACAGAGGAAAGGCCACGTGCAGACGGAGGCAGAGATAGAGTGACGAGGGTCTCGATCGGCTTTCTGTTGCTGTAATACACTGCGTAATTTAGAAAGGGAAGAAATTGTTTTAGCTCATGGTTCCTAGAGAAATCCAAGAGCAAGGAGCTGGCTTCTGCCTGGCTTCTGGTGAGGGCCTTGTACATGGCAGAAAATCAGAAGGGCCAGCAGATGCATGCAGAAGACAAACAGAGGGCCTCACCCCACTGCTAACCACCCAGGTCCCATGTGAACAGCATCATCCATTCATGGGTGGAGCCCCATGACTGAACACCTGGAGTCCCACCTCTCAGTTCTGTACACTGGGGACTAATTTTCCAGGATGTGAGTTCCAAGGAACATATGCAAACCACCCACAGTAGCTAACACCGAAGGCGACCAAAGGCTACATACACAGGCCACCCCCAGAAACCAGGCAAAAAGCCTCCCTCTAGGTTCAGAGGGAGCGCAGCTTGATTTCCTACTTCTGGCCTTCAAAACGGTGAGCAAACGTCTCCACCATCTCCATGGCCTTAAGCCCAACCATACCCCTCATCTGTTGGACTTTCTCACAGTGGCCCCAGGAAATTAATACAGAATGTAGTGAGGTCGGTCCAGCAGGGAATTGTTGCCAGCCTTGACTTTTAAAATCCTTTCCTCCATGGAGCCAAGGACAGAATGAGCTTTTTTCCTCTTATACTTAAATATTTGTTGGGAACCATGCAAGGGGGTGATAACAGGAGCCACTTGGAATCATTAAAACTGATTCCACAATAACATACATTAGAAATGCTCATAACACTCAACCACAAAAGACAAGAGGCTCACCAATGGTGTTCTTTTTATTTTTAAAATTTTTTAGTTGTAGATGGACACAAATATTTATTCATTTATTTTTATGTGGTGCTGAGGATCGAACCTAGTGCCTCACACGTGCAAGGCAGGCACTCTACCCCTGAGCCCCAGCCCCAGCCCATAAACGGTCTTCTTTATGAGGCTCCTCACAAACTATTTAGGCAGGTCAATGGGAAGCTTCACGGATGGTGAAGGCTCCACTTAAATATCAGATCTCTTAGTTTTTACAAAACCTGTCTTTTCTCAAACTTTCCAAATACTTCACTTCAGGCAGAGGCAGTCTGACATCAGTCATCCTTGCCTTACTTCTGGAACACAGGGAACAGAGGGCAACTCAGCTACCTGGGGGTCCAGGCACAGCTCTTTCTCCAAGTCCAAGGAATACCAATGCCCGGACAGAACAGTCAGGCCGTATCCACAGTTGTACGTCCACAATTCAACCATTCATGGATGGAAAATATCACATCTGTACTGAATATAGACAGACCTTTTTCCTTGTTATTATTCCTTAAACAATACAACTATTTACAAAGCATTTAAATTGTATTAAAAGCTATCTAGAGATGATTTGAAGTATGTAAAAGGATGAGCACAGGTTATATACAAATGCAACACTATTTTGCTGTATTTAAGGGACTTGAACATGTGCAGACTTTGGTCTCTAAGGGGATCTTGGAACTAACCCTCTGCAGATACCAAGGAACAACTGTGTATCTCTGGGCCCTAAGACCCCATCCCTTCCACTGCCCCTGGACCTTGCCTGTCTCTTGCTCTTTGATTTGAGGGGCCGGCAATCCTTCTTGGAGATAGTAAGAAAAAACACAGCATAATGCTATGGGTTGAATTGTGTCCCTCATCCAAAAACAGACACAGGGGTCCTAATCTCCACTATCTGTGAATATGCCCTTATTTGGAAATAGGGTCTTTTCAAATGATCTAGTTAAGATGAGGTCATCAGAACAGGCCTTAATCCAATGTAACTGTTATAAAAGGCAGATACACGCAGTCAGAAGGCAACGTGAAGACTCAGGCAGAATGCCATGCCAAGCCAAGGAACACCTGAGGCCACCAGAGCTGGGAGAGAGGCCTGGAGAGACCCTTCCTCCCAATCTTCAGGAGAAACCAACCATGCAAACCCCTGATCTTAGACTTCTGGACTCCAAACTGGGAGACAATCAATTCCTGTTGTTTAAGCCACACAGTCAGTGGTAGCTGGTTACAGGAACCCCAGAGAATGATCACCCATGACACCATGCTACTGGTAATGACAACTTTATTTAGTGTGAACACTTCAGGAGCCACATAGCATAGCCTTTTAGATTCATGCAAATTATATGCAAACTAATCACATGTAAATATCCCATAAACAATTAACATCAATGCCTTTATGGGCCATTCTAATAATTTCGTATATCTAAACTGTGTCCCTTAAGAAATTCCAATAAATTTAAAACACTTCTTTTTCCTTTTTCTTTTTCTGATGGTTGTAGAAATATGCCAGAGAAATCAAGAAACTACTTCTGGAACTAAATATTTTCAAGGAGGAATTTTGTGCCCCC
Source organism: Marmota marmota marmota (assembly GCF_001458135.2). Lineage (NCBI taxonomy): Eukaryota > Metazoa > Chordata > Mammalia > Rodentia > Sciuridae > Marmota > Marmota marmota. Next base: position 52,425,880 of record NW_025999968.1, on the reverse strand, counting down.
CATCCCCCTTCCACTTAATCAGACAGCACAGGGCACCACACCACACAGCAAACCAGCAGTCTGCCAGCAAGATCCATTCCTGACTCCAAGGAGGTTGCTTCCGGTACAGGTGTCCTGGGTCTAGACATAATGTGGTTCAGTACGAAGCAGAAATGAACGAGCAAGGGCGTGAGAGGCAGACCCCAGGTTCTTTCCCACAGGAAAAAAGTCACTGAAGAAGGAAAAGGTCTCACCAGAGGTCTTAATAATTAACTGCAGTTTCCCAGCCTCATTCTGGAAGCCTTCGCCTGAGCATTCAGTACACTCCGAGAATTTGGATCTATAAACGTGGCATTGGCTTGTTTGGTGCTTGCCATCACACAGCACCAAAGACAGGGTGGCTTATGCAACAGAAATGTATTTCCTCATACTTCTGGAGATCAGAAGCCCACGATCAAGACATGGACAGCATTGGTTTCTCCTGAGGCCTCTCCTGGGCTTGCAGATGGCCACCTTCTCCATGTGTCTTCATAGGAACGCTCCAACCCCACTGCCCCCATGTGTGGCCAAATTTCCTCTTCTTACAGGAACAACAGTCATATCAGATTAAGGCCCATACATATGACCTCACTTCATCTTAATTACCTCTTTAAAGACTGTATCTACAAAAAAAATCACATTCCAAGGTCCTGGGAGGTAGATCTTCAACTTTTGCATTTTATGGGGACACAATTCAGCAAGGCAAACACCTTGACATATGCAAGACTTGTTAGGTCTAGGATGACCCTGGCTCAACCTGGGCCTCCATGTGCATATGCTCAGAATGACAGCGTCTCTAGGGTCACTGCAATAAACTAAGTACCAGTCTAGGAGTCTTTCTAGAAGCGGAAGCCATGCTGAGCAGCTATTTTTAAAAGGTTACTTTTGCCTAGGCACCAGTGAGGCATGGCCCACCCAGCTGTTTGTTATAAATCATAAGTTCCTTTCCTAATGCTGAAATTTTTCCTCTGTCACAGAGAGATGGATGTGCCTCTCGGATTACACACAGAGAAACCCAAAACTGCCACATTCCTTTCCCAGAGAGAAAAAAAAAAAAAAATCCCTGTTCAAAGGCTCTGACTTTCCATTCTCTCCATTTGCATGTAATTGTCACAGGTCCCTTATTAAATTGTCACACTATTTGCTCATCCAAGAAAGAAACAGCACAGAGGGGGGCCCATGAGCAATCGGCACTTTGAGATTTTTCTCCCTGAACTTGTAGCCAGGGGTCTCTCAGGCCAGATTGAACAGCTGCTTCGGCTCTTAACACACAGGAAGTCTGAGCCCTGGGCCCTGCATCAGGTTGAGTGATGGCTCCGGAGACAGAAGGTGATAGGTCTTGAGGGTCCAGTGCAGGGCATTTCCCCAAGACCCTGATTGTTATATATGCCGCAAGATGTCTTGTGTCTCGCTGGTAGCGACTGACACAGACACAGTGAATTTATTTCTCACCCAGATTCTTCGTCTTGCTTTTCTCCTTCTCTTCTAAAGCAAGCAGCAAAGTAGACTGCCAAAGACAGACCAGGACCAGTTTTGCAGATTTTTACTTAAGATATCCTGAAGTCCTGGAGTATTTAATCTGTCACTCTAGTAGGAAACATTTCCTTTTGCACTGTGACAGCATGAGTTCTGTCTGTGATTCATGCCCAGCTCCCATTCTACAAGGCAGGTTCCAATGAGAGCACATCTGATTTTTGGACCTATTTATAGAGTCTTTGGTGCTTTAGATGCCAGCACCCATTGGAAAATACTACTGGGCACAGAAACCCAGACCCCTCTTGGCTTGCCAGCTTCTGTGCCTGGAGGAAAGGGCAGATTTTTCTCCTGAAATGGGGCTACTTGCTAAACCATGCACCATACAACTGGATCCACTCAAAGAGGAAGCATTTCTCCAACTGGTCCATCCAGAAGAGGAGACTTCTAATTGGTCCACTTGAGGATATACCTTCTTTTAATCGGCCTATTCAGAAGGGATGCGTTTTTCTAATTGGTCTTCCCAGGGTGACGCCCTTTCTAACTGGTTTGCCTAGGTATAGCTTTACTGATCTGTACAAAAGTCCTATACAGGTTATCAGCAGCTCCCCAAGAAGAAGGCAATCACGTTTGAATGAAAAATAAATTGTCATCTTGATAGTCAGGGAAAGGTAATATGTTTTGGTACTTTTTTGGTTTTTGTTGTTTCTTTCTGCAGCGCTGGGGACGGAATCCGGGCCCTCACTCATGCAAAGCGCGTGCTGGACCACTGAGCTACATCCCCAGTCCTGTTTTAGTTTGTTTTAAAACTAGTTATAACTGGGAAATTTCCCAGTAAGGAGAAGCCTGACCTCACAGTCCATTTAGCAAATGGCTTTAGATTAAGAAATAAACTTTAAGATGACCTTTACAGAAACAGAAAGAGTTTCCCAGGAGGGTAGAGGGAATGACACGGAAAAGGATGGAGTCATCAGTGTTTCTCTCTTTTTCCCTTTCCTGTCTTCCTTTCCCTTCCCCTAGGCCTGGGATGCCCTTCCCTCTGCAACAAAGAAGGTCTCAGACATGCTTTCTTTCAGTTTGACATTTAATACTTTAAACTCCAGAATTAGTTCTAATTCAAGAAGCATTCCTGTCCCACAGGCAACAGGAAACAATCGCTATCCACATCATACAACAATTGGTGGCCAAATGTAGCTGAATAGGTACAGGAATAAAGTAGCCTTGCGGGATGGGAGGCTTGGGGACATGGTAGGAATTGAAACACAGAAAATCTGGCCATCGTAATGCAAGACAAAATTCTCTCAACCCAGTCCCAACCTCTAAAGAGATCTTAGATCACTCGAACTTAGATCACGCGAATCAAAGGTTAGATAACAGATGCAGCTAGGTACCCCCAAAATCATAAATGTGGAGGAAATCATACCCCCTGAGGATGGTAAAATGTTTTTCTGACTGTGGAGCAAAGAGGCAGCTACCAAAACAAGAACATGGGGAAGGAAGTTGTCCAAACCATACCAATTTGGGAACTCGTGGAGCATCGCCTATAGGTGTATTCTTTCTTCCACTGTGAAAATGACTCTGCCATCCAAGGGCACGCAGTGCTAAGAAGATAAGGAGGAGGTGTTCAGTTATCATAGCCTCCCAGCACTATGTCGTCAACCCCAGAAATGTCAGGGACAGTGAGAAGCCAAGAGGCAGAGGGCAGGCTGGTTGGAGGAATAATTTCTAGGAGCCAAAGAAGCTGCCAAGGCAGCTCCAAGGCAGAGGCAGATAGGAGGGAAGTGGAATCTGAGGAATGCAGACATCTGGCCCCTCTGGGGGGTCCCCAGAAGCCTTCCAGGCCTCAGGGGGGTGATTAAAACAGAAGGGCCCCATCAGCTTCCTCCCCTTTATCCCCGAAAGTGAAACTCCATCACCCCTGATAAATTGCAGATCTGTTTCTTGCTATGTGAAAGAGCCTAATTTACACCTTTAAATTTTAAACATAGCTGTGAGATTAAGAGAATAACCCACTGCCATTTGTTCACTAAAACAATAATGAATGTTTTCAAGCTAACTCTGTGTGTGTGCTTTGTTTTTTAACCAAATACCCACTGAATATCCATGATTAACACCACTGTACAGATACAGAAACTAAAGTTAAGAGTATTTGAAGTCAAACCTGGTGGGGCATCTCTGTAATCTTAGCCACTGAGGCTGAAGCAAGAGGATCACAAGCTCAAGGCCAGCCTGAGCAACTTAGAGAGACCCTGACTCAAAATAGAAATTAAATAAATAAAGAGTTGGAGGTGCTAAAGTGCCTCTGAGTTCAATCCCCAATACAAAAAAAAAAAAAACGAGTTTTGAATGCTGTGCCCAAGATTACCCAAATGCTAAGGAGCAAAAAGATGGGAACCAAAACTGTCATCCCTAAAGCCTATATTTTAGTACATGTCACCATTATGCAACAGATTAGAGAGCACAGGCAAAAAGTCCCTACTCTACTGGTTTAACAGTAACTTCAAAGAATGGAATGCTATCAAAATCAAATTTTTAAAGACTATAAAGGAACATGAGGAAATGTTCTATTATCAGTGAAATAAAGAATACTTGCAACACAATGTGAACAGAGTATTCCAATTTTGGAGCATATGAATTCAAAGGGGGAAAAAGAAAAATCAAGTGGTCTACAAAGGAATGTGTGATTATGGATGATTTTTATTTTCTTATTTGTGTTCCTGTTTATTTTCCACAAGGAACAGGGGTTTAGGGGGAGGGGTCCTATTTAATTCACCGGAAAGAAAATTAACATTTTTTGTAAGTCATCTAACACAGAGGGGGAGTCAATAGTGAAGCAGGATGGGTAAAGCGCACGGCAAGCCAAGAGTAGGTGTAGGGGGTATTTTTAAAAAGCACATTACAATTACCAAATATTAGGCCTCATGGAACAAATATCAGCCCAGGATTCATTTGAATGTGTTTAAAAACCTCAACTATTCTAAAATGCACCTGTGACTGAATGATTAAAGGAATCTTATATTGCTAAATAATTGGTCAAAAATACTTTTTTAAACATTATTTTAAAACATTTAGGTGGAGGGCTCAGTGGAAGAACAGCAGGTGGGGCATACACAAGGCTTTGGGTTCTACCTGCACCACAGCAAAGGGAAAAAAAATCACAGTTGATCATAGGAACAACACTGATATATTGGACAATTTATCTGTGTTTAAGTACATATGCTGTTGAATAATAAATCCCTTCAAAATCTGGAAGACATTCTTCATCTGATTATTAGAATTTAAAAAAAAAATTTTTTTATTCCAAACACTCTTAGGTACTTTATCAGCTGCTTTAATGGCCCTCTATGATTTAAAAAAAAAAAAAAAAAGTGAGAAAGAAAGATTAAAAAAAAAAAAAAACAATACTTCAACACTCCATTCCTGATCTAAGAAAAAGCATCTCAGAGTAATGAATTAGATAGGAGCACAATAGTCACATAGCACTTGCCCTCCAGAGGGAAATTCAAGTTTTATTACATCAAATTGGCCTTGAAACTGCAACTACTGCTCACAAATGTTAGTTTTTAATAGAATAAAATGTCATCCTATGGGAATGACACATTACAAACCTGCAGAAGTGTTTTCAAAACAAGCTTTCTTCATTCGTATTATTAAATGTAAATGTTCAACGGAGAACTGAGTCATAGACTAGTTTCTCTAATTAAATTTTTAATCTGGAACAAAGAATGCACTTGGAAAGCTAGACTTCTATATCAGAGCAGCAGGAATTCCAATGAATACCCCGATTACATAAGTGATAACACTTATCTTCATCCATTTGGCTTCACTGAAGCAGGGCTCAGATAAAACACTAAAATATTCAGATCCCAGACTCTACAGCCAACTTTCCTAAAGTTTTACTTTCACCCCAGGCACTTCCTCATTCCATTTGCCTCTGATGTCCCCTCTCAGCTCAAATGAGAACTATGCAGAGGCTTGAAAAAGCTGGTCTAGTTCCAGATGGTCTGTATATTAAACTAGGAGATGCACCAGGTATTCTATTTTGCTTTTAATGAACATTCTGTGTCCATTCTTGTAGAGGAGGGTTGAACAAACAGACTCGAAGGGCCTGTACATTGTGCTACTTAAGACACACACTTGCACTTAAAGACACACACCACTGGATTCAAAAACCTCTCTCCTATCCTAGGTCTTTCTCCCTCCAATGAAAAAGAAAAACTAAATTTAGACTGAACACTAACTTGAGCAACTCAGTCTCCCCTGCTTCCTTCATTGGGAAAGTCTCCTGCAACAAATTTATGGCATGATAAACTTTGCATGGTATTCTGTAACTTATATTTAATAGTGTACATACAAGTGCATATGCATTTGTGCATACATATGCTACACACAGATACCTTTGTGGGTGTGTACCCAGAGAGAGAAATACATATTGGCTCAGGCTCTTCATCTCATAGTAAACACACAAAAGTAAATAAATAGCACACCAGAACTGCAGGTGCAGGAAAGTCTCTCTCAGTCCCCAGACCATGTGGAGGTTACTGCCTACAACACCCATCCCAGCAGTTATGTCCAGGGCTTTGAGCTTTCATTCATCACTGATTAGTGACCTAATTAGCTGCTGACTAATTCTTTCATTTGGAAACTCTTTGTTAAGACTCCAAATACTCAATCTGGTTTTGCCATTGTCTGTTGGTTTTCCTAAAATGTGGGGCTTTCTGTATTAAACTCGAGATAGTCCTGGGCAAATCAGGACACTGGTCAATCTATTCTGCAAAATAAGGACAACAGGACCTACCACAAAAGGCTGTGTGAGGCATATATTGTCTTTTGCAGCCAAACATCCAGGACGAGGCCCAGCAGATGATATGCAACCTATAAAGGTTAATCATTATTCTTGTTATCAGTGCTGTTACCGCCTCATGGTCAAAGAAAAGAGCCTCCGCTCATTTGTTCATGGAAGGTTTTCCTTGGTTCAGTGTTTGGTGATCCTGCTCCAGGAAGATGAATCTGGACTTTCTCCTATCATCCCTCACTGAGACAGCAGACTCTGCGGGGACACTCTGAGCTTGGTGGACACCCATTCTTGCTGCACACAGAGCTCTGGCAAAGAGCAGATGACCAAGAGAAAGGCCTCATGGAACAAAAATGTCCAAACAGGGTCAGGAAGATGGCCTGACAACTTACCCAAAGCCATGAGGGAGGATGTAAGACAATTACAACTCGAGCAGGGGATTAGAGCAGAGGTACCGCAGGCAGGGGGATCAAAATGAATCCAATGGCTCAGAAAATGGGCAAGAGAAGCAAGCAGGATTATAAAATGTTTTGGCAGGCACTTGACTTTGGAGACTAATAAACTTATAAGAAAAAAATATAGTCAAAGAGACAGACGCCAAACCTACATATATCTCCATGGGAAACATCCAAAGAAATGTATGTTTGCAAATAGCAGCTTCTCCCATCTGTTGCAGTGTTGGTACATTTCTCAGGAAAGAGCTGAGGGTCCATTAGCAGTCCTGTGACACTGCAAAATATTTGTCTGCTTCTTGTTGATCACCTGTCACTCAGATCCTCAGGTGCCTACCTTAACAAATCTGTGCAGAAAGCATGGTTATTTCCAGGACAACATTTTCTACAGAGCGCCAGCCAAGCAACCCATTCAACCTCAGGCACTCGTTCCCAGAAGCAGCAAGGAGCAAGAGAAACAGAAAGCGCCTGCAGATCCATAGCCTGCCAACTTACATATTGCCATCCAGGAGGCTGTACGCATGTCCTGGAAGATGGAAGGTTTTCTTAGATCCATCCCAAAACTATTTACCCAACGCCTTCTCTGTGCCAGGTACTACTCTAGGTACCAGGGATAGAGCCGTGGTCCACTTTCACCAGGTTTACAGTCTAGTGGGGGGATGAATGAAAAGCACATCGACACAGAAATACATACTGTGTTAGTCAGCTTTTGTGTCACTGTGACCAAAAATATCTGACAAGAACAACTTAGAGGAGAAAAAGTTTATTTGGGGCTCACGGTTTCAGGGATCTCAGTCCACAGGCGGCCAGTCCATGGCTCTGGGCCCAAAGGGAGGTAGCACATCATGGGGGAAAGGACCCAGCAGAGGAAAGCTGCTCCCCTCAAGGCAGCAAGGAAGCACAGAGAACGAGGGGGAAGGGGCCACAAGGAAGATGCACCCTTCCAGGGCACGCCCCAATGTCCCTACCTCCTCCAGCCACCCGCCACCTCCTCTAGCCACGCCCACTCCTCTAGCCACGCCCCACTCCTCCAGCCACGCCCCACTCCTCCAGCCACGCCCCACCTGCCTACAATCACCACCCAGTCAGTCCATTCAAACTAGGATGAACTGATTAGGTCACAACTCTCACAATCCAACCATTTCTCCTCTGGATATTCCTGCATTCACAAAGGAGCTTTTGAGGGGGCAACTCATATCCAAACCATAAAATATACACAGGGTCAAGTGAAGGTAAGAGTCAAATTGTGCCCCCTCAATTCATAAATAGGAATCCTAGCCCTCCATACCTCAGAATGACTTTATTTGGAAACAGAGTCTTTACAGAAGTTACCAAGCTGAAGTGAGGTCATTATGGTGGGCCCTGATGTAGTAGGACTAGTGTCCTCATACAAGGGGACACTTGTTATGACAGAGTCAGACAGGCCTCCAGGGAAGAAAATGTGAAAAGACACAGGCAGAAGTCGCCATTGAGAATGGGAAGAGGTTGGAACCACCCTCCTTCAAGGCTTTCAGAGGACGGGCCCTCCGCCCACAACCTTGACCTTGGACTTCTAACCCCCAGGGAACCCACAGCCTCTGCTGTTGCAGACACCCTGTCTGAGGCAGTTATTTACTGCAGCCCAAGCAGCAGTGAGAAACGCTCTGAGAGCAGGGGTGACAGAGGACACGGGCATTTCAGGGACAGCTGTCAGAGTGAGGCCACGCTGATGCTGATTCCGACCAGCAGACCCAGTGATTTCCCCACCACTGCTGCTCCTCGGAGGACTCTTGGTAGGAAGAATTCAGAGTGCCAAGGCATATTTTAACACGTGTGCACACAGCTGACTTAGTGCATTCAGTGTCCAAATTCCATGGTGGTTCTTGCTCCTTAAAAAGTCACTTCCCTCTACATTCCCCCTTTTTCTTTGTCTTTGTCCCTTTGGGATGTTATAACAAAATACCATAGAGTGAGTGGCTTGGCAATAGCAGAAATTTCTCTCTCACAGTTCTGGATGCTGTGAAGTCCAAGATCAAGGCTTTGGAAGATTTGGTGTCTGGTGAGTTTGTTTCCTGGCTCATAGAAATGGTTTCTTGTTTTGTCCACACACAGTGGAGGGACACTAATTACAGACAGGAAGCAGATCTAATCACCCGCCAAAGGCGCCATCTCCAAAGACCATCACATCTCCAGACAACCAAAGCAACAATCCACCATAAACTGTATTGCCTGTTTTATGAAGAGGTGATGAGACATAGGTGCCTCTTTGGCTTATCCCAGCTAGGGTCAAATATGCCAATGTCCACTCTTAATCATGTCTCTCCCCTGAAAGCCAATCATGGCAGGGCTGGGGCAATAATCAGACATGCTTAGTTTAGGGTCCTGCTTGTGCCACCAACCCACCTAACCTGAATATGATCTACAACTTTAGCCCAATGACACTGATGCTAACAAATCAAGGAGACCCAAACCGTTGTCCCAGTAACCCACAAACCTCTCTGCAGTCAGTACAGCTGACAATGAAGCAGTAGCTCTTAACATTTTGGAAGCAAGTAACTCCTCATAAATCCTCTCCCCATAAATATGATTACATATACAATCTTTAGAGGTTCATGGACACCCAACCCATCAGTGGTCCTTTCTAGTTAGTATAATCCAAGGAAGTAACCGCTGCAGATACCAAGAACCACCAAGACACAAAGACAAAGAATAAATGAGGAACAGGGAAAGATGAAGCAGCCTGCAAACCATATCACTCAAAGAGAACTAATTTCCTTAATATACAAAGAGGCCTGACAAATCACTAAGAAAAAGACCAAACACCCAAGAGAAAAAATGAGGACTAAACATGAAAAGTGAACAGAAATGAAATGTAAATTGCCAAGGACATGTGGAAAATATACTCAATTCCCTTGTAAATAAGAGAAAAAATAAACAAGATACCATGTTTAATCTACCACATTGGAAAAGATCAAAAAGTATAAAAATATCCTGTGCTCGCAAAAATGCACAAAAAAAGCAGACACCCCTAAACCAAGTTGTTGTGAGTATAAATTGGGACATCCTCAATGGAAGACAATTTGGCACTATGTATCAACAGTTAAAACAGACATGTGATTTAGCCTAATACTAAGATATACAGAAAATACCCCTCAGATAAACTGAAAACATTTACGAAATAACAAATGGGCATAGATATATGTATTGCAGCATAATGTGGAAATAACAATTCCCAAAATGTTTAAAATCTAAATACCCATTAACATGGAATGGTTAAGTCAGTATATTATCTCCGTATACTGAATATTATGTAGCGTTTAAAAAGAATGAGGCAATTCTGTAGTAGTTCTAGAGAAGACGTATTGCTAAGTTAAAAAAAAAAATGGGGTACTGAACAGCATGTACAGTGTAAAGACACATCTGTCCACACTCACACGTTTACAGACATGCACATGGGCATGTGTGCATATGGGGCACCTCCAGAAGGATGCATGAGAAACTAGAACCTGGGGTCACCTCTGGGGACACAGGACCTGGGAACAGAGGCGCATATATAAGAGGCAGCTATTTCTCACGGTGAGCTCCCGCAAAGACTTTGAATTCCAGACCATGAATCTGTATGACCTACCCCAAAACGTCACCAAATGCATCATAAAAACACAAAAAATGATCTCAAAACAAAAAGAACTCAGGAATTAGAACTGTGTGCTAGGGCAGAGTGGGCACAGTAAGGCGATAAGAGGACATCAAAGGTGGTTCTGCCCTGAACCGTCTCGGTGTCCATCAGAAGGTCTGAATTGGTACTCTAGTTGTCAAAACCCATTTCCCACCACCCCCTCAACGACTTTGGCCCAACTCATGATGAGAGGAGAAGGGTCTCTCCCACGGAAGGGCGATACCATCTCTGAATCAGGCACACAGGTGACAAGTCAGCCAGGCTCTGTTGCCACAAAGTTCTCCAGAGAAAATACACAGAGCAAAGGGAGACTTCAACCTACAAGGACCAAAGAACAGGAACGAGTCTTGAACACTGAAACTGAAGAGAAAGGAGAGGCCAAGTTTAGATCAGAGCGTGTGGAACGCGGAGCCTGCCCATCAGCCACCTTACTGGAGCAGGAAGTGAGGAAACTGTCCCGCTGTGCTGGAGATGAAGAGCCTGGCTCCAGCCCAGTCCCTCTCAGCAGGCGGTAGATGACTCCCCCAGCTTCCTACTCTCAGCTGTGAGACCTTCCCAGGAACTGCCCTTAACATCTATCGTGTCCAGGGTTATGCTGCCTTCTCAGGGCCTGATTCCTGAATTGTAATAAAGGTCCAACTTGGACCAGGGCCAGCTGGGCTCTAGGGCTCACAACAGCATAGGCAGAGCTTTGCTCCAGACTGCATGAGAGTCTGGCTTCTCCTTCTGCACACTGCTGCTCTGTCCCTTCCACCCCCTCCCCTACCCACTCCCCTCACCCTCTCCCTCACAGGTATTGGCCCTGCTATGTACTCCCTGAAAGCACATTCATTTCCTTCCCAAGGTCAGTTTGCCAGGAAGTCACCTGCAACACCATACTAATGATCTAAGGGGTCGTGGGTTGAACTGTGCTCCCCCCTAGCCCCAAGAGATATCTTCAAGTACCTGTGAATGCGATCTTATTTGCAAATAGGATCTTTGTACAGTTAATCAAATTAAGATGAGATGATACTATGAGGGTAGACCCAAAATCCTATGGCTGGTGTCCTTATAAGGAGATGGATAAGGAAATTTGGAAACAGAGGAGACACCCAGAGGAAAAAACCATAAGAGATAACACAGATTGGAGCATTGAAGCTACTAACTAGGGATTCCAAGGACTGCTAGCAAGCACCAGAAAAGCCAGAAGAGGCAAGGAAGGATTCTCCCCTAGAGCAGTTTCCAGGCATTCATTGTGGACTTCTGGCCTCCAGAACTGTGAGTATAAATTTCTGCGGTTTAAACCTCACTGCTGGTGATCATTTGTTATAGTCATCCTGGCAAACTAACAAAGTCAGAGAGTAAATCTACTCAGAGCATCTGTTACGGTTTAGATATGAGGTGTCCCCCAAAAGCCCAGGTATGAGATAATGCAAGAAAGTTTAGAGGTGAAATGATTGGGTTATGAGAATTCTAACCTACCCAGTGCATTAAGTTAGCTAGGTGGTTACTGTGGACAGGTAAGACGTGGCTGGAGGAGGTAGGTCACTAGGGACATGCCTTTGGGGGTATATATTATGACCCTGGTGAGCAAAGCTCTTGCTGCTTCTTGATTGCCGCGTCCTGAGCTGCTTTCCTCCACTACACCCATCTGCCAGGATGTTCTGCCTCACCTCGAGCCCAGGGCAACAGTCGGCCATCTTTGGACTGAGATCTCTGAAACCATGAGCCAAACAAACTTCTCCTCTTCTAATTGTTCTTGTCAAGTCTTTTGGTCACAGTGACACAAGGCTAACCAAAATAGCATCCCTCTCCTTAGGCAATGCAAGTTAAAACACCAGCAAATTGGTTCTCACCTGCCCAAGGTTGCTGCCAGCATCTAATGAGAAACTGCAAGGCACATTCTCAATAAGCCATAAAACTCTCAATACCACTGGATGATAAAGGAGAGGTGAAAGCTCCCTCAGGTTTGCCAAGGCATTAAACTGCACAGGTAGCATTCAGGCCATGAGTTACTCCCTCCTTCCCGCTAGGACCTTACCAGTCAGTAGCACCCCCATCAGAAGGCGTGAAATTCAGTGCAGGTCAGCAGTTGAAAGTGGCCAGCGCCCTTGCTGAGCAAATGAAGTGTCTGCAGCACTTAGATAAAATAAGTCTTGACTACTAGGTTGCAATTAGCTGAGAGAGTAAGTCTCTAGGTTTCCATGAATAACCGAGACAGGGTGTATATTCCAAGAGAAATGATACTTCAAGTCCAAACTGCCTTCCTACAGAGAACACTCAGCCTGCCCATGTCTTTGGGTGGGCATGTCTGGCCACTCCCAACCCCTCCTGGGAGGGTAAGATCTGGGATGGATGATTGCCACGCTGCTCAGGGACAATGGGCAGCATGCACAATTCTCTATTCTTGCAGACCCGAGTCTGATTGTTAGGTACGGGAACCAACTCCTGCAGAGAAAATGTAGGGTTGTACTCCTCTTCGTGGGCACCGTTCTGCACTGTTACGCTGACTCGAAGCACCCTTTGAAGTCCCTGGGACCTGTATCAATGAACACTAGGAACCCAGCTCTATGTGCCAATTTCCACCATTCCCAAGTACTTCAAAAAGATGAGGCAGGCAGAAAGTTCAAAAGAATGTGCCCGCAACTGCAGCATGCAATCTGGGAAATTATAGGCACTGCCTTGTCACCCAGGACACACTGAGCAGGTGCTTTTGCAACCGCCTCCTTCTTGCCAAGAAGTCCCTGCTGAGGATTAATAGGAATTTCCAGTTCTCTAAGCATTTCTTGTTCCCAGAACTATTACCCCTTAAATTTCTAGCACTTAAAAAGAAATACAGGGTTTAACACCTGTTTGTTTCAGAAATACTTGCTAAAAAGAGATCTGCCAAAAGGCCAACTCTAAAATTAGTCATATTTCCTGCTCTGCAAAACATAGTAAATTGTATTTTTAGTAACTCCTTCACTCCAGGTATCTGTCACTGTCATGCTCTATGCTGATTATTGGCAACTTACTAAGCGCACAATCCTTATTTTTAGCCCCAAATAGATAATGAAGTGATAAACAGGCTTTTTTTTTTTCTTTAACCAAAGGTTAGAACAAGATATTTAAACATCCTAAGCAGTCATTATGTACCCAATTTTGTCTCTTAATCTCAAAAGAAGGTAATGGGTGACTCTGGTTGCCCTTATAATGAGTTTGCCTGCCTTTCAAATCAGCTCTACTCTCGATACACATTTACACTTTGCCCAATAATGCTTGTCTAGCTATATTTTATCAATTTTGTCAAATGTAATAATAATCTATTATGGGCCAGAGACTGTGCATTAGGTGTCAGTTACCAATACCAGGGGCAGGAAGCACACGTGCTCCGGGATTTCCCAAGTCCTCACTCCAAGCTCCTGCTCTGCAACTTGGTTCTCTGTCTCAAAGTCATTGAGATACTTTTCAGAATCTAATTCTATGATCATTTTCCTGATCTAAACATCAACTCAGTTCAGCCCTGAACGAGAATGTACCAATTAACAATTTCATAGGATCCAGCGAATTTTCATTTTTAAAGCCAGATTTTACAGAGGTTACATTAACTCAAAACCAGAGGGGGCAAAATCAGGTCTCAGCCTAAAGCCATCCTTTGTTTTCAAGCAGTCAAAGGGCCATCTAGATTCAAATTACTTCCAAACTTCTGAGGACAGAGCAGGTAAAAGACTGTCCTGCAAGCACCAGTAGCAACAGAGGCCTCTGCATAAGATAGGATCAAAGCCTGAAAGAAAGGCAGGAAAAAGTGGTTCCTTTGTCATCCAGACTCACAGTAATTCCAGGCAAAACACAGAGAATTTCACTCACAGAGTTTTGGAAATGTGCTTCACACTGAAAAGGCACACAAACATCACCACCATCACCACCTCCCCAGATGCCTTCGACCACCAGTACTCCAGATTTGGGCAGAAATCACCCAACACAAAGTACACAGTTTGAGATCATAGCTATGAAACAGGAGAAACCCAGGGCACCCCCTCATCTTCTCTTTCCCTATCCTGTTTCATGAACTGATTTTCCAAGATAACCTGCCCTGAATCCTTCCATTCGGGGTGGGTGAGCAGGATACATCTATTTCTAAATCATGTTCATGATTTCATTTCCCTTTCCATATAGCCTGTTTCCTTTAAAAAAAGAAGTAGAAGCCAGGCACCGTGGCACATGCCTGTAATCCCAGCGGCTCAGAGGCTGAGGCAGGAGGATCGCGTGTTCAAAGCCAGCCTCGCAAGCCAAGCAACTCAGTGAGACCCTGTCTCTAAATAAAATACAAAATAGGGCTGGGGATGTGCCTCAATGGTTGAGTGCCCCTGAGTTCAATCCCTGGTACCCCTCCCCCCCAGAAAAGGAGAAAAGTACTTTATCTAAAAAGTATGCACCCCAAGAAAGGAGGAAAAAGTAGGGGAAGGGGGTTGCCTTCCAGGTTCCCTTCATATCAAGGTCTGCCACTGATTGATTGGTCTGCTCACTTTAGTACAGCTTCCCAGCTGAAGCCTGCACCTTCTAAAAAGGACTTGTGGTTGCAAATAGCCTGAGGTTGCTTTCACCTTTGTTTTGGTCGGAACTTAGTAAGGCAATACCCAAAACAAGAGTGGGAATGGAGACTCATTAACTCTGTGATCCTTCCCAAGCAGAGTCATGCATGCAAGAGCTCTGTGCCCACACACACACACACACACACACACACACAAAACCACCACACATTTTAATCTCTACAATCTGCTAAACTCCACATCTATTAGTTAAGCATTAAAGGTGCTGAATTTGGGAGATAAATGCTATGAATGACACCATTGTTTCTTTAAAGCCAACAACAGAGTGTACTAAAATCCAGATTTCTCCTAATGCTTGCTTACAGCCACAGAAGCACTGGTTCTCACGCTGGAGAGAAACAGAGCTGGAAAACCAAGTTTTTCAACATGAACATCCCTCCCTGGCCTCTGCCTCCCCACTAGGAACCACTGTCCTTAACTAGATCAAATCAATTGGTCCAGGGAAATAATTTCACATCCAATTAATACCTCCTCTCATTGCAAAGATGAAGTGAGAATCATCAATTAAGAAAGATAAAATGGGAGGGGGAGGAGCGGAACACTGGGGGGTGTCACCCAGCTCCTCATTTGGAACTCATTTGGGCCATGCAACGGGCTCCAGAACCCAGAGTAGTGAGTAGCAGAGTAGCTGCTGAGCTCTGAATACATCCACAGGCACTTCAGCAAGGCCAAGAGCTTTATGTTATGAAGCAAAAATGTACCGGTGAGGAGCAGAGGCACAGCCCAACAAGGGAAAGTGGAGAGTAGCCAGGGAAGCTGTGGGCAGGGCAGGGAGTTGAGTGTACTCCCAAAGTGAACTCGTAATGTTTGCCACTACCTGGTTTGCATGGGACTCACCTCTTTTTTTTTTTTTTTTTTTTTTTTTTTTTTGCTACATTTAGAGAGGAAACATCAGGACCAGACAGAATCCTATACGTTCCAAATGAGATAAAATGCTACCACCCATTTACACAGGGACAGAAGTGAGCTCACCAATTAGCGCGACATCCATGTGCCCTGAACAGACCCACCATATGTAAGGAGGACAGCCCACTCGAACCAAGAAGTAAGGTGTTCCTTGCTCCCTTTGGACTAGAATGAAATTCGGAGGGCTTTGGTTTTTTGGTTTTGCTTTTTTATTTTTTTCTTTGAAGATTACTGTAGTGAGTTCATACTGGACCCTCACATTTGCATAGAAGTCCAGAAGCACCTTTTAAAACTCCTCATTCTTACCCCACTCACCCAAAATAAAGGGGTCCCCCAATTGAAATGGCTACAGAAATAAACGACAATTTACAAGGATGATGGGGTTGTGCACTCAAATGCAAGGGGCTCCAGGACAAGGTGGGGAGTAGGGAGGGGAACTAAAGGTGAGGAGCGGCTGGGGCAGGAAGGCAGGCAGGGCAGCTTGCCTGGCCACCAGGTTCTCAGCAGTCTGGATGGAGGATCCACTTCTGAGGCCAGAAGGGTTTGGCTCTCTGGCTACTTGCCCAGTTAGGAAGCCCTGAGCTTCCCTCCTCCCTCCAAGAGGGGCTGCTCCCCTTTAGTGTGAGCAAGTCCCAGCCTGGGGGGAATCTTGAGTCTTAGATGACTATAAGCTGAGCAGCCTGGAATAGCTCCAAGTCTGGGACAACTCCGTGCCTGGGACGCCTCACAGCCGGGGTTGACCCAGCCTCAAAACTAAGTGGTCTCTAGGGTTTCTTCTCAAGTTACACCTGGCCTGGAAAGGGATCACCTCATCCCACTCTGACTTGGCCAGAGAGGTGTCCCTCCGTGTCTTGAGGAGGGCTTCCTTTACTTAGCCCCTTTTCTAAAAAGATAAGAACACAACTCCCAACCTCTAAACTCTGGGGGGTGTCTGTGTGGATCTATACCTGCAAGAAGCAGGGTCTGCAAGAAAGCTGCCACCCAGGGATGGGAGGGATCCAGGGATGGGGGGGGAGGGGAGAAAGTGGTAGGGGTGAGCATTGGCTGGTGCTCATGGGATGCAGATGTGGGAGGGGCAAATGGAGAGAAATGCAGGTTGAGGAACAGACTGGTGGAGTGTAGGGAGGGTATGTGAAATCTTCTGTGCACAAAAATCCCCTAGCTGCCCCAGCCCAGAGGTGAAGAGGAATATCTGTAGGGTTTCAGCCTTTCCCCAGCTCCTCCCCAGAGCCTAGAAAGGGATCAAACCTTAAGCCACCCCTAAGGCCGGCTATATCGGCCCTTCCGCCTCGCACGTAAGAGTCAGGTCCTCTATCTCTTATTCTTGCCTCTCCAAGGATCTGTCTCCCCTACCCACAGAGAGCGCAGAGTCCCCGAACTCCTGCACCCTGACCCTCCTGCTCTGGTGTCCGCCAAGGTGGCGCCTTTCGAAAAGCAAAAGGATACGTGGGACCACTTCGCGGTGAGTCGGTCGCCACCCCCCACCCCGCCCCAGGAAAATGACCCCAGACCACCCATCAGTGGGTGCCAGATGACCCCCTACGGAGAGGGCTGAGTGCGCGTTTAGCTCGACCCCTCTTTTGGCCAGAGAGAAAAGCCAGGTGGAGTGGGGGGCGCCTGGCCCGGGACGATGCTTTGGTACTCCCGGTGCCATGCTCTCTGCAGGGTCCGGCCGTCCGCTCCCTCCCGGAGCCCGTAACCCGCGGGCCAGAGGCCGGCGCCCAGGAAGCTCACCTTCTCTCCGGTCAACACGTGCAGCCCCTCGCGCACCTTGGCGAAGGAGCCCTCGCCCAGCTTCCTGCTG
>NW_025999968.1:52401989-52406983 GCF_001458135.2 Marmota marmota marmota | reverse complement strand
CGTCCAGGGGGTTGATGACAGTCCCCCTACTCGGGTTCGCAGGGATCTGCACGCCCGGGAAGAGGTGCGGTCGGTGGCTGGGTCCCGGAGCCCGGGCGCCGCCTCCGCCTCCGCCCTAGCAGCAGCCGTCTGGCCCTCACAGGCTCGGGTCCGGCTGGTTTGCTCCTAGCCGTGCGCTGGGCAGACGCTCCCGCCCGGGAGGAACTCGCGGCGGGCTGCAAGCGCCCTCTGGAAGGCAGTAGAAGAAAGCCCCATTCAGTTTGAATTTGCAGAAATTTAATCCGGTCGCGGGCGGCGGGAACAGATGCGAGCTCCACTCCGCAGCCTGTGCACTTTCAAATCCCTCGTAGCCCCTCCTTCCCCGCGCTCAACAGCCAAACTCGCCCCTAGCTGGAAAGGGGAGGGGAGCGCCGAAGTGGGCGGCGGAGCCACCTGAGCAGCAGACTGGGGGACCCTGCGCGGCCTCGGAGACGCGCGCTCCCGGACCGCCCAAGTCGGGCAGTCTTCCTCTCTGCGGCTTACCCAGATTCTGGGTTTGGGTTTTCTGGACCTTTGGGCAGTGAAATACCCACCCCCGCCCACCAGCCGCACCCACCCGGGAAGTGGGGAAGGGAGGGAACCCTGTGAACTGTGGATTGGGTTGAGTGCTCAGCTCAGAGCCTGGCGCACGATAGGACCCGCTGGACCCTGGATGGATGGCTAGATGGATGGGTCCAAGAAAGGATGGGGGAAGTGGCAGGACGAGTGCCCCTGTTCACACGCAGACCCGATTGCTGTATTGAAGGAGGAGCAGCCGCCAGCGTAATAGTAGCGGCTGCAACGTAGGAATCAGGGCGTCTGCTGCCTCTAAGTGTACGTTTACACCGTCTTTGCCTCCGGTTGAAATGCTGCCTTTGAGTGCAGGTTGAGCTGGACGTGCGCACGCCGCACCTCGGAGCTTTTGTTCTAAGAGCGCTGGGGCTATGTTCATCTCGCATAAACAATTGCAGCTGCTCTGACTACACAGACCCTCTTCAGGATCTCCAACATCTTCCTGAACCGAAAAATGAGGAATTCTCTAAGGGAGAAGCTGCAGAGTAGGTAGGAGGGAGACATTTGTAAAATGCTACCTGTTGAGGTGCCCGCGTTTAATGCAAACTTAACCTCGGATTTGGTCCTAACAAAGTTCCTTTCATTGTTTACTCCTCAGTAAACAAGTATGACATCAATCCACCTCAGTGCTGGGAAACTGGGGGAGGGGCATAGGAGGGGCATCGTTAATCCAGGCTTGGGGGCTCCCAGACCATCTGAAAAGTAACCCAGAGAAACACCAATTTTCTATTTTAAATAGATATGATTTCGAATATGGTACTTTGAACCACTCGTGCCACATATCACCAACCTTGTTATTATGATGGAGCATTTTGTGGTTTCTGTTGGTTCGCTCTGTTGTTCCCATTTTCCTATATTAAAGATACACTTTAATTTTTTTCTCTTGCTGTGTTTAAGGGACTTTTTTTTTTTTTTTAATCCCTGGTCTACACCTACAATTTCTGCAGGCTTTCGCGTTTCTAATTTAGTAATCAGATTTTAAGAGGACAAGCAACGTGGAAGAATGGTGACCAGCGGCAGAGTAGATGTTCAACAAATGTTTAATGAATGAGGAATATGGAGGTTACTTTAGGATCAAAACCATTCTAAATCTTCCATCAGAAAAGGTTTTGGAGTCTCTCCAATGTTGTATTCATTTTTAAAGAATTTAATTTTATGACATAACTATGAAAATTTAGAGATTTATTTATTACAGTTTAAGGCAAATTTCAGAGATTGTTCATCAAAGTATCTTTATGGCAAAAACAAAACTCCATGCAAATTGTGGAAGACACAATGAAATAGAGATCTTCTTTCCTAAAATGTTTCAATTATCCTTTCAAGGTGGAGGTCAGGAAAGGGGTGAAAAGGAGAGAAAATCCAGGCCTATTAAATCTTTTTCAAGCCTGCTGCTTGGGTTTGATTCAAGTTCACTGCTAATTCCATCAACTGGGATGGATGCCAAAGAGAAGTCCAAATCCTACTCTGCGTAGGCTTAGCCACTGCATTTTGAACTACAGGTCCTGATTTCCGAAATGGGCATGTTTAATAAGGAATTACTCCGGAATTGGTACACAGAACATTGCATTGCCCTAATATTAGAGATGCAGGAAATATCTGATTGACTAGAACTAGCCCAAACTCAATTCTGGCTTTCTCCACCTTTGGGATCTCTCTGGGCATTACATACCAGCTATCTTCGTGCAGGTTTGGATTTCTCTACTTCCACACCTTTACCCATGCTATACTCACCACCAGTCTGCTGTCTCTGACCCAATCTCACCTGGCACAGGTATTCCCCACAGGTATTCTCCTCTCCAACCAATGAGCTGCAAGAAACTAATCACCCTTTTCTTCTCTTACTCCATAGCATGCATTTCATCTGCTTCTCGTGTCTCACATAGTATTTATTGTGAATGTCTTTCTTCACTTTTAGAATAATTAAGGGCATGGGGCTATGTGTGATTTTATTTTTATTTGCCCTACAATGCCTAAATCACAGTGCCTGAGACATGGTCATTATTCAATCAATATTTGTTGAATGAATGAAAACAATCATTCATTAACTCTCAAGTGAAGTTTTCTTGCTCGTGGTAGCAAGACCCCATCTATCCTGGGGGAGACATTACTAATAACTCTAAGAGCATCTTTAGTTACATTGTTGGTTGTCTTTGGGGACCAACAAATATAATCATTTGTCAAAGAAGGGCCATTCTCCAACTTGGATGAGTTAACCCTTTAAAAAACATGACCAATCAGAGAGGGCCGCAGAACCTTGCAGAGCCGTCTCGGTTGACTGGGACCAGCTGCTTCCGTCTTCCTCTTCTCCTTCCCCATCTCCTTCCATATGGCTGAGGGGCTGTCTGTGTGCTCCCACAGAACGCCAGCTAGAAGACCCAGCTGGAAGCAGTCAGAGACAATTAGAAGTAATCAGGCTGGCACGGCCAGGAAATGAGAGTTGGCTAGAAGGGGTTAGGCTGGCAGAAGCTGCCTGGTAACTGGCTAAGGAACAGACAGAAACCAAAGACAGCAGGCATGAGAAAAAAGCACCCGGATGACATCCTGAGCACTCTGTACGTTCATTGTCCTAAATAAAGCGTCTATCTCATAGAACAGACTCTGGACTCGAACCCATGTCCCCAGAGCTCATGTCCACCATGATTCCCATCACGAGACCCAGCAGTGGAATGTGCACAGCGCTGAGGCTGAGGAAGATAGGATTCCTCGTTCATAAAGTATATGTAGGCAGCCTGTCATGTTGGGGAACAGGCTGTCACCAGTACCCTGCAATGAGGCACTTCTCAAAAATGAATCATGACAACGCACCTCTCTGTGCCTCAGTTTCATTAATCTGCTGAAATATCAGGGGATTGTGGGGATTGAGTGAGATCATGCATCTAAAGTGTTTAGTTCACTTCTTCCATCCATACTACAGTCATCATCACAACACAGAAGTCACTGAAGAATGTCCCAGAAGTCCCTGTTACTAATAAATTGCAAACATGACCTCCAGGATGGATTTCTTCCCTGAATCCAGAGTCCTGTAGCTAAGCTTCTTCATTGTCTGATTTCACCTAGGAACACACACACACACACACACACACACACACACACACACACCCTACTTCTTGCTCCTGTCCTAGGGCTTCACCTAAGTTCACCAAAAATCTAGCAGTCACCCTTTGCTCCCTCCTCCATCAGCAAATCCTACGTCTCAGACTCCCACCTGTATCACACTATCCAAGTCACCATCCTCTCACCTCCTAATCAATGTCCCTTGCTTCCTCCACAACAAGCCAAAACCACCCCTTAAAATTGGGAAACAGATCACATTATCTCCCTGCCCCCTTAACTGTTCAGTTGACCCCTGCAGAAAAGATACCCCAATTGCATTATCCTGCTGGGGCCCCTGCCTCCCTCCAGTTTTTCACATTCTGAGAGCAAATCAACCACCCTCCTGCTTCTCCTGAGAGCTACCAAGCGCTTCCCTACTCAGAGCCTTGGGCCTTGCTGCCTGTGTGTTGTTGAGCCTTGGACCTGTGTCTCCATCAGCTCAGGCTTCCATAACAGAATAACTAGACTAGGCAGCCTTCATGAGTCATGAGGGTACCATTCTTATGACCTCAAATAATCCTAGTTACCTCCCAAAAACTCACCTCCAAAAACCATCACATTGCAGATTAAGGCTTAAACATACAAATTTGGAGTATGGGGATACAAATATTGAGTCCATAATACTCTGCCAGCAACATAGCTCTTGTACACCTTCTGAAGTTCCTCACTTCACACAGGTCCCTGGTCTCTCCATAAGAAGTTGGGAGACTGTCCTGGGTTTCCTGGTCACCACTCTGTGTCCCACATCCTGCTCATTCTGCCATTGCTATTCATCCTTAGGCACTAGAAGAATGCACATCAGCTGTCTATGTGTTCACTGTTGCTCCTTCTTGGATTTAAGGTCCAAGAAGGCAGGGACTTATATCCCAGCACCTGTGCCTGTGTGGCACATTGTAGATGCTCAGCTCCAGCAAATGTGGAGGGATATCCATAGCTGCCCCTCTCCCCCCCAGGAAAGCACCACTCACCATGGATGTGCCTCCTTCAGTCCCTCAGATCTGAATGGAATGGCTATTTCAGGAAGAAGAGTGTACCCCGACATTCCACTATAAGGCAGCCTAAGTCTTTAGGACTTCACATCTTGGTGTTTGGTCCCTGACTCCAAATCCCTGGTAGAGGCTATTGAGGAAGAATAAAAATCTAGAATATTCTATGGGGAAGACACCATCACACAGTCTCCCCTGCATGCATTTCTCCTCTGGAAGCAATGTGCCATCTTACATCAACTCCAACGTCTTCCCCTGACTCTACAAGGTCCCAGGATCTGCACCCCACTTGCTTCTCTCCCCCATCATGGTTTTCCCCTCCCC
>NW_025999968.1:52282032-52401893 GCF_001458135.2 Marmota marmota marmota | reverse complement strand
CTCCCCCTCCCACCCACTCTACTCCAGCCACACTGGCTGCTCCCCCAGTGGGTGCATTACATATTCACATCCTTGGAGTATCTTTCCTCCAAATAACTACAGTGCTGCTCTCTCACCAACTTCTAGTCTTTACTCATATGTTACCTTCTCTGTGTGCCTTTTCTCTGACCTTTGCTCTACAATGCAAATATCCCCAGACTTCTCCCCACCCCCTGCACCCCACCTTCCTCTTCCCCTTGGTTGCTTTGTTTTTCTTCATGGCACTTACAGCCATCTCACAAATCATATAGTTTGTTTATTTTGATTATTGTTTGTCTTCTTTTCCAGAATGTCCATGAGGGCTGGAATTTTGGTTATGTGCACTATGCATGGTGCTGACCCCTGGGAGGAATTCAATACAATGTTGTGGTGGTTATGAATTTGTAATTCACCACAATGAATGAGAAGGCAAAAGACAGAAACACAACAAAACTGGGTCCTGCCAGAGAAGTATGCAACCTAAGGGCAGACTGGAAAGCAGTATTCATGCCACAAAGGTGCGACTCCATGGCAAGATCCATATTTATAGGAAATTTGTAGGAAAGGAAGGCTTAGTGTTAGCCCTAAGCTTATTGGTGGTGGCTGGCAGGGTGCTGTCCATTTCTTACTGGGGACTGGGCACAGCCTGCAGTAGTTGACCTAGAGAGTCAGCACACCCACCGGGCAACTCTACCATGTGACCCGCAGACAGAGACACAGAGGAAGAGCACTCTGGGCCGGAGCCCACTCCCCATTCCCTATTCAGGGAAGGCACCCCAGCTGACCTGATCATAGCAGCCTGCCTAGCACAGATAGACGGATGCGGACAAGAGGCAGGCGCCCCCTGCTGGTCGACTCCTCCACAGCACAGAGAGGCAGCCCCAGGAACCACGAAGCAGGTCTTATGCTCAGATCAGAACCTCGCTCACCAGTTGGCCCCACTGCCCTGGGCAGGGTGCTCATCATCTCTGAGCGTCATCTTTCTTCATCTGGAAAGGGAGGAACTTTCCTGTCATTCTGAAGTCCCATGATGGTTGCCAGGACAAAATGAGGCAAATCTATGTAAATATACTACAAAAATAGAAGCTATTTTGGTTATTGTTCTTAGCACAACAGTCTTACATCAGAGTGGAAAGCGTCTACGACGTAAATCAGAAAATGATACATTTAAAATAAAACAGAGGGGGCTGGGGTTGTGGCTCAGCGGTAGAGCGCTCACCTGACATGTGCCAGCTGGGTTTGATCCTCAGCACCACATACAAATAAATAATAAAATAAAGGTATTGTTTTCAACTACAACTAAGAAAAAAAATTTAAAGAATAAAAAATAAAATAAAACAGACATGGCTGTTCAGCGCCTATTTGGTGGGGGCTTTCTGGTGAGCGTTATATTTGTGCCTACAGCCACATGCATGCCTCCACCCCTGATCCCTGACTTTGCAGGTTTTCCCCTTTCAGGCCCATGATCCTCTGGACAAGCCATTTGTTGCTGTTGTTCATTCTGCGTGTGTAGAAAGGTAGAAGGTAGATCTATCTATGATGGATGATTGACAGATGATAGGTGATTGACAGAGGTTAATAGACGATTATAGAATCATAGATATAATAGGTGATATATAGACAATTGGTAGATTATAGAGAGATACATAGACCAACAGATAGATGACAGATGAAAATAGATGATAAGTATAAAGAAATAGAAAGTTAGATGGTACTTAGTAGCTATATAGATAGATGGGAAAATAGATAAATATATGGGTGATGATAAACTAGAACAAGAAGGAAGGAAGAGAGAGAGACTGGGAGGGAGGGAGGGAATGGATATTCTGTACCTACACCAGGAAGATGACCCAGTGCACATGGAAGCTCCATCCACAGGGCTTCCCCCACTGTCTTTAAGGCCCACCCCAGTGCAGCTGTAGTACAGGCATTGTGGCTCTTACCCACACACACCATCCGAGATCCAAGCTCATGCCTCTTCCACCTTATCAGTGGGTCATCAGTGGCTCTTCCTGGATGCAGCCACAAGACTGAGCTGAGGGACAGCCCCTGGGGCAGCAGTGGCAGGGGCTGGGCAGCCTGGGCTGGCTGCTTGGGCATCTGACTTGGCCTTCAGGTCCTGCTCAGGCCTCACCTTGGCGTCTTTCTGTCTTGGCAGTGGATTCTACTGAGCATTCCCAGCCTCACAACCTGGTGAGTCTGAAGGACCCAGCCCGTGCTGAGCAGGAAGAGTGGCTACTTGGTGTTCATTGCCACCTGCTCCCTTTCTACCAGAGGCCAGTGGCAGAACCCTGACAGCTCTTCCCTGAAGAGTGTGAGGTTTTCCACTTTAGGTGGCAGGACCTTGCTGCAGAATCTTAGGGATCTGCTCTGATTCTCCCAGTGAGGCTTACAGTAAGCCACACCTGGCAGCTTTTTCATGCCATTGATGTCACTAATTACCCAAGGTCTGCGGAATCGTTTGGCCCAAGCAGCAGGGCTGTTTGCACAATAGCCTGGATCCTCAACAGATCTCTCTCTTCTACACCTTACCACTGGCAGCCTTCTTTGTATCCCAGTCTATGTGTCAAAAGAGTATTCTCACATATAAAATAGGTGCTCCCAGAAACGAGGAGACCTACCAATGTTGTGCTTTCTTCTTCATCATGGGAACTGCAAGATGCAATCATTTGTGCTTGACCTCGAAGTGAATGCCCAGCTTGCCTTAGAACACTAGACTCATAGGGCTGAAGTGACAGGCTTCTGAAACACAAGATTCAGAGCCCATGTGTCTCTCTAAAACCTCCAGTCCACTTGCTTCTGCTTACTCATCCATCCCATTGACGTGAGGCATTGAAACAGGGGACCAGGTAGTGTCCTACAGGATGCCCAGTTGGTCTTTGGACTATACATGAGAGAGGGCAGATACTATTATCTGACCTGAGTGATGGCAAACTTAATTTTTCTCCTTTCTGATGATACTAGAAAAGGAAGCATTCACCAGATTGATAGTCACATACCACATATTAAAGTCTGCATTCACCTATTTTAGTAACAGTGCTGCTTTGGCAGTTGCGATTTGGACTACTTCTATTGGAATTTGCAATTGTCACTCTCATTGTCCTGGATCCAGTGTTTTTTTGCAGAGGCCAGGCTGCTGAATGACATGGAGATATGCTGGGGATAATCACACCTGTATTCTTTAAGTATTTAAGCGTGGTACTAATCTCTGGTATTTCTCGTGAGATGTGCAATTGTCTTTCAGTTTTAGGGTCTTCCACTTGGCCTTCCTCCCTATAATATCTTTTACTCCAGATAATCAATGCAGCAATTGTTAACAGGTACCAGATATGTCCATTCCATTTGTGTATTAGTTAGGGTTCTGTAGAGGAACAAAATCAACAGGAAGTATAATTATAAAAAGGGGATTTATTAGGTTGGCTTACATAACCAGAAGCTGGATAGTTCACAGTGGCCATCTGCAGGCTGGAGAGCTTGATGAAGTAGTAGCTACACAGTACAAGAGGCTGAAGCCTCAGAACAAGAGGGATCAATGGTGCCACCCTAGTCTGACACAGAAGGCTTCCGGAGAAGCACTGGCAGAGTCCTCCTTGGAAGAGTGAAGAATCAAGAGTCAATATCCTCAGATGATCACAGCAGCAATCAAGAACCCGAGAAGAATCAAGCTTGCATCTGCTGCTGCTTCCTTGTTATTCCAACTTTTATTCCATCCAAGCCATCATCCTATTGGACGGTGCTGCTCATGCTTAGGGAGGGTCTCCATTTCAGTTGGCCATCCCACATGCCAATCACTCCTAGACACACCCTCATTGACACACCCATAAACCTCTTGATCATTGGCATCTCTTAATGCAATCAAGTTGACAATTCAAATTGACCATTACAAATTGTATATTTGGAAACTGTGGGGAAAACCACCCCATGAATCCATAGATTCAGTGGCCTTGACCTGGGTCGAAACTCCATTGCTCACCCCTATCCACCCCCACTTCATCAGGGGATTCATGATGAGGTTTCAGGTCTTTGGGTATCAATTCAGGCCTAATAGTCATTGAAGTGTTTGGGTATTTCCCTATATTAATTATTTATCAATGTATAACAAATTATCTCCAATATAGGAGCTTCAAATAGCGATAAACATTATCTTCACAGAGTTTCTATGGGTCAGGAATTTGGGAATGACTTTCCTGGGTTGTTCTGCTCAGGGATCTCTCATGAGATTGCTGCCAGTTGAAAGTTTTACTGAGGTTCAATCATCCCATTCCAAGAGTTGGCACTGGCAACTTCACGCTGGCTGCTGCCAGGAGACCAGAACACTTGAACCGTTGGAAAGGCTGATGTGAGTGTCCTTATGAGATGTCCATTGGCCTTTCCCAGACGCATTGATCTTTAAGAAAGAGCAAGGGAGAAGCCATCGTGTATTTATGGCTTAGTATTAGAAGGCACACTCTCTTGCTTCCACATTGTCTGTTGGTGACACAGCTCAGCCTTATTTAGCATGGACAAGGACCACACAGAGGTGTGCAGTCTAGGAGGTTAGAACCACAGATTCCATTTTGAAGGTCAGCTGCCCCATACCTTTCTCTTTTGTATTCTCCAAGTGAGTGGCCACAGGTCCCTCTGGTGACAGATTGGCTGGATCATTACTGTACATGCTAGCTGTAATATGGTAAAGTCCTGCTTCCTAAAGACCTGGACTTTCCTTTAGTCATCAGTTTACAGGCTGAAAAACTAGTGTAAGTCTGGAAATGGAACAAAGGATCATGGTTTGGTGATTGGACAGCTGCCCTCAGCCTCCTGATCATTCATCCTTGACTTCTTCTATTTGCATAAATGAAATAATGTCCTTGTTTGCTTGCCATCTGTCTTGCCCCTCACATCACATTCCACAGGGCTCTGTGGAGAGCACTCCCCGGCCGCCTCTCCACTTTAGTTTTCCCCACAATAACTGATCTTCTTGGCTTCTGGTAGCCAAGGACTGCCTCCTGGTCTCTGTTAGTTCACAATCCCATGAAACTTATTGATGCCTAATCCCATAAGCCAATTCTGCAATGGCATGTCCTCCTGCAGCCCTGGAACTGCCAACACAGAGCTTCTCATCGCAGAAGTGTCCTCTCACCAGCACACTCCTTAGTGTTAAGAAAAATGGAAGGTCCTCTGCATCTTCATGTGGAATATAACTCATTGCTGCTATAATGTGAATGTTTGTATCCCCTCCAAAATCCATGTTGAAATCCAACCCCCAATGCAGCAGTAGTAAGAGGTGGAGCCTGCAGGAGGTGATGATTCTGTGCCCTCGTGGATGGATAAGATCCTTTTATCCTTCTGAAGTCAGTCTGTCAGAGATGAGAGCTTTGAGGAAAGAGTAGGAGGGGCTGTCCTCCCCAGGGAAGATGGAGCTTGTGCAAATGGTGAGAAATAGTTCTGGGAGGGAAATGAAGCAAGGAGTCAAGCCTACACCAGTGAAGATAAACGAGTGCTCCAAGGAAACGTGGACATGAAAAGTAAAATAAATGTGTAAACCAAATCCTCTGTTTAGAGCAAAAGCACACTATTCAAAATACAAACCCATCTCAGAATCAAATAAAGGTATCCACATTTAAGGTCCAACCAACAGAAATCAGGATGCATTACAGAAAATTCAGAGTCCAGCCTTGTGTCAAAAATGGAATAAAAGATTTCAATGAGGTCCACCTTAATTAAAATCAAAATTGTAGCTTTTGGTGGTGCAGTGTACAGTACAAAAGAAAACAAGCATAAAAATGAAGTTTGACACCAACCAACGGTGTGTATTTACCTCCACGAGAAACTGAAGATGGCCAGGCACCTTGGTAAAAGCCACTCGGTGGAAATATGTTCAAAAGAAATAACTTAAGGGCTGGGGTTGTGGCTCAGTGTTAGAGCACTTGCCTAGCATGTGTGAGGCACTGAGTTCGATTCTCAGCACCACATATAAATTAATGAAATAAAGGTCTATCAACAACTAAAAAAACTTTTTTTAAAAAAGAAATAACTTAATCCTCAGGAAAAAAGAAATGTAGGAAAGAAATGCTTTTGTGAATTGAGATAGTGGACTATTTCCATTTTGATTTACTTAAGATATCCACGTTCCTCTGAACTTTCAGAAATTTTAGTTAATAATTCAGACATCTAAAGAGCATTTTTTTTTTACAATTTCTATGGACTCTAAATAGGACCATCGAACACTGTCATGAACCTGAGCATGAACACTATGGAATTCTTCACAGCTGGGGGAGATGCTGAGATAGTGTCTCATGCCACCATGACTTATGAATTGAGCCTATTAATAGGAATCAGATTCTTTCCTAAGGGACTCTGGCCCCACAAAAAGAGAGAGAGGAGAGGGAAGAGGGAGAAAGAGAATAAGATGAATAAGATAGACACTTCTCAGTTCTCTCCGTTGTCCTTCAAAATCCAGATGCCCTACGCACCCTACCAGTCAACCTGACCCATCATGTTCAAAGTGCATGAATAATTGAAGCCTTCAAAATCCTAGTTGAAATGAAGTACACATACCTTGATATAACAGAAATTTTCTTGCTCTAAGAAAAAAAAAAATAAGTATTGCCAAATCTGTTGAGTAAACTTATACATCCTATTGCACATCTGAAAAAAAAATCGAATTGACTTAAGAAGGATAAAAGGACCTTAAATCACTAGTTATTTCATCTTTTCAAACTTTCAAAGTCTTCATGTGCTAATTTTCATCTTCTTCCAGATCCCAGAGAGAGAGTGCCAATGTCCCCCAGGTGCTAGGGGAGAAAACAAAGAAGCCAGGTTTGAGCCCATAGTCACCTACTCAAGTAGACAAAGCTGTGGCTTGAACAAGATCAAAGCTGTTTCAAAGAATTCCTCACAATGCCAGCTCACTTAACTAATGCAGGAAAGAGACAGGAAAAAGTCAAGAACTTGAAAAGTCAAGAGCAAAGATCTAATGAGTGTTCATTTTAGGCTGCCATCAGTAATAGCAACAGTGTCATTAAAGATGAACCCTGCTCCAAGATGCTGCTACAGTACTGCAGAAGAAAATCACTATAAATCATGTTTGTTTCTTATTAAATCACTTGAAGCCTTTGGCATTTTGCTCTACTGATATTGACTCTAAAGAGAATAGATAGACATATTAAAGACACGTACATACATAGTTGTTATATGGTTATCTTCCTGAAGTAGCCATCACACTGAAAAGACTAAATATTAAATGCCATGAAACCAAACATGGAATGTGTACTTTTAAGCATGTAGAATTTAAAACACAAAGTTAGAAATTATACAAAAACCATACATTGTAAATCAGATTTATTACATGTATAATATTATATTGTATTATATCATACCATGCTTCCTTTTTTTTTACCATACGATTTATTTTTATTTTTTTAGTCATACATGACAGCAGAATGTATTTTGACATATAATACATACATGGAATGTACATACATCAATCATAATGTCTATTCTATTCTGCTGCCCTTCCTATCCCCCCTACTCCTCCTTTTCTCTCCCATCCTTTCTCTCTATCCAATCTAATGTGATACCATGCTTCTTTACAAGTTTAGTTAGACTATAAAAATTAGTTTGTGTATCAGTTCAACACCCATCATTAATATAAAACTAAAGTTGTGCAAAAATGCAAAGACAATGAATTAGTCTGCTTTCTGTTGCTATGACAAAATGCCTGAGGCTGAGTTCTGTAACAAAAAGAGGTTTATATGGCTCACAGTTTGGAGGCTGAACGTTCAAGATCAAGTTACATTAGTTCAATCTCTGGTGAGGGCCTTCTAACTGTACCACAGAAATGCAGACTATCACACTGGATCCCATGAGAAAGGGAGAAAGTAGTCACATGATAAGACAGGAAGCAAGACAGATTCTATAGTTACTATACAACAACTTTCTCTCAGGGTCACTCACCAGGGTTCAGTGTCCCCAGTGACCTGACTCTCCTCCAACAGGGCTCACGCTTAAAGATTCCACCACCTCAACACTGCCACACCGGAGACTGCGCTTCCAGTACATGAACTCCACTATATCTAGGCCATAGCAAACAAGATGCTCCCTAAAAAAACTAAGACCTAAAGTATGCCATTGTATGTAGTATATAGAGATGAAGTATGGCATCCCCGCATTGCTCTAAAGCTTGAATTTTCTCTTTATGTACCTCTAGCCTCCTGATTTTTGATAAAGCAAGTTTCCAAGTCACGGGTAATGTGCTACAGTCACGACTCTCACTGTGCAATGTTCTCTGCTCCTTGGAACTGAGATGAATTGGTTTGCAGTTGGGATTCAATTACGATGGACACATTTCATTTTTGAATCTGAACATTTTTGCCATGATGTGATATTTTTAGAAAACCTCCTGATATTTTTCAGAAGCACTATGATTTTATTGAAATACCAACTATAACAAAGCAAAATCCATAAAGGTAGATATTTAGAATACATTTATTCTTTATTGTGTTAAAGAAAAATAAATACAAGATATACAAGGAGAATTTTGTTGAATGTTCAACTTTGGTTCCTCAGAAATGAGAAACTCACACTGTATTAAAAAATATAAAAGATTTTATAAATCTTTCTTAACCCAGAAACCTTATTTCTAGATATTTATCTTTAAAAGAATTCCTTCAAAAGTGTGCAAAGAGCCAGGAGCAGTGGAACACATCTGTAATCCCAGTAGCTCAGGAGGCTGAAACAAGAGGATCACAAGTTCAAAGCCAGCCTCAGCAGCTTAGCAAGACCCTAAGCAACTTAGCAAACTCTGTTTCCAAATAAAAAATACAAAGGGGCTGGTGATGTGGCTCGGTGGTTAAATGCCCCTGGATTCACTTCTTGGTACCAAAAAAAAAAAAAGTACAAAGACATGCACACAAATACAACAGTCCCCCTTGTCAATTTCTAAGGTTTCAGGCTCCCATAGTCAATGGCAATCTGAAAATATTAAATGGAAATGATTCAGGATCACCCAAAGTAGTTCATCCTCCTTTTGATGCCTGGTCAGAAAATCAGTCATAGCCTGTCACCAAGCCTATGTCATTGACGTCAATATCACTCATCGTGTAAGGATTGTATCAGCTCAAATCACTCCAGTACAGTAAGATTTTGAGGGAGGAAGACCACATTCACATAGCTTTTATTATATGGGAGGTGAATCAAAGGGGTGAATCAAAAGAGAGTGTCTTAGTCAGTTTGAGCTGCTGTAACAAAAAAATTCCCAGACTGGGTGCCTTAAACAATATTTATTTCTCACCAGTTCTGGAGGCTAGGATTCCAGGATCAACCCACTGGCTGATTCAGTGTCTGGTGAGGGCCCCCATCCTATGATGGCACCTTTCTCTGCATGTCTTCAAATGGCCCAAGAGACCTCTCCAAACTCCCTTCTAAGGACACTGATTCCACTCACGAGTGGCCTTCCCTCATAACCTAATCACCTCCCAAAGCCTACATCCTACACCATCAGGTGGGGTAAGAAGATCAAAATGAGTTTAGGAGGAGACAGTCAGCCTGTTAGGGAGTAATGGGAAAATGGTTACCAGGGGCTCCAAGTTTGGAACTCAGGCAACCTTATGCACCAGGTGCCCTAAGAGAAGCCGTCTGAAGGAGGAATGGAGTTTTGAACAGGGGACATTGAGGTGAAAGGAGACGAGGTAGACACAGCCAAAAGGCTCTGGGGGTTGGGAATTGGGGGTGTAGCTTCACGGCAGAGCCCTCGTCCAGCATGCATGAGGCTTTGGTCACACAAAACTGGAACTCAGAAGAGTGGCTGAAGGTATCCATTTGGGTGTTCACAGCAAACACAGGGAGGTGAAGCTCAGGACCTGGAGGAGACCACCCAGGGGCTGGGCATTTAGCAGAAAAGAGGAACACTCAGAACAATCCCTCCCAATTTCCTGCTGTGTGCCTCTAATTTCCAAGTTTTCTGTGGTCATCATATGTTACAGTTTGAATTAGGGGAAGGAAAAAAAAAGAAGCCAAAATGTCATCTAAAAAAATGAAAGGGCGTCATGTTGAGAGCCACAGCCGAAGGGGCCCCAGCAAACTTCCAGCTGCCGGCTGATGATTGGCTCACAGCGGCCCCAGCAACATCTAGCTGATTGGCTCCTCTGCGGTGATGCTCATTGGGCTGTTTCCCTGCCCTTTCAGACCACGGAGCTGCTCATTGGGGGACTTTTTTGGCTCCGCCCACGTGACCCAGCCAATCGGCCTCAAGAGCAGGAGGATTGTGGGAGGTGGAGAGAAGCTTGTGTGGGAGAGAGAGGCTTGTGGGAAGCCGGTGGTGGCAGTTGAGGCTCTGAGGATTTTTCCTGAGAGGCTGTTTTGTTTGGCGTGTGTGGTTCTAAAAATAAAGTTAGTTTCTTTTGACAAGTGGCTCCTGATTGTGCCCAGCCAGACTGCGGCATTTGGTGGCCCGTACGGGGAGCGACTGAGGGTAAGTGAAACTGCTCGCCCCTGAGGGCAGGGCAAGAGGATGGGTAGCCATTTTAAGATTCTTCTTTTGTTATTTTGTTTCACTTTTGTTTTAAGTTGCCTGTCCCTGGAGATGTGTAAGATGGAAGAAAAACCGCTCACATCTGAGGAACAGATAGGGAGAAAGGACGGATGGACATTTCAGGAGGCTATTATAATGATTTTGTGTTGTTCCAATTTTGTTTCACTCTGTTTCAGTTTTGTTAGGCGTTATCTTGTTGGGTTGTATAGCCAGACTGCGGCAGCCTCACGTTGAGGTTCCTTCCCATTGCAAACAGATGGCACGCTAGGAAGGGAAATGCATGATGATTCAATGGAGAGAGGCCGAGCAATAAAAGGTGGCAGGGTTGAGGGAAGCAGGGGAGAGGAAGTCCTCCGAGGAGCACCTCACTCCCTGGGCTTGAAGGAGCTGAGGAGGGAGGGAGCGGGGTCCAGTGCAAGCCGTGGCCCCCGGCAGAGAACGGCAGCTATTGCGCCTACAACCCCCAGTGGGGAGGTAGGCAGCAGGGCCATCTCTTCCGTCCACCGCAGCTCTGGCTGTGGTCTCCCAATGGCCAAGCCCAGTGGGGATCCCAAGGACAGGGAGCCCAGCTGTGGCTGCTGTGAGGCCGGCCCACGTGAAGCCCAGAGCAGATGAGTGATGTTTAGGGCAAACCTGGAGGAGGCATGGGGGAACTGAGGGTCATGGTCACCTGCCCCTGCTATGTAGAGCAGTAAGCCAAGGTGACTCTCGCACTGAAGTCTTTTCTGGCATCCTTCCAACCCCAGGAGACAGTTTCCCCAGCTGCAGGATCATATGGGAGTTCTCTAAGTGCTTCTAAGGAAGCCTCTTTCCCAGACCTGGGAGGAAGAACAAGCAGCCCAACCACCGTTTGGGGGTCAGGACTCACTTCACCAATCGCTCTCTCTAAGGAAAATCCTCCTCTAACTCCAATCCGCGTTCTTTTATACACCCTGTCTTTTTAAGGGTTCCCACGTTGAGACATCCATTCTCCAATCCTCCATGGTGCCTCCACACAGAATGTGAGCCACGACACCTGCTCTTGTGGGGAGTCAACTGAAATAGGACCAAAATAGCTTCATTCGTCACTTCCTGCCATGCCTACGTGTATGGGGATCTGATATTTGACACAATGGGCACTTAAATTAGAAGGGGATACAGCTCAGTTGGTAGAGTGCTTGCCTTGCCTGCCCAAGGCCCTGAGTTCAATCCCCGGTACCACAAGTAATGATAATAACAATAATAATAAATCAGAAGGGAAAGACCAGCCATTCAATGAATGATGGTGGGACATACATATATCAACTGATGGCTGAGTAACTCCTGATTTCACACCACTAGTACAGATAAGTACTATCTCTGTCTAGTACAGATAAGGCCCATGAGGATTCAAATCATCAGTACTAGGGATGAGACCTGGGGTGCCCTGCCACTGAGCCACACTCCCAGACCTTCTTCTTTAATTATATGTTTGTTTTATTTTGAGACAGAGTCTCTTTAATTTGCCAGGGCTGCCCTTGAACTTGTGATCCTCCAAAGTCCTGGGGATTACAGATGTGTATCACCGCTCCCAGCTATTCCCCCAAACATTTTTAAAAGTATGAACTAGAAATAGAAGGTCATGTGTATATCCTCAGCTTTCTTAAAAGACCAGAAGGACGGGGAAATGTAACTCAGTGGTCTAGTGCTTGCTGAGTATGCTCAAGGCCCTGGGTTCAACCCCAAGAACTGTAGGAAGCGGGTGGGGGAGAAAGCAAAAACCACACACATACAAATTGTCCATCTGTGGAGGCCTCGAGAATGTGCATCGTGGACCTCCAAAGACTGGCAAGGAGAGGTCCTGAGGAATGGAACTGATCAAATCAGGCTATGTGCATGAGTGGATAACAGAGCACAGTCTCACTATGATGTGCAACTATAATGCCCCAATTAAAAAACTTAAAATCCCTGCCTACTTAATCCCATTTCACTGCCTGCTTCCTCGAGGACCCACAGGCTTACATGGCCACGAGAGAGGGCAGACGGCACAGGCAGCAAACCAGTAATTTAAGACTCCTTTATCTACAGTCGGTTGGGCAAAGAGGATGGTGTCTGGGTTGGAAGGCACAGCAAGTATGACCCCTGTCACAAGTAATGGCTCAATTGCTAAAGGTGACCAGTGGTGGCCTGGGAAAATGTCCAGCGGGAGGGAATGCAATGGCAGGTGTGATGGCGTGGGTGTTTGAAAGAGCAGAGGCAGGAGGAAAACAAGGCCTAGAACGACAGCCGGGTTGGCTGAGTAATGCTGTCCCACTGACACCCTGTGGAAAGATCATGAAAGACTGGTGGCTGATCACCAGCATGGCCCAGGATGGGAGCCAGGAGATCTGGATAGGAGCTCACAAAGAGACCCTATCAGCAGCAAAGGAAAAACGAACCCAGGCCAGCAGCCAGCGGTAGACTGACTTCTGTTGCAGGTAGCTCCAGAGATGTTTGAAAGTTCAGCCAACACAGGTGGAGAAAATCTGGATGTAGTCAACCCAGCCTGGAGCACAAACTTGAACAGGCAACAAGAGACAGAATGCACATAATATTCCAGGAACTCCTGGATCCAGCCATACCTAAAGCCAAATCTACCTCCAAGTTTTTCAGCTCCGAGAACCAGCATCATTCCCTTTTGCTAAGGTTGGCTTGAGTGGAGTTTTTTTGATTTACGCTGCAGAGTCCACCCTCAGCTTTCCCTTCTGTATCTTTTTTTTTTTTTTTTTTTGCACAAGAAGCATCTTTCCTCTATGCAACTCAGCCACTCCAAAAATTTCACATGCTTCCTTTCATGCTTTTTGCAGCAAAAGGGGAAATGATGGACTCCCAGAAGGAAGGATTCCACAAGCTGGTCTTGTTTCAATCAAGAAAATCCTCGTGGTTGTCTGGAATCCATTTCATTCCTTCATGCTCTGCGCCCCCCTTGGAGGCTTCCTGTTGGCGGGCAATTTGTTTTACATAGGACGGCTCCAGATTACTTTTAAAGCCCCATTTTATACAATCTGGCTCTGGAACTAAGCTCTTCAACTCCTGGGGGGTTTATAGCCTGACTTTCTGCTGATGCGAATTTCTTCTTAATCCTTAGAAGCTCCAGATCTTTTTCCTTCTAACATTTCACAACACATTTCAAACAGGCAGAATAGATACAAGGTTGGGGAATTGGTGGTTGTGCTCTCCTTACCCAAGGGTGGGGAATGTCCAAGGGTGGTTGTGACTTAGGTGTGGCAGTAAAAATCTTGAGATTATTTTAAGGTCATTTCAGTTCTTTCAGTGCCATAAAAAGCACTCAATCACATATATCTACTCCAAGAGCTTACTTTATAAAGTTGGACTCAGATAATGCTTTGGGACTTGAGGATTTATTGCTTAGAGATGTTTAATGGACAAATATTTACGAAGTGCTATGGCACTTTGCGTTACTGTTACCAAATATTTGCTGCCCCCTCCCTGTGGAAAGATTATGAATCTCTCTGTGCCAGAGATATCAGGGGAAACCACTTAGCTTATTTATCCAATGAGAAGTCAATAACAATGACATGTGTAACTCCCAGGCAGAAGTTGTAAACGCCAATGTGAAAGTCGCCATGTCCTTGTGCCAAGGACGAGCACCGTTCCAGGTAAAGGCTGACTCCGGCGTCTTGCGCCCCCAAGTTCCATAGAACATGAAGTGGAGCCAGAGAAAATGCACAATGGATTTAGGAGTGTGTTACTCTGTGTTCTTTGTTGCTGCAACAGAAACAGAACCAGGATATTTGTAATGATCTGAAGTGTATTTAGCTCATGGTCCAGAGCCTGGGAAGTTCAAGGTCAAGGTGTTCCATCTGGTGAGGGCCTTTCAGCTTGATCATGCCAGGGTGGAAGAATAGGTGAGCACGTGCAAAAAAACAAAGTACAGTGGTCCACATCTGTAATCCCAGCTATTCGGGAGGCTGAGGCAGGAGGATCGCAAGTTGGAGGCAGCCTCTGTAACTTAGCAAGACCCTGTCCCCCCCCCCAAAAAAAAAATACATGAAAAGACTCAAGATGTAGCTCAGGGGTAGAGTGTCCCTGGGTTCAATCCCTAGTACCGGGGTAACAGGGGAGGGAGGGGGTTGGCAGAGAAGAAAGCAGAGCATAAGGGATCAATCTTACTTTATAAAAACCCACTCTCATGATAACTGACCCACTCTCCCAACGACACCATGATTCCATTCATGAGGGTGGAACCCCCGTGACCTAATCACTTCCTAAAAGTCACCTCATCACTCTTAGGATGGCAACTAGATTTCAAAAGAGTTGAAACATTTAAACATTTAGATCACAGCAATGAGCATGCGATGGTCATAAGTCTCTGAGGTTTGGAGGTATTTGTTACAGCAGCCAAAGTCAGCCTGCCCTGAATAACACCCATGACGAGTATGTGCTATCGGTATGCTGGCCTGTAATTCATTTACCATTGCACCTATTCGATCATGGCCCCCAAAGAGCTTTGCTTAATATAAACTCCTTTTTAAATTCAGGCTTCGCATATGCCACAAAAGCTTTCCTTCAGCATCAGAATCCCCCTTACGCAGAACTCAACTATAATGCAGACACCAGCAGATCTGGTGAAAGGAGTGAGGACAAGAAACTTGGCAGATCCATCTCCCCAAGGACCATACACAGCCCAGTGCCAGACATCTGGCCAGCCCTCGGTGAATATTTGTTGAATAAATAAACAGATATGTTGTTTCTTGCCGAATTCTTTGAGGACCCTCTGAACAAAAACCTCAAGTTCCACAGGAGAGAATTTAAAATTTCCTTTCGTGACAGGAAGGTCCCTGTAGGCCACAGATGTGGCTGTCATATTCATGGGTAGAGAACAAGAGGACAAGTGCAGAGACTGTAAAGATTCAGGTCTTTCTCCAACCGATTGTTCCTACATCTCTGCACCCACTGGTCTATCGGAGATATTAATGGTTATTACTGAAATGGTTTTGTTCAGTGTTTCCTTAGACGTCTTTTCCCAAGGCCCAGCCAACTGTGGAGGCGCTGATGAATACAGAAGAGGGAAAGGGCAAGATATCTAATAATTGACACGTTGGATAATTAGTCCTAAAGCCACCATTCAACCCTCTGTGTCTAGATTGTAAGGGAAGATGCTGAAACACTGGTAAGAACTGGCAGAAAATTTTACTTTCAATGTGAAAAGAATTTATGTCCTTCCCGTCTTCCCTTAACTGTGACCTGCTAAATATAAGCCCAAGACTCCTGTTGTTTGTTTATTTATTCTTGGCAGCGCTGGGGATTGAACCCAGGGCCTCGTGCATGCAAGGTGAGCACTCTACCAACTGAGCTCTATCCCCAGCCCTCAAGATTCCCATTATTCTTACTTTTAAAATAATAACAAGGGTGGGGGATTCTGCCCGCCAGATGGCAGACTAAGGTAAGAGAGAACCTCCAAAACCCCCTCATCAAACTTCTTGACACACTGTCTTAAATAGGGCCTTTCAGAAATTCTTTGAAAATGTACAGTTGAGCTCACATGACAGAAAGAAGAAATCCCAAAGGCAGCCACACGGAGGAGACGGCTAGGAGCTGGCCTGAGAGCTGACGCTGCAGGCAGAGGCCGCTGGGCCTCAGAGCTCTTGTGGAGACGGTTGTCCAGGTCCTGGGCCAGACGAAGATGGAAGAACTAACCCTGGCAGGTGGAGCTGCACTGTCAGAGAGAGGGAGGAGGAGGAGGAGGGAGCTCTCTGGGATCCATTTCAAAAGGACTCAAATCTCACTCATTAGGACTCCACCCCCATGTCCTAGATGGCCTCCCCAGGGCCCCACCTCCAAAGACCATCTCATTGGGAATTAAACTCCAACACGAATAGGGAGTGGGCGGCAAAAACATTCAGTCCCTAACCAGCATATCAGAAAAAAAAATTTACCTCTTGACCCAAAGAGCAGTTTGAAAAGGAAGTCATACTACCACCGGTGCATGACTCTACTCACTGGGGCATTTCTTTCCTTGTTAGTAGTTTTACTCTCAGGTTGGCCGTCACTAGTGCTCCTGTTACAAAGTTTGTGGTTCTGAGTAGGCCACGCCTAGCCCTGTTTTTCCCACCAGGCTTTCTTGTCTTTAGCGTGCAATTTCCTGAACGTAAGACCTGATTTTTATTTAATGCCTATCTGGTACCAGAGGTTTAGCTTGGTGTTCTAGGAGGAAAACAGATGGCTGGCACAGGCCATAGTACTGATTTTTCCTTTCCAGGCCGGAGATGGAACCAAGCATCATGAATCCTGGCAATCATCCCACCCTGAGTGTACCCCAGCCCTAGGCCTCGCTACTAAAGCCCGTGCAGCCTAAGAAAATAACATTTCCTAAAAGGTGGCAAGGTCCACCAGGGAGGGGAAAAGTACAAGGGAAAGTCAGCTGATTTGGAATTTCAGGCTAATGCTTTTAAAAGAAATATAAGCATCTACTAGTTATTTGGGAAGAAAGGTTAATGTTACTATTGCAACATCACTGACAGTTTTTAGCATTTGTTGACTTTATTTGCAGCCTCTTGGATTTCATCTGGACTTCCATTTTCATGTCCTCTCATGTGTTTAGTATTTTAGTGAGTAATTATTCTCCATTATTCATTGTTAGTCTTTGTAGGGTTTAAGTAGTCCTAGAAAAAAAAATCCAAGTGAGCACTCCACTTATGGGGAATATCTATATGGATAACACATGGTAAATGTAAATCTCCCTCAAACATCTCTGCTATTAAAAGGGCCACGATCGTAGCCATTGGAGAGGACAGAGTGTCTTAGTCTTAGCATCAGAACTCTGTGAGATGGATCCAAAGAACTGCCAATCAATAAATAGCACCCAAAATGTAAAAGTGGTGAAGATAATAAACGTTTATACAGAATCATTGGATTGAATTTTCCAGGGACACGTGACATCTGACATTTCAGATCATGACACACCTCCTGTTCATGTAAAAAATGGCCGGGTTAGTAGCTCTTAATCATGTCAAAGTTTATTTTGACCCAGTGTTTTCTGTCTTCAGATTTTATTTAAAAGTAATAGTCAAGGGGAAAAAACTATTTCCAAGAACACATAACATATACTTATATTGCATTATTCTTTGAAAATTTCAAGGACTTTCTCTTATTAAACTACAGAGAGACATCACTGTGAAAGGCAGTATAAGGATAGATGGAAACCACTCCCCCACAAAAGCAACAAGAACACTGGCAAAAACAGTCAAAATCAAATTTTCAGAAGCTTAGAAATTAAGCAAAGTTTTGCAACAATCCTTCAAGAAAACACAACAGTTTTGTGTGGGCAGGGGAAGTACTAGGGATTGAATTTAAGGACACTCTACCACTGAGCTATATCACCAGCACTTTTTTATTTATTTATTTATTTTTTGTTTTGAGACAAGATCTTGCTAAATTGGTGTAGCTGGCTTCAGACTTGGAATCTCCCTACCTCGGCCTCCTGAGTAACAGGCTTCTGCCACTGTAATGACTAAAACATAACAATGATAAACATATATACACCTAGCAACAGAACCCCAAAATATGTGAAGCAAAAACAGGGAAAATAAGAGATGAGGAAACGGAAGACTTGAACAACATCATGCCACAATTAGACCTTATAGACATCAAGAGAACACCACACATTGTTCTTGGGTGCACATGGCAAATCCTCCAGGAAAGACAACATGTTAGGCTACAAGACAAACCTCATATGCCTAAAAGGATGGAAATCATACAAGTCTGTTTTCTAACCATAACATGATGAAGTTAGACATCAATTACAGAAGGACATGGGGAATTCACAAAAAAATGTGAAAATTTAACTACACATTCCTACTGAATCAATGGCTCAAAGGAGAATTCACACAGGAAATTTGAAAATGCTTTCAGATAAATAAAAATAATATCCACCAAGCAAAGAGAGGAGTTATAAATTAATTCTAGTTTTCCAAAAAACAATAGCTGGGCTGAGCCTGTGGCTCAGTGGTAGAGCACTTGCCTAGCATGCGTGAAACCCTGGGTTTGATCCTCAGCACCACATAAAATAAAATTAAAATACTGTGTCCACCTACAATTAATAAATGTATTTTTAAAAAATAAAAATAAGTGGAGGCTGGGGATTTGGCTCAAGCAGTAGCATACTCGCCTGGGATGCGCGGGGTGCTGGGTTCGATCCTCAGCACCACATAAAAATAAAATAAAGATGTTGTGTCCACTGAAAACAAAACAATAAATAAATAAATATTAAAAATAAAAATAAGTTAGAATTAGAATCTGAATGGTCAAAGCCATGATCTCTACCTTAAAAAAAAAAAAAAAAGGCAATAGCTGAGGTTTCAAAATTTTGGTTTTTGTTTCAATTTTTAGGATTCTTTTTCTTCAAGACACATTGCTATTGATTTTCTTCAACTCACATTGATACTGATTTTCAAAGAGCAATCATCGAGGCCACCACTCTGTGGTAATACTAAATTGGGAAAGGATTTACTAGTTTTTAGGGCTGCCATATGAAACCGAGGCATTAGTAGAGGGAGAGAACCAACCCCTAGCATCCCTCAGGGAGAGAAGAAAGAGCACAAACACCCAAAGTTCACCCCTTTACTTCTGCCAGTGCCTTCCCCTGGCCCAACCCCAAGGAAGGCAGCAGTCAAGGAAATTCTGTAGTCCATCGAGACGAACCTCCCAGGACACCACGTGGGGCTGATGGCTGGACACTGGCACTGCAGAGAGAAATGGAGAATGCCCAGCAACCAAGCTCATGTCAAGTGAGAGGAGAATCCAAGTTACCCAACTTGGAACTGATTCTCCGTCTGGGGAGGACAGGGTAGAGCACCTTCATTTGCTGTCACATTAAGATATCAAGGAGCGTGAATCGGGTACTCTCAGGAAAACAAGGAACTCGCCTGGCAGAGCGCGGCAGATACCATTGGACCATTCTCTTTGATTTCAATGTTTTTTGTCATCTCAAACAACTGGCTGCAATCCCAAACTGAGAATGAAGTGGATTGTGAAAGCCCCGGGATCCTGATCCATGAGAGGTTGAAAATCCAGTGAAAGGTTAAAAACAGGGACCCAGGAATCGCTTCCCTCCTTGGCCCAGCCTCTGGGTTGGGGTGGGGGCTGACAGGGCAAGTATAGAATTGGGAGTGACAGTTCTAAGGCCAATCCCAGGCTCACGTACTTCCAGGTCCTCTCTGCTGAGCTCTGGCGACTGGAGGCATGGACGATGGGGAGGCCAGGCTTCCTTCTGCACATTCTAGTGGCAGATCTGAACACAACTCTGGGAACAGCTTTGGTTGGTGGACTTGGCCCTGTCCAGTACTAGCCTGCTGGGTGTGAGTACCCAACAGCCTGGGAATAACCAACGTCTCTAATTTCTAGAAATTACAGGTCAGACTCAGAGTGGGAGCAGGCCAGATTTTCTGTCATTAAGCTACCTTTCTTCTTACTCCAACATAGAGACTCAGAGCATCTTAGCGCCGGAAGGAATCCTAGAGAAAATAAGTACCTAACATTTGAGAGGCCCTGATTATATACCAGGCCTTCATCATCTAAGGGTTTTCCATGAAATAATCACCCAGAATCTCCTGTTTGCTGATAAGAAAGTGCAGCACATAGTGGTTAAGTGAATTTGTCCCGGATCGTTCAGCTGGTAGGTGTTTGATTCCGGATCAAGCGAGGAGCCCTAGCTTCCCGCACTGCGCCATATTGCCTGAGATCAAGACAAGCCGTGGAGGATCAGGAAGAAGGGAGTTGCTTAGTACCACTCACACAACTGCTTACTGAGAAAGCCAGAATCAGAGAGTCTTCTGACTCCTCGACCATAGACATTCACCTTTTCTTCCCATTTTGACTTGGAAGCAAAAAGATGCATAAGGAAGAGGAGAGACCACCTCATGGAGGTCTGTGTTAATCCAAGTCCATGGCTTCATTTCTTTCCCCCTTCCCCTCTTTGGGGATGCTGGAGCAACACTGACACAGTTAGCTCTCCACGCTCTTCCCGTCCTGGAGGGCATGGTACAGAGCGTCAGGAGCACGCACCAACAGAAACAGTATGCAAATCTGGATGTGAGGAAAATTCATTTGATTCTCCATCTGTCTCCCCGTTTAATTACTTAGCCATAAATTAGCACTTTTTACTAGCTGTGTTCTGCAAATGTGATCAATTCATTGACTTTAATGTCAAAAAAGGAATATCTTTTTATTTCAAGTATTTAGCCTTTTAATTTACATTCACATTTTGAAATATAAATTAACTGTTGAAATCTACCCAAATATAGCACTGGGGAATTTTTTTTTTCCTATTTGTCTTCTCTTTAATGACATTTCTTTGATTGAATCATTGATGAGATCCTTTTTTTTTTTTTCTTTTTGAAACATGGCTTTTCCCCCCAAAGGGCAAGAAAAGAAAATGATTCAACATTTAAAGGATGTAATTAGGAAACATCATGAGCAGTGTGGGCTCAGGGCCTTAAAGAAACAGAGCCCAAATCCCTGCTCACGTTTACTTGCAGCCTGACACCAGCCTGACACCTCCCCTACACTAGCCTAACCAGACTTTGATGAATACAAGAGGCCAGCACCTTCGCAGCCCTCTCGTGCACACACTCTCCTGAAGAAGGCAACTTTTTAGTTTGTCTGTTGGTAACATCACCCCATTTATTTTATTGGGTACTCACCCCCCAGACTCAAGAGGGAAATACAGACAACAAAACAACTTCTGATATTCGTAGAAGATCAAGGATAAGAACAGACCCAGGAGAGGAAGAAAACATTTAAGGAAACATAATAAACTGTCTGATGTGTCTATGCACATA
Source organism: Marmota marmota marmota (assembly GCF_001458135.2). NCBI lineage: Eukaryota > Metazoa > Chordata > Mammalia > Rodentia > Sciuridae > Marmota > Marmota marmota. The sequence continues at coordinate 52,380,566 of NW_025999968.1, read as the reverse complement.
GTATTATATCCGTATTCTTTGTCTCTTCTTCCCTTGACTACATAATCCCAGTTTTATTCAAGAAGATAACGTGCCCACCTCCAGGCAGTGGATCAGGATCAATTGAATCCACTTGTGACAATCCTGTCCCCTAAAGTCAGATTTTTCTCAACAACGCATAGCTGTGGGATAGTATTCTAACAACAGGGAGTATAACAGGGAGTCCCGGGAGGCGGGGGCTCCAGGAAAGCACCCATCTCCTGGATACAAGCTCCGGAGTATTCTCCCACCCTTTTCTGTTATGAATGTAGACGGGATGTTTGGAGTGGTGAAGCCATCTTGAGATCATGAGTTAAAAACAAAAAGAATTGCAAGGATGCCAGCCCTGAAACTTTGAGTGGCGGAATTAATGCCAAAAGCCACCTACCTTTGGACTCATTGTGTGAGAAAAATAAATCTGTTACATGCAAATAAACGCATTCCATATATATATGTGTGTGTGTATATATTAAGTATATACATATAGATGAACTAGAAACATTTAGCACAAAAGTACTAAAATATATCTACAAGAGAGGAAATTACTGGAAAGCTAAAACTTAGTTCAATGTCTGCTTCCCAACTGAGACTCCAAATACACAGCTGGCCCAATTTCAGGTCCTCAGTTGGGTGCTGATTCATCAACCCACTAAGACAGAGGACTCTAAAGTGTGCCCTCTGGACTGAAACAAATGCAAGAAAGAGGTATGCTGGTGTGTTGAACGATGTGCTCAGCTAGTTCTGGGAGACAAAAAAAAAAAGGCACTGAGTGTCTGAATGATTTCATTGGTTCGAACTCAACATAAAGAGAGTGATGAGCAAAATAGGGTTTAGCTATGCAGTAGAATATTACTAAGCCATCAAAAATGAAGTTGTGCTACATGCTACAACAGAGCTGAATCTTAAACCATCCCAAATTAAATCAGCCAGACACAATAGGACAAATGCTATATGATTCCACTTAAATGAAATACCTAGAATAGATCATTGAGAGAGACAGAAAGTAGATGTAGGTTACTGGGCTCTTGGGACAGGGAAGAAAAGGAGCTACTGCTTAGTAGGTACAAAATTTCTGTTGAGGTGACGAAAACATTTTGGAACCACAGTTGCACAAAACTGAATATACTCGATGCCAATTTAAAATGAGTAAAATGGAAAACTTGTTGTTACATATATTTTACCACAATAAAAATTTCAAATAGCAAGTGCTGGGGCCCATGGCCCTGGTGGAAGGTGTCCCACTCATCCTTTTGGTCTGGTCTGCAGAAGCACTGGAAGATTCCTTGCAGAGCCTGGAATCACACGTCCAGCAACCAAGAATTGAATATTTTAAGGTTGCTCCCTGGGGAAATGGTTGTGAGTTTTCCCTCTTTTTAATTAGTGATTGCAATTGTTTTACACTGATGTTTTCCAATTGCTTTTTTTTTTTTTTTGACTCACTGTGAATAACTATAAATAAACTCCATAAAATGGAACGGAGTGTCCATACCCCAAACTTTTCTTTGATAGAGTTATTTGATCAAAGAGGGCAGGAGAACTCTGCTTCAGCACTTACAGGGAGAGAGGATTTGTTGCTTTCCCCTCTGAGATGGATGGAGCTTGCTATGTTCGACCCCCCTGCTGCTCCCTGCCTCCTGACAAAGGATCTCAAACCCCCGTCCTGTGCTGGATCTCTGCAGACCCACCACTTCACTGCTGCTAGTCCAAGACCGGTGTGTCCAACAGCCTTACTGGGGGGTCCAGGGTGGTCAGAGGGGATTGGTAAGCACCTTAAACTCGCACGTTCATCATCGCTGTTCTGAAAAGTTGCTTACTTACTCCTGCCACTGGGAACCTGGCTCAGTCCCTGCTTTTCCCAGACTCTGACCTCCTACCAATTTGTGGGCCCCGCCTCTCTTATGAGAGAAGCCTCTTCCATCATTCTTGAAGCTTACAACAATTTCTAGATTTCTATTTTTTTTTTATTATTATCAATAGTGACACAGCCCCACACCAGGGTGAGATGTGGCCTGGTGTTCAGCAGGAACACGTGTCAATAAACAATGCTTCAGCCCTGCCTTGGGATACACCAAATCAAAATACTGACCATCTCCCTGGCTTCTCCCTCCGACTTGTGCTACCCAGAGGAAAATGGCAGGAACTGGGATCAAGGTAGCAAATAGCTCAGTGTCTCCATTCGAGCTTTGGCAGTAAGATTGGCTTCTGATGTGTAATTAAAGAAAAAATCATCCTGACATTACATTAAAATGGTAAGGGTGACTTAACTTCGGACGGTTGTAATTGATGTCAAGATTACTGCAAGTCAGTGGGGAAATGAAGTCCAACTCCAATAAAACAGTGCCTGGGGACTAACAACCAACTAGCCAAGGGAGCCGGCAGTGGGTGGGAACTTCCCAGGAGGAGACTTTGAGGACAGGAGACTTTCAGCCCACTTGACTGGATTCTTGCTGAAGGCAGGCCAGGACCATCAGATATCGGGAGTGAGGAACTCTGCAGAAACTGACTTTATCAGGATTCTTGCTGCCACTGAGTTAGACAAGGGTGGCTAGAGCAGGAGCCGAGGCCCAAGGCTGGCTGAGAAGAGGGCTCACGGGAGCCTGACTAAAGTTTGATCACAGAGAGTCTTTGTCATTGTCCAGTGATCTCATGGTTTACCTCCTTGATTGCTCAATGTATCCTTTATCCAGGTCTGACACCCGCAGTGCCCTTGAGGTGGTGGGCTGTTGCCCCAGGAGACAGATCCCCACCTTCTTAAGTCAACCTGTAATAGGTTGGTTGTCACCATTCTCATTAGCCCATTAGCTGTCATTTTGCCCTTCTCAGCATAATTCATCTTTCCAGTTTCCAGGCTCCTGTGAACTAGGGATCCAGGCTGCTGAGTTTGATTCTATCCAACCAGAAATTAAACGAATTCAAATTCCCCTTTAAGAGACTAGTACTACTTATCCTCACTGCTTGTGATTTCTTCCCTACCTCGCTCTTTCTGGGGGAAAAAAAGAAAAAACATGAAAGGCGAATTAACACTGTTAAGTGCTGTCTTCAAGGAATAAGAGCAGCATATACCAGGCTCAGAAATGTAAATTTCATAGCATAGTAAGAAATTCAACCCAGGCTTGCAAGACTCTTATAAGAAATCAGTTCCAAAGATGGTAAAGAGGCAGGCCCCTTAAGCCTGCCCAATTGGATCATGGAGACGTGACTGGACACTGTTGCTGTAGGCCACGTCTATCCCCAGAGGACCATGAAAGTGCCAGCATGATCTCCTCCTGAGCATATTAGAGCTCCAGACTCTACTACGAGTTGGGGGGTCCCATCTGTCAGGTGTGTAACTGAAGCTCCATCTTCATCCTCGAGGCCAATCCGGTAATGAACACAAGATCTTGAGAAAAAGGAAAAAAAGAAGGTTCGTTGCTTTACTAGCAAAGAAGAAACAGGGGGACTCCTGTCCCAAAGGCTGTGATTCTGCCTATCCTCAGGAACAAGGGGCTTTTATAAAGGTGATTCCGAGAAAACGAGATTAGGGAGGAGAGATCAGGAAGGAGATCAAGGAAAAGAAGATCAGGGAAGAGAAGTTTAGAGAAAAGACTCTCAGAGGAGATCAGAAAGGAGAAGATCAGGGAAAAAGATCAGGGAGAAGAAGATTGGGGAAAAGGAAAAAATATGTAAGTTTCAAAGCCACAACGGATACAGTCAAAGAATCAATGAACCCTTATTACAGATGCATCAAGCATGAATTTTTGTACCAACAGAAACATATGTGATTATACCTAAAATATTATTATCATTTTAATAGAAAATAAGGGGAAAGCTGAAGGGAAAGCGAGGAATGAGAGATGGGTAAGGCAGAAATGAAAGACGGAGACCAGGCAGAGAGACACACAAACAGGCTGGGGTTGTGGGACTTTATGGGGAGGCTCAGGAATCAGAGCCCTGGGGTCCTAATGCAGGCGGTTAAGGTTGGGTTGGTATGAGGGAGTGGTGAGACTTTCTCAGAAATGCCCTTGGGTAGGAAAAAGCAAAATTTTTTCCTTAAAATGGCAGCTGTTACTTAAGACGGCTGTCCAGATGCTGAGCAAGGACTTTATAAAAGCAAAGTGACTTTTCAAGGACTCCAGGTCTCTCTCTGAGTGTCCTGAAACACTTACCTCATCACAGGTATGAATTAGCCCAACTAAAGGAGGGAATCCGCTCCTGACTTTGGCCAACAAAGATAATGCTTTTCAAAATGTTTTAAAGTTAAAAATCGTATTTATTTTTTAAGCTACTGTAACAGCGTCCACTTTATGCTTTATGCTTGCTACTCTGCCACTGCAACTGAGGAACTGATGTGACTGCATTTTTGAAAAACCAGCCTCTATCTCACAGCAGGGCCTGTCCAAAGTTGTGGGGGGAATGACCCTTGTTGCTGAGAGCCACAGCAGACTCAGAATGGCCCCTGGCATTTTGCAAATAGTATTTGTTGAGAGGCAAGCCATTAAGATGACGCTGAATTGATTGAATTGTATATTAGACCTTTACTGTCCGCCTGGGCCGCCCCCGCTACTTTGGAGTTCTCGAAATACTTTGGAGTACTCATGGGGATTCCTGGAGAGTTCGCATTGGTTGGGGAAGTGCCGGAGGAGGGATTTCCGGTTGGTGGTTCCTGGTGGAGCCCTGTGGCATTCGGGAGAGTTCCCGGGGAGCGTGTGTGGAGTGTGCTGGTGGAGTTCAGAAATAAAGTTTCTTCCTGCTTCAGTGGCTCATGATTTGTGCCCAGCCAGACTGCGGCATTTGGCAGCCCGTGCGGGGAACGCCTGAAGCTCGGAGCTAAGTGAAATTGCTCGCCCCTAAGGGAAGGCGAGAGAATGGGTGACCATTTCAAAAAACAATGTGTTCTTGTTTTGATTTGTTTTGTTTTTGTTTCAAGCTGCCTATCCCTAGAACTTTCTCAGGCAAACTGGGAAAAATGGTTGGCTCAAGGTTTGAAGTTGTTCGCCCCTGAGGAAGAGATAGAAATAGACCACAAATGCACATGTCAAGAAAATAGGAAAATTGATACAACGATTTTTTGTTCGGTTTTTGTTTCATTCTGTTTCGGTTTTGTTTTGTGTTATCTTGTTGGGTTGCGCTATCTTTATAGTAGATTAGAAATTAGTAAAAAACAAACTGAAAGAGTGTTAAGTAAATTGTTAGAGGTTCAGACCATGGAGAAAGACATTTTAGATCAAGCAAAAAGAGAAGGTCTCTTGAGCTAGTCAGACAGAGGAAGAAAATTTAAAGGAAAAGGGGCTATTAGGGAAAAAGCTACAATAGGAGGCTGCTACTAACACCATTCTATCACCAGAGGGCGTAATTCAACCAACAGCTCCACCTATGGAGACAGCTGAGTGGCCCTCAACCCCCGTAGTTGGTAGATGGGATCCTGAGACAGGACCTCAAAGATTAGCATGCCCTGTACTTGAGCAGGCAGGAGGGCAACGAATTCACCATGCTTTAGATTTCAAAACAGTGAAGCAGTTAAAGGAGGCTGTAACAACCTATGGTCCTCAAGCACTCTTCACTGTAAGGATGGGGTCGAATCCATTACCAACTTGGACATGACGCCAGCAGATTGGGCTACCATGTGTAAATCTGTGCTAAATGGAGGACAATATTTGTTATGGAAGGTAGCCAATGAGGAATTTTGCACAGAGATGGCTAGGTGAAATGCAGCAGCCGGTTACCCTCAAAGAAATCTAGATATGTTGTTAGGAAAAGGGCCTTATGAGGATCAGCAGCAACAAATTAGATATGATCCTGCTATATATTCACAAATTGCTGCAGATGCAGTTAGGGCATGGAAGATTTACAAGGTCATGGAGATTTACAAGGTCAATTATCTAAGATAATACAAGGAGCTAGTGAACCTTACGCTAAATTTGTAGATAGGCTTATTCAAACAGCTACCAGAGTTTTTGGGGACACAGAACAAGCAATGCCATTAATTAAATAGCTAGCCTTTGAGCAAGCAAACAGATGGTGCAAGGAGGCCATTAGACCATAGAAACATGGAGATTTAAACACATATATTAAATTATGTAGAGAGATTAATGAACAAGGGCAAGTCTTGGCAGCTGCAGTACAACAGGCTTTAGATGCCAGGCTGAAAACATGCTACAATTGTGAACAAACAGGACATTTTAAAAGGAGTTGCCCCATAGGAGGAGGGTTAAACAAAGCTAGGTATCAAAGGAGTAGAATACCGGGTATTTGCCCACGATGCCATAGAGGGAGACATTGGGCTAATGAATGCCGTTCTCAAACCACCATAGAGGGGACTATCAAAAAACAGACAAGGACCAGGTGTTTACCCACGATATCATGGAGAAAAGCATCAGGCTCCATCACCAAAAAACAGACAGGGGGGCCCAATGCTCCAGGGCCCACGTCCACAAATATACGGGGCACTGGAGGAACCTAGTGACACCATCAGGGTAGTGCCCAGGACACATTATCCATCAGATCTCTCATCAGCGGGAGCACAGGGTTGGACATCTGTGCCTCCACCAGAGCAGTACTAACTCCAGAGATGGGAGTTCAAATCATTCCCACAGGGGTAAAAGGGCCTCTTCCCCAAGGAACAGTAGGCTTATTATTGGGACACAGTTCTTCTACTCTAAAAGGACTTATGATAAGTCCTGGGGTAATTGATCCCGATTATGGAGGTGAAATAAAAATTATAGCTAGCTCTCCAAGGGGTATATCAGTAATTTCACCAGGAGATAGAATAGCACAGTTATTAATAATACCCAGCCTGCATGATAAATTTTCCAGTCGTACTATAGAAAGAGGTTCCAGGGGATTAGGCTCCACAGGTGTAGATTTGGCTATTCTGTCTTTAAATTTAGATTCTCATCCCATGCTAAAACTAAATATTCAAGGACATGAATTTAATGGACTACTGGATACAGGTGCAGACCTTAGCATCATATCTTGTTAAGAATGGCCGAAACACTGGCCATTACAACAGGCCACTCAAACGCTTCGAGGCCTAGGAGTAGCAACTAATCCCCATAGAAGTGCAATGGTATTAGATTGGAAGGATCCTGAAGGATGTGAAGGAACTATACAGCCATATGTATTGGATCAGCTTCCTATAAATTTATGGGGACGAGATGTCCTAGATCAATTAGGTTTGACATTAACAAATAACATCAATCCAAATGCGCCCACTATTAGGGCTAGACAAGGTTTTAGGAAAGAAAAAAGATTAGGAGAACAAGAACAAGGTATAGCAGCACCAATACAAATAGATCAAAGAATAAATAGACATGGATTGGGTTTTCAGAGGGGGTCACTGAGACAATAAAAATTACTTGGAAATCAGAAAGACCAGTATGGGTTCCTCAGTGGCCCCTGACTAAAGAAAAGATACAAGCAGCCCATGACCTGGTCAAACAATAATTAGCGGAGGGACATATACAACCTTCCGTATCTCCCTATAATACTCCCATTTTTGTCATTAAAAAGAAATCTGGTAAATGGATATTATTGCAAGATTTAAGAGCCATTAATAATGAGATGGTTATTATGGTACCTGCTCAATCAGGGATTCCTCAATTGTCTGCTTTGCCAAAAACCTGGTATGTTTTAGCTATAGATATTAAAGATTGTTTTTTTTTTCAATTCCAATTCATCCTGAGGATAGTCCAAGTTTTGCATTTACTATCCCTGCACTAAATCATGAAGGTCCCAATCAGAGATATGAATGGCAAGTAGTCCCTCAAGGGATGGCTAACAGCCCAACTATCTGTCAAATTTATGTTAACAAAGTAATCCAGCCACTTAGAAATCAAAATCTTGAACTACAAATATTTCACTATATGGATGATGTATTGTTAGCACACAAAGATAAAAACACATTGCTAGAATGTTATGCCACACTTACAAAACTATTAAAAAATTATAATCTAGAGATAGCAATAGATAAAGTACAATTAAATTTTCCAATTAATTATTTAGGAGTTCTATTATCCTCAACCATGGTCCGTCCACCAAAAATTCAAATACGAGTAGNATACATATTTCCTCCACAATAGAAGAAGCTACAAATTTTCATAAATCCTTCCATGTCAATGCAAATACTTTTAAAAAGCATTTTAAAATAACTAAGGAATAAGCTAGACAAATAATAAAACAATGTCAAAATTGTGTGACCTTTTTACCACAAGTTAATCTTGGAGTCAGTCCTAGAGGACTGATACCTAACCATATTTGGCAGATGGACGTCACACACTTGCCAGAATTTGGAAAATTAAAATATTTGCATGTTACAGTTGATACTTCTTCCAGATTTTTGATGGGCTCCCTTCATGCCGGAGAAAAAACTAAAGATATTATAGCTCATTCCTTACAAAACTTTGCCACTGTGGGCGTTCCAAAACAGTTAAAAACAGATAATAGTCCTGGTTATACTTCTACCTCTTTTAAACAATTTTGCTCATCATTTGGCATTACTCACATAACAGGAATTCCATACAATCCACAGGGATAAGGCATAGTTGAAAGAGCTCATCAAACTATTAAAATGTACTTATTAAAGCAAAAAGAGGGAATTGGAAAGGGGTATATATCCCCCAAAGATAAACTTAAAAATAACGCTTTTTGCTCTAAACTTTTTAAATTTGGATTCATCAGGGCTTAGTGCTGCAGAAAGGCATATGTGTTCAAAAAATGTACATAATCCTAAGGTACTTTGGAAAGATATTCTAACAGGACAATGGAAAGGTCCTGACCCAGTGATTATCTGGAGTCGAAGGTCTCTTTGTGTGTTTCCAGAGGGAGAACAGCAGCCAATTTGGATTCCAGAGAGACTAACCAAAGCGATTTCTACAGACCAAAAAGAAGATGATTTGACTCAAATCCATAACAGCTGATATCCAGAGGTCCAACTTGGCTATTCTTTACATCTGCAACAGTGGTTCTCCCACACCTGAAGGCTAATGAATAATGAACACCATTAAAGCCTATTTCAAATATAAAAAACCTTGGGGCTTGCTTGTGGGAATACCTTCAGACCCATTATGCAAGTTACAGGAAAAAGGATGGGATATCCAAAGAAGAGTCAAACCCAGGTGGTAACCAGGATGTCTTTTTTCAATATCTGTTTTATTATTGCCTTTTCCCACATCATAAAGTTCTATTTTATTTTTTGAGCTCATACAGACCTAGGTTAATATTTTTCTGATCAGTTCTATTTTTTGACTGTGGATTGTTTAAACATTGCAATGGAGATTTCACCTGTGTATAGCTACAAGGCCTTTACTATTATCTTATGTGTTGTATGTTATGTGTGCACACTTGTGTTTTGTGTTGTTTGTCTGTATATGCATATGTCCATATATCACATATGAGGAGCGCTCATGAAAAAATGGATCCGAATTTTTTTTTTATTCACGTGATTTAAATGGTTTAATTTAAATTGGGTAAACAGCTGTTGAGGATTGTTTTAATATGTGAACAAATAAGGAGGTTAACAGATCTGTTTGTTTACTTTCACCTTTCCTTTTCATTATATTTAATAATTCTGTTCAGGATAATGTAAATTGTTCAGAAAATTGTTTTCTTAGTGCCTGTTGGAATGTTACATAATTTTTTTTTTAGCCATCATTGCCAGAATTCCTATCTTCATCCTAGTGCCGGTGAAGACAAAGATAAAACCAAACTATAGCTTCTATAATAGCTATCACAGTAAACTGTATAAACTGGTGCATCAATGAATAATAACTCAACAAGTAATGCTCAATCAAGGAGTCAATTTACTTTGGGAGGAAATGGACATATTGATAGATTCCTCTGCTTTGAACTGCTTGCAGAACTTGCCTGGACTATGTATCACTTGTATGCATTGTGAACTATCTGTTGGTGCAGCAAATTGTGGTAGTGCTGGAGTATCTTTGCTGATGGTGTCACCGGTGGTACAATTTTTCCAAAGGAGCCGTTAATTGGCTTGGTGTCGTGGAATTTTTGCATCCTCCTCCCTTCTGCTAGTGATGGTCTAAAATTTGGGGGCCAACAGAGGTGAGGCAAAGAACCTCACCCCCCCACTGATGCATAGGCCTATCCACAAGTATGGCTGTATGCTGGACCGGTAGTCAGTGATGGGTAAGATCCAATTGCAGTGGTACCAACCTAAGACAGGAGGCTGACGCCTTGAGGTCAGCTCATCCTATGACGGGTAAGGACCATATGTGGTATTGGACAACCTAACAGGCATGGTCCCTAAGCCACATTGCTTGTTGTTTAATTAAACAGAAGGGGGGAGATGCTGAGAGCCACAGGCGAGTTGGAATGGCCCCTGGCATTTTGCCAATAATATTGGTTGAGAGGCAAGCCATTAAGATGATGCTGAATTGATTCAATTGTATATTAGACCTTTACTGTCCGCCTCGGCCTGCTACTTTGGAGTTCTCGCAATACTTTGGAGTTCTCGTGGGGATTCCTGGAGAGTTCGCATTGGTTGGGGAAGTGCCGGAGGAGGGATTTCCGATTGGTGGTTCCTGGAGGAGCCGCCTGGCGTTCGGGAGAGTTCCCGAGGAGCGTGTGTGGAGTGTGCTGGTGGAGTTCAGAAATAAAGTTTGTTCCTGCTTCAGTGGCTCGTGATTTGTGCCTAGCCAGACTGCGGCACCTTGTCCTTGGAAAACCCGTTCCTAGGCACACAGCTACCCTGTGTGAGTCATTTGTTGTACCAGATGTCCTTAACTCAGCAAATACAAGTTCCTGGAAATACCAAAAGAATGCTTGAGGCCTAATCCGGACCATAGCAACAACCAATCAGAGTGAGACAGAGAAGGTACCTGAAATGCCATGTGATCCTCCCAGTAGTTTTGGAGATTGATAACATGATTAGGAAACCCTGCAAGTTTAACATAGACACTCTTGCAACCCCTCACAGCCTAAACCAATCAGTTCAAGACTTCAATCAGTTCACTTGAAACTAACCAATCACCCTTACCCGACTTGTTCTCCCCAGTGAATGTGCTAATCAATGTTAAGAGTTGTTGTTTGATTTTCCCGCGGTGTGAAATGATTTACTGTGTGATGTTGTGATGCATAGAGTACCCCCAAGAAACTTATAAATCCTCACTGAACTAAAGGCCAGGACTCACTCCTCGGGACCACTGCATCAGAAACGGTTGTGAGTCGAGGCTTGAGCTTGCAATAAAGACTCTTGTGTGATTGCATCGGATTGGGTTCCTGGAGGTCCACTTGGGTCCCACGAATCTGGCATTTCACAACTTAATTTTAAAATGGACGGTTCTTTCTGTAAGGGACGGTGGAAAAGCTCCGTAATCTCAACAAGCCAAAACAACCGTTTCCAAGATTTTATTAGCAGGACTGTAGCGGCCAGTCGCAGAAGAGAAGGGGGTGGGTGGGGGGAGAGAGAGAGAGAGAGAGGGAGAGAGAGAGAGGAAGAGAGGGGGAGAGTAAGAGAGGGGGAGGAAGAGTAAGAGAGGAGAGAGAGAGGGTGAGAGGAGTAGAGAGAGAGTAAGAGAGTGAGCACAAACAGGGGGTTGATATTTATGGGCTTAACACAGGATGAGGAGGAGCAAGGCGAGTAGGCTGTTACTTCTTCATTGGCCACTTCAGGGATTGGAGGTGCGCCATTCAAAGTTCGTGCCATTCAAAGTTCGCGCCATTCACAGGGATTGGAGGTGAGGGTTCGCACACGCCATTCAGTGCCTCACGGGCTCCGGGTGCTATCTTTACCAACACTTTCTCTTCCTATCTCCCCTCTCCTCCCTAATTCTCTGTCCCGTGAAACATGATTATCTTTCAGATTTATCTGTCCTTGAGCACACACCCACTATAGGGTCTTGATTTAACACCTGAGCAGCATCTTAAATGTTAACCACCATCGTAAGAGATAAGTTTCACTTTCCTGGACTTCCTCTAACCTGAACTACCCCCCACCCCCATTAATGACCTCCCCCTGTGGTTCCATAACCTTATCAATCCCAGAAGGACAGGACCCTTTGCTCTGGAAAACCCCGTGGTGCCATTAACCTAAGCCAATCCCATGCTATTCCCACCCACCTAGCTCTGACGCAAGCACCCCCAGTCTATACCACAGTGCCACAGCTATGACTCCAAACCCCTACCCCACCAAAGCTGAACCCCTGAACATCTTGGGGCCTCTCTCTTGTCTATAGAGAGATGGCCTTTATTTGTCAGCTTTGACAAACTTTCGTGTGGATCTCTGCCTGGTCTCCATCCTTCATTTCTTGCTCACCCACCTCTAGCTTTCACCCACCACAGGAATGAAGTAATCCAGATTTGGGGTTGGTACCAGAAGGTCTCAGAAATGGCTGTCTCCCAAATTAACCAGTGAATTACAACTCCAACAGAGCATGTGTGGCCTTTGAGTCACCTCTTTAAAAGCCCTCTGTTCCTGCTGATGGGCAGAATCACAGCTTCTGGAACAGGAAGGAGTCCCCTGTGTCTCTCCTTTGCTAGCAAAGCAATAAACCTTCTTTTTCTTTTTTCTCAAAACCATGTTCTTGTTATTGGATTGACATCAGGGACAAGGACCGAGCTTTTGGCAACACTACTAGGGTCTAAAATAAGAATAAAGAGACCGAATGAGGGACAAAGGAGCTTTTCTGTGAATAAAGAAAGCAAACTTCAGGGCATGGGTTCTTTTGACGTTGAGTCTTCCTGACACGTGAACTTTTTTGCTTTCTGCCAGGCTCCTGGGTGAATTCCAAATGGCTGAGGTCATTGGGTAATAAGTTGCTCCCTTTAAAACGATCATTATAAATAATTTGCATTTATAGATCGTTGCTTTGTTCTGAAACAGATTTTTTTTCCTGTCACCCTGGTAAAATAGAAACACTGAATTACACAAACGTGATAAAAGAGATTTCCCTCTGCCAGGCCAGGGGTTTCCACTGAGGGGAAACCAGCAGCCCTCTGCATGCGCTGGAAGTGAGTATGACAAGGGTTCACTTGATGCTTCGACTATATCCCTTGTGGCTTTGAAACTTACCTATTTTTTTCTTTTTCCCAACCTTCTTCTCCCTGATCTTCTTTTCCTGATCTCTCCCCCGAAACTCATTTTCTCTGAATCACCTCTATAGAAGCCCCCTGTTCCTGCGGCTAGGCAGAATCACAGCCTTTGGGACAGGAGTCCCCTGTGTTTCTTCTTTGCTAGCAAAGCAATAAACTGTCTCTTTCCTTTTTCTCAAAACTGTGTCCCCATTATTGGGTTGGCATCGGGGACGAGGACTGATCTTTTGGCAACAAGAGGACCCACTTCCTGTCTTTCCAGTCCTTACCTCAGGGGAGCAGAGGGCTATCCTGTTCAATCCCTGAAGGTGAAGCCCTGTGGGCTTACACTAACCCCGTGTTTTCCAATCATTTTGGGCTATAATTCTTTAACAAGTATGTGTGTAATCAAAATTAAAAATCTATCAAATTACACCCTTTACCCTTTGTGTTACTTTGCTAACACTGCCATAAGAAAGCACCACCCACAGCCTGGGTGGCTTGAACAACAGAACATCTTGTCCCACAATTCTGGAGTCTTAAGATCAAGGTGTCAGCAGGGTGCATGTCTCCAGGGCCTCTGTCCTTGACTGGTAGATGGTCACCTTCTCCCTCTGTCTTCATGTGCTCTTGTCCTTTATGATCATCTGTATCCTGATCTCTTTCTTATAAAGATACCAATCATATGAAATTAGGGCCCATCCCAAATTTAATTTGACTTTGGTCACCCCTTTAAAATGCCCTGCCTTCAAATAAGGTTCCATTCTGAGCTACTGGGGGTTAGGACGTCAGCATATGAATTGGGCAGAGAAGACATGGTTCAACCCATAACACCTTATGCACATATACCATGCAGTCTGGTATTGTCTAGTTGATTCTGACTACTCAGATCAGAGGACCTCAAGCATTTGGGCTCCTTCTTTACTGACATCCTAAATCCAAGATGGCCAACCCTCAGACCCTGGTTCCAGAGTTGAATGTCAGTCTTATGTCCTGTGATCTCTCCAGTAACAGATTATTATCAGGGTTAGACAGTACCTTCTTGAAGGAAATTTAATTTCCCATTCACACAAATTCCACCATAAATCAGAAATTTTGTTCTCTGTGAGTTTGCTTCATAGCTAACCCTCTTCCCCATGCCTCAGAGAGCTGTGTCTCATGTTATATAAAGGCGTGTCTATAATTAGTGTTTCTAATTTGAATTATTTTTTAAAGGATTGTTAACATCCTTACCTTTTTTTTCAGTTTAATTCCTAGTGAATTAATTATAAGTGAATTTCTCTTGTGCATAATTAGATAGATTTTTTTTCTTCTGGAAAAAAAATTCTTTAAAGTATTTTTAATAAAGACAAGCCGGTTATTAGTTATGAATTTAAATTCTTGCCACCTACATCTCAGTGTTCAGCAAAATGTCTTATGTTGAGGACATCACATTATCTGCTTTCCAACAACGGGACAAAGCTAAAGACACTCGCAGATTCCCTGGGGAGAATTATGTCCACAGAAGAGCAAAGAGTAGATCTGAGGGTCAGAAACCTCTGGGTTAAGAAGAAGGGAAGACTCAGAGGCAGCAGGGGAAAGCCATGTGCCCGCAACAGCCTAAAAAGGATCCCTTCTCTGCATAAGAGAGAAATGTGGACCCCTTGGTGCCCTGAACATCCACAGACACGGTCATCGAAACGCACATTAGGGTATTTCCGAGTTTCTGACTCAAGAAGTGAGGTGAGAGTGTAACAGGGGTTCACTTAATGCTTTGACTATATCCCTTAGGGCTTTGAAACTTACTTTTTTTTTTTCCTTTTTTCCAATCTTCTTCTCCCTGATCTTCTCCACCTGATCTCATTTTCTCTGAATCACCTTTCTAACCCCTCCCTGTTTCCCATGATGGGCAGAATCACAGCTTTCAGGGTAGGAGTCCCCTGTGTTTCTCCTTTGCTAGCAAAGCAATAAACCTTATTTTTTCTTTTTCTCAAAACCATGTCCTTGTTATTGGATTGGAACTGGAAACAAGGACTGAGCTTTTGGCAATAAGTGGAGAATTTGGGGAAGAAGCAAAAGCACCCTTGATTTTAGAAGGGAAAGGATACCTGGCGGGGAGGAGAACTTCCCGCCATCTTCCTCTAGCTGCACCTGCTGTCCCCTGCGTCTTCCTCTCTCCCCACCTTTCCACCACCATTCTGCAGCATGACTCCTTTCTTACCCTCTTTATCCTTCACTGCCATTCTCTCATCCCACCACCCCATTTCCAAAGTCCTCTTTTTGCCCCTCTCCCATAGGGGTCACCCCCAACACCAGCTTCAAGGCCCCAAAACTCATCCATTCACCTCTGCACCCTGATGTGGAATATAGGAAACAAAAGGCTCTTGATCTTTTCAAGGATTCAAGATTCAATAGTATTCATGCTGCTATGCTATGCCTTATAAGATTTGATAATCGATAGGCATTGATCAGTTTTTGCAGGGTAACAAGAAAAACCCAAATCTCGGTCTTCCAACATCAACCCTTTATCTCCTGCTCTTGTTTCACAGGGTTACAGGTCAGCTGTGACTTTGCTCTAGGTGGTAGAAGGTCTCCAAGTCTACCACAGCTGTCTTTCACTCTGGGAGACCCAGAATGAAGGAACAGCCCTTAGCCTCATGATGTTCTTTTGCAAAAAGCAGGGGCACAAGGGGCCAGGCGGAACTCACAATTGTACATTTAAGCTTGTACTCTGTTGGATCCTTAACTGGGTTTGCTCACATTGCACTGACTAAAGTGAGACACGGGGCAGTCTGACAATACACTCCACCTCCAAGGAGGGAACAAACCACTGCGGCCAAAATTGCCACCCACCACAAATGCGTAGGCTCAAACGTGAGCAAGCGTCTAGCAGCTAATGATCTATGAACAGATACTTTCACCAATATGGGCAGTACTTTGTCTCAAATTTTTTTTGTTTTCTGGCTGAGGGATGTAGAACCCTTTCCTAACATGTGTGAGGCCTGGGTTCCATCCCCAGCAACACACACACACACACACACACACACACACTCACAGCAGTTATTTTCTGGGTAAAATTGTTGATTATAGCTGTTATAAAATGTGGTGAATATGGGGAGGGGCCAAAAGAATAAATAAGAATACAAAAAATACCTACAGTATTCCTGCCTATTACAACCCACTGGATAATTTACTACATCTCCTTCAAGGATTTTATCTACAGGTGGGTGTGAGTGGGAAGTAGTGGCTGAATTATGATTATACTTCAAAATCTTACAATTGCTTTTCTTCAAACTGTGTAGCTCTCTCTGGATCAGTAAGTTTATCACAAATCTTATGTAACATAAATGTGTGATACTTGCTTTTACAGTGTCAAAGAACATTTTACTTCATATCTTCCCATTATTAAGGGTTTTAATCTGCCTCTGAATTTTTATGCTCCTATCAATATTTCTGTAATGACCATCCCTACAAATACATTTTTATGGTACTGGTGAGTATTTCCTATGGATCGGATTGGCTGAGTTATAATTGATATACAATATGCCACATAAATTTAAAGTGTGTAGCTTGACATGCTGACACACGTGTACATGCATAAAAACATCCACATAATCAATTATGGATAACGAACACATCCATCTTCTCGAAAATTTCCTCGTGCCCTCCCTCTTTCTTCCCCATCCTGCTCAACCCATTAGACAGCTTTCTGTTGCTATAATTGTTCTTCTAGAATAATTACAACAAATGGAATCATATCTCATCTGCCATGTTATTGCAGGTGTCAGTTCAATAGTCCTCTCCCTTTTATTGTGTAATAATATTCTCTTGTATAATTATACCTACAGTTTGCTTATCCAGTCATCTGTCCATGAACATTTCTGTTGTTTCCAGTTTGGGGATACTACAAATTTTCTCTTATGTTTTATTCTGAAAGTTTATAACTTTGCATTTAGGTCTGCGATCCATTCAGTTATTTTTGTACATGATATAAGGTGTTGATTAGAGTTAATATTTTTGCATGTGGATGTACAATTATTCCAGCACCATCTATGAAGAAAACTTATCTTTTCTCCACTGAATTGCCTTTGTACCTTTGTCAAATATCAGCTGTCTATATATAAGTGACCTATTTCTGGACTTTCCAGTCTATTTACCTGTCTGTGTAGGAATGCTACAATGTGTCTTGGTTACTGTAACTTTGTAATCAGTTTGAAGTCAGTTGGTATAAGTTCTCCAGCTTCCCTCTTATTTTTCAAAGTCATTCTGGGTTCTTTGCATTTGCATATGAATTTTAGGAATTAAAAGTTTAGTAGTTTCTATCCCAAAAGAAGCCTGCTGTGATTTTGATTGAAATTGCATTATAACTGTAGATTAATTTGGAGATAATTAACATCCTAACAACATTAAGTCTTTCAACCCATAAACATGATATATCTCCCTATTTATTTAGGTCTCTAATTTATTTGGGCAATGTTATATGGTTTTCAGTGTCAGGTTTTTTACAACTTCAAGTGTTGTAAATTGTATATTCCAAAGTTGTATAATTGTATCTTCCAAATTCAATATTGTAAATTGTATATTCTAAAGTTTTCAATATCTGTTTGTAGATAATGTGTGGAAATGCTATTAGCTTTTGTATATTAATCTTATATCCTGCAACCATGTTAACCTCATTCATTGGTTTCAGAATCTTTCCTATAGATTCCATAGAATTTTATTCAGATGACATGTCATCTGCAAATAAAGTCAGATTTACTTCTTTTTTTTTTTAATTTTAATATTTATTTTTTTTAGTTTTCGGCAGACACAACATCTTTGTTTGTATGTGGTGCTGAGGATCGAACCCGGGCCGCACGCATGCCAGGCAAGCGCACTACCTCTTGAGCCACATCCCCAGCCCAAGATTTACTTCTTACTGAATAATGTAGATGAGATTTCTTTCTTTCCTGCATTATTTTTCTGGCTAGAAACTCCAGTATAATGTTTGATAGAATGGCATGAACCCTTATTGTGTACCAGATATTCAGAGTCAAGCGTTCTACGTTCCTCAATATATAAGATGTCAGTTATGGGTTCCATAGATGCCCTTCATCAGGTTGGTAGAATTTTCTTCTATTTCTGGGCTGCTGAGAGTTTCTGTTAGAAATTTGGAAGTTGAATTTTGCAATATGCTTGTTCTGTATCTATTGACATGATTATATGGTCTCCTTTTTAAAATTTCTTTTTTATCTATTCTGTTAATATGGATTCTGTTAATGTGAGTTGTTATTTTTATTTGTTCCTGTCATTTTGTTGATTTTCTTCTGGTTGTTTTGAATATTCTATGTTCATTTCTTACTCTCTTACTCAGCATAGAAGTTTGATGGTTTACTGTATTGATAATGTTTAATTTTTTCCTATTTATTTGTATGTCTTCTCTTCCAGTAAGATTTATTCTTTCATGTGCCTCTCTTGTATTTATCTTTCTTTGTCTTCTGGGGTAACAGTCCCTTAAATATCTTCTTGATGCTGTTGTAGTCATGAATTCCCTTAGTTTATGCTTACCTTGAAGGTCTTTATTTCTTATTTGATTCTGAAAGTTATGGGTATAGCAATCTTGTTTGGCAGTTATTTTCTTTCAAGACTTGAACTACATTGTTCCACATCCTCCTGGCCTTTACGATTTCTGCTGAGAAATATGTTTTTAGTCTAATGGATTTGTCTTAAAGGTGACTTTGCATTTCTGTATTGTGGTTTTTAATATTCTTTCTTTGTACTTTAATATTGGCAATTTAACTATAATATGTCATAGAGAGTTTCTTTTCTATTCATGTCTATTTAGAATTCTTAACATTTCCTGTACTTAAATGTCCATGACTTTCCCAAGATTCAGGAAATTTTCTGCTATTATTTCATTGAATAGGTTTTCTATGCCTTCAGCCTAGAGGTCTCCCCAGGCATCTCAATAATATGTATGCTTCATCTTTTAATGATGTCCAAAATCTCATATACTCTGTTCATCCTTTTTTTTCTGGCTAAATGTAATATTTCATCAGAGTTGTCTTCAAACTATGATATTTTTCTTCTACTTGAGCTAGTCTGATGGTGAGAATTTCAACTGAGTTTTTAAATCTGTCTTACTGAACTTTTCATTTCCAAGACATTTGTCTGATTCTTTTTCAAATTGTCTATCTCTTATTGGACTTACTGGATTTCTCATTCATATCTTGAATTGTCTTTCTTAATACATGTTTATATGTATTCTCTTGGAATTCATTGAGCTTTTTTTAAAAAAACCACCCTTTATGAGCTATTTATTCAGCATTTCATCCTGTTCCATATCTTTGGGTTCTCGTACTGCAGAATTATGAACTTTTGGAAGGTGTCAGACTGCCTTGTTTTTTCATGTTCCTTGTGCCTCTGTGTTGAGATTGGAGCACCTGCTGAGATGGCTATCTCTTCAACTTTTGTGTGAGGCCTCACACAAGCAAACTTCTCTTGATGACAGGTCTTGAGGTGCCAGTTTGTGGTGTAGTACTGAGTTCAGTTCCAATCGGACTTCATAGAGGAATCCCCCTGTGGCTGAGATTTGTGAGTTTGACATAATGTAAACCATCTCAGAACCTGAGTGACCCACCTTCTCTGTGGTTTTCTAAGAGTGGAGTCATTTCGGTAATGGAAGGAGATGTGCTGTGGACAGTAGAGTATGTGGGGTGCTGTCCACAATGGGAGTGGAAGCCCCTGTCCAGGGATGGGGACTTTCCACAGGCCCTGTTGGTATTGGCCTTTACTTGAAAACAATTCTGACACTGACTGTCCGGCTGGTGGTAAGGGGCCGGAAGTGCTGTTGTCTGTTTTGACACTGACACGGTTCCTGGTGCTTCAGGTGGTGAGGTGGGGGCCGGGATCACCGCTCCCCCTGTGTAGTGCTCACGCCTCATCTTGTCATTGACAGGTGATCTGACAGTGTGTGGGCGTGGCCCAGGCAGTTTTCACAGCAGCTGTGTCATTGCTCTTTGCTGTCACTGGGAGAATGACTGTCCAGGAGTGGGTGACCGAGCTCCCTGGCGGTTTCCATCTGGGAATAGGTCTTTGACTGGTGGCTTTTGTTTCCCCTATTTTTTAAGTTGAGGTATCCATAGAGGTTCCAGAGGGACTGAAGCCAGGCGCAGGTCCTCTTGGCTGGACTGGGAATGCAGATCAGTGCCGAGCACCTGCCCAAAGTGCATGCGGTCAGGCTCAATCCCCAGCACCGTGGAGGGAGAGAGAGGAGAGAGAAAGGGAGAAGAAAGAACAATATAAAAAGACTTAAAATTTTAAAATGAAAACAAAAAAGCCAGCATGCCTGTAATCCCATCAGCTGTGGAGGCTGAGTCAGGAGGATGGAGAGTTCAACACAGCTCAGCAAAAACAGGGCCCTAAGCAACTCAGTGAGACCCTGTCTCTAAATAAAATACAAAATAGGGCTGGGGATGTGCTCAATGGTCAAGTGCCCCTGAGTTCAATCCCCAGTACGCCCCCCATCAAAAAGAAGAAGAAAAGCAGGAGGAGGAGGAGGAGGAGGAGGAGGAGGGAAAGAAGCCAAATGAGGGGAGGGGGAACAAAGAAAAGAAAATGAAAGACTAAAAAGAGGAAAAAAATAGAAAGCAACAACAATAAAACTGTATAAATAAAAAAAATAAATAAAAATGTTCTCCCTATCAGGACACCCAAATGATGGAAAGGAGAGTGGATGATCACAGCCCAGAGCAATTAAAACCTCTCTCCCGATTTCTCAGGCTGTGTACCCCACAGAGAGCAGAGGCTAGGGGCTATTCACCCTGATTCTTTACAATGTGGTGCTCACCAAGTGACGAGCTAGAGTGATCTGTGGCTGAAGCTAGCTGGGATTCCTGTTGATTGTGCCTTAGAACAAGGTGCAGAATGCCGAGCAAAGATTTCCTCCCTATCTTTGTGGGCTGTGCATTCCAAGTACAGGGCAAGTGCTGGCTCTGTGGGGCCTAGGTCACTCCCAGGAGTGAAGAGAGGGATGGAGCCCCAGAGATCTGTGCTGGGAGATGGGGGTGGGTGCGGGGGGGCACCGAGTCCTGAGCAATCTCCTCCCACAGCCCTGGTGTTCCCAGACTCGGCTCCCACTGCAAAGTCCCATGCCATTGTTCACTCCCGCAGACTCGGACAGCTGGTTTCCTGGACGCCTGATTTTAAAGGGAAGTGCCTTCTGCTCCCTTCTCCTTCACAGTCCAGCTTCCCATCACAGAGAACCCCAGCAGGATTGCCAAGGTGTCACTGACTCACCAGGTGGCCACCCACTAAGCCATTGCAGTGAAACTTCTGCAGGGTCTGAGACAGGAAAATGCAAGGGTTCCTCACCCCCCAGAGGAGAGGGCTCAGGCCACAGGACACTAGTCAACACCACTGCCTGCCACGGCTCTGGGAGAAGGTACTAGAATGTACAGAGAAAGGTCCCTGAGCCAGTTCACTTTGCAGTTCCCATGCCTCTGGGCTGTTTAGACAGCATGTCCACCAGGTACTGAGTCCCACGCTGGGGAGGCTCGCTGGGACCCCCCCTCTTCACCCACACTGCACCAGATGAGATTCTCCCTCCCCAGCCATGAGGCCTGCAGTCAGGACCTGGGCGCTCTGTCCTTCCACTACCCCATGACTCCAAATCCCTGGGTTTCTCCAGGTCACTTTCTTCCTCCTGTTAATCCCAGTGCTCCTCACAGACAGCTAACACCTGTTTCTTTGCTTCTATCTCAGGGCTGGTTGCCTCTGATCTGCCATCTTGAATCTCACCTGTCCAATACCATCTCCTCAATAATTTTGCTGCTCAGACTATTCTAGTTTTGGCTTTTAGGTGCTCTTCCCACAGATTCCTGTATCCCTCTGACGCACCCACACCATCGTGGGGATTTACTTGTTGTTGTTTTTGTGGGGTTTTTTTAAGCACTTCTTTGGTTTCTGGCACAACAAGATGCTGCAGGCTCACCTTGTGTATCTCTTAGCCAAGTCTCTTGTTCTTTCTTTCCTTCTCTCTCTCTCTTTCTCTGTCTCTCCCTCTCCCTCCCTCTGTTATGGTTTGGATGTGAGGTGTCCCCGAAAAGCTCATGTGTGAGACAATGCAAGAGAAGAAATGATTGGATTATAGCCTTGACCTAATCAGTGAACTGATCCCTCATGGGATTAACCAAGTGGTAACGGAAGGTGGGTAAGGCGTGGCTGGAGGAGATGGATCATTGAGGCATACATTTTGTATCTGGAGAATGGAGTCTCTTTCTGCTTTCTGATCATCATGTGAACTACTCCCTTCTCCATACTTTTCTACCATGATGTTCAGCCTCACCTCGAGCCCCAGGGAATAGAGCCAGCTGTCTGTGGACTTAGATCTCTGAAACCATGAGCCCATAGATAAGCTTTTCTTCCTCTAAAGTTGTTCTTGTTAGGTCTTTCAGTCACAGCAGCAAAAAGGTTGACTGAAACACCCTCCCTCTCCCTCTCTCTGGTTAATAAGTTAATAAATTCAAAAGGGAAATACTTCCAGAGTTGGTTGATATGAAAGCCAAGTTCCAAAGCCAAGAACCCATAATTTTTGGCATGGGGGGGTGGATTGAACCTGGGAGCACATTACTACTGAGCTACATCCCCAGCTCTTCTTATTTTTTTTAACTTTAAAATAGAGTCTCACTGGCCTCAAACTTGAGATCCTCCTGCCTCAGCCTCCTCAGTTGCTGAGATTGCAGTTGTGCACCACCAGACCTGGCTGGGATCCACCCTTAGTGTGTTAGCTTCTCCTTTTGAGTAGGCTCCTCTCATGGTCCCTACCAGGTTGCCATAGTTCCAGACATTGCCCTCACACATGCACAGTAGAATCTAAAATAAATAAATAAATAAAAGGAACACACCCCTGGCCTTTCAAAAGCTAAGGAAAATTTCCCATTAGACCCTTTTTAGATTTCCCCTCTCATCTCATTGGCCAAAACTGTGTCACATGCCCATTCATAAACCAACCCCTAGAGAGATTAGTTCATTTCATGTTGCTATACCAACAAAATATCTGAGGCCAGGTGACTTATAAAGAAAAGAAGGTTTTTGTTTTGTTTTTTAGCTCACAGTTGGAGGCTAAAAGTCCAAGATTGGCAGCCACATCTGGTGGCCTCTGAAGAGGATCCCAGGGCTGTGTCTTGACATGGCAGATGGCATCATGGATGTGCAGGAAGTAAAAGAAGATGAATTCACATGGGGAGAGAAGAAACAAGAGCGCGGGGGCGGGGCGGGGGCACTCTCACAGGAACTAACCTGCTCCCACAAGAACACAAGAACCACGTGAGTCCCTACAGGGATGGTGCCCTCCAGGTCTAATGGTGTCGTAAAGGTCCCATGGCCCATTGCCAGTACACCGAGGACCAAGCCTCCAGCCTGTGACCAATGGGAAACAGCTCAGATGACATCCAAACCACAGCAGAGGGGAACCAAGATTCCCCACCTGGGTCTGGAGGCTCTTGAAGTCCGTCCTCACCCTGAGGACAGCACCATCCTCTGAAGTGCATTTAAAAACGGGATTCTGGGGCTGGGGATGTGGCTCAAGCAGTAACGCGCTCACCTGGCATGCGTGGGGCGCTGGGTTCGATCCTCAACACCACATAAAATAAAGATGTGTCCACCGAAAACTGAAAAATAAATATTAAAAAATTTAATAAAAAATAAAAACAGGATTCTATTCACATGAAGCCAGGGAGGCATCAGGGGTGAGCGGGGACCCAGCAGCGTCTGCATCGCTCAGGAGGCAAGGGACGGCTCAGGACATCTTCACAGCCAGGAGAGGCTGGCTAGGCAGGCAGAGGAGGGGGAGGCTGGGGCTTGGCTGAGGACCACCTGTGGGTGCATGGCAGGCACCAAGCTCTCCTTCCTCCTGTCTCCTGTTCTTCCACGTCGTGGCCACTTTACTCTTGCAACTGATCCCCTCCCCGTCTGAGTGTTTTCTGACGTTTCTTGCTTTCCATCTCTTTTTCTCCTCAAAGGATCATCCAACCTTCTACATCACCAACCTTCTTTCAAGGCGCTAAACAAAACGATAAGCCAAGTCAGTGTCTGTGGTGTCCTCCTGAGCCCAGTGGCAGAGTTCAGGTCTCTGTCCTTCAACATCTTTGACAGTTTGATGGGAGCACAATGAGAATCAACAAAGGGCAAGTTTCTCTGTTTACGAAAAAAGAAAAAAGAAAAGAAATGGTCATTGAACATGTGGGCTTGGCGTAGGCTATAGAAAAGGAGGAGATGACAGAGTACCATGGGAGGGAAGGGCAGAAAAGAAAAGGTGACTGTGTCCTCAAGGTTCATACTCCATGAAACAATCAGAAAACAAAGCAATGTCCCCACCACCGCCCCGCATTCCACAAAGCTTCACCTCTGCTTCCTGCCTCCTCCCCACTGGGTCTATTATGGAGCTAGCATGTGGTCAGCTAGAGTTAGTGGGAAAGTCTACACTCCGGGTTTCCTTTCTTCCACATTTTAAGAGGTCCAGACAGGAGTCTTTGCTGTTATTAGCTCATCTGTTCAAGCTCATCCTCCGTTTGTTGGGACTTTTGTCTTTGCAGTTTCATGGTCACAAGTTGGCTGCCGTATCTCCAGGAATCATGACTGCATTCAAAGTCAGGATGCAGCAAGGCAGCTAGATAATGAAGGACCTCCCCTTTCTGTTCTTGTCTTTCATTGGGGGGATCACAAATATCTTTCATAAACCCTCAAAAGACCTCCCTTTTGTATCACTGATCAAAACCTGGTCACGGGCCTGCACCAACTATAAAGGGTAGGACCAGGAAGTGTGAGTACCAGGAAAATAGTATTAGCTCAGCCATAAATGGCTTAAACCAATCACAGCTCATCCCTAGGAGTGGGACATGTGGCTGCCCATCTTCCTATCCCTTTCAAAAAATAAGTTGTTTGCAAGAAAGTAAGCAGAGAAGTGGCAGGTGCCCAGGACGGCCCAGATCCTTCGTATATGTGCCATTTACCCTCTTCATTTCACCTGTGGTAACCTCACCAACCCTCTTTTCTTACCCAGGATCCATTCTCACATCAAAACCCTAGCTCACCCTCATCTTGCTACCTTTGGGACACTCCTGAGACCTACAGTCTCACCCCAAGACTAAGGCTCAGCTAGGCAACACCCGGCCTGTCGGAGAAACTGAGGCCCCAGAGTCTGCTTTACTGAGTTTGTATCCCGACCCTGCCCCTTTCCAGTTACAGCCCTTGAGGAATTGGTGTGACCCTCTGGGAGTGAGGACTCCTCCATTCCCTCATTGTCCCATAAGCATGAATATAGTGATTGGCCTGAAGCTGTATCTCAGTTTTAAAGAGATGGATGAATGGATGAGTGGGTGGGTGGGTAGGCTAATGATATCTACCCCACAGAATCACCAAGAAGATAAAATGAGATAATGTGTAGAAAAGACAGAATGACGTCTGGCATTTAGTAAATGCTCATTAGATGCAGGGAGAAACTGTATCACCACCTGCTTCAAAACCTTCAAGTGCCTGAGTTACCCTTAGGGGAAAGGATCAAGTCCAAACTACTGGAACAACCTGGGCTTTGCCCACTTCTTGGGACTCGCTTCTTGCTCCAATCATGGTGTCTCCCACCTGGGCTTCTGCACACCTGCTTCTCC
The DNA here is from genome assembly GCF_001458135.2 of Marmota marmota marmota. NCBI lineage: Eukaryota > Metazoa > Chordata > Mammalia > Rodentia > Sciuridae > Marmota > Marmota marmota. The sequence continues at coordinate 52,354,920 of NW_025999968.1, read as the reverse complement.
CCCTGGAAACGATGACATCCATTCACCCTCCTTGGCCTCCTCTAGGAGTCCCTTTCCCCCAGAAACCTTCTTCTGTCTTCTCAAAGGTTGGGCCAGGTAAGGTTCCCAGGTAGATGGGAAGTCGGGAGCCTAAACACCTGAGAAGGACACATTCAGGAGACTTTTCAGAACTGGGATACAGAAGGCATCCTCTCAGGTCTGGCCCCAGGGCCCTGGGCTGAGCCCCCGAGAAATGCACCATGGCTTATCCTGGGAAGTTGTAGGAGGGAGGACAGCAGATGGGACCACATATGGAGTCCAGAGAGCCAAGAAGAGACAGGTTGCTCAAGGAACCAAGCTCAGAAAGAATTTGGAAAGGCCCCATAGTGACCTGGGAACCTCCAAGGCACCAGGAGTTGTGGCTGCCATCTCCTGAGGTCCCTCATGTTGTGATTAGGACGCGTCTCGTACCCCTTGCCCGACCAGGCTAAACTGCTGACCTTCCCTTCCTTCCAGCCCCCTCTTGAGGACCTCCCCATCTCTGTCCACGTGTCTCCCAACCCAGACTCTCAGGTTCTGCAAGACTTGCTCGGCTGGGCTGACCGTGAGCTGGGGGGAATCTCACCCCAGCACCTGCACCCCCCACTGCCCCACTGCAAGTGCCAGACGCTGACGTCACTCCGGAGGCTCCTCCCACCTCTGGCCGCTCGCTGCCCTCTGCACTCCTGCATACAGAGCCCGGATCCCTTCCTTCACCTTGGCTTTCCTTAAGTACCAGTGTCTCCAACCTGGAGCCCTGGACCCGGCACGCCCTGTCCACACACTTTTCTGTCCTCTCTCTCCCTTGACTTTCCCCCTCCACCTTTTCTTTCACTTATTTAAAACCTGTCATACCTTCAAAGAGTGTTCCTAACAGCTCTACGAGTTGTGGCAAAGCTGCACCCGTGAAACCACCCCACACAGGAAGCCATCCAACGTGTCAGGTTCCCACCTCTGCCTAACGACATATTGTTCAGTGTTGCCAGATCCTGAGTTTTCTACAGACCCTATCATTCTATATTTATTTGGCTGTGATTAGATTCTCCCTTTTTTTTTTTTTTTTTTTTTTTTGACAGCTTATTTGGGACATAATTCACAGACCATACAATGCACCCACTTAAATCATACAGCTCACCGGCTTTGGTATATTTAGTGCAACCTTCACCGCAATCTAATTTTAGAAAACATCGCCTCACCTCCGCCCCCATAAAAGCCCTGCTCTCTCTCCAGTCACTCCCCATCTGCCAGCCCCAGGCACCCGGGAATGCACTTTCTCTGTAGATTTGCCTATTCTGTTCTCTTTCATACCAATGGAAGGCACCCATTTGGCCTTCTCTGTACTCTAGGCTCTCACCAAGCGATCATTCTCCCTATTCTGCCTGGAGAGTCCCCCAGACACTACTGCCCACCCAGATCTCAGAGCTCCTCTGTGGCCCAGCACCGGGCACGTCTCTTCCATGAAATGTCCCTCTTCTCCACTCTATGCCCATGTGATTTCTTCCCTCATCAAATCCTCAAAACATGCTGTGTAACTTTACCTCACAGGGTGCCACTGCACTGTTTTCTCAGCAAAGTGTCAGAGCCTCTCCTGGCATTGATCTGTAGTGTTCTCCAGAGCCTTCTCTGTGCCTGGCACAGAGCAGGTGTCTGACGGTGTGTGAGAAGAGGATAAGAGACATGCTGTTCTGCTTAGATCATTGTTACTTGTGCATATAACCAGGATGCACAACAAATGAGAGGAATTTGCCAGATGTGTCTTAGTCTGTTTTGTGCTACTGTGACAGAGAACCTGAGACTAGGTGATTTATAGACAAGATAAATTTATTTATTACTGTTCTGGAGACTAGAGGTCCAAGATGGAGGAACTGGTCTCTGGCATCTTCTTGCCACATCATAGCATGGTAGAAGGCATCACATACCAGAAGCACCAAGAGAAGGGGAAAGGGAGAGAGAGACAGAGAGCAGGAATTGCAACTGGCAGCCTTGAGCTCTCTTACAGTTTCATCAATCCATGGTGAGCGTAAAGCCTTGTCACCTACACACCTTCCAACGGGACCCACCTCCCAACGGTGGCACACTGGGGATTAAGTTTCCAACTCATGCTTTTGTGGGAGCACATTCAAATCAAGCAGGATACAATCAAACACCGTGTTTTGTTTCCCTGAAAGGGCCTGTTTTGCCCACTCTATGGGGCTGGAACTTCCTTCTGCAGATGAGATGTCAGGTAGGCCCACTGGCTTCCGGAAGGTTCTCAGATGATGCCTTCACTACACCCATACTATAGAGGCATCAAAACTCCACTCTGAAGGCCAAGCCTCTCCCTTGGTCAGCCTCGGTCTCTTTCTGGCTGTTGTCCTGGGGGCTCAAGGTTGGCTTTTTCTCTCTTTCCCCCACTTTCCTAACCACACTTTTTGCCCTCTTCAGGATCAGGGAGCTGCGAAAGCTCAGCAGCCCTCTATGTCATTTTCCCCAGGTGTGGCTCATGGAGAAAACCAGCTCCTTCCCTCAACCTCTCTTCCTACCCCCCACGATGGGATAGTTCTCCCCTGTCATGCCCTCTATTCAGGCAAACATCCATCTAGTGAGTACTTAAGAGCTCTCCTTGGTCCCTGGTCACCTTGCAGTACCATTGGCTTTGTTCTGTTCATCCGGTTATGGAACCCGGAAGCTCATCTCACGGAAAACCAGAGTCTGAGAGGGAAGAGTGGAGAGGAGGGAGTTCTGCTCATGAATCAGCTCCTCAACTCTGGGGGGTTGAGGGTCACAGATACAGGAAGGGAATGACAGGGAAAGAGAGCCCAGAATGGAGATCTTCCAGGAACTCAAGAGCCAGCTCTTGCCACTCCTTGCAGGATCTGGTGTTTCCGGTCATGGTGGCTGACAGACGTCTTTAGCCTGGAAGCGGGAGGAGAGAGGCTAATGAGGTCTAGGTCAAGTATTATAGCGTTGGACAAAACATTTCTCAAGTGATCAACATGTCTGCCTGCAGAACCGAGTCAAACCTGACCCAGGGGTTACGGCAGCGAAGGAGACAGACAGGATATGGAGGCAGAGATGCCAAGCCTGTTGGTCCTGTGTCTGTCATCCATCGTGCATCTGCAGGTCCAAGTGAAAAGTCAGTGTTTTCAGAAAAAGTGGCCTCAGATCCCTCAAATGCCACCTAGGCAACCATGATCATAGCCCCCACATCAGAGGTGTCACCTGTGGCAAAGTTAGTGGGAGACTGTGTATTGCCTAGCCGTGGGACCTCCAAAATTAGTGAGGGGTGTGGACTTCCTGCTGTACCCAAGGTTTCTGCTTCCATGAATTCAACTGGCCACAGAACAAAAGTATTTGAAAAAATAATTGCATCAGCACTGAATATGTATGGACGTTTTCCCTGTCATTACTCCCTAAACAATACAGTCAAACAACTATTTTACATGGCATTTACATTATATTAGGTTTTATGAGTAACCTAGGGATGATTTAAGTATGTGGAAGGATTGTGTAGGTTATATGCAAATACTACACCATTTTTTATAAAGGATTTGATCATCTGCAGGGTTTGGTCTCCATGGGGGTCCTGAGAAACATTATGAATGTTATACCAACAGAACCTATAATTCTGAGAAGACACAAAATAGAAATAATGAGGCTTAAGAGGTGGGGAAAGGGTCACTCTTGCTGCATCTAGTTCCTTCCAATTGCTTTGCTAGACAACTCTGTTCCTGAAAATCAGATTTGTCACAAATTATTTCTTTGGGATGAAGGTGACACATCGGTCCCTTTGTTTTGCCCAGTCAAGGCAGGTGCTCAGGTCTTGGGCTCTAGAAGCAAAAGGGATGCAAGTTCTCTTTCTGTAACGTGAGGACATGGTACAAAGGTTGTCCGTCTACAAGGAAGAGAGTCTTCATCAGGAACCAAATAGGCTGGCACCTTGGCCTTGGGCTTCTCAGCCTCCAGAATCGTTAGAAAATAAATTGCTATGATTATTTTGTTATAGCAGCTGAAGCAGACTAATACAGCTAGAAAGAAGAATAAATGAAGAGTTACCTTCTATTATTTTAACCACAGACTCTCCCCCACACCAGGGAACTGTGCCTTACAGAATCTGCTAGACCTCCTCCGTCTTAGTTTCCTGTCACAGATGTGCTCTCAGATTCTTACCTATTCCAGGTGTCCAGCACCATCTGCATGGTGTTCCCAGTCACTTTGGGGGGTTGGGGGGGACTTCAAAACTGGCTTTGACTTTGTTAATAAATCTGATGTTTCTTTTTTCTGCCCTAGAAGTTCCTTGTCCTTTTATTGTGATTTCTTGTGTAAATCAGCCCTTGCTAATTATCTCCCTCATCCAGGTCTTTGCCAGCATCACCCAATTACAACCAGATTATTCTACCCTGGAGAGAGGCTGCCTCTTGGAAGCCTGAACCCAGCCCAAGCTGCTTTCTTCGTGCAAAGCCGGAACTCTTCGAATTCCGCTCTGGTTATGTAATTGTAATTTCCTGGGGCTTTCTCCTAAAATGTTGATGACATAGTACCTTCAAGTATACATAATTCTCAAAACTTGCATTAGTTGAAATACGCATTAGATTGAAATAGAAATGTGATCCACTTGTGACTCAGGCATTTCATTTTGGGGTTCAGCTGTTGTTATCCTCTGCTCATAAGTAAGTAAACCTATTGGGTCAACAGAGAAAATGCCTGGTGGAGAAATGAAATTTTCTCACCCCTGTTGCTGACATTTCAGTAAGCCTTTCCCAACCCACCCTCGCACTCATTGTGTGAAGGAGACTGAGAGCTGGAGGAATTGCAGAACCCAAGGAGCCAAAGACAGCGAAGGAATGTGCTCGGATCACCTAAGGAAAAAAATCTGAACTGGGCTTTGGAGGAGGAAATCCTGGAGACACATACATGTTCTATAACTACGCCATTCAGTACTCCAGTCTCCAGCCAATGTGACTCTTTAAGTTAAACACAATTGGAAATGTGGCTCCTCCATCACATGGGTCACAGCTAAAGCACTCACAAGTGGCCTGTGGCTAGTAGCTACGGTGGACAGTGGAGACAGAACATGTCCGTCAGGGCAGAGAGATTTGACAGGTAGTGCCCATCCATAACACAAATGCTTATAAGGAAGACCACAGTGTGATGTTCCTGTTTTTAAAATGAGTGTTGGGAACATATGGAATGGACTTTGCTGACCGAGATGATGGCAAAATAAGTTTTCCAAAGAGGATCATTCCACTGGCACATTCCTGTAATCTCAGAGGCTCAGGAGGCTGAGGCAGAAGATCACGAGTTCAAAGCCGCCTCAGCAACTCACTGAAGCCCTAAGCAACTCAGCAAGACCCTATTTTGAAATAAAATATTAAAAAGGGCTGGGGATGTGGCTCAGTGGTTAAGTGCCCCCTGGGTTAAATCCCAGGTATCCAAAAAAAAAAAAAAAAAAGAGGATCATTCCTAGGTTCTTTGCCAACACAAGTAAAAGAAAGGTTGAAGGACAGAGAGGAAAGGAAGAATGATCAGATGGTTATCAGCACCAAAGAAGATCAATGGAATCTATCATTCCTAAGGCAAAAGGAAATGGGTGGCCAGAGGCCAACTTGTCCGAAGCCCCATCAGGAGACGGCCAACACCGTCCTATGTGAGGAATGCCTGCGTGACCACACACACAGGCCAGGGACCGTGCAAGTTAAGTTGTGCCATGGAATCCACAGGTCACTGGTTCCAGTACCCCTGTGGATACCAAAATCCGTGGATGCTCAAGTTCCTCATATAAATAGTGTAGCATTTGCACATGACCTACACAGTCTGCCCGTGTACTTTTAAGTCTCCGCTAGATGGCTTGTAAGACCGAATGCAATATGAATGCTATGCAAATGGTTGTTATGCTGCATTGTTTATGGGATAATGAAAGGAAAGAAAGTCTGTGCATATTCAGTACAGACAAATTTTTCATTGTTGTTGGATCTGGGGATGCAGAACTGTAAGACACACGGGGGCAGTCTGTATTTGGTGTGACTATTTAAAAGACCTAATATCAGAGAGCAGAATGATGTAGCTTTTAAATAGCTCCTAACCCTTACTTATACATCTCTCCCTTCTAAGACCACACTGCTCCAGCTGTGCAGTATTCTACAAGAGCACCCATTTGCACTTGCCAAAACCTGTCAGGAGAGAAACCTCAAGAATGTGTCCTTCTAAGGGGTCTTTGGTGTTCCAGTTCTGGCTCATGGGAGCAGCTGGACACCCACATCTCCGCTTCTTTCTTCTACTCTCTAGGTTTTTCAGCCTTTGCTTTACCTAGTAAGACTCCATCCCTTCCCCACTAATAAGTAGTAAATGGCTAGTATGTGTTCGCTGCCATATTGATTTTTCAAGGCTCAACTTCCTGGGCTCTCTAAGATATGAAGAAAATCCATCAGACCTGTGTCATGGGTCGCTCCAAGTGCAGCACGATCCAGAAAAGCTCTGACATTGTGCAGGCCAGCTCATCTGAGCATGACCCTAGAAGGAACTGTCTTCATCAGTGCTTTTGCATTCCTGAGATCCTAGGCCAGGGGCATCTAGAAGCCCAGGATTTCTATGTCTCTGGTCGGCACCAGCGGCCAGGTCAGCTGCTTCCATCAGCTCCTCAGACTGGCAGGATGCCTCAGGCTAGTTTTTGTTAGCAGCAAAATGAGCCTGTTATCCCCTCTGCCTCCCACTCTAACCAGCAGAGAGAAGCCAGCCCACGAGTGGAAACACCTCCCATCAAGCCTGTGCCTATTGCCTGGCCTCTGCCCCTTCTCTAGTTCCCCAGCACTGTCACCCACCCTCTTACCAGAACAAGGAGCAAGGAGATGTCTTGTGCACCCCCCAAGGCCCAGAGCACAACTGTCCACACTTGAGATCCCTCCACAAGGCCATGCACATACACACACAGACACCATTTCCCCACACATGTATACACATGCATACATATACCCATTCCACACACATGACATAACACATACACAAATAAACACAAACTCATGTACATACACATGTTCACATATGTACCACCTCATGTACACACACACATGACATACACACACACAGATACACATACACAAACTCACATACACACACATATTCACATATGTACCCACCTCATGTATATACACACACACGACATACACACTCACACACAAAAGTACACAACATATACATGCTTTTAAGAGTCCGGCCACCCTCTGATGGTTTTGCCTGGCTAAGCTGTAAGCTGCCCATGAATAGGAACAGGGTCAGAGGTGGGGCCAAGTGCTCCCCTTGGTCAGGGAGGGAGGGGCCTGTGCTAAAACGCTGCTCTGTGCCCCTCCCACCAGCATTAGGAGGCCTGAACTCAGCAAGAGGGTGGGCTGCTTGCTGTCCAGGGTTTTCAGCTATCCTGTGACATTAGCATATCTCTCATTAAAAGATGGGAGATATCTTAGCATGTAGTACCGTAAGGTCTATGATAATACATGCATGGCATATAAAAGACACATGAGCTATGAACCGGACAGTGGCAGCCTTTCAACAAGACAACTGCACACTGTTTGCAAGTCAGACAGTGGCCCAGACCTTGGGCTGGATTGAAATCACATTCACACACGTGGTTGGACACAGTGGCCTCTTCAGTTCCAGTGAACAGCTCATACTGAAATCTGCAGGAGTCTAGCTATTTGAAGAAACAAGGGCTGACGGAACTGCAGAAATGTGTTTTTTCTTTCTTTAAAGTGGTACTAACTGGCTAATAATACCTGGGCTTGGGGATGTGCTGCAGACACCCAAAGGCTTCTGCAAACATGAGCTAATTAACCCGGACTCCAAGGTGGGGGCGCGTCTGAACTGTTTCCACTTCAACTTGCAGAACCACTTAGCTCGGTGGCACTTCTTGTAGCAACATGCCAAGTGATTGCTAAAAACATGCTGTTTAAAATACCTGGATCTAAACTAACAGTGCTGGGGATTCTGGGGCTGCTCATGCATGAGAATTAGAATGCTCCCTCTCTCTCCGAGCTCTCGGCTGCTATAGATTCTTCTAGATTTGAACACCCACTCAGATGTCTCCCTCTCCTACAGGGCCTTCCTCAGCTTTGGTGGCTCCCAAGTCGATCCTTCTCTATGGTGGCCAAGTTTTCCAGTTAGCCCAGGCCTGCTTCAGATTTAACACTGAAAGTCCCAATCCCAGTCAACCCCTGAGTCCTGGTCAGGCCGGGAAGGTCATCACCCTCAGGCGGTCGCCACCCTGACACTGTCAACTACAGAATCTGTAGCATGTGATTACAGTACTGTAATAATACTGTATGTATGCTATGGAGAAGTATCGCCCAGTGACTCAACAAGCTGAATTTGTCTCAAGATCATAAACTGCTCAAGATTAAAGACCCTTCTTAATCTCCTGGGAACATCTAATTTGGGCACTAGGAATTACACATGAACTTCACTTCTCTCAACAGCAGGTCTCTGCTATGACACAATTCAGAACAAGACTCTTCCATGTTTTGCCTTCTGAAGGTGGAATGCAACCTTCCTACCAACTGGTGTCTTGAGCTCTCCAAAGTCAAAGGTCCAGAATGAGAAGGACTCTGGGTTGCCCTAACTGGTAAGAGCCCTCAGCAGGCAACTGTCCCAAGTAGGTCCCCAGGAAGTCTGCTTAGCTGTAGGTGCTGGAGCCACGCCCAGAACTTCCAGTTCAAACTTCAGCAACCTGGTGATTCTGATTCAAGTGGATCTTAAAAACTAGAGTCTAAAGCTGGGTGTGTTTGCAGACACCTGTAATCCCAGTGGCTTGGGAGGCTGAGGCAGGAGGATTGTGAGTACAAAGCCAGCCTCAGCAAAAGCAAGGCACTACGCAACTCAGTAAGACCCTGTCTCTAAATAAAATACAAAATAGAGCTTTGGGTGTGGCTCAGTGGTCAAGTGCCCCTGAGTTCAATCCCTGGTACAAAAAAAAATAGACTCTATAAATCCTTTAATCCACTCCAGGTGGTACTAGCTGTTTGTTGCCAATTTAAAAAGCCATTTCACAGTAGAAATTCATTTTTAAAGAAAAAGATAAATATTTACCTTAAACATGTTATTTTAATGTAAAACTTTTTTTTTTTTTTTTTTTTTGGCATAAGCATAAGACCTTTCTTTGGGTTTCCTGATTGGATTTCTTTGTTGCTGTCAGTTTATTTTTTCTTGTATACATTTCCAGTTTTGATTTCTTTAAAATGGAACACGAATTTAAGAACACTTGTGAAGTATTCTGAGACTGAAATCCTTCCGGAGCCTCACAATATTTTTTTTTCAATCTTTTAAAAGTTGTCTCAAACCCACCAGGTTAAACATAACTTACACTTGTTGGGTCTTATCGATATGTTCGATTTCATTCTCTTTGTGATAGAGTATATCTTTGGTGGGGAGAACTGGGGGTTGAACTCAGGGGCATTTAACCACTGAATTACATTCCCAGCCCTCTATATTTTTAATTTTGATACAGAATCTCATTAAGTTGCTTAAGGGCCTCACTAAGTTGTAGAGGCTGGCATTGAACTTGCAATCCTCCTGCCTTAGCCTCCCCAATTGCTTGGATTACCAAGCATGTGCCACCATGCTGGCCGAGATTTTTTAATTTTTTATTTTTGCATACATAATAAATTACATGGGAAAAAGGGATCTTTGTTTCTTTGTTCACTTATTTATTTGAGGTGTGAAGACCAGGGCCTGGCACATTGCAAGTGTTCAATTTCATAAATAAAGTGGTTCATGGAATTTTTAAGTGATTTAATTAATTAATAAGCACAAATGGCATGAAGAGGCCAGGAGGTTCACACAGTTGACTCCTGGTGCACATAGCAGGTGAGTACCCAGGTGTTCCTGCTGTCCAGGGCTGCAAGCAGCAACTCACTGTCAGCATCATTTAGCACCTTAATCCCTCTCCTGTGTTTTGGAGGGATTGAAGGGTGTGCATTAGTCTGCTAAATCAATGAGGTGGAGTTTTGCTAGGAGACCGTTCTTCTCCTAATAAGAAGCCTGGGTTTTGCTGGGGATGGTGGCATGTGCCTGTGATCCCAGCTACTCAGACTAGGCAGGATTTCAAGTTCAAGGCCAACCTGGGTAACTTAGTTAGACCTGTCTCAGAGAAAAAGGAGGAGGAGGGGAAGGGAATGCAGGGGAAGGAGATAGAAGAGGAAATGGAGACGGAGAAGAAGGCTAGATCAATGCAGGGGAATAGCAAGAGTCAGCGGATGCCTTCTAGGAGCACCTCCCATTTCTATTTCTGGTGGTGCCCTGTATGGGATCCCAGGGCCAGAGGAGAAAGGTCAAGACTGACAGATTCCCTATAAACTCCAAGTCACCATCCTGCCTTCCTGCATTGCCAAGAGGCTCTCCTTTCAAAGAAATCATTTGAAGTCTTTCAACCTGTTCTGATAGCTAGAGCCAGCAGGAAGTGTCTCCCCTCAAGAGATAAGATACCCCACCGCCATTTCAAAAGAAAAAAATCCGCCCACCGCTTGATGTTATTTATTCATGTCCTTCTTTGCCAAGAATTCATTTGAATAAAATCATTTGAAACCACACCCCGCATGATGTCAATGAGGCAGACTGCCTGCTGCAGACCCAGCCTCACACCAGACACTGAAACCTTTATACCTTGGGAATGAACTCTACAGGGTTTCATGACAACTCCACAAGATAGCACACATGAGGCATCTTAACTGATGCATAAAGAATCTTTGTGGATGATGAAAAGTGACTATAATATGAGTTGAAGCTTTTAAAAATAATCATTCATTTAGACATTCATTTATTAATGTGAAGACAGCAGCAAATAAAACAAATGACATTTCTGACTTCCTAGAATCTATCTATGTTCCTGGAAGATAAATATTCATTACAGGACATAGGAAAAGATACCTGCCTATATTTTAATCTTTTGTTGTTGTTGTATTGTTTCTGAGCTATTGGATTACATTTTTATTTTTATGGTTTTTTTTTAATTTTCTGCATTTTTTGAAAAGGAGTGAGGGAACATATATAAAAGATATTTTGACAATCCAGAGCCTAAGTCCCCTTCGTATAACTGGGGGCAATCCTCCTTAGGAAGCTTGTCTACCCATCCACCCGATACAGAGGCTGAAAATGCCAAGATATCTGCTTTTGGCTAGCATACGCGCTAGCTAGCCCTAGGTCACTTGGATCTCATATTGTCATTGCACTTTGCTTTAAGAGCAAGTGAGGCATACAAACAGGGATGAGAGTGAATCCTTCATGACAGTGGAAACAAAGTTCTGATGGGTGCAGTGATGCATGCCTGTAATCTCAGTTAGCTCAGGAGGCTGAGGCAAGAGAATTGCAAGTTCAAGGCCAGTCTCAGCAACTTAGTGAGGCCCTAAGTAACTTAGTGAGATCTTGCCTCAAAACAAAAAACAAGAAAGACCAGGGATGACATACTCAATGGTAAAGCATCCCTAGATTAAATCTCCAGTACGAAAAAGAGAAAAAAGAAAGACAGAGTCCAGCCCAGGGGTTTCAGGATGTGAGTGGCAGTAGTTGCAGCAAGATCATAGTGGCCAAGCTTCAGGCTTCTTGCGATGAAGTAACTAGAATTTTCTGCCATAACAAAAGCAGATAACCACAGAGTTCCCTTATCAGGTGGCATAGGTAGTCAGGTGAGGGCTTGAACAGGCTATGAAGACACCAGCTGTTTCATGAGCAGGGGGTTCACCCTGCCACTCTACCATCCTTCCCTCCAGTGACACCTACACCCTCATGGGGGACTTCCCTGTGCAGGGAAAAGTCAAGCCTGGCTTCAGAGGGACCTGTTCACTGTGCTTGCACCAGCCAGAAACAGACTACTGGCTCTGTGTCCTCATTCTGGAATGGCCCTAAGGGCTGTGGGTAAGGGACATCATTCTGGAGGATAGAACCTGGACATTCTGTTGTCCAGTCTAGAAGGATGGTGAGATGGCTGAGGTAAAGCATTTTCAGATTCTTGGTCAGAGGGCTGTGGCTAATATTTAGATAGCTGGTCCACACCTTGGAAGGAACAAGATTGGAAAAGTAGCAACAGAGAGGTTTAAGAAGGAGATATGTGAATGGACATCTAGAAAAATGTCTGAAGTACATATTCACCAAAAGGCTTTCACTCCGAGTGGGAAGAGTGAGGAAGAAATGAGCAGATACAGTGATCAGTCCTGCAGCTCTCAGGCAGCCTCCCCAGCTGCCCAGGTGATCGTTCATTGGATTCATGCACAAAGTGGCTGTGGAGGCTGGAGTGGAACCTGCTCATGGAACGGAAGCTGTGGACTTGCCTTCATCATGGCTAACCTGGCTGCTTCCAGGGCTGAAGCTCCACTTGCAAGGAGCTCCTTCCCTGGAGGCAACAGCCTGACCCCTGGTGGCAGATTGGCAGTATTGAACCCCCCCTTCATCTTGAAGTATCAGCATTTGTCCCCATGGAGAGAGCTGGACACTTATGATCTTGTTTTCTCACCAACCATGCTTCGGTCAACAACACCAACCTTGTTGCTTCTATCCAAGGAACACACATTACAGAAAAGAACCAAGTCAGTGGGCTGCTGCAGGTGTCTTTTACTGATCCTACATGATCGTCACCCAGAATAGCTGGGCAAACAGACACACGCACGGGCGCGCGCGCACACACACAAAAGAAGATGCAATGATGGTTTTGATTGTCCCTGATTTCAAGGGGGACATAGGGCTGCTGCTACAAACTGAGGCCAATCTGGAGATGAAGGAAACCAGGGGATTCCTGTGCTATCTCCTAAGTGCCACCATATTCAATGGCAAACGTCAGTGGAGAAATGCAGAAACCCTCTTCAGGCGTGACCAGCAAGATCTCAGAATGCTTGGTCTTCTTGGGGGTTTTTGTGTGTTCATTTGGTGCTGGGGATTGAATCTAGGCCACACGCATGCTTGGCAAGTGTTCTGCCACTGAGCTACACCCGCTCCCCACCAAGAACTCTTGGAATGAAGATTTGTATCGTCCTATCAGATGCAGAACTCCAACCAGATAAGGTGTTGGCTGACTTCAAATGACATAAGGTAGTGGAGAAGGGAAGACAATATCTAACAAAATTTATTTGTTTATTTATTTTGTGATGCTGGGGAAGGAACCCAGGGCCTTGTGCATGTAAGATGAGCACTCTACCAACTGAGCTATATCCCCAGCCCAATATTTACCAAATTTAACCTCTTGACCAGATATGGAAATCAGCACTATTTTTCCTTGCTGAAATATATATGCTAACATTTTAACCATTCCCCCCCCCTTCTTCTCCCTTTTTCTCACAATTGTATAAGGGATATATGGTAATGATTACCTGTATAAATTTCCCCAGAGGTTACAGAGCATTGAGATGGAATCAGGAGGGAATCGATGAAGAATTGTCCTGGCCCAGCAATCCCGAACCACAAGATGGACACCCAAAAATGGAATTTTGATCCAAATCTACTTTAAGAGCTGACAGCATGTTTCCAATGGTACGAATGACAGTTGTCTTATATTAGGTGGGAAGCATGAGTGTAGGACAGGCAGGACCTGTATATTTTGACAGAGGACCACCGAAGGGCTCACTCTAAAGGGCAACTGTCATTTTTTCTGACTGTCCAGCCTAATTCTTCTACTTTATGAGTCTCTGAAGGGTGTGAAGGCAGCCACCTATGATAGACTTGGACTCGATTCCTGGGACGAGACACATCCACATGGACTTCAAATGAGCAGCCACTGTTGCCACCAAGACAGAATGGCAGAGGATTCAGCACGTGTGTGTCACGATGGCAGGAGGACTGAGATAAAGGAAGACGTTGCAACAGAGCCGGCAGAGGGGTGTGATCAGAGGCCTCCAGCTCCTCAGCTGCGCTGGCCACCTGGCCACGCAGGGTGGGTTGGGGCACCCATGCCCTCACTGGGGTGGGATTGTAGGCATTTCCCACTTTGCCTTCTAGCTCTGCCTCCTTCAGCCCTCCTGATTCTTCTATGAGCTCCTTATTATGGAAAATTGCTTTTCTGCTGAAGTCAGCCAGTCATTTTATCTCACAGTCACCTCACCATACTGTGGGATAAGGAAATGCCCGTTCTGGAACCTGACCTGACCTGACCCACACCTCAGGTCTGACATCCATGAGGAGGCTGCCTTGGACTAAACCTCTTTCCCTTCTTTCTCTTTCCACCCGTCAACAATCTGTTTTGATTCTGATTCTTGTTTAATCCTTCCAGTGGATTATTCAACCACAGAGCATTGGGGACCCCAGTCTCTCTCTGTTTTGGAAGAAAAGGACTCTAGACTTTGACAGACCCTCTTTGATACGGAGGAAAAGACTCATGAAGTTTTGTTTCTGTGCTTCTAAGTTTCTGCCAAAGATCCTCCCTTTTTGGAGAAGCCTCACATTCTTTCTTATTATAAAATTTTGCTCTGTTTTTATTCTTTTTTCCCATTATCTGATGGCCTGACTTCATGGCTGCCACTTTTGATACTAAAAAGGGACCAGTAATCTTCCTGCTACCAATTCCAGTGTCCAAACCCTTCTTGCATGGCTCCCAGAGCCCTCAGTAAGCATGCTGGCCTCTCTCGGTGGGTATAACTTTTCAGGGCCCTAGAAGTTAGCCTTGCTGTTTCTGTTTAGGCAGGAGGTGGCGTGAGGGACACTATCTAAGGCTGCATCAAACATATTAGTTAATCCACCTGAACAAGAGCCCCAGGATGAGTCATACCAAGTGACCTCAAGCCGCATGCCCTCTCTTTCTGAAAAATCCAGATTTCCCTTCACTGCAGCCAAGGTCAGCAGCTTTGCCTTCTCCAGATAAGCAGAACTGCACAACTAGGTATTCTGAGACTCCACCATGACTACTAGGGATCCTTCTACCATTTCCCCCAAGGCCATTTGGAATCCTCATGCAAACAGGACTGGTAGTAACTCACTCTTGTATGCCAGTGTCCCCAAGGTGGACAGATGGGTTAGGTCTACTTTATTCTCCAGCTGGGTGACCCACTGTTCCACTTTGCTTCATAACTATCCTGGATCTAGCACTGACAGTCCTACATGTCAGGAAAATCCTCAGTCCCACGTAAACCAAGACAGTTGGTCACCTTAGCAAAGTGAAAAACAGAAATGTCCAGAAGTTACAGTCAGCAGAGCGTTAAGTAAAATGATTTGATGGCCTTGTGTTAGGATGAAGGCATCTTCTCTCTTTGTAACTACACCCAGCACATTTCCTTAGACCCACCAGTATGGGAAAGCCATTCTGTTCCCTTTTCATTGTAGCTTGAAAATATTCATAGGAGTCCTGGAGCCTGCTTTCTTCCAACCACATGACTGCAGAGTGAAGCGACCCCTACTTAGCTCCTTCCATCTTTTCTTCCCCTTCGTCATCATTTAGCTGATCTCCTCTGGACCTCCTCCAATTTATCTGCATCTTCTTGATATCAGGACTGTCCAGATTGAATGCCACGCACATTTACATAGTTTTCCCTCCTGTCTCATTATACGCCTTGGGCAGAAAATGCAGCAAAACCACCGTGTAAGCATCTGATCCAACAATTGTAATTGCTTTTCAGACACATGCACATACACGACGTTAGTCAAGAGAATTCAATGCCTTCTGAAGGTCAAAAACACACATCTCTTTTGGTTGGAAAAGACAGGGAAATAATGTATCATGTAACATTGATGAGCGGGCCAGCAGCACAAGCAAGCAGTGGGCAGAGTTCAGAGGATGCTGGTGGGGGGCTAGCTCCACCCCCATGAGCTGGGAGACCTTGGAGGAGAACTTTCTCCAGCCTGGCTCTCCGTTTCCTTGTGAATGAAAAATGAATGGGTTAGAGAGTTCATCACAGCAGCCCCTTCCATCACTGCTATTTGGGAAAAGACAAGTCCCGACTGCTTCAGGCATCTCAACCAGAGAATCTCAACAGTGAGCTTCAATCAGAGTCATATGAAATACACCTGCTCCTCCAGCCCTCTTCCTGCTGCCCCTCCAGCATGTTCACATTTGGACAAAGGGGAAGAGGACTTCTACTTTATAAAAGACCTTCTAGTGATTACAGTGGTGACTGTGGTGGGCAGAATATTGTCCTCCTGCTAATCACAAGAACCTATGAATGTGGTAGGTTGCAATTCAAAAGAAAATTCAGGCTGCAGATGGAATTAAAGTTTCTAATTAAGTTGAATTTAAGATAAAGAGATTATGTTGCATTGTCCAGGCAGGCAGTGTGATCACAAGAATTCTTAAAAGTGGAAGAGAGAGGTAGAAGAACAGATCAGAGTATTCAATAGGAGAAGGACTCCACCTACTGTTGCTCTTTTATCTGGATTCTGTTGCTATAACAGAATGTCTGAGAATAGATAACTTATAAGGAAAAGAAGTTTATTTTGGCTTATGATTCTGGAGGCTGAGAAGCCCAAGACAGGGTACTAGCATCGGCTTGGCTTCTGGTGAGAACCTCATGCCAATTCCAAGGATGCAGAAAGTGGAAGGGCAAGCGGGAGGTTCAAAAGAGAGGGAAGGAGGCTGAACTCCTGCACCAGCAAGAGAAAGGCATTGATTCATTGATGAGGGCTCAGTCTCCATGATCCAAACACCCACAGGCCCCACCTCCAACACTGTTGCAGGGCCACCAAATCAGGAGCAGCCTTTAAGCAAGTCATGGTGCTAACTGAAGATGGAGGCAGGGGCCACAAGCCAAGGAATGTTGGCAGCCTCTAGAAGCTGGGAAAGGCAAGAAAACAGTTTCTCTCCTAGAGCCTCCAAAAAGAACACAGCCCAGCTCACAAATTGATTTTAGCCCAGTGAGCCCCATTTAGATCTCTACCCTCCCAAACTGCAAGATAACAAATGTGTGTTGCTGCAAGCCACAAAATGTGTGGTAATTTTGTTACAGTAGCAACAAGAAACAAATACATTGACCTCCATAGCTAATGTACAGGCATTTACACTCTCTTACATTACTCTCTCTCTCTCTCTCTCTCTCTCTCTCTCTCTCTCTCTGTCACACACACACACACACACACACACAACACACGTAGTCATACACATACTCACTTGCACATGCTGTCCACACTCCCTCCCTCACACACATGCTACTTTACATACATGCTCACACATATGCCACCAGGAGCTAATCCACTCCACTTCCCTGGATATCATGGAAGCATACCTAAGGACTTCTTAGTGTCCCCACAAGAAAACTCTGAACCTCTACAAACTATGCCAAGACATACACAGCACTGAAACCAGCTATGGAACATTGAGGGGGGCTCATTTGTCACCTCTCTGCTGTGATCTCAGCCCTGTGGCAACCCTGTGAAGCCCCTCCCCTTGAGTTATGCAGACTTGGCCCTTTCCCATGGGAGACCCTCTGCTCCTCACTCAGGCCTGGCTGAGATCCCATCCTGGCCTCAAGGAGACCCTTGTTTTCCATCCCACTCTGCAAGCCAACTCTTAGACTGAGAGGATGGCCAGGCCATGACCACACACCTGATCCTTTCCTCTCAATCATGTCCCTTCCCTCCTTCAAAACACATTTGAAATGCCTTTAGTGATGGCCAGATTGGACACTTTCTTCCACTCCCTCAACACTGGAACACTCTTTGCATTGCAGTTGATGGAGCTCATGGCGGGCAGCCGTGGAGTGGTCTAACGGGAAAGTACTGGCCAGAGTCAAGAGGCCAATGGGCCCATCATGACTGTGCCATTATTATATTAAGGTCACTTAATTACATAACATGTCACTTCCACAAAAACGTTAGACTGCCCATCTCTCAATCTCACCAGAAGTGTTTCCCTGTTCTTTGGTGTCTCCGGGTTCAGCAAGAAGAATTTCTGTGCCCCCAGGAAATTAAAAACTCCTTAGGGGCATGAGTTGAGTTTCTGTTTATTTTAATGTGCCCCACACCTAGTAGAATGTACCATGCCCTGTGGGTGCCCAGTTACTGTGGGTTGACCAACTGTTGCCCTCAGGTGAAGGAAGGGAGTCTCCATTCCAACACCACAGACCAGGAGCCCGCCAAGGAAGGAGACTGCAAGCAGCATGCCCTTGAGTCCTCTTCATGTCACCAGAGCCGTTTTGGAAATCGATGTCTAAATTTGTAAAATAATTTTTATCATCCTATAAAATAATTATTGGCATGATCATATCTTTATGCTGCGAGCATGTTTTTAAAGCAGAAGGAACTTCATGTGAGAGCTACGGGCCTCCTTCTCCTATTTAGAAGGCAAGCCTTGTGAGCTGGCTTGTGTCCTCCCAAAATTCCCAGGCTGGAGCCCTAACTCCCAGTGCCTCAGACGGTGACTGCATGGGAGACAGGATCTCTGAAGAGAAGAATAAGTTACAATGAGGTCAGTGGGGTGGACCTGATGCAATAGGACAGATGTCCTTTTAGGAACAGATGAGGACCTAGACACACCAAGAGGGATCCTATAAAGACCCACAGAGAAAGTGGCCATCTACCAGCAAGGGGAAAAGCCCCAGAAGAAACCAGCTGTCTTGGACAGCACTTTCATCGCTGTGACCAAACGACCTGACAAAAACAATTTAAAGGAGGAAAAGTTTATTTTGGCTCATGGTTCCAGAGGTTTAATCTATGGTTGGCTGACACATAGCTTTGAGCCCAGGGTGAAGTAAAACATCATGGCAGAAGAGTGTGGCAGAGAAAAGCAGCTCAGGACATGGTAACCAGGAAGCAAAGAGAGAGTTCCACTCACCAAGGACAAAATGTAAATCCCAAAGGCATGCTCCCAGTGACTTTCTTCCCCCAGCCACATCCTACACCCAATTAATCCACCAATGGATCAATCCACTGATTAGGTCACACCTCTCATAATCTGATCATTTCATCTCTGAAAATCCTTGCATTGTTTCACACATGAGCTTTTGGGGGACACCTCATATCTAAACCATAACACCAACCTTGCAGACACCTTGATCTTGGACTTCCAGCCTCCAGAATTGTGAAATAATAAATTTATGTTGTTTAAACCACCCAGTCTGTGGTACTTGGTTATGGCCACCCTTGTAAACTAATGCAACAAATATATACATTAGTTTTGTTTCCTTTAAATGTTTAGGAAAAGTATATCAACTCTGAAATTACATAGTCAATGCACGATTATTTGGGAAAAAATTAAAAAGAGAAATTTAGTGAATGCAACTTATTGTTGGAGCATGTGCTTCCAGAGATTTTTCCAAACAAAAACAAAAATAAATACATGCATGTAAAATATAGAAGTTTTGAATTGAATGATATAATCAGCTTTTTCACTAAGTATGCCAGTTTATTCCTTCATCTTAGTAATTATAAATTTAATTTTAATGGCTGCATAGTTTCCTAGTATAAAATGTAATTAAATTCCAAAATCAGTCCTCTGTTCTTTAATGTCTAGATTTTTTGTTGTTGTTTTTTAACATCTAGATAATTTTTGTTGTTGTTGTTCTGATAATGTATCTTTCATCCACCTTCGCACATTTTCCCCATAATTTCCTTAGAAGAAATCCCTAGGAGAATGCTCTATCAAAAAGGATCTAAGTTCTTCACTGTATCCTCAGCACCCCAAACCTCTGGCATAAAATAGAAGCTAATAAGTATTTGTTGAATTAACCAATATTGACAAAGGAAGAAGATGTAGTCACAGGATATCATTTCTAAGTCTATTTTAGAGGCCATACAATTAAGATTGATTTAAAAAACTAAAATCCTTTGTGAGCTGGGATAGAAATGAAGACTCATCCATGCCTGAATTCATGGGTGTCAATTGGTGACTCTTACCTCGTTCCTGAACCATAGTGCTGCCTTTTCTAGGTGACATGTCTCCCCCAAATCTATGCTTTTGGCAATGTGTGGACCTAGAGAGAGTGGAAGAGTGGAAGTGGATTGGCCTGTGTCAGTTACCACTATCAGAAAAACAACAGGCTGGAGGTCTACTCGCAGCAGAGCAAATCCCTGGGTTCAATCTCTTGCACTAAAAAAAAAAAAAAAAAACAAAAAACAATTATCAACCACAACAGAAACAATAATGACAAAAAACTAAAGACACAGATTTACACATACTCATCCCACCCAGCTCAGCTTTTCACACCAAACCGGCACACAGTGCCTCCAACACCCACCTCAACAGAAATAAGAAAAGCAACCCTTTGTCTATATCAGTGAACCCTCTTTAAAGATAAAATACTTGAACCACGTATTTTACCATGCTGATGGCCACACATCTGTGTAAGTGCTCATGCCTGTCTAAATGGAGACATCCATAAGAAGTCACATGCCTGCCTTCACCTGTCAACTCCCTGTGAACTGGACAGCGACCAGTGCATGCCAACCAGCAACTCAAATCCCATAACAGAGTTGTCTTTGATGAGGCAGTTTTCAGAAACGTGAACACAACATTGTTTCAATTTATCTGGTAGTTATACACCTGGAGTATTAAAAGGGTACCAATACAATTTGCATTAAACCTGATTTCAATGTTACATAATGTAACAAGCAGCTGGAAATGTCACATGATTTTCCATAAATATGTATGACTTAATGTTTTATACAGTGAATAAAAATAAATTTAAGTTAATAAAATAATAATTTGTTAGATAGAAAATGGAGTTCAGGTCTGGCATGAGATTATTATCATTAGGTTTTTCATCTACATGAATGACCAACAAAACATTCAAAAATAATGCAGGCTAGGAGACAATTCCTCATCATGAGAGAAAACCCCACACGTTGCAGGATGGCTAGCAATCTGGGGTTTGACCTAGTAAGTGCCAGGCACAGCCCCAACACTGTGCTTACCAAAAAGTACCCCACAGGTTTCTAAACACTCTGGGGATAGAATTGTTCTCATGAGGCATCACTGCACATTTATCCTTACAATGGGATGCCCTGTCCACTCTACTGTGAATGAAGAGTGATGGAAGAAGAACGAAGAACATCTTCATTGATGTTGAATATATTAAACTCCACCCGAATTCACATTTAATATATTTATGTTTAATTGACACATGGTAATTATACATACTTTTGGGATCCAGTGTGACATTTCCATCTGTGTGTATAATGTGTAGTGATTAGACAAGAGTAGACGGTATACCTATCACCTCAAGAAAACATTTCTCTGTTTTGGGAGGATTCAAAATCGCCTCTATTAGCAATTTTAAAACATTCAATTAATTGCTGTCAACCACAGTTCACGGCCCGGTGCTGTGGAACACGAGACATTACTCTTCCATTCCAACTGTGCCTGCACCTGAGATTCTCTCCAGCCCTCTCTATTCCACCAAATTGGTTTTATCTCAAATGCCATTGATTGCCAGAAGCTCACTGAAGGGCCCTGTTGGGAAGGTTCTCTCTCTGCCTTTGTCTTAGCAAGGACAATCGCCCTCTCGATGCCATCATTGAGCAGGAGAGGAGGAAAGGGTGTCCTGCATGCTGGGTGTTTGCAGAGTCAGCAATCTTGTTCTGCACGTCTTTCACCTTTGTCTGAAGCCTAAAATCAAAATCGCTTTCAGGCAGGAAAAAAAATGCAACTGACTCATATCAAGTTTCATTTTCCCACAGTTTGCAAAATATTTTAGAATGTAGAACAAAGGGGGAATACTGGATTCAAATATTCAAAATCATGCGCATTTCACTGAACAAGAGAAACTCACTGACAGAGAAATAAAGCAAAAATCAACCATCTAGCAGATACATAAAGGCTGGTTTCTGTCAGGAGCAGTATGGAAGAATTTACATATATAAAGCTCAAAATGTTAAGAATTGGGTAAATTCTTGCCTTTAACTTTAACTTTGGCAATGTTTCTTTTCCATGGCCTGCCCCCTGGTGGAGACATTAGTAAACTGCAAACTTACCTAAAATTGAATTCAATGCTATTAGAATCCAATACTAGCTCTAAGACCTTCTGAAGAAAGGTGGGGAAATGATGTGGCTACTGCTGGTGGTGGTGATGATGATATTGTTGGTGGTAATAATGGTGATGATGAAGGTGATAGTGATGGTGGTAGTAACGGTAAGGGTGGTGGTGGTGATGATAGTGATGATAATGGTAGTGATAGTGATGATGGTTGTAGTTATGATGGTGGTGATGGTGATGATGGTGATGGTGGTGGTGATGATGGTGGTGATGGTGGTGGTGGAGGTGATGGTAGTGGTGGTGGTGATGATGGTAGTGATGATAATGGTAGTGGTGGTGGTGATGATGTTGGTGATGATGGTGGTGGTAGTGGTGATGGTGGTGATGATAATGAGCTGACACAGCTTTATGGGGTAGGTATTTTTTTGATGGCTATTTTTACACACAAGAACCTGAGCACAGAGAAATTTAGCACTTGCCTGTGGTAACACAGCTAGTAAGCAGAAAGAAACAAAGAGGTTCCTCCCACCATCCTGCTCTAAAATATGAATTAAACGAATTCTCCTAATAATTTGTTCCTAAAAAGAGTTCCATTAATGTTCTTTCTCAAAAGAAAAGTACAACTGAGAGGATTTAAGATCATCCAACATTCATACATGTGTATAAATTACCTTCATCAAACATTATTCCCTAGATTTACCAGTTCTCACTGGAGATGGGCAGGGAGAGGGAAGCAAGGCTGGGGAGGGAGTGTCTATGTTTGGAGGGCTGGTCTCTGACATAAGGTAGATGCGTTTGAGTCAGGAGGAGGATGTCTGAAGGCAGGAGGTTCCCAAGCAGTCCTATTTGCCCTGTTAATTTTCCAGAAGACTTCAAAAGGCATGTAAGGACTTGGGTGATTTTTCCACAGGGACAGTGGATTCTCTCCTTAAAAGGCTGAGGTGCATCTTCCCAAAGACCATGCATTGGTTAAACAGAACTCAAGAGTTCTGTTTGAGCCCCATTAATTTGAAGTCACAATGATGACAGTTCAACTACCCAGTAATTGCAATTTCCTCCCAAATAAACAAGACAGGCATTCAAGAAGAAGCTTGGAAAGTTTTATTTATTCATGGATTATATTTAACATAAGAGAGGGGGTGAGTGGAGAGGATGCGGGGGAAAGGAGTGGGGATTGGTTTTATCTATCATGATTTCCTCTGCGTTTGTCAGAGGAGATGCTAAGCAAATGTTTGGAGATAAATAACTATGGAAATGAACATATGAAATGTGTCAGGGGCATCCCTACAGCAAGAATTCTGATTCCACATTGGTAATTCATCATCAGTTTCTTGGTTTCCATGGATAATTCATCCAGAGTCATATCTAGTGTGGATTTTCCCCCAGATTCTAAAATCACCAAGAGGAGTCATCAATGTTGAGTGGAAGGGCAACATTAAGGTTGATATCCTTAATTATGATATCCCTATTACAATTTGTGCTTTTGCTTATGTTTAAAAACCTTTTCTTTATTCTTTTCTTATATTGTTTAATGCCAAAGAAGTAATGGTGCACCACCTTGGTGACCCTACTAATGGAGTTGTATCACAAGACGGGATTTGAACGTCAATGGTTTATTGCATGATGTGGTTGGTGACGATTATTTCATAGATAGTTCAGGTAGGGAGGGTTTAGATTGGGAGATCAGCGAGGGCCTCTCTGAGGAGACATCTAAGCTGAGAATTGGCTGCATCAAGGAAGCCAGCCATGGAAAATGAGGAATCAACATGTGTAGTGTCCACAGTGTGGACAGAAAGGGTGGGGATGGAGTACAGGAAGGAGAGTGGTAGGGGGGGGAGTCCATGAAGGTCAGAAGGGACCTGACAAGGTGGCTCCTTCAAAGCCTGGGCAAGGATCTGGATTTTTATTTTGTGTAATGGACATGCCCCCAGGGGGCACAGAACAAGGGAGTGTCATGATTTGATTCCTTTTATAAGGACACTCTGGCTGTCTGAGAAATGGGTTGAAGGAGGAAGACAGGACCACTAGGGGGCTCCTGGCAGGGGTCAGGCTGGCAATCATGGTGGCTTCTGTCAGGTTAGAAGCTGAGAAGACAGAGCAAGGAGGACAGGGTCAGGATGAGCCTTGGAAGGAGAGTGGGCAGGTCTTGCTTTCAATTAGCAAAATGGGGAAAAGAACAGAATCCTGGATTTGATCTGGGGCCTGGGTTGTTGAGTGGACACTGGATCAAGAGTTCTGTTTGAGCCCCATTAATTTTGAGGTGCCTATTGAACCTTAGGGAGGGGTTTCACGCCTAGCAGTAGAGATGCAGGTCTGAAATTCTGGAGAGAGGACAAGCTGGAGGAACAGTGCTCCCTGCAAGTTGGTAGCAAACAACAAGCATTTGCACTGCACTTCACAGCTGGTGACACTTCACAGCTGGTGGCACTTCACAGCTGGTGGCACCTCTGTGAGCCTCCGTGCATTCATCTTACAGCAATCTCAAGGGGCAGTTACTGCTCCTGCGGGTTTACTGATTAATAATAATATTTTCCATTTGTATCTCCCTTTAGAGTTGCTACAACACTTTCCCCAGACTCTCTGTCTCATTTTGCTCCTTTTAAAAGCACCAGGAAATTGTGTCCATTAGCACAGCAACTAGACCTGACATAATTCATACCTATCAAGGCACAGGGATGGTGACAGTGGTTTGCACACCTGTGGTATTGCTCTAATGCAGGCAAAGTCGTGTGCTACGTACATAAGAGCCCTCTGCTGTTCAGAGTGGTTTGTCCATTAACTCAGATTTTTCCACTGAACAAAATAAAAGTATTGAATCAGTACTTAGCTGGTATGCTTTCCTGATGTCTGGGTAGAGTGGCATTTAAACTGGGCCTGAAAAGATCTAGATACCCAAAAGGAAGGATTTAGGTTGTTTTAGTCAGCCTTTTTGCTTCTGTGACCAAAAAACCTGACAAGAACAATTTTAGAGAAGGAAAAGTTTATTTGGGGGCTCACGGTTTCTGAGGTCTCAATCTATAGATGGCCAGCTCCATCACTGGGTGCCAGAGGTGAGGTAAATACCATGATGGAAGGGGGTGGTGGAGGAAAGCAGCTCAGGACACGGCACCAGGAAGGAGAGAGAGACAGAGAGACTCCTCTCACCACAGACAAAATATATGCCCCAAAGGCACGTCTCTCCATGACCCCCATGACCCACTTCCTCCAGCCACACCCCACCTGCCTACAGTCACCACCCAGTCCATCTCTGTCTGTGGATTAATGCACTGATTAGGTCTAGGCTCTCATAACCCAATCATTTCACCTCTAAACTTCCTTGCATTGTCTCACACATGAGCTTTTGGGGTGGGGGGACATCTCATGTCTAAACCATAACATAGGGAGAACCTCGGTGACGTAGAGATTGCAGAAAGAAGTGACAAAAGGTGTGCCAGGTACAAGGGACCATTAAAACCAAGAGCCTCATAGACTCCAGGGCTGGAACGAGAGCTGGAGGGGGCCCGGCAAGGTTGGCTGAAGGCCCTAGCACCAGCCAAACCTGGCCTTCAGTGGGCTGGCTGGGAGGACCCCAGAGGACTCATTAACTGGACAATAGCAGAGATGATGAGACCTGAGCTTTGAGGATGATCCAGGAGGCATGCAGAGCCCCACTGAGGGGAGGGAGGGGCAGGAGGAAGGAAAGTCATCTAGGGTCCTCTTGCAACCACCCACAGAAAACAGCAGGTTCTCAGCTGGTGCTGATGTCGTGGAAAAGAAAACAGGGCAGTGTTGAGAAGAAGGAAGGAAGAAGGGAGATGGCTGGGAGAATAGAGGAACTGCACACAGAAGCCTCGAAAAAAATCCATTTCTCAACAACACTAATGCCTCTTTCCTCACTCCTAGGCCTGGCTGGCTTACCACCTAGGCTCAGGAGCATTATGAACCCATTAGGGGACATTTAAAACTGTCTGAGAGCATCTGTGGTTGGTAAAACGGCTTAGGGTGGTTCCTGGCATCTATGAGGAAGGAACCAGGGATGGCAAACACCCTGAAGTATTTAAGGAAGTCCCATTCCATGCAGAATTGAGTGCAAACACCATACAGGCTTGTACTTTCTCTACAGTGACAAAGACCCACCATTGAGGGGCACTGCCATGATCTGCCCCTATAATCCCAGTTTCTGCAATGTTCTCTGAGCCTGTCCTTGTCTCAGTCTTGGGTCTTGCATCAGTATTCTTCAAGGTCTTGGTTCTGTCTTAGTTTTACAGCACTTGTGTTAGTTCATTATCTGTTACTATAACAAAATACCTGAGACAATCAACCTATAAAGAGAGAAGGTTTATTTTAGCTCACAGTTTCAGAGGTTTTAGTCCATGATAAGTTGGCCCCATTGCTTTTTGGGCCTGTGGCAAGGATCATCATGGCAGGAGTACATGGTGGAGCAAATCTGCTTACCTCGTGGTTGAGGTATAAAACAAAGAAGAGACTGGGGTCCTGCAACTCCTCAAAGGGCACACTCCCATGACCTAAAATCTCTCAATAGGCACCACCTCCTCAAGTATCTGCCACCTCCCAAAGCCACCCCCCTGGGAAACAAACTCAAAGCCACCACCCCAGGGAACAAACCTTTAACACATAGATCTTTGGAGGATATTTAAGATTCAAATTACAACACCCGCCTTTCCTAAGGATCAGAGTCCTGTTCCACAGGCTTCCCTGAGACTGCTGCTGGACTACCCAACCTTTGGGCACAGAGACATCTGCCCCTGATTTCCAGTAGCCATTCTTTGCATGCCCACTGGATGTGCCGACCCTTAGACCCTTCCTTAGCATTTGCCAGGGACCTGCCTCATCCTGGCCATTGGTCTGGTTCTAGGTCCCAGACACTTCCAGTCTGCCCCACTCTGTAACAGTCACTGAGAAGAACAAGATTCATGTCAAGGAGTGCAAATATGTTCCACATACCAGCCAACATTTCCTCTGGAATGACAATCCACCACCCATCGGAACACTTCAAGAGGGGATGACTACAGCTTCCCCCAAACCCCCTTCCTTTCAAACTTCCCTGCAGCTTTTCTTGACTTAGGACTTTCAGGGAAACATGGTGAGTTTGCGGGACACAGGTGACTTGCATACATCACGTTTCCTGGTCACACAATCACTTCCCTACCTCATTCCTCAAACTCTTCCTAAAAATTAGCAGAATGTGGTAGACAGACTCAGCTCCCAAGGACACTAATGCCCTTACCCTCAGAACCTGTGGATATGTTCCCTTACCTGGCAAAGAGACTTCGCAGAAGGGGTTACAATCAAGGATGTTGGGGCAGGGAGGTGATCCTGGATTATCCAGATGAGCCCAATTTAATCCCATGTGTCCTTAAGAGACATGGCAGTCAGGATGTTGAAGGTGGAGAAAGGAGCAAGAGCTGAGGTCTCCAGAGGCTGGAGAGAGGAAGAATCTGTTCTGCATCTTCCTCACAGAGGGAGTTCAGCTCCGTGAGGCCCACATCAGACTTCCGACCTCCAAGACCGTCAGATAATGAGCTGGGGCTGGTTTAAGCCATGGCATTTGTGATAATTTGTTATAGCAGCAATAGAGCATTAACGCAGGAGGAAGAATAGAGAGATGAATTACATTTGGGGTTATATTAATGGCTTCTAGTTACATGGCATTAATTTGGTATAAATGGGGAAACCTTAGAGGGTTTAAAGGAATGAGATTGAAAAAGGAAGATGCTCCCTTCACTTTAACTACCCAAGAGAGGGATCAAGTGGAACATATTTCACCAACCCTCAAAATTGTTTTCCACAAACGTGTGCACAACGCCATCTTCTCCTGAGCTCCTTAGACAAGAGCACAGTGGGTTCTCAGAGACAGACAAGGCAGTAGACAGGCAAGTTCTCTGAGTCCACAGAGGCTGAAGTTAAATTCACCTGCTGGGGTGCTGATGCATTTTGGTCTTAGGCAACACAGCCTGTTGGAGGGTTTGGGGGTGGGGAGATTGAGCCCCAAGTCACTAAAGGTCTTTCTCCCCTGCTTCAGGCAGAAGTTCTAAACCTCTGTCCTTCACATGGGTGAGAAACAGCACCTCTTGCAAAGTTGGATGTGCCCAGGGACCCCCGAACACAAGGCTTTGAAGGCCCAAGTTCCTGTGCCAATACTTTTGTAGTCTTAGAGCTCTCAAATTACCTGCTCCTTTCTCCATGTTTTAGGAACTTACCAAGAACCATATTCACACCTGGGGATGAAAGGAGGCATAAGGAGCCCAGGATTTCGTCCCTGCCCACAAGGAATTTAACATCTCATTGAGGAATAGAGACCAGCTCACAAAACTTTCTTCCCATTTCCCAGAGACATCCTTAAACCAAACTGGGCATATATAAATCAGAGCCAGGTTGCTTGACACAACTAGAAAGGTTGTAGGATTGGGGAAGAGAATGGTAACGCTCTGAGAGTGAGTGTTACGATTCAGAGTTTGCCCCACTTATTTGACCCTTGTTTAAGTAGAAGTTCGTGGTCGCGATACTCTGTAGTCTATACCTGGAAAGACCTTTCCCATCCAAGAAGCACACACGGTAAGGCCTGGTGGGAAGGTCGTGAAGTAGTGAGAGGAAAGGCACCAGCAGACAGAGGGAAAGCCAGAGGACGACCCGTCCGGCATTCGCACTCTCCCATCAGACCATACAGGCGCAGGCACTGCCTCTGCCCCTAGCAGCCGCACGAACTTGACCTGTTCAGTTCACCTCTCTGGGCCTCAGTGTCCGCACACATAAAATACGAATGATGGTAGTTAGTTCCTGTCTTGCAGAGTTGTTATTGGAATTAAATATGGTGGGATAACATAAGGCACTTCGGACAGTCCCTGACACAATGCAAGGTTAGTGTGGCTGATGTTAGGAGTCTGGAGGGGACAGAATGTGAAGGGCCTTTAAGTTAGGCAGGAAAGTGCGGTGCTCTGGGAAAGGGTCGAGTCTCTCAGAAGTGGTTTAATTTGTGTATTTTTCCAATACTAATTAATTCATACAAAATCAAGAACAAATGTATATACGTATGTCTGCATATATAGATATTCCTACATACTACATATATAGGCACATTATGTGTGTGTGTGTGTGTGTGTGTGTGTGCGCGCGCGCGCGCACTGTTAGATGCAAAAGTTAAAGAATAATAACAGAACTAATCCTAATGGACCAACGACTCAGTTCAAGAAATCAAACATCACCCAAGCAGCAGAAGCTCATGCAGATCCCTCCCTGGCCTCTGGCCCTCCCTCCCTGTCCAAGGAGACCACTCCTTCTGTTTGGGCAATTAGCCCTCCCTCCTTTATTTCAGTAGTTTCACTCCAAGTTTCACTCCATTCGTATGCTCCCTGGAGGTACTCTTAGTTTGTGGATTTCTGAGCATTATATGGATGGCGTTCCACTGTGCTTGTTCCACTTGCTAACCAAAAAGGGCTGGGGATGTAGCTCAGTGGTCCAGTGTCCTAGTCCAATCCCTGGTGCCAAAAAAAAAAAAAAAAAAAAAAAGAAAGAGTTCAATTCCCGAAAGAAAGAAAGAAAAGAGCCAGGTGCAGTGACAGTGGCTCATGCCTGTAATCCCAGCAGCTTGGGAGGCTGAGGCAGGAGAATCGCAAGTTCAAAGCCAGCCTCAGCAACTCAGCGAGGCCCTAAGCAACTTAGTGAGACCCTGTCTCTAAACAAAATATTTTTTTTTTTTAAAAAAAGGAAGTCTGGGATGTCTCAGTGTAGTGGTTAAGCACCCTCGGATTCAATTCCAGGTAACAAAAAAAAAAAGAAAGAAAGAAAAGAAAAGAAAGAGTTGGCTGGGGACATAGCTCAGTTGGTAGAGTGTTTGCCTCATATGCACAAGGCCCTGGATTCAATCCTCAACACCACCAAAAAAAAAAAAAAAAAGGGAATGAAAAGAAGCCTCCAAGGGAGTTATGTGTGTGGCCTGGTACCTGCACAGGGGCTTCCAGGTGGCAGTGTGCTCCAGCTGTCCTAGATGCTCACAAGCTGTTTCTGAAATGATTGGATTAACTTGTTACCCGCCCCCCCCCCGCCCCCTCTATATGAACATTCCCTTTCTTCATATCTTTCACCTTGAATCTGCTTGGCCATAGCCGAGGGGAGAAGCCCCTTGCCAGGTTAACATGGATACCAGAGCAGAGGCCATCATCAGGGACCTTCCTAGAGAGGCCCCTAGATCTAGCAGGGAGCATGCTTCTGGGGGGAAAGAACCCCTGCGTTATGAGTTGGTTTACACCAACCCCGCTCACAGTGCTTAGAAGGCACCTAAGAGTCAGTGACTTGGGAATTGCAACATGTTCCCTTGATTCAGTGGAAAGGAGCTAGCTCTGGGAAAGGTACCACACACTTCAAACCCAATTCCCCTTGTCTGTGAATTGGGCGTCATTATCTGCCCTGGTAGAATTGTTGTGTGGCATAGCAGGTAATGAACGGAAATGGGCCCTTGGCACCTATAAAACTAGACATAAATGTTGAGCTGCTTATGAGCAAGAACAGGTGACAACCTGTTCTTCACATCAGGCTGGAGGCAGGTCTGAACACAACCAGCCCGTATGGTGCTTCCTGCTGACAACTGGAAACTAAGTTTGAAATGGTTTGTTTTGTATCAGCAGGACTTTCCCCAAACCGTTGGCTTCCTTTACCTCCTACACAGGTCAACAAAACGGCCCCCGGGGAGAAGGGCAGAAAGGGCAGACAGGTTTCCTGAGAGGCCACATCTCCCCCTGCAGACCTGGCCAGCCTCCTGCACCAAGGACATGGCCTCATCCTCATCGGCCCACAGGTCTATATCAGATCTTCTCCCTCCTGGAGTACCAACTGCTCTGAGAAACATGGACCCCCAGCAGGAACTGATTTCAGGAATTGCTATAATATCCCCCTTTAGTGAGGAAAAGAAATGTGTTCGTGAACAACCCTTGTAAATCCGTGGGAATCCAAGTGCAGAGGTGGATGTTCTGACAAGGTCTATCTTGGATGCTTTTAGAGAACGTCTTTAATTTGTAGACTACAGCAGAGCTCACATGAGAACCCAGAGCTGTGACTTCAGGAAGCTCTGTCCCCAGCCAGCTCAAGCCACTATAACAAAGTCCCAAAGGCTGGCCATGAAACAATAGAAACTTGTTCCTCACAGTTCCAGAGGCTGGAAGTCCAAGATCAGGGTGCCAATATGTTCTAGTTCTAGTGATGACTCTTCCAAGTCACAGCCAACCACTCACGATAGGCCCTCGTGGTGGAAAGAGGAAGAAGGATGAGAGAACTCTGTGGGGTCCCTTTTATAAGGGTGCAAATCTCATTCATGGGGTTTCCACTTTTAGGACCTGTAACCTCCAAAAGGCCACTACCTCCTAATACCATCACGTTGGGGATTAGAATTTGGCAGGGTGGGATGGAGCCAGTGGGGTGAGGGGACACATCCAGTCCATAACACCCTCCCACCCACGGGCACAAGGAGAGCTGGGCCAGCAGGTGCTCTGCAGCAGTGTTCCCATGCCTCCAAACACCAGGAATGACCAAAACATCCGTCAGTCCTCAGTCCGTAACCAGGGAACGCTTCCACGGAGCAGCCATCACCAGCACAGGTGATGGTACAGCTGGGACCTCCCAGCAGAAGAGGCAGCAATGGGCAGGGTTCTCAGGGGAAGGGCAAATGGCAGCTTCACATTTGAGGGCCACCATGGCTGTGGCTGTCACCTTAGCTCAGAGGGAATGTTCAGCTTAACCCGGGTCAGGGACAAGTCTCCCCTCCAGCCACCATGCCGCACACGTGGAGTCAAGGTTCACACAGTTGTCCTGCATGGTTGAGTGTCCATACCTGGCTGGCAAACTCTGCTCCCCTTCGCTGCCCCTCTCAGCCCACAGACCTTCTGGCCTCCCCCTCCTGCTGGGCACCCTCTCCCCAGCACCCAGGTGTGCCTCTCCTGTGCATCAGAGACTGTCTCTGGGAGAAGCATCCATTCCTATCCATGGACTCTGAGATTCTGACCCATTCCTGTGTGATCTGGGGCAGCCTCAGCAGAGGGAAAGCAAGGTACACGGGAAGCCATCTGCCTCTCTGCTTTGAGAGGTAAGCTGGGTCCCCAGGGTGGAGCTATTGGAAGGTGGTGGGAGCTTTCAGAGGTGGGGCCTAATGAGGAGGCCTCAGATGATGGGAACAGGTCCTCAAAGGTGATTGTGGGACCCTGGCCCCTTCCTCTTTCTCTAGCTTCCTAGCAATGAGGAGACTGATTTTGCTCTGCCCTATGCTCTCACCATGATGTGCCATCTCATCACAAGCCCAGAGCAACAGAAACAAAATAAACCTCTTCTCTTTATAAGTTAATTATCACATGCATTTTGTTATAGTCATAGAATGATGACTAACACATGGAAAGATGACTTATGCACAAGAGATACATTCTAAGATCCCCAGCAGGTGCCTGAGACTGTAGCTATTACCAAATCCTATATATACTGTATCTTTTCTTGTGTATACACATCTATGATAAAGTTTAGTTATAAATTAGATACAGTAAAAGATTAATAGCAATAACTAAAAATAAAATAGAACAATTGTAACATATATTGTAAAAAAAAAAATGCCAGCATTACTACTTTTGCACTTTGGGACAATTATTAAGCAAAATAAGGATTACTTGAATATAATAAGCACTGTGATACCCGGACAGTTGATATAATAACTGAGACAGCTATCGACTAACAGGTGAGTAGCACATACAGTGTGGATATGCTGGTGTACATCTGCAGTGAGTGGGAGTGAGAAAAGAGGGATAGGGCTGCTGTTGGTGATGACATGCTTCCTGGTGTTCAGAAAAGAATGAACCAAGGCTGGGGGTGCAGGTCAATGGTAGAGCATTTGCTCAGCATGCATGATCCCCATCACCACAAGAAAAGGGGGGTGAGGCATGGAGGGAGGGATAGGATGAGTCACTGAGTTACTTTGGAATAATTATTGATCATCTACATGGTCTGATTTTTGAAGTCCACACATATTTTAGCTAATGGATGAGGATCATACCTTTCTAAGTTTTTCAGAAATAAGTGAAAAACTGGGGTTCTGCTTAAGATTTCACGAGTCTGACATGTCCTTTCTACTGGTCCATGGTGTCCTCCCCTTCCCTGGGACAGACCTCCACCAGTCCTAACACTGCTGGACTGGGGAAGAGCCCAGCAGCTACTGCTTAGCCTCTGTTGTCCAGAATCAAGCCAGCAAGGCCCCAGCACAACCTGCTGGCGCTGGGCGCTCTCCAGCAGGGATTGGGCTGGTCTCCTCCACAGCATCTTTGCTGGAGAAAAGATTGGGTCCTGCACCTCTGCCCCTCACCTCCCTTTCCTTCTCAATGCATCTATCCCACCAAAAATTCTCTGTGAAATTGTGGGAAAAGTAGAACTTTGAGATGTGGGGGAACAAGAGTCCAAGGAGAGTCCCAGGAGCCAGGAGCAGTTCCCAGAGTTTACAGTTCCAACACGTCTGACATCACTTTGGCTCCCATCTCTTCGTTCCTTCACCCCTCCACTCATTCATCCCATACTGTGTCAGTCAAGATGCACACAGCACACCATGCAGAACGAAGCACCGCCCCTCGTCCTTGAGGAGCTCACATACCCGTGGAGGAGACAGACTTCAAACAGTCCCATTCACAACAGAAGGTCCAGAGGCTGGAAGCACTACAGGGAAAATAATTCGGACAAGGGAGGAAGAAAGCCTGGAGTGTGGCTGGCCCCATCATAGAAGACCTCTGAGAGGGCAAAATGGCAGCAGAGGCTTGAACAAAGGGAAGGGTGTTTCCAAGGCAGAACCCAGCACCTGCTATGAACTCCAAGAGGCTGGAGATGTTACTTAGGAGACACAAGCCCCTGGGTTTGATCCAAGGCATGGCAGAAAAAAAAAAATCTAAGAACATCAGTGTTTCTGGTCCATGGGTGCAAGGAAAAGAGTTAAAGAAAATAAGAAGAAATAGCAAAGCTTGGACCATGGAATCCTTGTGGAGCAAGAACTCCAGATTCTTTTGTTTTTAAATGAGATGGCAATCCATTGAAGAGTTTTGAGCAGAAGAATGGCAAGGCCTGACTTTTCTTTTAAACCTGGTATCAGCCGGGCATGGTGGCCCACACCTCTAATCCCAGCAACTCGGGAAGCTGAGGCAGTAGGATCCTGAGTTCAAAGCCAGCCTCAGCAATGGTGAGGTGCTAAGCAACTCAGTGAGACCCTGTCTCTAAATAAAATACAAAAAAAAAGGACTGCGGATGTGGCTCAGTGGTTGATTGCCCCTGAGTTCAGTCCCTAGTACCCCCTCCCCCACAAAAAAAATCCCTAATGTGAGCCCATCCACACCCAGTCGGCTGACTGCTCTTTTCAGTACCTGAGTCACAGACCTCTGGGGCAGGCCCTTCTCCCAGTCCTCTTCCTGGAGCCCAATCTTCTTTCCATCTCGCCCAGCTGTTGGCCCCATTTTTCTAGGGTGTCCACTCACCCCTCCTGCCTGCAGAGCTGCCAGCTCCACGATGTACTTCCTCATTTCCTCAGCCTCCCATCTGTCAACTGCAACCAGCCAACAGCTCAAAACGCATATTTGCATCTCACCTGCACCCGTAGAATGAAAAGGAGGGGACGGCTGTCATAAACAAACAATTGTAGGTTAAGAAGTGTTAAAGCAAACAGAAGGAAAGAATCATCCAGACCTAACTCAATATAGATTCCACTGCGGGCCGTGATGCTGAGATGCACACACTGACAGCAGGTGTTCAGTTGTGCTTAACGCAATGACCCAAGACTCTTTGTGAACAACTTTAGTTTGCTTTGTACTTTGGTGCTAGGGATCAAACCTAGGCCCTTGCTCTTTGCAGTCATTTTCAAGTCTCGCAATGAGAGGATCCTTATGAAAAGAGCCCTCTACATTGCTTTGAAGAAATGAGGACCTGGGAAGCAGGCAGGGGAAGTAGCTCACCAAGTTCTCATGGCTGCTAAGTGCCACGGCCAGGGCTCCATCCCCAGGACTCCCATCAAGGCCTTTTCCAGCATCCCCATATTCCCTCTCAGCAAAGGCATATAAAAAGTTTGGCAATAATAAAATAAGTTTGTACAATACTTCTACCTAATGCAAATTAAAAAGCTGATTTGAGGAACAGAAACTTGGTGCATGTTGGCCCACCTACAAATAACACCAGAGAGAAAGTTGAATACTTAAAATAGACAACATCGCATGAGATCGCTCTCGTGAGACATTCAAGCATCATTTCTCCTCTGAGAAGTTTGAGAGGTTGCCTGTCAAAAATCTTATAGCCAGCCTTGGAATTTTAAAGACTAAGGTGAGCTTCTCCTGTACACCATTAAAATAAGCAATATCTGCAGTGGGTGATTGTTTGCAAAACATTATGATTACCCAGCCCCATGTGTTCTTCACAAAAATCCTGTGAAGGACTGAGAATCTGTACCGTCTTTATCCCCATTCCCTGGGCAAGGACACTGAAGCTCAGGGAAATTAAATGACTTCTTAAAATCACACGATTGAGCCTTGAACCCCAGAATGCTGATTCTTTTTATACAGGATAGTAGAAACTGAAGCTGGGGTGAAGATGATGAGGCAGACTTGAATTCTGACCTTGCCACATACTTATTCCCCATTCTTGGGCAACTTACTGCACAGATCCTCAGTTGATTCACCTATAAAATAGCAAGAATAAAATCTGCATGGCAGCTGCCATGGAGATTCATGGAGAGAATGTATGAAAAAGGCCCGGTTTGGTTCCTAACACAAAACAGGCACTCAGACAAGTGGTTTTTGTTATTACTAATATATGTGACTTCTTTTTATTATTCTCATTCACAGGTTGTCTAGATTCTTATTACACAACACACAGCTTAAAGACACAGAGAGTTCCTCCTTTCCTCTGGCCTCACTCCCTGATTCATTGTTTTGGGTTCTTATTAAGAAATATCATGGCCTGATGCTGTGGTTTGTCCCCCAAATACTTGTGTGCTAAAAGCTGGGTCCCCAGTGTGGTGGTATGTGAGAGGTGGTAAAACCTTTAAGAGTTGGGGCCTAGTAGAAGGTAGTTCACAGGACACCATCCCTGAAAGAGACTAATGCAGGTCTCATGGGACTGGATTTTTTCTCATGAGAATGAGTATTATAAGGGAGGCTGACACCTTCCCTGAATCCCTTTCCCATGTGTACCATTTGCCACTCATGTACACCTTCCTGCCATCATGATGTCATATACCATGAGGGCTTCACCAGAGCTAAGCTGATGCCAACCCTGTGCTCTTGAACTTCCAGAGCTAGGAACCAAATAAATATCTTTTCTTTATAAAGCTCCCATCCTCTGGAATTTTATTATAGCAACAGAACCCAGATCCTGGTTTAAGCAGAGATTCACTTACTAAAAGAATCAGTTGAAGCCAGGCATGGTGGCACACGCTTTTAATCCCAACGGCTAGGGAGGCTGAGGCAGGAGGATCACGAATTCAAAGCCAGCCTCAGCAAAAGCAAGGCACTAAGCAACTCAGTGAGACCCTGTCTCTAAACAAAATGCAAAATAGGGCTGGGCATGTGGCTTAGTGGTTGAGTGCCCCAGGTTCCATCCCCAGTACCAAAAAAAAAAAAAAACCAGAAAGAAAAAGAATCAGTTCATAGGCTCACCAGAAAGTAAATATGAAAGAAAAGAGAGCCAGCACTTCATTTATTCATGCAATAAATAGTAATAAAGTGGCTGCTATAAGCCAAGTTTTAGTGAGACCAATGGCTGACTCGGTAGGCAGGGCCCTTATAGTTATGGAGAAGACAAACATCAGGCAAGTCACTGGCAGCACCACCATGACTCAGACATCTCTGGTCCCCTAGATCATCGGGGGCTCAAAATAAGCAAATTGAAGCTGCCCTCTGCTTCCTCTATCTCTCTGCAAAATCATCTCCAACTGAGTGATCATCCAACCTAAGCAGAGAAAATAAGCCTTTAGTGATTCCTATCACAACTGCTCGCATTTCATTGCTGAGAATCATCACAGGGTCACACCAGGAGGACTGGAGAAATAATCCTTAACAGGGAGGCACTTTCCATCACTAGGTAGGGACAGCATGGATTTGTGGGGATCCTATGACCACTTCCGCTGCCCCAGAAAGAAGGTCAACCAGTAACCACATTTATGGAAAATGGCACAGGAAGGCTGGAAACAGAGATGGGAAGGAGAGGGAAAGGCCCACCAGGTGATATTCACAATCTTTGTTTCCCACAAAATAAGTTAAAAATGAAAACCCCTGAACAGACACATCATAATTAAAATTGTAATCCACCAAATATGAGTCATAAAAGCTTATGCATCCAACCCCTTAGTCTCACAACCTTAGTCTCACAGTCTATAAGGACAACCCTGATGGCTACACTAGGAGATGCTGACCAGTCCTCACCTCGAGTGAGTTTAAACACATTTCTCAGAAACTGGCTGATCAAATATGATAAAAATGAATGAGGCTCAGCAAGCCCTAATAGCATTAATGTTTATAATCTAAAAAATATACATAGGAAAACAAGTTTTGTCCCACAGGAATTACATATTGTTTCAAACCCCATGAGACATTCCCTAAATGTATTAAGCCACAGAAAGAATCACAACAAATTCCCAAGAGTAAGACGCTAACAGTACATATTTATGAACTATAATGGAATAGAATTAGAAAAAACCATGAAAGGACGATAACCAACCAAAATCTACCCTTTTGGATGTTTTTAAGCATTCTACAAAATAAATCTTAGGTTTGAAAGGAAATAAAAACAAATTCTAAGCACCTTAGAACAGAATCACAATAACAGCAATACATACATATCAAAACCCATGGGATAGACGAAGACGGCGTTCAGAGAAAAAATATACAGGTTTATGTGCTTGTGGCAGAAAATCAGAAAGGTTGAGGATAGATGAATCGACCAAGCTTTTAACTCAGGAAGGTAGAGGGGTGGGGGTGGGGAGACAAAATAATTCTGAAGAAAGCTGAAGGAAGGAATTAAGAGAGAGAGAGAGAGTAATTATTAATAAAAATGGGAAATGAAAAGACAATAGATTGAGGGATTAAATTGGTTCTTGGAAAGAAACAGTGGTACAGCAAACCTATGGCATGCCTGTCAAGAAGAAAGAAGAGGAAAAAAGACAAAATTGTGAGTCAAAAACTGTAAGAATGTTTATCTTTATGGCAACAGCTTAAAAATCCTCGATAAAGCAAACTGTTTTACTGGGAAAATATTAATTATATAAAGATTCATCTGAGGAAAAGTAGGAAATTTGAACAGAATCATAACTATAACAAAAATAAGAGATACTTAAAGATCTACCTCTAAAATAGGCAGCCAGTCCAGAGGGCATTTCTAGTAGATTCTACCAGGTCTTTAGAAAAGAAATATATATATATATATATATATATATATATATATATATATACATATACATACACACACACATACACTGTCTCGGAGCCTAGGAAAAGATGGGGAGTCTATCTAGCTCATTTTCTCCCTTTATAGGATCAGCATACTAATAATGTATATGTAACCATATTTATTGACCTACACACATACATACAACATATATATATGCCATATTGATATACCACATATACATACAAAGATGCAGAATTTTACGTCTAGAAGTGCCGTGAAGAAATAACAGAAGAAAAATTTTAAAAAAAAGAAATAACAGAAGAGATCATTCTAAGAATATAAAGATGTTTCAATATTAAGAACCTAGTAAAGAGATTAGCATAGAAAAACTGTATGATTGAATTAATGGATATTTTAGAGGCATTTGCTAAAATAATCCACTTACAATAGCAAATCAGGAAACATTTTAAAATAATAAAAGATATTTGTAGCCTGAGTAGTATTTTATGGGTCAAATATTACCAACTCCTTCCACAAAAGCCAGAAAAAAGGAAATGAAGGGACAAAGTGACATTGGTGGGTATAGGGGGAATAATGTCTCATGGTCCATAAAACAGGAGGGTAACTATGATTGACATTAATTAATTAGTTATAGATTCAAAAATTGCTGGCACAGGGCCAATTGCGATGGCACATGCCTGTAATCGCAGTGACTCGGGCGGCTGAGGCAGGAGGATTTCGAGTTCAAAGCCAGCCTCAACAATGGCAAGGCACTAAGCAACTCAGAGAGACCCTGTCTCTAAATAAAATACAAAATATGGCTGGGAATGTGGCTCAGTGGTCAAGTGCCACTGAGTTCAATCCCTGGTATCCCCTGCTCCCCAAAAAATGCTATACAGAAGATTCTGAATTTTCCCAAAACAAAGAAACGATAAAACTTTGAAGTGATGGATATGCCAAATACCTTGCTCTGATCACTACAAATTGTACCCAGGTATTAAATATCATTATTGTACCCCATAAATATGTAAACTCAGATGTCAAATAAAAATTAAGATTTTTTTTGAAAGAGGGAGGGAAGTCAGGATAAGACAAGATTCCTGTAGTAGGACTATTAGACAGTCCTATTACAAGGACTATATAATACACTAAGACCAGGAAACACTAATACTATCCATGGGCGGGTCTTTGGATTAATGAAAACAACCCTATGTGTTTGCACTTCCCAGTTTTCCAAAGGCCTCTATAACTAACAGCTCCTACATCCTTCGCGGTGATCAGGTGGGATGAGGTACACATCTCAACATCATTGATGGGGACACTGAAAGTCGCAGTACTTTCAGATTTCCCTAAAGACAGGTGACTGGTAAGCAGCAAGGGAGGAACTGACCCCGGGTTTTCTCATTCTTACCCCCTCTATGCCAGATATCCTCCCTCACCATGGGGTCTGCTTCCTGCTACCACAGACTGACACAGCACAGGTCATCTTCCCTCTGAACAAGGGAAGCCGGGCCCTGGGGGCCAACTGTGGTGAGGTTGGAGGGCAGTGAGGAAAAGAAGGAAGAGAGAGACTGAAGAGAAATGTCTCAGTGCTCTGGGCATCGCCCCTAGACGCAGCTGACCGATGGGGCTGTCCACTAGGAAGATTATGGCTGTCATGTGCCAGGGGCTCCTCCAAGCACCTGTGGAGGTCAACATTTATCTCTGGTGAAAACTTATGAAGTTGGCACTGTTATCATTAACCCCATTTGACAGATGGGAAAGCAGAGACATGGCTGTTTGGCAACTTGCCCCATTTAGTGCTTTAAGCTAATGAATAAATGGTAGCATCAGGATTCACACCAAGCAGCTCCAGGGTCTTTGCTCATAACCACTACAGTACTGTGTGCTTAAGCTAATACCCTGGATCTGGGGGTGAGAGGGGAGACCAATTTGCCAGCGATGCATGCTGGACTGAAAACCGTGTCACTAAAAGAAGAAAACTTGGGTTTTGTTTTTTTTTGTTTGTTTGTTTTTTGTTTTTTAAGCTTTGCTTGAGACCAGGAAGGGGGGAAAGGCTTGAAAACACACACACACACACACAATCTGCTTAGAAACATCCGTTTTTATTAAATATCTGTTGTGCTGCTTCCTAAAATTAGACTTAACCCACAGAACTAAAGGAAGCAGTGTTCTCCTCTGCTCATTGCCTTCAGCCTGCAGACGTGTGCACTACATCAGTGTCTCACTCCACAGAGCCACTGTGTAATCGTCCTACTACAGGAACCTTGTCTTCTCCTGTCTCCAACACTCTGATGGCCCAGTTAGAAACCTAGGAGCAAACACTGAGACGTGTTGTTTAATGATTTACCTACATGCTTGTACCTATTCCCTCTGAGCTTCTTTGTCTGCAGCTCTATTTATTTCTTTCACCAGAGGTCCTAGATCTCTTCCTGTTCCCCGAACCTGCCTCTAGACCTGCCTGCTGGTCTCTGAGAAAACCAGTTAGTGCTGGTCTAGTCCAGCTGCTTCCTAAGCACACTTACTCATGAGTGTGGAGACATCTCCTCTGTCCCTCCTGGGAGCTTGCTAGAGATCACCCAGAAGTGACTTCACCTGGCACAACCAGGTTCCTTTCCTCCTGGAACCTATTTCCCCACCCGGCAACATCTTGTGCTTCTGATTTAAGACTTTTCTGACCTCTTCCAGGAAGCCCTCCTGAGTGACACCATCACCCAGAGCAGAAGCTCCCTTAGCATGTCACATGTTACAATTTTCTTTTTTTTAAACTTTGTCAGGGGCTGGGGTTATGGCTCAATGGTAAAGCGCTTGCCTCGCATGCATGAGGCACTGGGTTCGATCCTCAGCACCATATAAAAATAAATAAAATACGATTTAATAAATAAATAAATAGATTTGTCAGGCTCAGCTGAAATTGCAAACCCCACAAGGGCAGGAGTGCTGAGCCCTTCAGATCCATATCTTTGTTGCCCTTGGATTAAGAAGTTTATACTTCAAATTTAACAATTTGTCACAGAAAGTCACAATGATTTCAAAGCTATTAAAAAGATATCCCCTAGTCTTTTTTAAAATAGAGCTTAAAATTTTTAATTTCCATACTATTAAACTTTCAATAGAAACATCTTAGAAACAATGCATAAATTTTCTAGTAGGAAAATTTATTATAAGTACTATTTATAAAGAACTAATAAAATAAGGAACTCCTTTTATTTGCAATATATTGGGACATTTCCTTAAAAGCTTCATAATGAAAAACTCAAAAACTAAATCAGGATGCAGAAAGGGGTTGGAACAGCTACTTTAGGTGATGATATCTCTTTAATAAAGTGAGTACTAGAGAAAAAAATATTCCAGGCAATAAGTTTTAAAGAAAAATCCTCGAATTTATACTTTGTGTGGGGGCAGGGGAGAGGGAGTTCTGAATGATTCTGATAAATGGATGGAGGAAATATCAGGTATTAAATCTTACCCAAGCTGGGATGGCAATAATGTGGCTTTGCGAAAGAAGTCAATGAAAAGGTCATAGATAATAAGCACAAAAGCTGTCAATCTGAAAAGTAACAGACATTACGGATTTATGAACATATGTCATTGCATTAGAAAATGATATGAATTATGTCCAGGGCAGACAGATTCTAAGAGCCGTAAGAATTATAGGAGAATCCTAGGATAATTTCAAGAAGCTTTAAAGATAAATTGCCTAAAATGATCTGTGTAGGCAGGGACTCTGGGGAAAGCCATTCA
Source organism: Marmota marmota marmota (assembly GCF_001458135.2). Classification (NCBI taxonomy): domain Eukaryota; kingdom Metazoa; phylum Chordata; class Mammalia; order Rodentia; family Sciuridae; genus Marmota; species Marmota marmota. The sequence goes on along the minus strand of NW_025999968.1, from coordinate 52,312,942 downwards.
CTGCCAGAACTAGATGTGCGATAGATACCTCTGAGGCAGTCACTGTCTCGTAGATCATTCCAAAATATAAAACATCAGAACATTAAAAATACACAATGATACTGCTCTGCACGGGGCACTCACACTGCTGGTATCTATGTGGCAGGCTCTTGTCTTGTGTCCTGAACTATCTTTCCAGAAAAAAAAAAATCATAATGGATTTGACCTGATCCATCCTAACGGTCCTCCTTGAATTTCTTACCAGCCAAATTCAGAAGACGAGTATCTGAGATTAAGAGGGTGACATGCTATAGTCAAAGAGCAGAGAACTGTTGGTGTAGCGGCTGGTGTAGCCCAGAACAAAACTTGGAGACTGCTCTCCAGGGCATATTGTGCGATGGGGCTGGGGCCAGCATAAGACCTGGGCCCCAAGTCACTTTGATCCGCCCTAACAGGGAAATGAGTCAGTGCTTTGTTGTCCAAGGACAGCCTTGGATCCCAAGTCAAGTTAGAGGAGGGAAGTGAGCCACCTCAAATACAAAAGAGGTGAATCTGCAGTTTCTTGGCGAGCAGAGATTGGGTGATGACAATCTACAATTTTATCATCTAACATTAATAATAATAATAATTACCCCATATGTGTGATATAGTTATGTAGGTAAATGGTTTTTATAGAAATCATTTATATTTCTCTTTTGTCATCCAGTAAGAAAAAAAAGGAAATGTTTTTCTTCTTTAAATTTAAAAAGTGCATTATTTCCTTTCTGTTGAAGACTTAAAACTCCCAAGTATGTCTCTAAAATATGTATCTTAAGCAAGGGTCTGCAAACTATGTGCAAAAAGACAGATAATAACTATTTTAGGCTTTACAGGCCAAATCTTCTCTTTGTAACTAAATAACTCTGCCACTGAAGCATATGAAAATATTAAATGGAGAAAGACTGTATTTCAATAAAACTTTATTTTTGAAAGAGGGTGGTGGGCTGGATTTGGCCATAGTTTTGCCGATGACTAATCTAAAATCCTTTACAAAAAAAACCCACCACATTCCACCATAACACATTCTTTCATGCATAGCAGGCAAGAATAAAATAAATCAAGAAGTCATGAATTTTAGAGGAGAAATATTTGAAAGTAAAAATTCACCACAGTGATGGTGAAAGCAACAGGGAGTAAGAACATATTTATTTATTGTTTTAAAAACATTTAATAAGGCTTACTAAGAGCTAGATCCTAGTAGGAACATTATAAATATGATCTCAAGTGATTCTCAAAACAGACCTATGCTATTATTATCCCCATCTTACTGAAAAGGCAAGTGAGGCATGGCACAGCCAAGAAACCTCCCCAAGGTCAGAGGAAAGACAGATACGTCAAATTAGATTCACATAGAAATATCACAACTCTCCTCCTGCCACTAACTAGCTGTCAACTGGTACAAAGTTGTGCCCATAATGTTGTCCTCAGCTGCAGAGCACCTGGGTGTCTCGGGTATGATTGTGCATGTGAAAGTGCTTTGCTACCTCTGTTCACCCTCATGAATGTTAGTTATCACAAACGCTCAGTTATCTACCAATACATAAAGAATACTAATCAGGAAGCTGCAGGATCTGAAGAAGCACATGGCTGGATCTTTTTTTTTTTTTTTAATATGAAAATCAGCTACCATTATAGGAAATGAAGTGTTCATATAAGTACTAAAATTCATTAGTGACAGGTGTGGCCCTCTAACCCTCTGGAATTCAGAGTTTGAATATTAAATGTCACCCAAAAGTCTGTCTGATGAAGAGTTGGTCCCCAGGTGCTGTTAAGAGATGTTAAGAGATGGTGGGCTTCGGGTCATTGAAGGCATGCTCTTGAAGGGAATATTGGGACCCTGACCCTTTCCTCTTTCTGTCTATCACTTCCTGACCATGGATGAGTGGTTATGTGTCACCACATGCTTTCATCATGCAGGCCCAACACAACAGTGAAAACTGAACACGGACTGCAATCACCAAAACTATGAGTCAAAATAAACTTCTTCTCTTTATAAGCTGGTTATCTTGGGTATTTGTGACAGTATTGGAAATCTGAGAAACACAGAGACAAATATAAAGCTTGCCTCTTCATGCCCTGGGCTTCATGATGATTTTTCACATGTAGGAATTAATTTGATACTTATGAAAATTGTTTCACAGGACTGGAAACCTAAGATTCAGTAAAGCAAATTCACCCACCTAAGATCTTATTCTAATTCTCCAGGCTCTTTTCAAAGCCTTATAGTAATAAAACAGATCAATAGGAGGGAAAGAGTGGGAGAGGCATAAATAGTTTACTTGTATAAATATTTTCTAAATACTTAATAATGCCTCCGGTATTTATGTTATGTGTAATTGCATTGCAATATACTATACTCAAAAATTTTGGTAACTAAAAACATATATAGTTATAAAATAACTAAAAATTTATAGTTATAAAAATTATATATATATATATATATTTAGTTGTAGTTGGACATAATACCTTTCTATTTTATTTATTTATTTTTATGAGGTGCTGAGGATCGAACCCAGCATCTCACACGTGCTAGGCAAGTGCTCTATTGCTGAGCCACAACCCCAGCCCCTAAAAACTATATTTTAATCCTTCTTTCAATCAATATTCATTTCCTTTCTTATTAATAATTATATTTATTGTGTTGTCATCTTAATCCATCTTCTAGACACTCCCATCTTGCAGGACAGTAACAATTATTATAAAGGAATATCACTTTCGGATATTACTTCAGAGTTTGAATATTAAATGTCACCCAAAAGTCTGTATGATGAAGAGTTGGTCTATTAGGAGCCATAAACACAGAAATTCCTATATTAAATCAGTTAGGATGATCTCAGTTACAAAAAACAAAAATTCCCAACTCAAATTGGCTTATACAATAAGTACACTGGCTCTCCTAACCGTAAATCTGCAAATAAATCAGTCTTCAGGGTTGGTTTAATCCAGCAGATTATATCAGTCTGGTTATTCCAGTAATCTCTTCCCTTCCTCAGCATCCTGTTGCAATCTCATCCTCATAATGGTATCAAAATGGCTCCAGGTATCACACACAGTAGATACTACTATCATCTTTCTCTAGCTCTCCAGAGCATGAGAAACAGTTTTAGAATACTCAAGAATCTTGCATTCTCTTTAGACCAAAGTGTTTTGAATGTCTAAGGTCAGAGGGATGTCAACTGGTAAATGGTTTGATCTGATTTTCTAAACAAATCATGAGCAAAGGGGATTGAGTTATTTAAACTCCATTTAAATAAAGTATGGGCTGCCTTCAGAGATGGGATTAATCTTTTAAACCTCATGCTTATTAGACAACAGAAGAGGGTAAAATGGGATCAGGGAAAAGCATTTGTCATTGTTTTCAGCTAAACATCCTTGAAAACTTCTTCCTATGTTTGGAATAGAAATCTGGATTTATTTCCCCAGAACATAAATCCTGGTGGAAGGCAGACTCTATTTCCCATATTGAGAAATGGAAATGCCAGATTTGTGGCCTCTCCCCAGGCTCTATGGTAGCAAGGTGTGGACTTAACCCCACCACCATCCTCAAATCCTCAAACTGCCTGGAGTGATTCAAGGAAATAGACCAGAACAGGGTCTCTGGGGCCCTTCATCTAATTGGCCTTGGAGTCTACCACTGAGTTACATCCCCAGCTCCTTTTTAAAATTTTATTTTGAGTCAGGGTCTCACTGAATTGCTGAAGCTGGCCTCTAACTTGCAATCTTCCTGCCTCAGCCTCTTGAGTAGCTGGGGTTACAGGTGAACACCACCGTTGACTATGGAGTTTCTAGAACCAAAATCATTAAGGCTCCCACTCAGATGTGATAAACAAAGGCATGGACTGAGCCATTGGGATAGAGAATCTCAATCCCAAAACCTTAATTAGATCTCAAAAACTCTACAATAAGATCACAAATAGATATTGGGAATCCTGAACCCACAGGACTTTACCTCTGAGCTATGTCCCCAGCCCTTTTTGTTTTTTATACTGAGATAGGATCTTACTAAACTGCTTAGTAAGGCAGGTCTCAAACTTACAATCCTCCCACCTCCTCCTCTCAAGTCACTAGAATTACAGGTATGTGCCATCAAGCCCAGAGTAAAACATCATCTTGATCTTCCCTCAAAATAGCTACCTTTATTAATCTGTGTAAATGTGAATCAGAGTAAGGGCAGCAACTAGATTTCGGGAGGATTATTGGGAAGTGGATCCATTACTAATGCTAATTCCCCATGGTGCCCTAATGCCTTCTACTAGTCAGAGAAGATATTTATGGCAAGTTGTCCTCACTGGACTCAAAGAGCTCCAAATCTGTATTTGTTTCCCAATTTTTTTTTTTTTTTTTGGTACCAGGGATTGAACCCAGGAGCGCTTAACCTCTGAGCCACACCCCCAGCCATTTTTTGTATATTTTATTTAGAGACAGGGTCTCACTGAGTAGCTTAGGGCCTCACTAAGTTGCTGAGGCTGGCTTTGAACTCAGAATCATCCCAAGCTGCTGGTATTACAGGCATGAGCTACTGTGCCCGGCCTCTCTCCCAACTCTTAAGGGTCTAAGTGGAACAGATACACACACAACAGACAGCAAAATGGCTCTCTTCTCCACAAAGAAAGGGTCATGGTGACAGAAATGGCCAAGTGTAAACTCAAGGAGCTCTTCTTATGTATGACAAGTGACACATGTGACACATGGCGAGTGAGACTATGTCCCTGGGAGAATGTGCAATATAATGGACCTGAAGGATCCAAAGGTGATGATCACTATCAAATTCCCATTTAACTCTCTGTTTGGCTACTGGAGAAAGAGGAATGACTATGTTATCATAAACTTAATTAGTGACATCTGCTCATCCAGGTGGCTTCATGTGACAAGAGTGAATATATAAAGCCCCTAGAACTTGGATTCCATTTGTGGATTTGCCAAAGGCTTTGTTTTCTCTGTTCCAACACAGAAAGAACACCAGAAGCAGGTTGTTTGCTTGTCTGTCTGTCTGTCTCTCTGTCTGTTTTACCTGGCCAGGACCATAGTGTCGCGACCCCTCGCCGGCAAGGGAAAACACGACACAGGATTCTTCTTTCAGCAGTTTATTCAGGCCTTGATTCATGTATCATCTTCTAGCGACCCGCCGCCGAGCGCCCAAGCACAGCCTAATAAAGCCTCCCGCATACCAATCTTAAGCTGCCACGTGGACCTTTCTCATAGGATGGGAAGGGATTGCGTGCCAATTCTCCATATTAGGAGTTGTTTGTCACAGGCCACAGTGGAAGCCGGCGCCATCTTCTAATGGCGGCCACGGTCTAATTAGAACGGCTCACCACACCATAGTACATCTTTTTCTTGACTCAGTATTATGTTACCTCCCTGGTGCCGGGCTAGTTTGGTCTGTGGGAACCTTGTCTCATATGATATCAAGCTGACAGAATCCAGGCTGCTGAGCTGGCAGACACCCAGGATACCTGGGTAAGACAGTTCACATCAAAGAGTAGAAGACATACCTCATATACCCATAGCAGGTTTGGGGCAGAGGTGGGAGAAGGTGTCCAGTGATCTGCACAGGTCGGGTTCTCTTCAAAATGAAAGGCAAGATGTTCTACCAGGCAGCCCCCATCACCAGGAGTCAGTGTGTGGCCTATACCAGATGTTAGCTACTTGTAATACATCTGGGTGTGCTGTCTGACTCAGCCAGTGACTCACCAGACCCTCAGCTTGGAGTACTAGAAGGCCCAAGCAACTCTGCTGCTCAGAATTTATGATCCAGCTGCTCCGAAGAAGCCTGAAGGATGTCTGGTCAAAGCAGGATGTGAAAAGGATTCTGTGGTAGGTCCTGATAGAAGAAGCAAAGTAGACAGCCAACCCTAGCATTCTTGGGGCATTCAAAACCTCTCTGCAACAATAACCCATCATTGAACTAACTCTTGGGTTGCTGTGCTTCAGTATAGTATGACAGACAGTTGGCCCTCTGTACCTGTGGCGTTCTATATTCATAGATTCAACCAGCGGTTGATTGAAAATACCTTTAAAAAAAATTGCATCTGTTAACACATACAGATTTTTTTTCATTGTCACTATCCTCTAATTAATACAATTTACTACTTATTTAGGCAGCATTTACATTGTATTAGGTATTATAAATAATCTAAGGTCACTTAAAGTTTACTGGAGGAGGTGCTTAGGTTATAAGCAAATACCATGCCATTTTATATAATGGACTTAATCACCCATGGACTTTCCAAGGGGAGTCTTGAAACCAATCCCCTTAAATGCTGAAGGAATAGGTAGTGATTTAGAGTTCAGGCTCTGGGTTTGGATCTCATCTTCGCCACTCACTACCTCTGAGACTCTGAGCCATCACCTATCTTTCCTTTGTCTCAGTTTCCCTTCTATAAATACAAGTCTTCCTAGTAAGGGCTTGTTGGGAGGCTTAATGTGCTAATGCATGAAAATTGCTTGGTATGGTGTCTGGAACATTTTAGTACTTAATAGTAGTTATTGGATCCAGTGTGTTGAACAAGCATAAATTGTGTCCCCCCAAAAACCTTACTCCTGTGTGATTCCCTGCAGCCCTTCAACCTCTCTTCAGCGGACACAGTCTTTTCTTGAGCCTGGATGAAACTCTAGCTTCTTCCAAAGCTTTTCTACTCCTTCCTAGGTAATAGATGAGCCACATTAAGCCACCATTTCAATTGAGTAGTTAGAATATGAGGATGCCCAACTCAACAGTGTTGAATCTTCTCCCTTCTCCAGCTCTTAGCCTGGGAGCCTGCAGTAGGGGCCTCCTCTCTCCTCTCAAGGCTCCTACAACTCGACAGGCCCAATAGGTGCAGACCCATTGGGGGGGGGGAAGGGAGGGGTAAAGACTTGGCTGGTGGCTTTATGCTGAGTCTGGGGATGGCATGTGGTTAAGCCTCACTCTTTTGTTGAGCTCTGCAGGAGTTCTTTTCTGGATCCTTTTCTCATTCACTTCTTTTGACTACATAGGATGTAACCCATTCTGGGTGGTCTCCAGTAATTCCCCTTGAGCAGTATCCACCCTAATCTCTATAGGCTGAAGTCTCCAGGTGGCCACTTCAATAAAAGGAACCACATTCCTGTGCTTTCTCTCGAGACCCTGAGTGGTCCTAGGCAAATGCTTACCATCACTTCCTGACTCACTCTGGATCCTGATGTCACAGCACTGGTTCTGCAGTCCAAGCAGACAATTGGAACACCTTGAGTCTTGGGTTTCTGCAAAGTCCAAACAATTAAAAGTAGCAAGATAGCAAAGGAGGTCTTTGGGGGACCCCTTCCCTTACCATCCGGCTTTTTTGCACAGGACTCAGATCCCAGCCCGTGGCCACTTCCTTAGCTACCCATCTATATCTCTCACCTTCTGGGGACACATTTCAAAACTCCCAGTGACCCCTGAAGTCTTCTTCATGAGGCATGAAATCAGAACAGGAATCAACAAGCTTTTTCTGAAAAGAGTCAAAAAGTAAATATTTTGGGCTTTGTGGGCCCTAGGTCTTTGTTGCAACTACTCAACTCTCTCATTGTAGCTTAAAAGTAGTAATAAGCTGAATTCACATAACAGTCTCTCAATAAAATCTTATTTGTGGAAACAGGCTGTGATCAGATTTAGCCTAAATCTTGCTGCACAGTGGGTTAGCAATAGCATCTCCAGCCCTCACTTCATTCCCCAAATAAGGAAAAGGGTGGGAGTTTGAGACAGGTAACTACTGACTCCAAACTTCTCTTATGACCCATCTTCTTATATCTAATTATCCTTCTCCCTCCCCCGCCCCCCTCTCCTTCTCTCCTTTGACAAGTTTTATCATCTTAGAGTGGGAAGAACTGTGAAACACCTTCTCAGGCATTTTCCTTGAAAATCTGGATTCATGGATTTGCCCTATAATCATTTTTTTTAAAGGTTGTAAACCTTACTTTTATTTTATTTTTTAAGATGGAGAGAGAGAATTTTAATATTTATTTTTTAGTTTTTCGGCGGACACAACATCTTTGTTTGTATGTGGTGCTGAGGATCGAACCCGGGCCGCACGCATGCCAGGGGAGCGCGCTACCACTTGAGCCACATCCCCAGTCCCCTATAATCATTTTTGTGGTCATCGATAAATCAGCATCCTCAAACATGAGGCAGGAAGAGTTTAAACTGTTTTGAGTGCGCGGAGGTTGCAGAAAGCAGAGGACCATCCAGCAGAGGGCTGAAAGCTTTGCCTTAAAATCACAGGATTGAATTGGGCATAGTTCCTTTCTCCAAAAGTGGTGGACATTGTTCTCCATTCTATCCTAGACTATTTTGCTTTCTTGAACAAAGTAAGTGGCACATAGTGTTATGTTCCTGGTTAACGGGAGTCTGACATTTGAGCACTCTTTACTTGCAAAAAAACTGATGACTGTAGGGGTTTCAGAGGTGCCCAGAACCAGTATGCTTTAAACTGCCTTTGTGAGTTCTTGTGTCTGCTTTCTATAGATTTTTTTGTCTCCCCCTTCATTGCCAGCCTGTCAGCGGCCACCTCCTGTTGCTATCAGATTGCCTGTCTCTAGTGACCTCTTCTACTATTTTGCTACTTTTAATGTGCTTGGATTTAAAAACAAAAACAAAAACAAAAACAAAAAAACACTCAAGGTGTTAGAATTGTCAGGTAATTTTATCAGGAGTAAGTGCTGAATGACCATCCTGTGGGTGGCATGCATAATCTTAATGTGTGGTCAAGACATTCATTCTGACTGCTTACAGAACTGTTTCTATTTACAGTTGGCCCTCCATACAATGATTCAACCACCCTGGATCAAAACTATTCCAAAAACTTACATCTATACTGAAAATATACAGACTTGTTTTCTTATTATTATTCCCTAAATAATATAGCACAAGTGTTTATGTTGCATGGACATTGTATTGGACATTTTAGGTAATCTAGAGATGATTTAAAGTATTCTGGAGGATTAGCTAGGTTATATGCAAATACTACACCATTTTTCAAGGGGAACTTGAGCATCCTTGTATTTTGGTATCCTTGGGCAGTCCTGGAATCAATCCCCTATAGACACTGAAGGATGTACGTACATGTACATGTATATTGTTTTGTTTTGTTTTGTTTTTTAATTTCTTAGGTGTAGATGGACTCAACACAATGCCTTTATTTTTATGTGGTGCTGAGGATCAAACCCGGATCCCCGCCAGTGCAAGGCAAGCACTCTACTGCTGAGCCACAATCCCAGCCCCATGTATATTGTTTTAATGGAACATCTATTTTTTTCTTTTTTTGTTTGTTTTTAATGAGACACTTATGGTGGCTGCCTTCCATCTTATTTATTCACTCATCTTTTCTTGCGCTTGCACGCAGGTACTCAGCTATGATTCTGAATGACCTGTTGGAATCAGGTGTTGGAATTCTTTTTTTATCTTTTCCTTTATTTAGATATTTACATGAATACACAAATGTATGTAAATGTATAAATGTGATGTACATTTTTATTTTTATTTATTTTTATTTATTTTTTTTTAAAGAGAGAGAGAGAGAGAGAGAAGAATTTTTTAATATTTATTTATTTATTTATTTTTAGTTTTTGGCATACACATCTTTGTTTGTATGTGGTGCTGAGGATCAAACCCCGGGCCGCACGCATGCCAGGCGAGCGCGCTACCGCTTGAGCCACAACCCCAGCCCCTGATGTACATTTTTAAAGCACTTCTCCCCTCAGTTCTTCTTGCCTTCCATCCTGCTGTCACATGCTCAGCACCCCTTTCCTGTGACACAGCATGTGCTAACCACTGAGTATATACCTTTGCATGCTTGCTGCATGCTTATATAATCAAACAACACACACGCACAGGATTTTATGGCCTTTAATCTTTGTTGCCCATGAAACACCCATACCTCAACTCCCTTCCTCTCCACCTTCCTAGTAACAGAATTTATTCGTTTGGATATTTGGCAAAGATCTTTTCCTCTCTAAAGGAAAGTCACCCACATGGTATCCCTAGTGGAGGAAACCTGGTTGGCTTTAAGTAATCAATTCCTTTCTTCTTTTTGTTGGTTTAGAGAGGAGCATGTGGCCCATTTCTGGTCAATAAGAGGCAGGGAGAACTGTGTAGAGAAATTTCTGGAAGAGCCTCCTTTCTTCACATAAGGAAGAGCCTCAGCAGGTACTGATCTCTCATGCTTTAAAATAGATGTGATGCCTGGAACTGCAGCAATCATGAATCTTGTAACCGTGAAATGTCAAGAAGTTGAAAAACCAAGAAGCTTTTAAAAAGTGAAGCAGCAAGAAAGAGCGAGGCTTAGTCCTCTGCGGCACCTCGGAGCCAATGCTGGAGACCACCTCCTCTACACTTTTTATTGAATGAGAAAAACAAATGCCTGCTGAAGCTGCTGATGGCTAGGTTGTTTTTACTTGCTGCTGTAAGCATTCCTACTCTACAGATGGTGTGATGCTTTGAACTAGGTTACTGCAAGGAACAGACTCTAAAATAATGGAGAGGACTAGGTAGGACAAAAGGCAGTGACAATAATCATCCCAGGTCTGTGATTTGATGATGGCAAAATATTTGGTATAAGTGTGACTTGCTATATTGATACATTCTGTGCTATTAGGAGAAATGGCAGGAAATTTCAGAACACTGATGTTGACGAATTATTATGGCTCTTAGCAAAGTCCCATAGACAAAGTGAAGAATAATGAATTTCCTCCCAAACCCATGGAGGCTTTATTCCCTTTAATAATAGAACTTGATGAGGTTCAGCAAGATACATGGCCAACCCAGTCAAAAAATACATTTCCTTGGCTCCCCTGAAGATCGGAATGGTCATGTGAATAAATTCCAACTGAGATGTGAGCCAACAAGAACTTCTCAACATCCAGTGACATCCTACAAGGAGACTGCTTGCCTCTACTCCCGCTTTTCCTCTTCTACTGGCTAGGAAATCATGACAAGTGGCATGGGTCACCCTGGAGTTCACATGTTAAGAACGGGAGAGTCATCTCCCCAGCCTGAAAACACTCATTTCTTAATTACCTAAGAAAGAAACGTTTTCAAAAATGCTATGTTCCTATCAATCAACAAATACATGAAAATATGCTCACCATCTCTAGCAGTCAGAGAAATGCAAATTAAAACTACTGTAAGATACCATCTCACTCCAATAAGAATGGCAGCCATTATGAAGTCAAACAACAATAAGTGCTGGCGAGGATGGGGGGTGGGAAGGTACACTCATCCACTGCTGGTGGGACTGCAAATTGGTGCAGCCAATTTGGAAAGCAGTATGGAGATTCCTTGGAAAGCTGGGAATGGAACCACCATTTGACCTAGCTATTCCCCTTCTTGGGCTATACCCAAAAGGCCTAAAAAGAGCAAACTACAGGGGCACAGCCACGTCAATGTTTATAGCAGCACAATTCACAATAGCTAGAATGTGGAACCAACCTAGATGCCCTTCAATAGATGACTGGATTAAAAAAATGTGGGATTTATACAAAATGGAATATTACTCAGCACTAAAAAATAACAAGATCATGGCATTTGCAGGCAAATGGATGGCATTAGAGCAGATTATGCTAAGTGAAGTTAGTCAATCCCTAAAAAACAAATGCCAAATGTCTTCTCTGATATAAGGCGGGTGACTCAAAATGGGATAGGGAGGAAGAGCATGAGAAGAAGACTACCACTAATTAGGGAAGAGAGGTGGGAGAGAAAAAGAGGGAGAAGAGGAGTTGCACGGAAGATGGAAGGAGAACCTCATTGTTATACAGAATACATATATGATGTTGTGATGAGAAAAAGAAAAAAAAAGTGTGTCACATTAGATTGGATAGAGAGAAAGGATGGGAGAGGAGGGGAGGAGTAGCGGGGATAGGAAGGGCAGCAGAATAGAATAGACAATATGTACATTCCATGTATGTATTATATGTCAAAACACATTCTGCTGTCATGTAGGACTAAAAAAAAATAAAAATAAATCATATGGTTAAAAAAAATGCTATGTTCCTGTTAGGGTTAAGGTGAAGCCAGAATTAAGCCTTCAGAGCCCTTCTTCCATCCTTAAACCTGCCCCTGCTCCAACCTATAGCTAAGGTAACCAGTCCCAGAGATTGTCCCACCCTACAGGGAATTCTAAAAGTTGTTAATTACTGGGCTGGGTTTGTGGCTCCAGGGTATGGTGCTTCCTTTCCAGGCCTGAGGCACCTTAGCCCCACATTAAAAAAATAAATAAAACAAAGATATTGTCCATCTAGACTAAAAAAATTTTATTGTTAATTACATTAATTGCCTCGGCATGCTTCTCTAATGTTATACTTCAACACATGATGAAGCAGGACTCGTTACTGGTAACCAGTGGTATCAAAGAGAGGGTTTCTTTGTCATAGCAGCTGAGCCTACACCCTAACTTATCAAGCAAGGAGACCTTAACTTTGTCATGCCTGGTGTGACAGCTGATGGGCGTGGTTAATCACCTTTGCTAAATGGCATGATTCTTCTCTGATCTAACAGAGAGTCCCACAATTTGAAGACTGACCAGGTCAATAAGGACGATATTTTCCCAACTTCAACTGAAGCAAACACAAGGGCAAGCAGGAAAGTGATTGCCTAAACAGAACCCTGAGGCAGTAGTAGCAAACCTCGGTTTCCTGTTGGAATCACCTGGGGGTGGGGGCGGGGTGGTAAAAATCACTGACACAAGGATTATTGAGAGTAACTGGACTGAGGTGTGCCTCCTGTCAAGCTTTTTAATTCTCCTGTGCAACCTAGTTTGCGACCCACCATCTCAACACCTCAAGGCGATTCCTATGCCTCAAAATTGCATGAACAAAAAGAGAACTACAAAATCTGTGTATTCCTCAGAAAGAGTGCTCTCCCTATTGGAAAATGGAGTAGGAAGAACCTCCCAAGAGAAGAACCAGTGGCCTCCAGATCAGCTAAGCATGACAATAACATCATACCAAACAAGGGAGTCATCACCACTCCGGTCCAGCAGGTTTAATGTGCACCAGGGACCAGTGACCACTGGAATTTCCATTTCTCAAATGGGGCCTTTAAATGCACCTATTCAGTTCTTTTTCCATCATTCTATATGTGAGTTTTGGGGGCAGATGCCTTATCTTTTAGCTATGTCCTCAGGTCAAGAGGAAATATGTGAACTTGATGGAAATGACACACATTAAAGGCTGACATATGTGGATAAGTGTTTGAGGTTGTGTCCTCAGTAAAAAGCTGTGTCCCTGTGAACACAGGAATGGGGAGATAGCTGGTGTCGCTTCCTGCGACAAGGGTACGTTGGAGACAGGCAGGATCAGCCTGTCGTCTCCGAGGCACAAGCTGTCGGAACCGCCCTCCGACAGAGGTAGTGAAGCGCACTAGACCAGCTAGTGTCTCCGGGGCTGAGCGAGAGGGTAAGTGTCGAGACCGGGCCTGCCACCCAACCTGGCCCACAATCACACCGAGTAGGGAGATGAGTCAACCATGAAGGTGCAATAATCCCAACTTTATTGTGTCAGGGACAAGGTTATATAGTGATAGGAGGGAGTAAGAAGAGACAGTAGCAAGAACCAGTAAGGGGCAGTTACGTCACTATCACTAAGGGGCCTAGGCAGATTTCAGATTAAACCATTAGGTGGGGCTAAGGTCAAAAGCCTGCGCGTGGGCTAAAAGCCCACAAACGCCAATCCAGCCAGGTCACATATATGGAAATGCTAACCCATGAGGCCGCCTGCCTCACCCAACACCCAATAATGGCCGCGGTCCCAAGGGAGGTAAAAGGTCCCAACAAGCTGGTAGTTGAAGTGAGTTCAATAGAGAGAATTTAAAAAAAATTTTTTATTCTAATTTGTAATATTTGATTGCAGAATGCATTATAATTCATATTACACATATAAAACATGATTTTTCTTTTTTTTTAGTATCTCCTTGGTTTAATTTTATTTCCTTATGAATTTTTCCCTTTTTTTAATATTTATTTTTCAGTTTTCGGCGGACACAACATCTTTCTTTGTATGTGGTGCTGAGGATCGAACCTGGGCCGCAGGCATGCCAGGCGAGCGCGCTACCGCTTGAGCCACATCCCCAGCCCAGCCACATCCCCAGCCCTGATTTTTCTTATCTCTGGTTGTAGACAAAGTATATTCACACCATTCATGTACTTAGGGTAATGATGTCCATCTCATTCCACCCTCATTTCTACCCCCATGCCCCGTCCCTTCTCCTCCCACCCCTTTGCCCTATCTAGAGTTTATCTAATCTTCCTATGCTTCCCCTCCCAACCCCACTATGAATCAGCCTCCTTATATCAGAAAAAACATTCAGTATTTGGTTTTTTGGGATTGGCTAACTTCACTTAGGATTATATTCTCCAACACCATCCATTTACTTGTAAAAGCCATGATTTTATTCTCTTTTATATCTGAGTAATATTCCATTGTGTATATATGCCACATTTTCTTTATCCACTCATCTACTGAAGGGCATCTAGGTTGGTTCCACAGTTTAGCTATTGTGAACTGTGCTGCAATAAACATTGATGTGGCTGTGTCCCTGTAGTATGCTGTTTTTAAGTCCTTTGGGTACAGGCTAAGGAGTGGGATAGCTGGGTCAAATGGTGGTTCCATTGCCAGTTTTCCAAGGAATCTCCATACTGCTTTCCATACTAGCTGCACCATTTTGCAGTCCCACCAGCAATGTATGAGTGTGCCTCCCCCTCTCCCAACTCCACATCTTCCCCATCCCCCTTCCCCATATCCCCACATCCTCAACAACACTTACTGTGGTTTGTATTCTTAATAGCTGCCATTCTGACTGGAGTTGCTGATGATATGATTCTATACCTAGAAGACCAAAAAATTCCACCAGAAATCTTCTAGAACTAGTAAATGAATTCAGCAAAGTAGCAGGATACAAAATCAATACCTATAAATCAAAGGCATTGTAAGGTCCTTGCTTAGCATCTGGATGGCCATTTTAAGTGACAGCCACCATCTTAAGAATAAGTTTCGCTTTCCTGCTCAAGGGCATTTCTGAGAAAGGCTCATCACTCCCACATACCAACCCAAACCTTCACCACAGGCATTAGGACCTGCCTAGCTCTAATCCCTGAGCCTGCCCCATAAAAGTCACAGAACCCAAGCCTGTGTTGCTTCTCTTCATTTATGGAGAGATGGCCTTTATTTGTCTCCTCTGACAAATAAACTCTCGTGTGTATCTCTGCCTGGTCTCTGTCTTTCATTTCTTGCTCTCCCATCTCCCGGTTCCTCACTTTCCTTTCAGGCATTTCTGTATATCAGTGACAAGGCCTCTGAAAGGGAAATAAGGAAAACTACTCCATTTACAATAGCCTCAAAAAAAAAAATTGGGAATCAACCTAACAAATTAGTTGAAAGACCCCTACAATGAAAACTATAGAATGCTAAAGAAAGAAATCAAAGAAGACCTTAGAAGATGGAAAGATCTCCCTTGTTCTTGGATAGGCAGAATCAATGTTGTCAAAATTACCATACTACCAAAAGCATTATACATATTTAATGCAATTCCAATAAAAATCCAAATGACATTCCTCATAGAAATAGAAAAAGCAGTCATGAAATTCATCTGGAAAAATAAGAGAACCAGAATAGCCAAAGCAATCCTTAGCAAAAAGAGTGAAGCGGGTGGTATCACTATACCAGATGTTAAACTATACTACAGAGCAATAGTAACAAAAACAGCATGGTATTGGCACCAAAATAGACTGGTAGACCAATGTACAGAATAGAGGACACAGAGACTAAACCACATAATTACAGTTATCTTATATTAGACAAAGGTGCCAAAAACATACATTGGAAAAAAGATAGCCTCTTCAACAAATGGTGCTGGGAAAAATGGAAATCCCTATGCAACAAAATGAAATTAAACCCCTGTCTCTCACCATGCACAAAACTCAACTCAAAGTGAATCAAGGACCTAGGATTTAAACCAGAGACCCTGCATCTAATAGAAGAAAAAGTAGGCCCCAATCTCCATCACATCAGATTAGGCTCCTACTTCCTTAATAAAACTCTTATAGCACAAGAATTAAAATCAAGAATTAATAAATAGGATAAATTCAAACTAAAAAGCTTCTTCTCAGCAAAAGAAGCAATCAGTGAGCTGATTGTTTGGGTAAGTGGGTGCAAATTTTTACCACTTACATATGAGATAGAGCACTAATTTCTAGGGAATATAAAGAACTCAAAGAGCTAAACACCAAAAAAAAAAAAAAAAATAGCCCAATAAATAAATGGGCCGAGGAACTGAACAGACACTTCTCAGAAGGTGATACACAATCAATGAATATATGAAAAAATGTTCAATATGTCTAGCAATTAGAGAAATTCAAATCAAAACTACTCTAAGATTTCCTCTCACTCCAGTCAGAATGACAGCTATTAAGAATAGAAAGAATTTTTAAGAAAGGAGAAATAGGAGCCTGTATTGAAAGGAAAGCAAGGAATCAGGTGAGTGAAAAATGAAAGACGAAGACCAGGCAGAGATCCACATGAGGGTTTATTTGTCAGAGCTGACAAAGGCACATCTCTCCATAGGAGAGAGGCAAAACAGGCCTAGGGTTCAGGACTTTTATGGGGCAGGCCCAGGGATTAGAGCCCGGCATGTGAAGGGTTGCATTGGTATGAGGCAGTGGTGAGTGTTGAGAGCCACGGCCAGGTCAAGATGGTGCCTGGCATTTTGCCAGAAGAAGCAGTTCCTGCTGCCTCGGGTGCCCGCTATTTTTGAGCTCTCGCGGAGTTCCTGGAGAGTTCAGGTGGGTGGAGTTCACAGGTTGAGTTCCAGTTGAGTGCTCGCGAAGTTCCCGAAGTTCTGGTGGAGCTCTCGGGGAGTTCCTGGAGAGGGGCCGCCTGAGGCGTGGGTTCTAAAAATAAAGTTCATTCCTGCTTGAATCTTCAAGTGGCTCGTGATTTGTGCCCAGCCAGACTGCGGCATATGATGGCCCGTGCAGGGAACGCCTGAGGGTAAGTGATAAGGTAAACTGCTCGCCCCTGAGGACAGTGCGAGAGGATGGGTAACCATTTAAAGATTCTTCTTTCATTTTGTTTCGCTTTTAAGTTGCCTGTCCCTGGAGATGGGTGGGACGGAAGAAAAACCGTTCACATCTGAGGAAAAACTATTTGCGTCTGAGGAACAGATAGGAAGAAAGGAAGGATGGACATTTCAAGAGGATAGAAAGGCTGATATAATGAATTTTTGTTCCATTTTTGTTTCATTTTGTCTCGGTTTTCTTTTGCAATATCTTAATGAGGGGTATCTTCGTCACGGAAATATGGGATTAAAAATTAATAAGAACCAAACCGAAAGGGCGTTAAGTAAAGTGCTAGAGGAAGGAGGCATCTCAGTAAAATCAAGAACAGTTAGGGCATACGTTAAGACAATACAAAGGTGTAGCCCATGGTTCATTAAAGAGGGGTTGTTAAATATATCACAATGGAACCATCATGGTGAAGATTTTAAAAAGATACAAAAGGAAACCCAGGAACTCTGCCAGTTGGCACATTACCATTATGGACATTGGTACAATCTTGTTTGCTTAGTCTAGGAGAAGACATATTACATCAAGTAAAAGAGCAAGTCTCTCGAGTTAGTCAGACAAAGGAAAAAAGTTTAGAGGAGGAAGGGCTATCAGGGGAGAAATTACACTGGGAGGTTGCTACTAACCCCTTTCTATCACTGGGGGGGTGTGGGTGTCCAACCAACAGCTCTGCCTCTGGAGACAACATATGCTGAGTGGCCCTCAAACCCCCTAGTTGATAGATGGGATCCTGAGCCAGGATCTCAAAGATTAGCATGCCCTGTATTTAAGACGGAAGGAGGGCAGCAAATTCACCATGCTTTAGATTTCAAAACAGTGAAGCAGCTGAAAGAGGCTGTAACAACCTATGGTCCTCAAGCACACTTCACTGTAAGCATGGTCGAATCCATTACCAACTTGAACATGACGCCAGCAGATTGGGCTAGTATGTGCCAAGCTGTGCTAAATGGAGGACAATACCTATTATGGAAGGTTGCCAATCAGGAATTTTGCACGGAGACGGCTAGGCGAAATGCAGGGGCCGGTTATCCTCAGAGAAATCTAGATATGTTGTTAGGAAAGGGACCTTATGAGGGTCAGCAGCAACAAATTGGATATGATCCTGCTATATACTCACAAATTGCTGCAGATGTGATTAGGGCATGGAAGACATTACAAGGACATGGAGATTTACAAGGTCAATTATCTAAGGTAATACAAGGAGCTAATGAACCTTACGCTGAATTTGTAGATAGGCTTATACAAACAGCTACCAGAATCTTTGGGGATATAGAACAAACGATGCCATTAATAAAGCAACTAGCTTACGAACATGAAAATAGATGGTGCAGGGAGGCCATTAGACCATGGAAACATGGAGATTTAAACACATATATTAAATTATGTAGAGACATTAATGAATAAGGGCAAGTCTTCGCAGCTGCAGTACAACAGGCTTTAGGTGCCAGGCCAAAAACATGCTACAATTGTGAACAAACAGGACATTTTAAAAGGAGTTGCCCCATAGGAGGAGGGTTTAAAAAAACTAAGTATCAAAGGGGTAGAATACCGGGTATTTGCCCACGATGCCAATGGGGATTTCACCTGTAAAAAGCTACAAGACCTTTATTATTATGTTATGTGTTGTATGTATTGTGTTACGTGTGCACACTTGTGTTTGGTGTTGCATGTCTGTATGTGCGTAGTCCATATATCATATATGAGGAGCACTCATGAAAAAATGGATCCAAATTTTTTTTTATTATTCACATGATTTAAATGGTTTAATTTAAATTGGGTAAACAGCTGTTAAGGATTGTTTTAAAATGTGAACAAAAAAGGAGGTTAATAGATCTGTTTGTTTACTTTCACCTTTCCTTTTCATTATATCTAATTCTATTCAGGATACTAAATTGTTTAGAAAATTGCTTTCTTTTAGTGCCTGCTGGAATGTTACATAATTTTTTCTTTAGCCATCACTGCCAGAATTCCTATCTTCATCCCAGTGCCGGTGAAGACAAAGATAAAACCAAACTACAGCTTCTGCGATAGCTATCACAACAAACTGTATAAGCTAATGCATCAATGAATGGTGTAACTCAACAGGTGATGCTCAAAAGGACTCGATTTACTTTGCGAGGAAAAGGACATAGTAATGGATTCCTCTGCTTTGAACTACTTGCAAAACTTTCCTGGGTTGTGTATCACTTGTATGCATTGTGAATTGTCTGTTGGTGCAGCGAATTATGGTAGTGCCGGGGTATCTTTGCTGATGGTGTCATCGATGGTACAATTTTTCTAAAAGGAGCCGTGAATGGCTTAATATTGTGGCATTTTGTATCCTCCCCTTTCTGCTTGTAGCAGGTTGTTTATGGTGTTTGTGTAAAAACCACTATCCACAAGTATGGTTATGTGCTGGACCAGTAGTCAATGAAGGGTAAGATCCAATTGCAATGGTACCAACCTAAGACAGGAGGCTGATGCCTTGAGGTCAGCTCATCCGATGATGGGTAAGGAACATACATAGTATTGGACAACCTAAGACAGGCATGGTCCCTAAGCCGCATACTTGTTGTTTAATTAAACAAAAGGGGGGAGATGTTGACAGCCACGGCCAGGTCAAGATGGTGCCTGGCATTTTGCCAGAAGGGGCGGTTCCTGCTGCCTCAGGTGCCCGCTATTTTTGAGCTCTCACGGAGTTCCTAGAGAGTTCGCATGGGTGGAGTTCGGGGATTGAGTTCTGGTTGAGTGCTCGCAAAGTTCCCAAAGTTCCGGTGGAGCTCTCGGGGAATTCCTGGAGAGTTCTCGTGTGCGGTGTTCGGTGTGGGTTCTAAAAATAAAGTTCGTTCCTGCTTGAATCTTCAAGTGGCTCGTGATTTGTGCCCAGCCAGACTGCAGCAGGTGAGCCTTTATCAGAAATGGTCTTGAGTGGGAAAGTAAAATTTTTCTAAAAATGGCAGCTGTCACTTAAAGATGGCTGCCCAGATGCTAAGCAAGGATCTTATAGAAAGAAAGGTGAAATCTAGTGTTCAAGTAGAGGGACAAATTCTTAGAATAGTACAGGTTGTTTACTTATGGTAACAGGAAAGGAAGTACAGTCTATGTAGAGAGGCTGGTAAGTAGGGGGGCATACTGATGTGAGTCTGAAGGAGTTTTCCAGATGCTTCCGTTTCTCAATGACATGGAAGCAAAGTCATTATTTGAAAGTGAAAACAGAGAAGGTGTTGGAAATGTTAAAAGAGAGAAATAGACATTAAAATAGAAAGGGAGACCAAGTGAACAGGGAAAATGTACTGCCGGGTTTCTGTTCTCACGACTAAAAGGTTCAGGGGTCACTCCAATTCATCTGGGCTGCACAAAATAACTACACAAGAGACACAAATACCTTTTTCTTTGGGGTCGCTGTGACAGCTCCTCTGACCTTAAGGGTCCGCAGAAAGAGAGAGAGAGAGCGCACGCGCGCACGTGATGACCCCTTTTATTAAGGAGAAGCTATTCAAATGAGGAAAGGGGTCAGGTTTCAGGGGGCTGAGTATCTTCATGATGTCCACTGTCAGCAGGTTGACTGACACCTGGGTAGGCTATACCCAAGGGTACAGTAAGAGAAGGGGACACACACAAGGCACTTCCATGGAAGATTCTATCCTAAACAGGGCAAGGGGTTATATTACAAAGGAACAGGTGAGCATAGCCTCATCCATGGGGCTGTAGCAAGACACACCCAGGCATGAGACACCGACCCTTGCACCCAAGGTTGCCACATTTCTGCGACTGAGAGCCTCAGCACCCAGCCGGGGAATGTAACTCAGTCACACGTAAGGTTGGCCTCCCACAGTGTACTATGATTACTGGTTACATGATGGACTCCTTTGAGATTTATTGTTATGAATACTAAGAGTCAGAAATCACAACCAAAATACCAATATACTACGAAAGGTTTTTTTTTTGTTGTTATTGTTCCTCCAAAATAGGCAGGCTAACGCTAAATTCTATAAGAAGATGCAAAGGAATGAGAATAACCACAATAATATTGAAGAAAAACAAAGTTCAAAATTTACCCCAAAATTATAGCAACCAAGACAATGTGGAATTAGTGATCAAAGAAATAGAATGATGAACTCAGAAATATACCTGCATATATGCAGCCTCTTAATTTCTGACAAAAATGCCAAGGCAATTCAGTGGGATGGGCAGGGAAGTTTTCCAATAAAGAAGGGTGGAATAACTTTTTAAAAAATGAACCTTGAAATCCATTTCTTACATATACAAAAAATTATTTGAAATGTATCACAGACCTAAATAGGAGCATTAAAACTGTAAAATTTCTAAAAGGAAACATGGAGAATATTTTTAAAATTTCAGTACTGGTAAAGATTTTTGAGACCACAAAAAGTCTCCAGTTATAAAAGAAAAAATATTGCTTCATAATAATTAAAAACATTGTGAACATCTGCTTCTATTCATGAGGTTCACAATTACCCTATCATCATGGGGGAAAACTAGATAATTGAAAAACACATGGGAAACAAAAATTTCCTAACATTGGACAAAAAGTAAATTATTGACAAATATAAGAATTATCAGACTTCTCATGACAATCTATGCAAGCTAGAAGACAATGGAATGACATATTTCAAGTGGTAGGGGCCAAATCCCATAGACCCAGAATTCTAAATCTATTGAAAATATCTTTCAAAAATAAATATGAGGGCTGGGGTTGTGGATCAGAGGTAGAGTGCTTGCCTCATACGTGTAAGGCACTGGGTTAGATTCCTAGCATCACATATAAATAAGCAAATAAAGGTCCATCACAACTAAAAAAATATTTTAAAAAATTATACCAATTAAAAAAAAGATGAAATGTAGACTTTTTCAACTAAAGGCTGAATGTTTTATCTGATCAGTGGATGCTGATCTATGATGGGGGGCAGGAATTGGAAGAATGGAGGAACTTTGGACTGGGCAAAGGGGAGGGTGGGGAGGGGTTATGGAGATAGGAATGAGATATACATCATTACCCTAGGATCATGTATGATTGCACTAATGGTGCGCCTTTACACTGTGTACAACCAGAGAATTGATATGTTGTGTTCTGTTTTTGTACAATGAATTGAAATGCATTCTGCTATCATGTACAACTAAGTAGAGTAAAAAAAAAAAAAAGAAATATAGACTTTTTTCAGATGAACAAGGGCAGAGAGACTTCACTAAACTGAGGACACACTAAAAGAAATATTAAAGGATCTTCTCTTTGGATAAGGAAATTGCCAACTGATAGAAATTTGAATATATTCTTAAGAATGAAGGGTACTGGATTATGCAATATATAGGAAAATATAAGAAGCATTTTCTTGTTTTAAAAACATATGTTTAATAGAAAGTGACTACCTAAAGCAAAAACATAAAACACATATGTAGAAGTAAAATCCAGAACAATAGTAAGCACAAAAATTGGAGAGGAATCAGATGCATATTTTAAGGATCATATACTATATATGAAGTAGCAGAAATTTATTTGAAAGTGGACTGTGATGACTTAAAGATGTGTGTAAAACCTGAGAGCCACCACTAAAAATCAGGTCCACCTAGTAAGTTATTAGAAGAGATCGAATAAAATACTAAACTATGTCAAAGAAGCAAATGAGAGGAAAAAAACAGTAAAGAGCACATGAGACAAACAGAAAACAAGTAGCAAAATGGTAGATGTAAGCCCAAATAGGCTGATGACTACAAGAAATGTAAATGGTCTAAACAATTCAAATAAAAGAATTGCTAGACCGGGTGCAATGGTGCACACCTGTAATCCCAGGGGCTTGGGAGGCTGAGGAAGGAGGATCACGAGTTCAAAGCCAGCCTCAGCAATGGCAAGGTGCTAAGCAACTCAATGAGACCCTGCCTCTAAATAAAATACAAAATAGGGCTGGGGATGTAGCTCAGTGCCCCTAAATTCACTCCCCAGTATCCAAAAAAAAGAAAAAAGAATTGTCAGATTAGAGTAAAATGCAAGTCCCAATTATATGCTGTCTGCAAAATAAATAAATAAATAAATAATATGTGTGTGTGTGTGTGTGTATGTGTATACATATACATACACACACACACACACAGGTTAAGAGAAGGAGAATGGGGCTGGGGTTATGGGGATATAGGTCAGTTGATAGTTTGCCTTGCATGCACAAGGCCCTGGGTTCAATCCTCAGCACCACACACACAAACACACACACACACAAAAAAAAGAAAAAGAAAAAGAAAAAACAGTGGAAGCATGGAAAAGGATACGCTGTTCAAACAGTAACCATAAGAAAACCAGAATGGCTATATCAATATAAGACAAAATAGATTTCAAGACAAGGAATATTTCCAGAGATAAAGAGAATTTTTTTAGAATGATAAGAAGGCCAATTCATCAAGGAGAAATAATAATTCCAAATTTTATGTACCTAATAAAAAATGCTTCAAAATGTTGACAAAATTGAAGGAGAAATAAACAAATGGACAAGCACATTTGATGTTAAATCTTCTCTTCAAATAATTGACATATTAAGTAGGCAGAAAATGAATACAGAGTACACTTAAAGATACTATTAATAAACCTGATCTAAGCAATAATGATAGACCAACCTAATACTAACAGAACATACCTAAATTTAAAGTTCACATGGACTAATCATTCAGATAGATCATAGGCTGAACTATAAAACAAGTCTCAATAAATTTAAAGGTACTAAAATCATACAAAGTATCATCTCTGGCTACAGTGGAATTACATCAGTGATCAATCAAAAACAGATATTTTCATATACTTGGAATTGAAGCAATATACCTCTAAATAACTCATGGATAAAAGATGAACTTGCAAAGAAAATTACAAAATACTTTGAACTAAATGAAAATGAAAACACAATATATTAAAAATTGATAAGTAAATTTAAAGTATTAAATGCTTATATTACCAAAAAAAAATCTTAAGTCAATGATCCAAGCTTCCACTTTAAGAAACTAGAAAAAAGCAAGTTAAATAGAAAGCAAACAGAAAAAAGGAACTAACAAAAAGTAAAAAAAAAAAAATCAATGAAGTACAAAGTACACAAATAATGAAGCAAATCTATGAAACTAAAAGCTTTTTTCCTTAAAGAAAAAAAAAAAAGATGAACCTCTAGCCTGAATAAGAAAAAAAAGAAGATATAAATTACTAATATTAGGGGCTGGGGATATAGGTCAGTTGGTTAACTGCTTGCCTTGCATGCACAAGGCCCTGGGTTCAATTCCCAGCACCAAAAAAAAAAAAAAAAAAAAAAAGAAAGAAAGAAAAAGAAAAGAAATTATTACTAATATCAGGAATGAAAGATGTCACCACAGACATTAAAAAGATAAGAGAATATCATGAAATATCATTGGTTATTCCAATAAACTGATAAACTTTAAATAGATTCATCAAAAGATACAAAGTAGGCTGGGGATATAGCTCAGTAAAGTGCTTGCCTCCTATGCACAAGGCCTTGGGTCAACCCCCAGTCCCCCCCCCCCAAAAGATACAAAGTATCAAAATTAACTAAAAAAATAGAAACCTGAGGAGTTTTTGTTAGGTTTTTTTTTGTTGCTATAACAAATAACCTTGGATAAAGTAACTTAAAAAGGAGGAAAGGTTTATTTTGGCTCATGGTTTCAGAGATTTCAGTCCATGATCACTGGGCCCCATTGTCTTTGGGCCTGTGGTAAGGCAGTTCATCATGTCAGGAGTATACAGCAAAGAAAGCTACTTGCTTCATGGTGAGTAGGAAACATGGTTGGTGGGAAACAGAACAAGGAAGAGAAGGCACCAGGGTCCCAATATCTCTTTCAAGGGCACATCCCTCGTGACCTAACTTCCTTGCTCTAGGTCCTGCCTCCTAAAGTTCCACCACCTCCCAATGGTGGCACAAACTAGCAACCAAGCTGGCAACCAAGCCTTTAGGGGACACTTACCCTAACTATTAGAGGAGCTCCGTATCAGTTTTTACAGTTGAATTATTAATAAAGATCTTCTCATAACGGAAAGTTTAGGTCCAGGTGGCTTTACTGATGAATTCTAACAAAATCATAAGAAAGATATAATATCAATTCTACACAAACTGTTTTAGAAAACAGAGAAAGAAGGAAATGCTTCCCAAATCATTTAATGAAGATAAGCTATGATTACAAGAGGAAACTGCAAGCCAGCACTGCTCACACATGAGACTAGAAGGAAACCCTCTTTACCAAATCTTTGCAAACTAAATCCAGCAATATATAAAAAGAATAACAATACCCATGACCAAGTGGCTTTATTCCAGGAATACCAGGGTGATTTGACATTAGAAAACGAATTCCTAGGGGGGAATTCATGAAAATAGAAGGGCAACCAGGAGAGTAGAGGAAGGGGATCATAGGAGAGAGCAGGGAAGGAAAGGGGGAAGTATATGGCCAGGCACAGGGGCACATGCAGGTAATTTCAGCAGCTCAGGAGGCTGAGGTAGGAGGATTGTGAGTTCAAAGCCAGCCTCAGCAACTTAGTGAGGCCCTAAGCAACTCAGTGAGACCCTGTCTCTAAATAAAATACAAAATAGGGCTGGGGATGTGGCTCAGTGGTCAAGTGCCCCTGAGCTCAATCCCTGGTACCAAAAATAAATAAATTGATTAATTAATAAAATAAAATAAACAAGTAGATTCTAAAATGTATATAGAAATGCAAAGATTGTAGAACAGTTTTGAAAGAATGATATTACTGGAGACTTACAATAATTTACTTGAATTACCTGAGAAATTAAGATGGTCTAATATTTATATGCAAGATAGACATATAGACGACTTGGACTAAATATAAAAATAGCTTCATAGTTATGCAGTCAGCTGATTTTCAACAACGAAATGATATTTTTCAATAATGCTGAATGTCCTATTGAAAAACAAATAAACCTTGACATTTACCTCATATCATACACATAAACTAACTCAAAATGTATCACAAACCTAAACATAAATGCTAAACTATAAAGAGTCAAGAAGAAAACATAGAATAGTTTAGTACTCTTAGGGGTAAGCAAAAATTATTCAGTTGGACAGAAAATAACAAACCATAAAAGAAAAACATTGATGTTATATTCATTAACATTAAAATTTGTTTTTCAAAAGAAAAATGAAAGACACACTACAGACTAGGAGAAAATAGTCACATATGCATATCTGACAAAGGACCTGAATCTAGAATTTGTAAAGCATTCATACAATTCAATAAGACAAATGATGCAATATCAGGTACTGTACTCTTGAAGACAAGGTTTCGTGAGGAAGGAACTTACCTGTTTTGGTTTACACTGGTACCTAAACATCCAGCACAGTGCCTGTTTATAGTATATGTTCATTTTGACTTGGTGAATAAACAAAAGGGGAAATGTGGGATTCAGGAGAGACTGATTTGTTGACTTCTTTTTTGCTGTGCTGGGGATCAAAGCCAGAGCCTCAAGCATTCTTGGCAAGTGCTGTACTACTAACCTACATCTCCAGCCTTGAGACTTGGTTTTAATGACTTCAATTTTGAAAACAGAATATTGAGTTTCTATTGATAAGATAGGAAATGTCTGAGAGAGGTAGTTTCCCTTTATTAGTTATTCAGATGTTCACTGTTATAATCAAAGCTAAGATTAGCAACCCAGAACACTTGAGGTCTACTGCACACTTACCTATATTGTTGCTCTTTTTAAGGAGTTTCCTCTTTTTGACCATAAAAGCAATACATGCTGGGCTGGGGGTATACCTCAGAACACAAGCTTAGCAAGTACAAGGCCCTGAGTTTGATTCCCAACACACACACACACACACACACACACACGAGAAGATATGTCTTCCGTAGAACTTCTGGAAATGTTGAAAAATTAAGAAGAAAACAAAAAATCCCTAAAATCCCAGTGTCCACTGAGTTCTTCCTTCTTGGAGTTTCTGTTTTCTTCCCAGTCTATTGTACTATTTTAGTACCAACAGAGGTTGGTGCAAAAAGGACTCAGGTGGGACCTGCCTGGGACAAGGTGTTAGAGAACCCATTCTCTCTTGAAGCTTTATCTATAAATATTTCCTTGGGCTTTTCAGGAGGTGATTTCTCTCCTACTCCCTACACCTGTGGAGTATGGCCAGTCTTTCCTTCAGGACAATGAGTTGACATGCGAAGGGCATGGAACAAAGGAGAATATAACTTCCTGAATGACATCGTTTCTGTCATTTAAATACTGATTTCACCTACTCTTTTAGAAACACAAGTTTGTTTAGAATGGTTCTTCAGAGCCATTTTTGCACCCACATTATGAACAAATGGATCTATGATCCTCGAGAGAAGGATAGTTGCAAGTGATTATTACCAGTTACATCTATTCATGCTGCTCTGGCACTTTTCTTTTCTTTTCTTTTAATGGCTGCATCTCTGTTTGCTCAAGGTCTGTTCACAAAAGACAGTCCCCATAATTTTTTGTCATTTTCCAAAAATTTCTTAGTGGAAGATTTGCATCGTCTGCCTGGAGAGACAGAGATGGAAGTCTAGCAGTATCTGTGCAAATGGCTGCCAGATGTCCCAGAGCAGATAGAGGTGCTGCTGTCTTCAGAATGAAAAATGCTAGAAAATGTTGCCAAAGCACCCAAAGTCTAGCTGATAATACACATCTCCCAAGAACTTGCTTAAAGACCTAGAAAACACTGTCAATCTAAAAACCAAACAGCTCTTCCCAGAAACAAACCTCCTACATCTCAGTTTTCTACCCCAACACATGAATCTTCTTTATTATACTTTCAAATCTCATTAGGATGGTACACAGAAAATACCCCTTTGGACCATTTATTCCCTCCTTCAATAACCATTACAGAGCACAATAGGTATAATGCATCAAATCCCAAACACATCACATCCAAAGATGAACTTGTCACCCCCCCCCCACACACACACACACTTTGATTCCAACTCAAGACTTCATCCTTTCTTAGCCATATTCATCTCCCTAATGCACAAGATGAAAGACAATTGCTTGTGTGAATGGGAGAGAAAGAATCCTATTCAACTTGGGAGCCCATCTTTAAGGTCTTCCACTGTTCACAGAAAGGTGGAGGCAGGGCAGGAGTATAGTTTTGGAATAATGCAGACTTTTTCAGACAACAATGCAAGGTGAGTGACAATATAGTTGGGTCATGAAAGCATACAGTAAGAGATTTTGAGACTGGATGGAAAGAAGGCCAGGAAGATTTTCTGCACAGTGTCTGGACCAAGTACATGATTCATGAATGAAATGGGCCTACCTATGGGCTGGGGATGTGACTCAAGTGGTAGTGCGCTCGCCTGGCATGCGTGCGGCCCAGGTTCGATCCTCAGCACCACATACCACATACAAACAAAGATGTTGTGTCCGCCAAAAACTAAGAAATAAATATTTAAAAAATTGTCTCTCAAAAAAAAAAATGGGCCTACCTACATGGAGGAGCAGGGCTGGGTTTTACATAAGAGCAGAGGCCCAGTTTTGTCAATTTCTAAATGTATCCAGGGAATAACAACATTTGGGTTGTGTCCTGGCACTAAGGTGGAAACAGAGTGTGGGGATCTTGATTATTTGGCAGATGGTGAATGTCTAGAAAAACCAAGTCTAGGAATATAGAAATCTATTAACGCCTGCACTTCTTAATGAAGCGTTGGTGATCCTGTGAATGGACAGCTCTTACAGAGGCAAAATGGATTTAGAAAATATTATGGTAGATCAGCTGAGAGATAAAAAAGAAAAGCTGTAATATTAAGTGTTATAAAGTAGATAATGGGTGAACCTGAAAATAAAACTTGGGATTTATTTTGTTTGTTCTTTTAACAAATAACTGAATACATTTCTCTTGTCTTAAACAAACAAAGCCAAGTGCAGTGGTATACACTTGTAATCCAGATACTTGGGAGACTGAGGCAGGAAGATCCTAAATTCAAGACCAGCCTGGACAACTTGGCAAGAAACTCTATCTCAAAATAAAAGTGTAAAATGGGTTGGTGGTATAGCTCAGTGGTAGATTGTTTAGCTAGAATGCACAAGGCCTTGGGTTCCATCCCCAGTACCATGGGGATGGAAAAGAAAAAGAAACAAGGAAACTTTCATCCTGGAGTTTTTCCTGGTATTCTCACAACTTGCCTGGAAAATTTATCCTGCCTGTCTTCCCCTCTGCAATCCACAGAAAAACTGGGCTTCTGCCTTCACCATTCCAGCTGAGGTGCAGGATGAGCTTCCAGATGCTCAATCTATCAGTTTTTAATTTTTAATATTTAAAAAATTTTAATAGGCACATACTTGGTGGACATATTTATGGGGTACAGTATGACATTCCACTTCATGTATACATGTATAAAATGTGTGATAAGGTCAAGATAATTGGTGTATCCATCACTGCCAACTTTTATCATTTCTTTGTGTTGGGAATATTCAATACTCTTTACTAGCTATTTTGAGATGTACAATTAATTGCTGTCATCCAACAGATACAGTTTCCATTTCTTACCCCTCTGTACCTTCAGCACTGGACAGGGACGATCATTTTTCCAGAGCTCTTTCTCTACCTCTTCTTACCCTCAACCACTTATTCCTTTAACACCTGTATTCCTTGTTGTTTTTTGTTTGTTTGTTTGTTTGTTTTAGCTCCTCCAGAAGCTGTGCACTAATGACTCCCAGATTTCCATCTCCTCTTAGCCAGCTCTCCTGACTCTATAGTTTACCCAACTGCCTCCTAGACATCTTCACTTATTTGTCCCAGAGGCAGCTCAAATGCTACAGGTCTGAAGCAGAAATCATCCAGCTGTGTGACCTTGGGCACTTCAGTTAACTGCACTGGGCATTACTTCTACAACAAAGGCATTACTGATAGCCACCTGACAGAATTCTACATCAGGTACCCTGGCACACAATAGGTGACCTACAAATGTTAACCATTTTCCCTCAATCCTACTCCTTCCCATAAATTCTAGATGTCTCATAAACCTCTCATCCTGCCATTTGTTAAGCCAGAACCCTGGGCATCCTCTTTTACATCCTCCTTTCTTCTTCTTCTTTTGTTGGGTGGTGGTTACTGGGGATTGAACTCAGGGGCACTTGACCACAGAGCCACATGCCAGCCCCCCCCCCTTTTTTTTGTCCCACCAAGTACCTATGTCTCTTCTCTGCTGGCCACCATGCTTTCTCTGCCTCTGCTCTTGCTACTCTACACCATTCTTCAGAGAGAGAGCATTGCATGACACCACTCTCTTTTCAGTGGTTCCCCACCCCCTGTCTTTGGAAGGACAAAGGCTCCTCAGCACCTCGTCTTAGTCACTAAATTTCAGCTGGTCCTCCTTCATGGGAAGGTGATCACGCAGTTATCAGCAGGCTCCCCTTGGCTCAGAGGGTCCTCTCCTGACGCTACCTCTCCTTTCATCATGGGTGCCACTTCCTTTAGGAAGTCTTTCTGGACTTCTAGTTGGATAAATACGTTTCTTCTCTGCTTCCCAGGGCCCCTGTGTTTTGTAACACTTTCCTCAACTTGCTTGTCCTTTCCACCAAACTGGGGTGTCTAGCAAACAGTAGGAGGAAAGTGAATCAGAGCAGAGTTTCCGCCGAAAAGGAAACTTGGTTTGAGGAACCAACGTCAAGGTGTCCGGAATGCACTCCTCCCGCGGCACAAGAGGTTGCTTTATGCCTGCGTGGGTATCCAGAGCCTGCACGTCCTTCCCGGGATTTCTATCGCTCAGAATTAACCCGAGGGCAGGCACAGAGCTGCACGGGAAGAGGGTCCCTCACCGTCCCCAGCAGTGCGCACCGGAGATTGTAAATTCGGGCGAGGTTAAATTCGGAGCCCTTTGTTCC
>NW_025999968.1:52251216-52280934 GCF_001458135.2 Marmota marmota marmota | reverse complement strand
GGGAGAGGTCGCGGCCACCACGGGAGCTGACCCACACCCCTCCCCCACCGCCCACCCGGCGGCGACCCGAGCTGCCCCCTCGCCCCCTTCCGGCCTGCCCGGCAGACGTCGGCCCGCTGCCTCCAACTTCGCCCGGTTTGGTGTCCCGGCGTTCTGGCTCCTGGCTCCCAGACCCGTTATGGGCTGCGCGGTGCCGGGAGCCCGTAAGGGTCTAAGAAAGAAGCGCGGGCGGCCGTGTGGGCTTGGGGGCTGGGGAGCTGGAGCTTCTGCCCGTCTGGAGCTGGCGGAGCGGCGGCCTCGGCCCTCCTGTTGCTCAGGCCGCGGCACGTTGGCGGCTGGACTCTGATCCCGGGTCGGGAGGATTTGGAGAAGGTGCTCGTCCCTCTCCTCCGAATGTCACACACTTGGGAAAGGGAGTTAATAAATGGAGAGGGGGTGGCCTCTTACCTTTTCGAGTCTTTAACATAACCGTCTTATAGGCTCTATGGCCCCAAAGTGACACCCAAAAAGTTGAATGGGAGAGCAGAGTATTTGCTCCGCCTTAGTCCGCTTGAAAGCCGGCGTTGGCCTCTAGTTCCCCACGCTCGCACCCGCCTCCCGAGGTAGTTAATCCTCTACTCTCTTCTGCGGGAACATTTACATCTGAAAACCTCCCCAAACTAGGAACAAAGCTGACTGCTCCTTAAAGCTCTTTTAGTTGTATCTCCAATCATCATCCCAGGTGCTCTTTTGGCCACTGGAGTTCACTTCACGTAGTGTATCAGAATGGATTTGGGAGGGGTACTTGACCATTGATGCTTTCAAATGCAACTACAGAATAGAAACTATTGTCGCGGATTGATTTGGATTTTTTTTCTTTTTCAAACAGTACAGCCAACACGGAGGAAATACGATGTAGTAGTACTAGATGTGTTAATGTGGCTTTAAAAACTTGCTGCATCTATCTCACGATAAGATTTTGGTAGTTCATTTGTTACAGTTATTATTTACAGATAAATTCTTTTCCTATTTGTAGTGCAATAATTTGAGACCTTCTAGTTAACACTCGTTAACACTCTAGTCGAGACCATTTATTGCCATGCAAATTATCCTAAAAATTATTTTCTTCACCTATAGATACATAAAATGTTTTAACTACAGTAGTTGCAATTAGGACTGGGCAGTGTCTTGGAAAAGTTTAGTAGTGATGATTTTCAAAATAATATATTATTTACAAATTTTTGGTTGCCAGATAATTTAGGATAATGCTCCAGATATTTCAAGGTTGGACATTAACTTTGTTTCCTGAAGGTAAAATTCCCTGGAATGTCGGCTCCATGAGGACAGGTGGTTTCTGTTCTTTTCCCTCTTTACTCCCCCACCATAGCAGGTGCCTGACAAATACTTCTTGAATGAATGGAACCTTACACAAATGGCAAAATAGTTAAATGATTGTAAACCCATTTTTTTCCCAAGATAAAAACTTAACTATTGGATGTTTTTAATGAACAGGAGGAATATTTTGAGAATTCTTAGGATTAGAAGTATTTAATACTACAAATCCCAACATTAAGGACAATTATAATGTATCAATAAAAAATGTGGGGGGTAAAGCATTTCTAATTTTAAGTATTTATGGAAGTTGGCATCAAGCATATTAAACACAGTATATTAACCCTAAAAAAGTGCAATCAGTAGTTGTTGCCTTGGAAAGGCAAAATAACATAGTATTGACTCCTTGAAAGGGGGAAATGGTATTGTGACCTTTTAAATGTGCTAAATAAGCATTTGCTTATCATTGTTTATTTTCCTTTATAAATTTTCATTTCAGTTCCTAGTCTTTATTAACTACAGATTGCATTTATGTTAGGTGTATGTTGTCGGTGTCAACTCTTTTCTGCTAAATGGCAACTACTGAAATTAATCTGACTTTAAAAATTCCTATTTTTGTGCCCTATGTGTATGCTTTCAACTGTTTCTCCTCTTTTATGAAGTATTAATAATCAGTTCCTAGTAATCTCAAATCTCCCAGTTTAATCTTCATTTGACAAGCATTCAAGTGCCTTTTCAGCTGTGTCTGAAATAGTGTGAGAAGGTCTCTGTCATCTAAGTTTAATAGAAGTCACAAGACTTAGATAAGTTTAATCTGTGGTAAAATAGCTGCAAAATGGCCATGGATGATCAGTGAAGGCTTGGGAAGAGAAGAATCCTCAGTTTAGGATATCAGAAGGTATAGGAAAGTGATCAGAAGGCAATGGGGCTGAGAAATAGGTGAGTAGAAATTTGGCTCTGGAAGCTTTTAAAAAGTAGGGTTCCTAAAGTAGTTTGGGGTCTGACTTATATCATGTCTGTCTAATGTTTAAGAATTTCATTTTTAGGGTACGAGTAAACATTGAAGATTTTAAAATAGTGGAATGATACAATCAGAATTGTGCTTGATTTGTGGTGATACATGTTGTAGGAAGCAAAGACTTGGGAAAGATTGACGGGTTGAATACCAAAGTAGGAGAGGTAAATAAAATCTGAACTTGGAAAATTTAGTTCAGAATAGGAGGGGAAGAATGTTGGCTAAAGTAATCCAGGAACTTTTATAAGTACCTTCTGCCTCTGCATTCTACAAAGCTGACAGTAATGGTACCATTAATAGTAGAGTAAAACGTTGGAGAAGATGTGTTTGGTATTTTTTTTTTTTTTAATATTAGTTGGAGATGAACACACAGTATCTTTATTCATTTTTATGTAGTGCTGGGGATTGAACCCAGTGCCTCACACATGTGAGGAAAGCACTTTACCACTGAGCTACATCCTCAGCCCCTGTGTTTGGTATTTGAAGAGGTTGAGTTTGAATTGTGAATGGAACAGTCACGTGGATATTTTTGGCAAGCAGTTGGACATATAGGACTCAAATTTGGATGCAAGGAAGAGATAGAGGGAGATTTCAGTTAATCACTCTCAGATGTGCCCTGGAGAAAATTTAGAGGGGGAGAGAAAAAAAAGAATCCTTAATATGCGTCTGTGGCATGTCAGGCACTTTATGCATTCATATCTAATTTAATAGGTATGGATGTCTACAGCCATTTACAGGTAGTTACAAATTAGAAAACAATTTTTAAAGAAGTTAAGTAATAATTTACCCCAGGGCATACTGCTAACTAACAACAGAGCTGGGATTTGAATGCAGATCTCTCCAACTTAATTGGTGCCTAAAGATAATATTTTGTACAATTCCAGGGAAGTGGTCATCACAGGTTAAAGACTATAAAAGGTTGCTAATTTTTTTTAGGGTAATAGGATTGGAAGCTTAGGGTTGAATGATGATGAGAGGTAAGGCAATAAGAGGTAGCAAATGTAATCTTTTAGAGGTTTGGTTTTAAGAATGGAAAAGTTGCTCTAAGGATGCAGGGAAAGAAGGTCAGTTAACAGTGTACAAAGCACTGCTACTAGTCAGTTTGTATGTTCATTGAGACTAGGTTTAGCCTTAGTGATGTTCAGACCATTGCTTCTGTGAGATGAAAGTAGAGTCTAAGTATTTTCAGCGAAGGGAATGTAGAAAAGCATAGTTCAAAACAACAAGAGGCAATGGTTAACTTAAAGCAAAATTGTGTATAAAAGAAAAAGGACAGATTGGAAGTATAGGTAAAATGTCTATCTCTGATATAGAAGGAAAAGATGAGGAGAGTGAGGTTATTAGAAACCCATTTAACAGGATATTTAGAGAACTTTATGTCAGGACCACTATAAAGTGAGTGAAAAAGAATCAGATCAATTATGGCCAATACTTAATTGTATTCTGCTGTGTTTAGGCATTTCTTAATGTAAAGAGTTGGATAAATTAAAACAGTTGATGATAGTTCTATTTTTGTATTTTAAAAAGTTGTAAATTCCTCTTTCATGCCCACTCCAACCCTTCTTACTGTCAGAGGCAATCAAAATAATGATTTGGTGTTAATCTCTATGGAGAGCTATAATTGACATATACTTATTTATATAGCAACTTTTCCCTTCTTAAAACCATATAATGCTGCTTTGCAGTGTAATTGCTAAAGTGTGCTTTTTTTTTAAATCAAACATTAATGACTGTAAAGATTTAGTTTATTTTTGCTGATAGACTGCAAAGGACTTTCTTATGTACTTTCTGTAGGACAGCTTTTATCAATCTTTGGCTTTTGACCCTTTTAAGTTCATAAAAATTAAGGACCACAGAGAGGTTTTTTTTTTTTTTTGTATCTGATTATCTATTGATATTTATCACATTAGAAATTTAAGCTGAGAAATGTGTTTATTAAAAAATTAATCATTACATATTAATATAGGTAACATTTAAAAAGCATTTTTTTTTTTTACTTGTAGGATAGGCACAATACCTTTATTTTATTTATTTTTATGTTGTGCTGAGGATCAAACCCAGTGCCTCACACTTGCTAGGCAAGCGCTCTGATACTGAGCTGCAACCCCATCCCTTAGTATAGGTAACATTTTTAATAAAAAAATAACATTCCCCATCCAAAAATGAAAAGTGGCTTTATTTGACCTTTTTTGCAAATCTCATTTAAACTTTGGTTTAACAAAACCTGCATCCTTGTATCTCCTTTTTTATTCATTCTCTTGGAATAATACATCAGTTAGCCTCCTGAAAACACTGCTGTATACTAGTGAGAAAATTGATGAAAAAGACATGAAATGTCTTAGTATTAATGTGAAAAAATCTTTTGACCTCCGAGACCCCAGGGGTCCTTGTATTACTTTTTGAGATCTGCTCTGAGATACAGTGCATATAATGCTGCTCTGCAGTGTAGGAAGAAAATGAGTTAATATTCCTTTTTTGTCTTTGAAATCATATATAAATTAAGTTTTATGAATACTTAATTTATTAATTGATTCGGGTCTACTTTTTCATTTTGGGCTCTCAGTCTTGACCCATGTTATCCTGAAGGAAGAGTTGAGTTCTACTTCTCAGTGGGGAGTTTGCTGCCTCTTCCCTTTTTCCCCCACTATAAATTGTTCGGTGTGACTATTTTATATTTTGCCTGTTGATTACTAAGCACGATTGTCTTCTAGAATTTAGACCTTCTCATGAGGATGATTCGGTTTGTATGTTGGTTTATTTATTTATTTTTGTGGTGCTAGGGATTGAATCCAGGTCCTTGTGCATGCGAGGCAAGAACTTTGCCAACCGAGCTATATCACCAGCCCCAGTTTTTAAAAAAAATTTGTTATATTAATCTTTAGTCTTTTTGTTCTCTGAGCACTATTTCTAAAGACATTTAACAAAGGGTTCAACTGAAGTTGTCAGTGTGTGGAGGAAATACATAGAACTAGATCAGTGATTAAAATAAAATTGGAGGTTTATCTAACTACATTTGACCATATTGTACCATGACCATGGGCTTTTGAATACCAAAAGTTAAGTTTTCTCCTTTTGTTCTTTCTTGTCTCTCAGGGAATTCTTAATGTCTGCCAACACTTGGGGTCTGACTTTGTAGTAGTGAATGGAATAAAGCTGACTTTCCATGGCAACATTTATCCCTGATGTTCTTTATGAAAACATTCTCTTTTATTATAACTTTTGTCAAGTATTTCTTTTCAGAAAAGGTTATCTGTATACATGATAAGGAATCAATTCAGAGAGAAATTCGAGTAATGAAAAAGTTGATAGACTTGGTGATCAGAGGTTTATAAATTTTGTGAAACACAATGAGGGATAGATTACCTAATAAAATGAAGTTGACAAAATGGTAGGGATAGATTACCTAATAATATGAAGTTGACAAAACCAGACACAAATTGTAGGTTGGTCCCCTATAGTGACAAGTGCCTTGAACCTGGTCTGCTGGCCAGCGCATGTCTGCTTTTGCACAGACATGATCTTCAAAACTTCATCCTGGAGTGATTATGACTTGATCATGCTCTTGACCAGGTGGCTGAGCTTGATGACAGGGATCCACGCCTTGGCCTTGCTTCCATTAGTTCCAGAGAGATGGCTGCTGAAGCCTCTGCAAGAAGCTGGCACGCCCTCTGGGCCCTCCCACTGTACCAGTATCATCTGCCATTTGCTGTTTTCCCAAAGAAACTGTTAATACTTATAAATTGCACTAATATGTATATTTTTAAGATGGAAAAACTTACCTGTGAATTGGTCTGTCATGAAACTGAATATCGATATTCCCGTTTCAAGTCTTAGGTTTGTCAATGCATGCACATTAAACTTGATTCTCACATATTTGTGTTAGTAGACAGCCACATTTGTCAATCTGTACCCATAATTAAAGAGCCTTTAAAAAAATATATTTATATATTTATTTAGTTAGTTTTCGGCGGACACAACGTCTTTGTTTGTATGTGGTGCAGAGGATCGAACCTGGGCTGCACGCATGCCAGGCGAGCGCGCTACCGCTTGAGCCACATCCCCAGCCCAAAGAGCCTTTTTTTAAGTTAATTTTAATTACAAAAAAAAAACAATGTACACAAAGCAGCAAATAAGAAATCTTGTGTTTGATAGAGATTTATAAAAAAACATTTCATAATGACCCCCCCCACCCCCCAATATGCTGGGGATTGAACCCAGGCCCTTGCACATGCTAGGCAGGTGCTCTACCACTGAGCCACATCTCCAACCCCACAGTGACATCTGGCCATCATAATTCTGAATGTGTCCATGTTTACCATTGCTTCTAGTGACTTTTAGATATCTTTTTGGTCAAATTATTTCATTAGAATGTTTTTTACCCCCCCACCCCCCAAAAGTGTAAATTTCGACTATATTTTGTAAACACTTTTGAAATTCTGTGTAAATTTACTTCTTTACACTTACTTTCTTAGTAATGGTGTTCTCCATAATTCCTGTTCACAAGTCTTCAGTTTTAAAGCTTTGTTTTCTATTAGATACTTGTTCAATACTGAGTCTTTGTAATATTTCTGTCAGAAAAAAGAGGTATCTCAGCAAAGAAAAACTGCGTAGATGTCATGTTTTAATGTATTATTCAAGCACAGAAGTACGTATAGGTGCCTCAGGATTAGAGACTGAACCTGAAGGAAGCTCATCTGTCCTTAGACTTTTTGTACTTAACTCCTCACATGAATAGGGACAGTGAATCTGGTTGTATTGGAACTGACAATGTAACTAAGGGGTTTCCTAATAGTCTTGATTGCTTTTTAAGGGCTACATAATAAAAACATGCAGATTTGACATTTATATGTTAAAAACTCAATAGTAACCACAGAAACAGTTTACAACATAGAGCAGGGTGGATATTTTATTCCTGATTATTTAGAATTGCCAGTGCCTAATAATAATAATAAACAAGTCTACTGAGAGTTTTATTCTTGTACTTAGAGTATTGAGCTAGTTTGCCCCCAGACTGCCTACACCTGGGTGCCATTGCCCCACTCTAAATATGCTTTTGCATTAGAAAGTAATAGTTGACCAACCTTGTAGTCTGTAATCTTCCTCTACAATATCTCCAGTATATCTTTATTCACTTGTTATGAGTTTACCACATTTTTTTTCCTTGAGACTGTCAGAATGAAGTTTTACTGAACTAGAATTACAATGCCTTGTATAAAAGAATCTTACAGTACAGAAACTTCCTGTAATGTTCCTTGTAACCCTTTAGGAAGCACAGTATTCTTCAAACTAATGATTATACAGCACCCAATTTACCTTAATTAAGAAATATTAAGTGATAAATCACTTTAGAAAGGACATCCAGGTTTGGGGTTCAATCAGCTATGTCCAAATCTTTATGAAGGCCTTTCACTATTATCTAATAAATATAGGGACATTGTATAAAATTATATATATATATAATTGTATGAAATTATGGAACTGAAGAACATCGTGCAAAGTGAAATAAGCCAGATCCAAAAAGTCAAGGGTCAAATGTTTTCTCTCATGTAGAAGCTAGAGCAAAAGAAGAAAAAGATTGGTGGTGGGGTCGGGGGGGCTCATCCCATGAAAATAGAAGGGAGATTAGTGAAGGTAGAGGAAGGGAATTGAGGGGGAAAGAGGTGGAACATGAAAAGAAAAGAACTGAGGAATGAAATGGACCAAATTATATTATGTACATATATGAACATAGCATAGAGAATTTCACCTTTATATCAATAAAGCACCGATTTAAAAGACAATAAATAGAATAACAGTGGTAAATAGAATAACAGTGGAAGAAGGAGAATGAGGGTGAGAAGGGAAGGAAAAAGCTTTAAGATTTGTGAGTTTATATTTTTTTATCTAATTTATACTCAGAACTTTAAATTGATTTGGGACTTTATAAATGCTAACTTTGTTATTTTTCTTCCAATCAAATGATTTTTATATCCTGGAAATATTTTTTATTGCTCCTATTGAAGTCGGAAGAAATATTTATTTCATAAAAATGTTTATGAGCCAACTTGGAGGGGACACAAAGTTCACTAGCGAGGTGCAATACAAGTGATCTTGAAATCTGGCATCTGTGTAAGAAGTAGAGCAGTGGCATGAATATAATACGGAGGTTTCCTAAAATCACCTCCCTGCATATTTCTTGAGAAGTTAAAGAGGGAATACATTGCAAGTTGATTCATAGTGGAGGATCCAAAATAGAGTAAGGAATGGAAAGTGACCCTTTGTGATAAGCTGGAGCAGAGTGGATTACAAGCCTTGGTTAGGGAAGTACAGCTTGGTTATATAAGTGAAAAGACTTGAGTGAAGAGTAGATCTTTGGAAATTACAGGGGAGATAGTCTAAAATGAAAAGTTAGGGCATACTTTATAGGGGAAGTCATTAGAAATTAACTACTTAGAAAAATTACACTCCCCCACTCCCACTAGAGATTGAACCTTTGGGCACTGAATTACTGAGGCTAGCCTCAAACTAGCAGTCTCCTCTCTGAGTCTCCTGAGTTGCTGGGATTATAGACATGTACCACTGCATCCTACTAGAAAATTTATTCTGACAGCATCAAATGGTAACAGAAATATGGCTTGGTGATGAGAAGTAATGCAGATGAAGTTTTAACTATGTTTTGCTATTACTATCCCTATTTTAGTGCACATAGAAATATGTAACGGAAATGTCAGGAATGATGTACACGTGCAAGATAATGTTGGTGTCCACAGAGGATCCTTTTTTCCTTATCTGATTAGTACAGTTAATGTTCAAAGAGTAAAAAAATGGTGGTTTTTACAGTTAAGATTGTGAGATGGCAAAACCTGATTTTTCAACTATGACCTGCATGAGATAAGTACCCTAGGAAGTCTTAATACTTTTGAGTTCTTTAATTTATAAAGTGTTTTTCTTTAATGTTTTAACATTTTTGTGAACTGGTGTAAATTGTTAAGGCATATAAGTTTGTATATTTTTGTAAATAGTTATTTATTTCTTGCCCCTGTATAAGTGTTTAGAGTCTCATTTGTTCCAAACTTATTTGAAGCTGAGCTATGAGTTTGGGGTTTTGTTTGTTTCCTCTTTAGTTTGGACAGGTGGGGGGTAGGGAGAAAGGATTTTGTACATGGAAATGGAAATTCTTTTTTTTTTTTTTTTTTTTTTTTAATGTTGACAAGGACTATTATCTTCTTTTTTTTTTTCCAGAGAGAGAGAATTTTTTAATATTTATTTTTTAGTTTTCGGCAGGCACAACATCTTAGTTTGTATGTGGTGCTGAGGATCAAACCTGGGCCTGCACGCATGCCAGGCGAGCACACTACCACTTGAGCAACAACCCTAGCCTGGAAATGGAAATTCTTTATGGTTTAAAGCAAATGTCCCACTGAAAGCAATTCAGATATCAACAGAATTATTTCAGGTTAAAATAGAAAAAAATAATTAACCTGAAAACATTTTCATTTTTAATATTAACTAATTTTGTACTTACACGTGTTTATTTTGTAAAACATTTCTCTAAATTCTGAAGCTAGGAGAAAAGTTGGCGAGTTTGTGGAATAATGTGTTTAAAGAAAAAGAAATTTAGGAAAAAGCATGAGGATTTTTTTAAAAATTGACTTTGAGAGTATGTGCAACTTTGTTGCATTTGGAAAATATCTGGTTTGGAATCTTTAGAAATCTGAAGTAGATTTTATGGAGAAGAAACTATTTTTGTTGTGTTTACATCAAACTAAAGACTGCCCAGTAGTAGCAAGGAAACTGCAATTTATTTTCCCCGACTCTTTAGAAAGCTCTGAAATTTTCTGCACTTTGGGAGTATTTCCTATTAATGCTAGATCTGTCTTGTCTTCATATTTTCCTCTAAGCAAGTGTCAGAAAGTGGCTCAATGTGAAGATACCAAAGGGTTTGATTCTGCTGAAAGTTTACAATATGTATCTGTAATAATAAGTGTGCTTTCTTTAATGCATAGATAGCAACAACAACATTTAAAGTACATTTAAAAGAGTGGTCTCCTAGATTTGGATTTCATATGTACAAGAGTTTCAGTTATGTAAGGACTATCAGGAGGAATTTTATTAATTTTAAGTTTTTTATAATAATTGTAAAACGTTTTATTAAAGATTTACTAGTGACATAGTGACTGTTAGCTTCAAAGATGATTTATTCCATGGAAAGGTCATTTCTGATCTTCTATATAATCATTTAATGTTCTGTATGGTTAAATTACATTTATAACCAAAGGTTGAAGCTACTTTTTTTTTTTTTTTTTTTTTGGTCTTAGACACTTTGAAGTTCATTTTAAATCCGTGAATTTTAATATTTTTCATCTTAAAATTAATGCAAATAGGTATGTTTAAACTTGAAAATGAAAAAGATACCATAATCCCATCAAATTCTGAGCCATTAGCAGTTTTAATTTCAGTATTCATTTCCTTTCTGCATCTATTCGGAATTTTTTTGTTTTGTTTTGGAAGTGGAGTGACCTTGTTGCCTATGCTGGCTTCAAACTCCTGGGCTCTAGCCATCTATCCTCCTGAGTAGATTGGATTGCAGGCATACCGTTGCACCAGCCTTGTGTTTGAAAATTTTTACATAGTTTACAGGTCTTTTTTTTTTTTTTTTTTTTTAGTTGTAAGTGGATCTTTTATTTATTTGCTTATATGTACAAGGTACTGAGGATTGCACCAGGGGCCTCACATGCCAGGCAAGTGCTGTACCATTGAGCAAACAACTCCAGTCCCTACCAGGTCTTTTTAATAACATGAAATTATTCTGTTTATTATTTTCTGAAGTCATTGTGGAAATTTTAAGAACTATTATTGCCTTAGATACATTTCTAGAAGAAGTAGAATTATTTGTTAAAAGGTATGGGGATGTGGCTCAAGCGGTAGCACGCTTGCCTGGTGTGTGCGGGGCGCTGGGTTCGATCCTTAGCACCACATAAAAATAAAATAAAGATGTTGTGTCCACCGAAAACTAAAAAGTAAATATTAAAAAAAAAAAAAAAAAAAAAGATATGGAGGGCTG
This sequence comes from Marmota marmota marmota, assembly GCF_001458135.2. Lineage (NCBI taxonomy): Eukaryota > Metazoa > Chordata > Mammalia > Rodentia > Sciuridae > Marmota > Marmota marmota. The sequence goes on along the minus strand of NW_025999968.1, from coordinate 52,269,565 downwards.
GGGTTGTGGCTCAGTGGTAGAGAACTTGCCTAGCATGCATGAGGCCCTGGGTTCAATTCTCAGCACTGCATATAAATAAATAAATACATAAATAAGTAAAAGATCTGTTGACAACTAACTAAAAATATTGTTTTAAAAAACGGTATGGACATTTAAAAAATTCTTGTTAGATGCTTTTAGATTTCTTTCTAGAGTTAAAATTTGCCATTAGGTGCGGTGGCACACACCTGTAAGGCTGAGACAGATGTGTCACGAGTTCAAAGCCAGCCTCAGCAACGGTAAGGCACTAAGCAACTCAGTGAGATCCTGTCTCTAAATAACAGGGCTGCAGATGTGGCTCAGTGGTTGAGCCTCCGAGTTTAATACCTGGTACAAAAAAAAAAATTTTTTTTGCCCACTAGGTCTCATCAGTTTTTGCTTTATGGCAATCCACATTCATGTCAGATAAATGAAGAATTATCTCTTTGTTTTAATTTGCACTTGTTTGACTATTGATTAGTAAATTTGAATTTTTCTTCTGTGTTCACTGTTTTAACTATTGGGATTTCCTTTGTTAATTGAGTTGTCCTTTACACATTTTTCAGTTTCTTTGTATCTTTTATTGTCTGTTCATGCTATTGGTTAACACAGGGAATTCTACTTTCATGTGGAATGGCATGGTAGTACTTGTTTAACAAATGATTGTCCTTCCGTCTTCCCCCTACTACAAACTACATTGCATTGTCCTTTTTCTGTCTTTTTTTGAGGTGGGGTTGGGGGGTAACAAGGAATTTAACCCAGAGGTGCTCTGCTACTGAGCTACATCCCCAGCCCTTTTTATTCTATATTTTGAGGTATGGTCTCACTAAATTGCTGAAGCTGGTCTCAAACTTGATGATCCTCCTGCCTCAGCCTCTTAAGATGCTGGCATTATAGGCATGTACCACTGTACCCAGCTGCATTGCCCAGTATTAAGAAAGGATTTACTCACTAACACACTTTTGGTAAATTATACACTAAGAGCGTAAAACGAAATGCTACGTTAAGAGGGGACTGAAAACTATCCCTTACCCAATACAATAAAATAAGTATTTTATGAAGTTACCTTTAAGTTGTAATTAGATGGGTAAAGCATCTTTTCAGAAAAGATAGACATCTTTTATTAAGAAATTTAGTGTGTCTTTTATAAAGTGTTTATATGTTACTAGAGTAATTATTAATAATTGGGTTAGTTTTAACTCTTGGTTTGGATTAAGCCAGTGTATCTGTATATAAAGTCAAATGAACAAAAAAGGAGGAAGGGGTATAGAAATAAGCATTGATACCTGTATCAAACAGGAGGGAGGTTTGAGTGTCCATCACTGTGAAGTATTTTAATTTCTTTTGGAAAGCATTCCTATTTTTAATTAAATTTTATACATTATTAATAACAGGAGCTTAAAGAAAAATATTTTACCATCTTGAAGGTCATAATTGCAAAGGAATGAATACTACAATATAATCAGTAAAATTCTTTCCAAAATAAATTTGAGGAAAACATTTCTAAAAGTTTCAGGGAAAAGATGGGGTTAGTATCCATTGAGAGAAATTCAGCACGAAAATTATTGATTGAGGTAATTAAGGTTAAGAAAAATTAACTTGAACTAAAGTGTAGCCTTCCGATTCTTTTCATTGCCTTGATAGCTTAATTTCACAAAGTAGGAAAAGGTGTATTCTAGAAATTGTAAACTCTATGCCAGTTCACCTTTATCCCTGCCAATTCTATTAGAGATTTGTTTTATGCATTCCTAGAAATTGCTAATCACTAATAGCCAGAACAGATTCACTAATAATTCATAACAAATTAAACTTCTTTCTTTTTAAAAGTGTGCTTTGTCTAGTGAAGACTGTATGCCAGTTTTTTTTCAGAAAGATTGGCTATGACTGCATCGTGAATAAATTAGAAAAACATAGGCAGGCTGTTGTTCAGTGGGTTTTAGCTGTCAGTAAATCTGATTATCAGTTAAGGTCATCCCACAACTTTTATTCTTTTGATATTTTAAGAACTATTGACTTAGAGTAAGGAATACTAAGTAAATTTATGAAATTTAGCTGATTAGGCTAGATTTAACATCAAATAGAAACTGATTTTCATGCTAACTAGATAGGTTGAAAGGACTGTCAAACACCAAAACAGACAGCATGAAAATCTAGTTTTGATAGAGATCATATTGAAAACAGTTTGAGGTATTCAGTTGATTACAGTTAACAATGAATGAAACACTACTTTAAAAAGGTAATGAACAGGGCTGGGTTGTGGCTCAGTGGTAGAGCGCTTGCCAAGCAAGAGTGAGGCACTGGGTTGGATCCCTGGAACCACATAAAAATAAACAAATAAAATAAAGTTATTTTTTAAAAAAGTAATGAACAGTTTCTCATAGATGTCCATGATCTTGTTTCCCAGAACCTCTGGATATATTACTTTACATGAGAACAAAGTGACTTCGAAGATGTGATTAAGTTAAGGATCTCAATATGGATTGATTGTACTGGATTATCTGAGAGGTCCCAGGGTCCTTACATAAAACAAGCAGGAACAGAGAAAGAAATAAAGGAAATGGAAGAAGATGCTATGCTGCTGGCTTTAAAGGTAGAGTAGAGGCCATAAGCTAAAGGAACGTAGGCACCCTTGTCGCGACCCCTTGCCCGCAAGGAAGACGCAACTCAGGAATCTTCTTTCAGCAGTTTATTCAGGCCCTTGATAGTTCTTCTTCTCTCCCCCGGATGCCCCTCCCAGCCTTAATAAAGCATCTCAAGCCCCAATGCAAAGCTGCCACGTGGAGCTTTCTCATAGGGTGATGAAAAGTCATGCGCCAACTCTCCCAAATTAGGAGTTGTTTGTCACAGACCACAGCGGAGCCAGCGCCATCTTGTAATGGCGACCATAGTCTGCAGAAACGGCAGAGGCGGCTCACCACACACCCTGACTGTGACTGAGTGGGAAACTGGAAAGAGCAAGAAACACATTTTCCCGTAGAGCCTCCAGAATAGCTCTGCCTGACCCCTGATTTTAGACTGGTGAGAGTCTGGTATCAAAGTAAAGGATAATAAATCTGTGATGTTTTAGGCCACTAAATGTGTGGTGATTTTTTTTTTTTTAACTGTAGTACTATGAAATTAATACAAAATCCAATTCACTATTTGATCCCATTAACAAAGGAATACATCTGAATCCTGTGCATTTGGAATATACTATTAAAAGGAATTAACTTGGACAGTCAAATCTAGAAACGCTATCATTTGGCATTACAGTTAAAGAAGAGAAAGAAACATAATAGTTATCTCCAAATATTTTATCACATGAGAAGGATCCCTATTATGTGCTACAGGAACACAACTAGAACAGGAAAGGGATAATACCAGAAGGGGGGATTTAAGGTCAGTACAAAGAATATTGCTGTTAACTATTGGACTGGTTAGGGAATTAAGTATGTTTTACTAGATGGAATCTGTCAGATGTAATTTAAAAACAGGTTTGAATTTGGTATAACTATAGATTAGATTCAAAGATTCCATAGAACTTTTACAAATCTTTGATACAATTGTATTTTCATCGTCAAGAAAGTTTTTCTAAGCATCATTTAAATAGTAGATGCAGTACAAAAAAAGATAATGGTAAGAAAACAAAAAGACCTTGGCCCTTGGGTATGGTTTAAGATTCCTAGGACAGTATATTGCTCAATTATTTATTGAGCACTTACATGTCAAGTATTGTGCCGTGTCAAGTACTGGGCCAAGAGATTTGTATACATTATCTGACAACTTTATGAGATGGGGTGAGTACTAGTCACTATTTTTTTCAAAATTTAAAAAATGCCTGAAGCTTAGAAAGGTTAAATTTTGTATGGTATGAATGTGTTCCCCCGAAGTTCAAGTATCAGAAACTTAATCCCCAGTGCATAAAGGTTCAGAGGTGGGATCTAATAAGAGGTGATTAGGTCTGCCTTCATGAATGGATTACTGTCATTCTTGAGAAAGTTGGCTAATAGAAAAGAAAGTTTGACCCCCCCTCTTTTTCTCTAGTTCTTGACCTTTCTTTCCTTCTGCCATTTGCCATGCATGGGATGACTTAGCACAAAGGCCTTCACCAAATATTGGTATTTTGACATTGTACTTACCAGCTCCAGAGATGTAAGAAACAGATTTCTATAAAACTTACGTAGTCTTCTGTACAGCAACACAGAACTAAGTAACACTTGTCAGTGTTTGTTATTGGTAAATAGAGTACCATGTTCCTTTGATTAATCCCTAAACACTTAGTTCTGCAAGTGTCACAGAGTAAATATCCTTGTTCCTTATCTTCATTCGGAACTATTGGAATAAGAGATTGGGATGAGTATTTCTTCATCATGTTTAAAGTATTTTGTATCTCAAGTTTCTATATGTCTTAAGCAGGACATTTGTCATGTTTAAATGTTCTTGTAGTCATTGAGCTAGCAACAAAACAAAGAACCAAACTCAGATTTGCTGCTAGCAAATACGCTTTTTTTGTAGTGTATTTACACCTTAAAAGGGGGTCTTGTACCTTTTGGGAGTGGCAGCTGCTGTTACTCTGTGTGGGCAAGACTTCATGATTCTTTGGCTGATTTGATCCCTCCCCCCCCCATTGACAGATGAATTACAAATTCAGGCTATAATGGTGAGGGGAGTGCTATATCTAATAATAATGTTTATCCAACACTTGTGATTCTAGTCGTCATTCCAAGTGGGAAACCTCATTTAGTTCTTACCTGAAATTGATACCTTGATGCCTATCAAGTAGATGTTAATATACTCTTTTTACACGTGACAGCTGGTTCAGAGAGATTACGTTATTTGCTCAGAATCATCTATATGGCTGGCCCATACTCAGAAGCAGGTCTTTGTGAAACCTCTTCACAATACCACAGTGTCTGGTATTTTTTCCCTAATAGATTGTATTGGAATACTATGGTTTTTAATACTTGGTGTATAAAGCCAAAACTTAATTGAAAAACATGACCTTTTTTTCTGACTTGATGATGCATTTATTTTAAAAAAAATAAAAACTTTGTCCATAAGAAATGTACTTTGGGCCTTATTTTCCTCATTTGTAAAACAAAAATTTTTTTCTGTGGGTCATCATTGGCTTGCTTTCTTCTACTTCTTTTTTTTTTTTTTTGGTGGGGATTGAACTCAGAGCCTTGGGCATGCAAGGCAAGCACTGTTCCAACTGAGGTATATCTCCAGCCCGGCTTTCCTATTTAACCACAATCCACCCAAGTAAGAATTTACATCTTAAATTCAGACTCAGGTTCTTGTGCATATGTAACCACAACTAAAACAAACAACAGAACAAAGAGCCAAACTCAGATTTGCTGCTAGCAAATATGCTCTTTTTGTAGTGTGTTTACACCTTAAAAGGGGGTCTTGTACCTTTTGGGAGTGGCAGCTGCTGCTGTTACTCTGTATGGGCAAGACTTTGATTCTTTGGCTGATTTGAAACTGAGAGATTTCACAAAACAATGTGGTTGACTGTTCACATACACAGGTTCTACTAATCTTGAATTGAAAATATTGCAGGGGGCGGGTGCAGTTGTTCTAGAAAGTATAAGATTGAATTTGGCATGCAGAAGCACTACTCTAAATTCACATGAATGAAGTGTTGAACAGGCATACCCTGCTGTGGACTCTCCTTATTTCAGATTCTCTGGTTCCAAGATTGTTCCCCTGTGTCTCATTTATGTGCTCTATAGTTTTATGCCTGAAATGGCTGCATCCAAACATGGAGACTTCTTTTTCTTCTCATTATTCCCTAAACAATACAGTATCATATATATTTATGTAACATTTACATTGTATTAGATATTATAAGCAACCTAAAGATTGAAAGTATCTAAGAAGTTGTATACAAATACTCTGCTATTTTGTGTAAGGAACTTGAGTATCCATATGCAGAGATCTGCACTTAACCCTTATGTGCAGTGCTATTTTATTTTTTACTTTATTCCACTGAAAAAAGGTATGTCCCTACCCATGAAGCTGTGTTCACATTGGATGTCAACCTGTAGTTTGAAAAGCACTGCTCTGAATTATCTCCAGGATTCTCTGTTTTTTCAAGAGAATTATGTGTTTTGCGTTGCACACTTAATTCTCTGCTAGATGCTACACTAAGTGCTTTAATATGTATTTTTTTATATTTAATTATTGGAGTTCTTTAAGTAACTTGAGACTCTTATTATTCCCTTTTTACCTACAAAGAAATAAATTCCTATAGTCGCTAAGTGGTAAAACTGAGATTTCCCAGGCAGTTGATTATTAGGCCTATGTTCTGACCATGATACTAACAAATTTATTATAAAAATTAAGTAGCTAATCAAAATCCTAACCCCAGCACTAAATTGGATTTTATACTTGGAAGATTCCTCAGCCAGTATTGGTGACTATAAGAATTTTTTTTATTGAAGATTACTGCATTGCAGATTTGTTCTAGATTAAGGTAAGGAAGGACTCCATAATAAATCGTTTACAAATAACAAGTTCATTTTGCTTTAGAATGAGAATAAACTGCATAAATAACACATTGTTACAAAAAATGTAACAATGACAGTATAATTGATTTGTAAAGAAAGAAAAGTGGGGGGTTGGTATAATGTGAAGGAGAGTGGAAGTAAAAACCAGGAAGAGAAAGAAGTGAGCCAACATTTATTGAGCACTGTTTTAGATGCTTTCGTATAGTAATCTACTGATAATTCATAAAGATGGCAAACAGCATTTATTTTAAGGACTCAGAACCAGTTGCCATAGAGGACCCTGTCTTCTCTAGAAATATTTGGATGAGTCTATATTCAGAATTAGAATTTCACTGTACAGAATGCTGGCTGTTTATGTGCTTTCTGATGCCCCAAGATAAAATTGAGATCCAAAATGTAAAAAACCATGGCTTAATAAGTCTTATAAAATTGAAATTTGATTACTTTTGTATTTAGCCCACTCTTCTGATCATCTGAACAACGTTGACAGTTTTCCTGATAAGTTAGCTCATTCATTATAGGGTTTTTAAATATCACATAAAGTTCACATTAAATATTGTAACTTACATTGCCTCTAACTTGTTGCCTGGGTAGACAACATCACTTTGACTCTATGCCATATGGTACCTTCTATTTAGATCTATATTCTATTTCTTTTTTGTTGTTTTTATTTTTTATTCAACATATCTATTTAGTCTTTATTATCTTCAGTGTCTGCACTATTCTTCTGTGCTAATGTATTTTAAATAACTCACTGCTAGGTATTTCCTGGAAATAACTTGATTTGGGGGAAACAACACATTATAGATTAAGTTCGGACACTTAATTAGCCTTATGACTTTGGGCATATTCTTCAACTTCAGCATGCCCATCTGTAAAATGGAATTAAAGCATCTACCTCACCATAATAGACTGTTTGTGTTTCTGTCCAAATGATCAATGCCAGTGTACATGATTACTAGGAAAGTATATGAATTTATTTCAAAGCACATCAGCTTAATTTCTCAGTGTCTATATCTATAAAATGAATACGTTGGTTTAGATAGCAGGGAACCTTTTTGCCTTATAAAGTGTAGAGATAATTTGGTGAATTTGTGCTTTGAAGAAGTCAGTAAAATATCCTTATTTTTTTGTTTTGTTTGTTTGGGATTGAACCCAGGGGCATTTAACCACTGAGCCACATCCCCATCCATCCATTTATTTATTTATTTATTTAGACAAGTTTTAATTTTAAAAAATTATATTGGCAAATATGCCTTCAAATAAAGAGTAACAGATATCACAAATGTACCTGGGTAGTGGTTTCTTGGGAAATTTCCTAGAAAAGGGGAAAAAGAATGATCCCAAGTGCCTGGTTAGAACATCTGGAAATTCCAGTGGTTTCCAAGGTTTTGCTTTCAACAAAAGTTGGGAAAGTCCAGTCAAGTTATTAGCTGACAAAAACTAATTAAAAGAAACGAATGACAGGCCAGAATGCTGTTATTTAAGTAAAATATGTGCAAAGAATTGGCAGACATCATAGAGCCACTTGGGGGTAGGGCTTCCTAGTGTACCTGTTGGTCCCCCTTGCCACCTGCTTTTCTTTCCTCCCCTCCCCTCCCCTCCCCTCCCTCATCCTCTTCCTCTTTATCCTCCTTGCTCCAACTCTTCTCCCTTGTTTCTCCCTTTCTCCTCCACTGTTCTTCCCTTCTCTTGCTGCCCCTCCTACCTTTTTATTTTTTATTTCAAGAAAGGGTCTCACTAAGTTGCTGAGGCTGGCTTTGAACTTGCAATTTTCCTGCCTCGGCCTCCTGAGCTGCTGATATTATAGGCATGTACCACTGTGCTTAGCTCTTTGAACGTTTTTGAAGGAATTCTTTTAAAGATAAATGCCTAGAAGTAAAATTGTTGGGTTATGAAACAAAGATTTATAAGCTTTTTTACATGTGTATTTTGAATGCAGTATGGTTTTCTCATTTCTGAGCCTGGCTTCTTGAGTTTTAAATAATAAATTTTTAAACCTCTATTTTTGAAACTTCTCTCTACTTGTAGTGTTTTTCTTCACAAAATATATCAAATACAAATTCACAGGTTTAATACTTTAGAAAAAGATTGATAAAAGGGAACATAAAGGGCATTTTAAAAGAAACTTAAATGTGATGGAAACCTTATAACGCCTAATTGATAAGTGACATAAGGTTGGTCACCAATAATGCTTTTTTCTCATCTTTATGTGCTTAACTCCAAACTTGCCCCTATTTAGCACTTAGGTGCTTGTTGAATAAATGAAGTGATAGCTAGAAATACATTTCTGCTTTCTCACCATAAACTACTTAACTGATTAGAATTTGGAATCACTTTCAAAACTGAGATCACTTTTCAGCCAATTAATTGAAAGGGGAAAAAACAAAGTTTGGTTTGCATCTGACAGTGCCAGCTGCCTTGAATTTTTTTTTTGTATATCCTAGCCATCTATGGTGTCCTGAGCTCTCTTAGCAAACAGGCTTCTTCTAACCTATCCTTATGACTTCAGTTCGGTAACTTTTCTTTTCTAGCCTGGCCTTGTCTTCGTGTTGGAGATCCATCCTCCTGTCTTTGCCAGGATTTTCAGTAGACATCCCAAATTAAATAAGATTCATTGTTCTCCCTGTATCAATGTGATATTTAAGCAGGATATTCAGATACCTGCCTGACAGCTCCCACCACCGAATTCCTTATCATAGTCTCTGTACAAATATAATCAGTAAGCAGCATTGTATAAGGTGAGAATATGAGTGTGCTTAGGAGTGTGAGCTTTAGAATCAACAAATTTTAGTTCAGATCCATTTCCTGTATGTTGTATAAAGCAGACTATGTAACCTTTTTGAGCATCTTCTCAAAACAGCTATACATGATACATGGTAGGTATGCAAATATTGGTTCTTCTTTTCCCATCCTCCTTTATTTTTGGACACACTTGGACTGTCTCATAGATGATGATACCTTAACAGTTCTCTTGTTTTTTGTCTGATGATTATATTGCTATATGAATGATAGAGACTGTATGTTAATTTTTAAATAAATATGGTAATTTAAATACCAATGAGTTTTTCCTCAGAAGCTGTATTAATTTGTATGCATATTTGATTTTTTTTTTTAAATACAGGCAGTTTCTTACTGCTAAAATGATAAAGAAGTGCTGAAATATTTAAATTTTTGTTTTAGTTCCTCATTGGTTTATATAGCTTCAGTGATGACTATTTTATTTCTCATTGTTTTTCACTTAGTGTTTATTCTCCAAGAGAAATTTTTAATAATGTTGGTAAATAAAATAATGAAATTTAAAATCACAGCCTAAATGATCTCTTTTCACAAAATTCCTATGTAAATAGGGATGTTAAGCATTTCTCCTGTTTAATATTTATAGAAAAATTTTACCCCTTTCTATTTAGAGTATCTGGTCTTATATCCAGCATTTCATATATCTGTTGTACCATTGTGTCTAGTTTTGGAAAACTGAAAATTATGAATTTTTAGGATATGCTACCAGGTAGGGCTATTTACCTTGGGGAAAAAAGACTTGACAAGGGAGATGGGCAGTACTGGGAATTGAATTGAGGGCTTCAAGCACACTAGGCAAGCACTCTACGACAGAATCTCTGTAGGCTTGCTTCTTTGCAGCAGCTAGTTAATATCCACTGGGTCCATAATTGCATATTGATATTAATTAAAAATGAATGGAAATGTGATTCAAAAGAAGATTGATAAAGCTTAGGAATCCCTGAAATGTACTTCAGAATAACTTCTTAATATCTCCAGTGAGTGTATGTCTACAAGTAAACAAAACACAAGAATTTAAGAAGCTAGATAGATATACGCTTCTTTTGTCAGGATTTTATCTTTATAACTTTCTTGGTTAGATTTAAATCTTCTTGGTTACATTTAAATCTTTGAGGGAAGAAGTATTAATGTGTGGTTAGATCTCATGGGAGCACTTGATTAAGGTGTTGACCTTTTAATAATGGGCTGTTGGTCTTATTGACTAAATGAAGAAATTTTGAATTCCTATATTACATCACAGATTAATGGAACTTTATAATGGCATTTAAAGTTTCTTGCCTGTTTTCTCCATATGAACCGTAGTATTATTTGAAGTTCTCTAAAATCTCAAAAGAGATTTGATTTTATATTGCATTAAATATTGACAGTCCCACTTATTGCCACATTTAGTCCAGGAACATGGTGTTTGTTTCTATTCAAATCATTTTTTTCATTCTTTGATAAAGTCCTATAATTTTTTCTATTACAAGTTTTGCAAATTTCTTAATGTTTTTACCTCAAAATCCATGAAGTTTTTTTCTATGATATTTTTCTGTTGTATTTTCTAAGTGTTATTTTTTAAGGTAAGAAACTTCATGATTTTTACTTACTAGCCAAATTGTTTAGTCCCAACAGTTTTGTATTCTCTTTGGATTGTAAATATTTTTGTAGAACAAGGGAATTGACCTCTGAATTTACTTTTTTTTTTTTTTTTTTAAAGCTCTTTTCACTTATGGATATGAAACCTCCCATCTCTAGAGCCAAGATGATTCTCATTACTAAAGCTGCTATAAAAGCTATTAAGGTAAGAATAAAATAAATATATTTAATATAAAAGTGTTTTTGAAATTTTGAAAATGTTATTCATCTTCATCAAAGGACACTAATATGCTTTTGCTGAAGGTTCATGATAATACTGTGTACCTTTGAATTGTATGTTATTTCAGGTTTTTTTTTCTTTATTTCATTTTAATCCTTGTTATAAACCAGCAGCTATTAGCTTCTTTCTTATAAGAAAGGAAAAAAAAATCAGGCTCCATGAATTTAAATGGCATACCCAAGATCACACTTAAATGACTCATTTTATAGAAACTGCATTGCTTAGTTCTAATTCCATTGTTGTTGTTGTTCCTTTTATAAGATTGCCTAATATCCTGCTTTATGAAAGTTTATTGATTAAAAATCCAATAGAAGGCTGTGCATGGTGATACTTGCCTGTAATCCCAGCGGTTTGGGAGGCTGAGACAGGAGGATCACAAGCTCAAAGCCAGCCTCACCAGTTAGTGAAACCCTGAGCAACTTAGCAAAACCCTGTCTCAAAATAAAAAGGGGTGAAGATGAGCTCAGTAGTTAATTACTTCTGGATTCAATCCCTGCCCCCTCCCCCGAAAAAATCCAATGGAAGGACCTTCTGTTTAGGGTTAATTTTGTAGTTTTTGTTTTAGCTAATTCCTTTCTAATTTGTTATTTATGATTTTTTCCCCATTTTTTGCTTTCGGATTATTTCTCATGTTTTCTTTGGTATTATCTTGATAATTTTTTAATTGTATACATTTCAAGGTTTTTTTTTCTATAAATATTAAGTATTTTTGAAAACTATAGGAAATGTAGAAAGTATTAAACTTGCCAATAATTTTTTTTATTCTTTTCAGCTTTATAAGCATGTAGTTCAAATAGTAGAAAAGTTCATCAAAAAGGTAACAATTTCATTATAACTCATTTTATTTATGATGCATATTTGTAATTTACATTGTAAATTGTGATTTGAATGTTTTCTTCTAAAGCCACTGTATTTGAAAGTAGCCTTTAGATGTTCTTTTTATTCACTAGAAGTTTAAAAAATGTTTATAGCAGCATCTCATTAAGCATTTAGTGTGAACTGGGCACTCAAGTTTTTTGTCGTGTCTCACAGCAAAATTTTCTGTCTTTGGGCCACGAGCCTTATATGCCTGATGGGCCTGCTTTACCCTTTGTCCATCTACTCTGTTGACATTATCTCACCTTCAAGTATTTCAGATGAAATTACTTTGATGTTTTCCCAGTTTTTCCTATTTTCATCATGATTAAGGCTTTTTTAATTTGTTCTGCATTTATATGTTGTCTTCTAACTTGTGAGGTTAAATTAGCACACGTGTCTCTGGAAGACCTAGAATAGTCTTGGACAACTTTATCCTATCCTCTTGACCTGGAGCTGTGCAATGTAGTACATACTAATAAATGTTTTTATCAGTGGGAACTTTTTATAGCAGCAGATAGCCACTGTGTCCTGATTACTGGAATGTTTGCATTTGAATATATTTACATTTTGTTTATGTACATGAACATTTATAAGAGAAAAGTGGAGACAGATGTTGGTTGTTAACCTACTTTTCCACTGAGTTTTTCCTAAACATCTGCAAAATACTTCTTTGCATAATTGTTATCATGATTTACTCAGCCAGTTCCCTATATCTGGATATTTAAATATTTCTGACTTTTTACTTTTTATAGAAAATGCTTTGATAACTAGCCTTGTGGGAAAAATATGTACATATCTCTTTTCCATAGTTTAAATTCCTAGATGAGTAATTGTTGAATGATAGGCTTTGCTTTTATTACTAATTGTCTTCCATAAGGATACCTTACGCCACTACTACTAGAAATGTGTATGGTGCCTATTTCTCTATTTTGGGGGGAGGGATGTGTTAATTTTGTATATCAAAAATTACCTTTAAACTTTTATTCCTCTAACTTTGTACTTAAGTAGAATTAAAATTGATTTATTCTTAAAGTTATTTTAGGGCTGGGGATATAGCCCAGTTGGTAGAATGCTTGCCTCAAATGCACAGGGCCCTGGGTTCAGTCCCCAGCATCATGGGGAGAAAAAAATTAAAGTTTTTTTTTTGATAATTTTAAAAGGTTGGTTTGGAATAGAGATGTTCTTAGGTGAATTTATATGAAAGTGGCTTAGGGTTTAATAAAGTAATATCAATTCTGAGAAATTGGAGGAGGGAGAGGAATCAGACACATCTAAAATCTTGGGTCTGAAGTATCTAAGAATGGTATTCTCTAGGGACTGGTGGGAAATTTGACAAGTTAGCTAATAAGATGGCTGAAACATTTGAGTAGTTTCTAAACAGTGGTTGGATGAATATGTAAGGTTGCATAATATGAAAGTAATGAGTGATTGTGAGTTTGATTTTCTTGTATTGACTTTACATTCTTACCCTTGCAGTGTAAACCAGAGTACAAGGTTCCAGGATTATATGTAATTGACTCAATTGTGCGACAGTCTCGTCATCAGTTTGGAACTGATAAAGATGTTTTTGGGCCAAGATTCTCTAAAAACATAACTGCCACATTCCAATATTTATATCTTTGTCCATCTGAAGATAAGGTATAGTTAATAATTCTTAAATTAAAAACTTGGGATTCTTGTTGGATTTGTTATTTTTATGTTTATTTAATTGTGTGTTAGATATTTAAAGCCTACTAGATAAAATTTCCATGTAGTGATCTTTGTAAGTTTGAAGCCAAACCCCAGTGTTTTCTGCAGTGGTCACTTCATATTTGTTTTCTTGTGAAATTCTTCAGGAATGCAGTATTGTTGAAATATGAAAGGAACCAAATTTACAGAACAAATGATTGCTGGAGAAAGAGGGGAAAAGGGAGTTGCTAATTAACAGGTCTAATTTTTTTAGCTAAGCTCAAGTAAATTCTAGAGATTTGTTGAATAGCATGGTACCTTAAAAATTTGTTAGGAGAATAGATCTTGTATTAAAAGTGTTCCTTACCCCAATAAAATAAACTTCAAAAAAATATGCTCTAGAAGCATAATCTTACTTTAAAAAAAAATACTGCTGGGAAGATAGGCTTTGTATAGTTGTGATGAAGAAATTCTGTAATAAAAGAAGTGTTTATCTCAGATTACTGCTTAGAAGGAAAGGGCCAATAGTTAATAGTCTTTCCCAGCATATAGAAGTGCTAGAGTAGCTGGTGTTTATTTATTAGCAATTAGATAATAGTATTTGGTTCCTTTTACATATATAGTTGGTTTTACAATTTATTGTTGAAAAACATTTACAGATTCAATAAGTGGATAATAAATTGGTGGAAGAAATTACACTGGTAAACATACTCAGTAATGAAGAATGGAGATATTTATAATAAATCACATATAAATTTGGGTGTGAAAATATTGTTTTTATTCTTTTTTTCTTTTGAGAGAGAAAGGAAAAAGACAACCGATTTACTACTTTGCTAGTAAAGTAGAAACACAGGGGACTCTTGTCCCAGAGGCTGTGATTCTGCCTCTTAAAAGAGGGGTGCTCTTGGGGAGTTGGGGGTTGTATTAAATAATAAAAACAGGAATGATTCCTTGAGTGGAAGATAAAAATTGTGCTTATGAATAAAACATCTGGATCTCCTTCAGTTTACTTGGTCACAGAAGAATTTACTTCTCATTTATAGACCATTTTCTAAAATATTTAATTATTTTAACTGTTATTCTAAAGAAATTTCTTTTTTATTTACTTCTCTTGTTTTCGGTCCATGGTGGAATTTCTTTGTAACTATAAATAAAACACATTTAAGGGTTGGGACTGTAGTTCAGTGGTAGAGCGCTTGCCTAACATGTAATGAGGCACTGGGTTCAATCCTAAGCATCACATAAAAATAAAAGCATTCTGTCTATTTACAACTACAAAAATAAAAAATAAAAAAAGAAAGATTAAACAGCAACAACAACCCAAAAAAAGGTGAAAACCTCAAATAATATTTTTTTTTATAATCCCTGTCTCGATATTCTGTCTTCCTAGATTATCCCCACCAAAGAAAAGGCCTGATTAATGTAGTTTAATTGAATTATAATTGATGGGGGGGGTTCCTGCTTATGAAACAGACTTAGCAATGGAAATGTTAGCCCTAGGTGGTCTTTCTCCTTTTTTGTAAAAAAGTAATATAACAAATTATTTATGCAAATATTTATCACATTCATGTTTTCTCATACATTACAGAGTAAAATAGTTCGTGTGCTGAACCTTTGGCAGAAAAATGGAGTGTTCAAAATTGAAATTATCCAGCCTCTTTTGGACATGGCAGCTGGAACCAGTAATGCTGCCCCTGTAGCAGAAAATGTTACCAACAATGAAGGTAGAGTCATATGTGTCTGTGTACTTAAATAATGTTATAACTGCCTATATTGGTAAAATTTTTCCATTAAGTGGAAACTTAAGTTTACATCTTAGAAGGTAGTTTTTTTCCTTTTTCCATAATTCTATTCCTAATGAAAATATCCTTTTGTTACTTGTTACAGTATAAACCTCAGTTTTATTTTCTCAAAGAACCATAAAGGAGTTTAAAAAGAGAAAATTGTAAGGTGACTGTACCGAGAATTGAACTCAGGCATTTGACCACTGAGCCAACATCCCTTACCTAACCCCCACCTTTTCCAATTTACATACAGGGTCTCACTGAGTTGCTTAGCGCCTCGCTTTTCCTGAGGCTGGCTTTGATCTCAGGATCCTCCTGCCTCAGCCTCTCAAGCTGCCTGTGCCACTGAACCCAGCAATTTTTTTTTTTTTTTTTGAGTCAGGATCTCATTAAATTGCTGTGGCTAGCCTCAAGCTTGGTGATCCCTGCCTCAGCCTCCTATGTTGCTGGAATTATAGGCATGCATTACTGCACCTGACTGTAAGTTAGCATTTTCTTAGGTTTTAATTTCCCCCTTCCCTTTTTTTTAAGGCTCACCTCCACCTCCAGTCAAAGTTTCTTCTGAACCCCCACAAACCACCCCAAACTCCATACCTGCAGTACCACAGTTGCCCAGCTCTGATGCTTTTGCTGCTGTGGCTCAACTGTTTCAGACAACTCAAGGCCAACAGGTAAGCTACCCATTCAACGACTGAATTGTTGCATGGTTAGGTCGTGTCATCGGTTCTTGTTTTTCCGTTCTTCATTCATAAGCACATTGAAGGGAGGAAATAAGTCTGCTTTTCGACTAGAGAGGCCCTCACTAGGGAGATAATTACATATGATAATAAGAAAAATACAAATTTGAAAAACAAGGTAATGACAATACATCTTTGAAAACAACTTTAGAACTCCTAAGTGGCCAGTGTTCTTGCTCACAATCCTAGTAGCATTTCTGATTGATTTAAAAATTGATTGGAGAGAATTTTTCCACATTTTAGAAAAACTCATTTTACCTTGTTCACAATTAAGTGTATTTCTCTTTTCTTTTACCTTCATTTTGTATCGTTGAGATTGTCAGTAAACATTTTTTTTTTTGAAATATAATTATTTTTTATTTATGTAAAGCAGACATGGACAAGTAAACATTTTTAACTTTAAGCAGTGCACACTGTAATATCTCCATTCATAAACTTAACCAATAGAAAAAGATGGATTTTTTTTTTTAAGTAAATTAACTTTTATACTCTGATTATACTTTGTTGTGTGGTTTATCAGTTTTCCCATTCTTTAAGCTTCAGCAGATCCTTCAGACTTTTCAACAACCTCCAAAACCACAGTCTCCCGCTCTTGACAATGCTGTGATGGCTCAGGTTCAGGCTATCACCGCTCAGTTAAAGACAGCTCCTACACAACCACCTGAACAAAAAGCTGCTTTCCCCCCACCTGAACAAAAAACTGCATTTGACAAGGTACGCTTCTCTCACAGCACCCACCTCATTGTCTGTATCACTCAGCTTGGATTGTGGGAGTTATCCTTCTGTAGCTTTGCTATGGGTTGTTCCTTTTATTGTTTGTGATTTGAGACATTTTCTGCCTACTCAGCATCAAAATGTTGATTATTTTTCCTGGTTATAAATATAAGATGTGCTCATTGCAAAAGTTTTCATGGAATGAAGGAAATTGAACCCAAGAAAATTCTTCATTAAACTGCATCCTCAGAAACTACTACTGTAAAGTTTTGCTATATATCTTTTCAGAAGGAATTTCCTGTGGATATATACTTTTCATTAACTGTTCATAATAACATACCTGCTTATTTTGATCTTACTCTCGTCTCACTTTATTGTTGATGTTACTGCTAGTGGGTTTAAATTTACAGTTTTAAATAAATGCTGTTTAGTATATAGGATTCCATTAACTGGACCGGTCAGTTGAGCCATTCTCCTACATATATAGACTTCAAATTACTGTGTTTGTTGTTTATAGACCCTAGTTACCATATCTATAATGTGAGGGTTTTGGTTGGTTCAGTGTCTTTCAGCTGCTGTATTGGACCTTATGGTTCCTTAAGTACATCTAAGAAGCTTTGACTTAAGGACATGGGTATGCTGAACATGGACATTTCAGAGATTCCTGGGAAGTTTAACCCACAGAGCTCCACTGTTGTCTGTTTTAATTGGGTGTATGGCTATGTGAAATTTCATTTTACTTTAAAAGTTTTTGTTGCAAAACACAAAAGTTTGAAAATCATGGAACTAAATGATATCTTTGGTTTCATAATCTCTAAAACTTCTGATTCTTTCCAACATTCTAATTATAAGATAATTATAAGCTTTATTGCCAGTGTTTCCAATTAAGAATCCATGTAGTGAATGCTGGTTTTCATTGTATCCTAGTAATTTATGAATGACTACTAATTAAAAGGTTGGATGCATTCTTTTTAAGAAAAAAGGAATATGTGCTTGTTAGAGAAAACAAATAATATTGAAATTATAAAACATAAAGGGAAGCAATTCCATACTAGTTTGAACATATTTGTTGTATTCTTTCATATCCAGTTTAAGGCACAATGTAAATTCTTACATTGGTAGTTTTATTAGTTTTTTATTCTGTGTTTTGATTCAGAAAATTCCATACCTGCACTTTAAAAGAATTTATTCTTCTAGTAGCTTTTATTTTTTTTGTCTCTATTTCCTCTTCAAATCTAGTTGAATCTTACATATGATAATTTTTTTGAATTGCCAGTTCTCCCTCAGTACTTTTTTAATGCACTAAAATTTCCGTCTTTCTTTGTCTAGTTTAACAGTGTTCTATCCCACTAATATATTTATTTCTGCTTCATAATCAGTTGTAACATTTTTTTAGAGAGATTTTTTTTTTTTTTTTTTTTT
>NW_025999968.1:52240147-52250006 GCF_001458135.2 Marmota marmota marmota | reverse complement strand
TTTTTTTTTTTTTTTTTTTTTTTTTTTTTTTTTTTTTTTGTGAGAGAATTTTTTTTTTTTTTTAAATATTTTTCGTTTTTGGCGGACACAACATCATCTTTGTTTGTATGTGGTGCTGAGGATCGAACCTGGGCTGCATGCATACCAGGAGAGCGCGCTACAGCTTAAGCCACATCCCCAGCCCCAGTTGTAACATCTTAACATGTAAGCTAGGGATTGACCCCAGGACCTTGCCCATGCTAAGCAAACACTTTACCACTGAGCTACATCCGCAGCATGTAATATGCCATGTTTTATTTCCAGGTGTTCCCCCTACTTTCTCAAACTTTCTTTGGCTATTCATGGTCATATGTATTAGTATTCTCCAGAGAGACAACCAGTGATTATATGAATTGATGGAAAGAGATTTATCTTAAGGAATTGACTCATGCACTTAGGGCCAGAAAATTTGAATTGTCATGCAAGTCAGCAGGCTGGAAATTCAGATTAGAGTTATCATTGCAGACTGGAAACTCTGGCAAGGTTTCTGTGTTGCAGTCTTGAGAATTCCTTCTTCGGGAAACCCCAGTTTTTATTCTCAAGATCTTTATCTGTTTGGTTAAGGCCTACTCCTTAGGAAGGGTAGTCTGCTTTACTCTATATGATTTTAGTGGTGATCTCCTCTAAAAAATACCTTCATCTGGATTATAGTTTGACCTAACTAGTTTAATGATACTTTCTTCATGTGACAGAAAAACTGTTGATTTTATTTTAGCTTATAAATGGTCACAGTATTAAATGCTTTAGTTTTCTAGTTGGTTCTCTTGGGTTTTCTAAGTAGCTACTAAATTTGACTTTTTCTCTCCAGTATCCATGCCTTTTTCTTTTTCTGCCAGTAACTAGGCCTTCCATAAAAATATTAAGTAAAGACCCTGTTAGTAGGTGTTCTTATAATTTGACTTATAATTCCTCCAGTGTATTTTACCTTAAGTGGGTTGGCTAGTGTTTGTTACATCAAATTTATAAAAAGGAATTCTGTGTTTTTTCATAAAATCGTCTATTTTTAGCTAGTCCACTGAGAATTTGTCAATTTCAGTGTTTTGTGGAGCTTCAGTTAATTGCATAATTCTTTTGTCAGAGCAACATGTATAGATCTTAAAACTTTAAAGAAATATCGATCTGTGATAAAATGCAAAGATCATAAGTTTTGTTTTTGTTAAGAGACTTAAAATCAGAATTTTAACTTTGGCTCCTATCACTATCCTGATGTGGAATTAGATAAATGTTCAGTATTTACTAGAGTAAATTATTGATGGCAATAACTATATTACTGCCACAGGAGTTAAATAAACTAATATGTGTAAAACAGCAAGGTACCTGGGCTTAGAGTTTATGTTTAGAAAATATGAAATGTTTGTTTATAATAAGAACTTTTGATCCTCTGATGTGTGGGGGGGCACAAGTTAGCTCTGTCCCAAACACTTTATACTTGGTTTAGTCCTCCATACTGTATTGTTTAAAAAGGGGCCTTCCTTCCTTTCCTAATTTAGGAATCTGTTGTTCAATGAAGTAGAACCACAGTCTATAGGCAGAACTATCACAGAACATTTGGAGTTTTGACTTTGAAATCCATGAGTAGAATGGACACATCTTGAAGGAAAAATTTGCTTGTTGTAAGCCAAAAACTGAAGGCTTTGAAGGCCCAGTGTCTACATCCTGATTTTACCATTCATTGACATAATAATCTTGGTTATGTTTCTTAATTACCTGAGGTTTAGTTTCCTTATCTATAAAAAGAACAAACTAGATCTCATTGCAGGCTGTTGTTGTTGTTGGGGGATGGTATTGGGATTGAACTCAGGGACACTTAACCACTGAGCCACATCCCCAGTCCTTTTTTGTATTTTATTTAGAGACAAGGTCTCACTGAATTGCTTAGGGCCTCAGCCTCCCAAGCCCCTGGGATTATAGGTGTGTACCACTGCGCCCACCTATTCTGATTATTTTTAATGGAAATTTATGGTAAGCTCTGAAGTTTGAAAAAGAAGCTAGTGAATAGGTGGTGAGACAACTCTGTGTCTGTGTCCTGTGCCATTTTCTTTTTCATATTAGTGTATTCCTTTTTTTTTTTTTTTTTTGACATTTTAACGATAAGAATTTATTTTCATAGATATTGAAAAACTAATGAACTGAACAATTATCATATTAGTATAATCTTGAACAAGCAATATAGGGATATTTCACTGTGAGTGTTCATAGTGATTGGATAAGTTATCTTATACATTGACATTTGACTAAGAATGTACACTCATTTTTATGTACACAAAGTTCCAGAGGTTTTTAGTCTTAAATAAATGAATAATTTAGGAAAATAAGTACACTGCTCAGTTAATTATGAAGTTAAGCAAATAGAAAATGGTCAGAAAATTTTGCGTTTATAATTGGAGAAGGAAAGCTGAATAAAAAATTCTGTCTTTTTCAAAATGTTATTTGTGTAAAAATTGTCTTTCAACCAAGATCCTCTGGGACACTTGCAAAATTAGATTATATCCAACACTGTGGTGCGGTTAATGATGATGGTAAACATCTGTTGTTTAGACTGAATTCTAGTCTAAATTTTAAAATGGAATATTGGCATACCTATTCCAGAAGCTGCTTGATAGATTTGATTATGATGATGAGCCAGAAGCTGTGGAAGAATCAAAGAAAGAAGATGCTGCCGTCACCACTGCAGTACCTGCTCCTGCTGCACCTCCTGCATCTTCTGTAGCCACACCTGCTACTGCTGCTGCTGCACCCGCTGCTGCTGCACCTGCTGCTGCTGCACCCACTGCCACCTCACCACCTCCCCCACAGACAACATTGTGAGTTTCTAAGTTGGTAATAGTTGTGAAGTATAATCTGAGTAACATTTAGCCACCACCACAACCCCCAACTTTTTTTTTTTATGGAGTGATTATTTTGTAAAATTGGAGCATTATGGATTTTCTTTTGAACAGAAGGTATCCTGTTAGATTTAGAATTTAAAAATGGCTTTTGTGTTAGAAATAGTACTGAGAATATAGTACTAATGACTTTTGGACAACATTTAATATGTTTTTATAACATAGATGTGTCTGAGAATCTTAAGTGCTTCTAAATGAGTTAAAAGATTCTTCACCTTTTTTTTTTTTTTAGTGGATTTCCTGGAGATGGCATGCAGCAGCCAGCTTATACACAGCATCCAAATATGGATCAGTTTCCACCTCGAATGATGGGAATGCAGCAAGATCCAGTACACCATCAGGTGTGGGCATTTTTCTTGCAACTGAGTTTTAATAACTCAAGATCTGTTCCTTAAAGAATGTAGTTTGCACTTCACAGACCACTGTTATCTTGTGTGATTAAGTAATACAGCAGCTCCAATTAATAACTGTTAAGCATAAGACTGTTATAATTTTAGTTAAAATAGTTTAGAGAGACATTACAGTTCTATTTTAAAAAACTCCCTTATTTAATTATACAGCTCTTTCCCATTTTTCTGCATGTTGTACAGTTACATACTATAGAGCCTTCAACTCTCAATGTTTAGAAATATAGTTTGAAATCGGAAATTAAAGGAGCATACATAGCATACTGGAGATTTACAGGAAGTTAGAGATTCGTTCATTGAATCTGATTCAGTAAGTCCTCTAATTCAGTTTCTTAAACTTGGCTATGCATCTGAATTATTCGAGCAAGGAGAGGGCATGTTAAAAATACAGAGCATGGTTGGGCTCACTGGCAAATGCCTATAATCCCAGTGGCTCGAAAGGCTAAGGCAGGAAGATCTTGAGTTTAGAGCCAACCTTGGCAATTTAGTGAGGCCCTAAGCAACGCATTGAGACCCTGTTTCTAAATAAAATACAAAAAAGGGTTGAGGATGTAGCTCAGTGGTTGAGTGCCCTTGGGTTCATTCCCCAATACAAAATATATATATGTGCCACGCACACACACACACACACACAGTATATCCCTTCAGTACTACAATCATTCTAGAGAATCTTGGTTTTTGATATTCTTCTTTTCAATGCTACAGTGATTGTCTTGTTGGATTCTCTTGTTCAAGCCAGCTCTGGGAAATAATACTTTATGTAGTCTTTTTAGAAAAGACTTTAAGACATCTCTTTACCCTATATTCATTCTCTTAATATGTATTTATTTCAGTTTCTTCTTCATATTTTATAATATGAAGTTAATTTTAGTGACTTGTTGGTGATGTTTTGGAAAGTATTTTAAAAACCTGTTTAAAATATGAATAAAACTTATGAATTACTGTATTTCCAGCAATTACTGATAAGTTTATAATAATTTGAAAGATTTTGTGACATTAGTATATTATACTTGTTTTGTTAGTGCTTGAATTGTACATGCAGAAATAATGTTAAGTTGTGGTTTGCTAAGTTGGTATTATGAATAAAATGAAAAATTTTTAAATCATTATTTTATTTGAAACTCTGAGTATGTTGAAATTACTGTCTTAGTAAATTTAAAAAGAAGTAAACCTAGAAATCACTCTCCCAAAAGGCTAACTTGCCATGAAAGAAGTTGAAAGAAGCAATTCACAGTAGAGTGCGTTTGACTTTAAGTTCAGCCTATCATGGTGCTTCCTTATGTAAATAAAGCTATGTCTTCAAATGTGTAAAGTCAAACTAGTATATTCATAATTTCGAAATGATTTGTAGGATTTTTAATCTAATACTTGAGTGTGTAACAATATTTCCGGGAAAGATTATACTATTGAAATTGTTAAACATTGTTGAATGTCATTGTAGCTTTTCCTTGATTGATGTTTATAGAAGGTATTTTAGTTTTATATAAAGTAACTAAGCATTTTCCAAATTGTTTTTGATAGCTTTTACTTAAAATCTAATCTAATTAAAAATTAAAGGTTCCACTTCCTCCTAATGGACAAATGCCAGGATATGGACTTCTTCCTACACCTCCATTTCCTCCCATGGCTCAGCCTGTGATTCCTCCAACTCCACCAGTACAGCAGACTTTCCAACCTCCTTTTCAGGCACAAAATGAACCACTTACACAGAAGCCACATCAGCAGGTAAAATTTTATTAGATGGATAATTATTGTTTTGGTTGACAGATTTTTTTTTAACTTTATGTATGTTTTTTAATTCTAATTTGTTATATATGACAATGCATTTCAGTTCATATTACACACATATATAGACAATTTTTCATATCTCTGGTTGTACACAGAGTCACAAGTTGCCTTGATTTTTATGGACGTTTCTGATTTTCTGTTTGCCATCTTTGTTTTTTAATATGAAGAAGGAAAAAAAAAAACAACACTGTGGGCATATATTAAACCCTCACTATCTGTGCTCCACGTTTTTCACAGGGAAAGTGGACATATAATACTTCCAGTTTCCACAGGGATCTGTGAGGTTTGAGATAGAGTATAGAAGACATAATCAATGCCTAGTTTACTGTCTTAAAGTGTTATATAATGTCCAGAAATAGAGAATTGCCAAAATATGACATTTTTGTTTTGTTGTTTTAAGTGATGACCATTTGTTATTAGAAATTTGGTCCCAAGTAACTAAAAGATGAAGACATAATCTCTTTGGAGCAAGAGTTTTTTAATTTAGTATTTGTTAGATTTGGCCTCTAGAATTTGCACAGTTTCTTATTTTATGATGGTTTTGTTTTTAAGGAAATGGAAGTGGAACAGCCTTGTATTCCAGAAGTTAAGCGGCATATGTCTGATAGCAGAAAGTCAAGATCTAGGTCAGCATCCAGGTAATTTAGAGAAAATGTCTTACCAATCCTATATGTCTTAGAAGACATATAGGTGAAAAACAAATAAGGTTATTTTAATGAATAGCACTTTATATTCATACATGGGGTAAAGGAGAAACACAAATACTGATCTTAAAAAGAAAAATCTAAGGTCTGTCATCTTACCCATGTTTTCTTCAAGTTGATCTGGTGTCTATTTATATAGAATAACATGGTATTAGAAAAAGAATATACTCAAAGTTCCTTTACAACTTTTATCAACCAACAAAAGTGAGAAAGTAAAGCCTTCTCGGATTAAGTATTTAATTACTGCAGAAAAGAAGACTTTCCTAATTAAAGTAGCAGTTCCTTAACCATGAAAATTTACTTCTTACATTATAATTTAGTTTCAGAGGAACTGATGATGATAGATACCTTTATAGGCTGATAACCTTTCTTATTTAAATTATATGCATGCTCTCTCTATCCCCAGGCATACTAAAGATCTTTAAAATGAGTTCCTGACTAATCTTAAATATCCAAAACATTAAGTTACCTAGTTGTTTTTTTTCCCCTCTAACTTAATATGAGTATGTATTTTCTATTTTTTTCTCCATGTACTATCCATCCTCCTAATGAAAATATTAGGTCACCAAAAAGGAGACGATCTAGATCTGGTTCTAGATCTCGAAGGTCTCGTCATCGACGTTCCCGATCACGGTCCAGGGATAGACGCCGACATTCTCCTCGATCTCGATCCCAAGAAAGGCGTGATCGAGAAAAAGAGAGGGAACGGAGACAAAAAGGCCTGCCTCAAATCAAACCAGAAACTGCAAGTGGTAAATAACCCTTCATATTCAAACTTCCTGCATTATTTTTTATATAGTTGGTTTAACATGTTTTATAACCGTGAGCAGAGCCATAAATGAAATATTATCACTATGTTGTTTTATTCCAAATATTGCTTTCTTGTGTCTTGTCTGAATTTAACCATTTACAGGATATATTAACTTGCATTATTACCTGAATCTCATCAGATATCTTTAGAATATGTTTAATAAGGTATGCTAGATATATTCTTGTTATAAATCAGTAACTATTATAAAGATTTTAATTCATAATAATTTCTGGGGCATATAAAATTTCTGACTCTATAAAGCTTATTGCCTAGAATACAGCATAAAAGAAAAACTGTATACACTCAAGAGTTGGAAAAGGATATCTCCATGTAGTGAATAAAGCACTGAGTTAGTTTTTAAATGAAGAGACTTAGACTCAAGTCCTGGTTCCACTGTTTATTGGCAAGGTGACTGGGCAAATTATTGCTTCTTTGACCTCAGACTTCATTGAGATCTTTGGTTTAAGTACAAAAAGACCAGTTTTTCTAACTCTTAAGTATGCCTTTAACTATTCTGGTTCCATTTCTAGAAGTGCTAATACAATTTTCTAAATTTAAAAAATTTTGTATAGGAATTTTCTGTGTTAAACTTTGGGTATCATAGATGTGCTCATATATTTTATGTAACTTTTTAAAAATGTAACATGAAGTTTGCTTATTAAATGTGAATATTTTTACAGTCATTCTTTTATTTTCAGTTTGCAGTACTACACTCTGGGTGGGACAGCTGGACAAAAGGACTACTCAACAGGACGTTGCCAGTCTACTAGAAGAGTTTGGTCCCATTGAATCAATTAATGTGAGTATTTATTTAATTATTTAATGATAGTGGAGCAGATGTGAGTAATATCATTTTACGAAATTAAGGACTTGAGATTTGTGTTATAATTTCCATAGACTTGTAGAAGTCTATGGACTTGTGGCTACAAGTTTAGGTGTTCTGAGTCTGTGCTCAGCACTCTGCATTTAATATTTCTTAGACTGTGAAGTTTAATTTTAAAATTTTTGCTGTGAAAGTCTACTTATGGCAAGGGACTTTGGCCATGGTTTATTCTGCATTGGCTGTTGGGGTGAGGAGTGGGGCTGTTGAACCTGGTTATTATATCTTGTTGCTTTTTTTTTTTTTTTTTGGTAATAAAATATTTTGGAGCAGATGATTCCTCCCAGGGGCTGTGCTTATATTGTTATGGTTCATAGGCAAGATGCTTATCGTGCCCTGCAGAAACTGAGCCGTGGAAACTATAAAGTAAATCAAAAATCCATAAAGGTACAGTTTTATAATTATTTTTTATTTTAATGTGGAATTGATATGTTGCTTTTTAAAAACTAATTTGGGCTTAGTTATGACTTGAGGCATTTCAGATATATCCTTTTAAAATTCTTAACAAAATCTATAATGTTTATTAAAACATAATTTTAAATGTTCAGTGCATAGTAGGAATTGAAGGGGGGAGGTGCTGGGTATAGAACCCAGGGCCTCACAGAAGTATATCTATAGACTATCCCCTTGTTTAAGATAGATAGCGTCATCAAATATAATTGATTGATGCCTTAAATAAAATGTGTTTTAGCATATTTTTTTGAGATTTATTACTATCTCAAAATGAACTGTGAAAAATGATTATTAATGATATAGAAAATGATTCAGGTACAAAGCCTTTCATATCCTCCCCGCCCCCCCACCCCGAGAAATCAAAGACATTGTTTCATCAATGTCCTAACGTTTTTATTTGTTTCAGTTTGTTTTGTTTTTCAGTACTGGGCATGGACCCAGTGCGCTCTACCACTGACCTGCATCCCCACCCCTTTTATTTTTTTAGACAGGATTGTTCTAAGTTGCCCAGGCTGGCCTGGCACTTAAGAGTCCTCCTTTGTCATCCTCCTGAGTAGCTGGGATTACAGACATGTCCATTCTATCTGGCTCCTAAAGTCCTGTTTTAGTTTTATTATAAAAAAGATTTTTTGTCTAATGTTGATTAATTGCCAGGATTCCATAGACTTTCAAAAATGACACCCAGCATGCCAGGCTATATAGGAAACTTTCAGTCTCTAATGAACTTATTTTCTATGAGCTTTACAATGGCTGGGCTGGGTAGTTGGGGTCAGGGTGAGGGTTGATAAGGAGCAGTTGCCATTGAAATTTTCAGCTGAGGACAAAATGAAGGTATAGCCAGTTCATGTTGAGAGTAAGAGTTTGAGATCCAGAAATAACTAGTGCCAATGTTCCTTTACTTCCTACATCCAAATGAGTAGCATGATGTGGAGTAGTGAACTCTTTAAGACTTACAGTGTCCTTTTCCCTTCATATTTTCACTAATGGTGAAATAGATTGCCTGGGCCTTAAACAAAGGAATAAAAGCAGATTACAAGCAGTATTGGGATGTAGAACTTGGCGTTACCTATATTCCATGGGACAAAGTCAAGCCTGAGGAACTGGAGAGTTTTTGTGAAGGAGGAATGTTGGACAGTGATACACTTAACCCAGGTAAAACTGTAATTTCTTTTACAGTTCATTTATTTGCTTGGAAGTGTGTTTAATAAAATATCTGGTTTGTTCTTTATAAGAAAAAATTTTAGAGATTTAACACGAACACAAGGCTCAAAAATTTTGGATTTGGGAGGGTTACACATTTAAGGTTTTTGAATTAGAGATGGTCCTGCCTGTAAAATCTGCAAATATTCTGAAACATTTCTAGTCCCAGGCATTTTGGATAAGGGGTACTCAACTTGTACTCTACTTTAATGCAGTGCTTCATCATAATTTCTTTGGAAATTTTTAAATGTTCAGAGAAGCAATGAAAAGAAAATGTAAAGACTAGGAGCTTCAGTTACCTCTGGTTATTAATATTACAGATGCCAGATTGACAGTAAGATTGCAGTGGGGAAAATAGAAAAATATATGGGCATGACCTATAGATTAATAGATAACAGAAACAAAGGGCATAAAGTGGCTTGGAAAATAGAATGAGCATTCAAAGTAATCTTGAAGTAGGAGTGATGTTTGAGAGCCAGAATTGGTTAAAAATAAAAGTGCTGTACTATTCCCAAACGCCACCTTATCTTTCCATAATGCATGGTGCCTTCACTTAAGGATAGAGCTTGGTTTCTGTTCAGGCAGTCAGACCTGCTATCTTCCAGGTATCTGGGAGGCTCTGAACCAAAACTAAAAAGGCTGGGGAAGTGGTAGTCCTGAAGCTCATACACAATGGGATGGGGGGGGGGGGC
>NW_025999968.1:52099715-52240126 GCF_001458135.2 Marmota marmota marmota | reverse complement strand
GGGGGCTCCTTTAAGAGAAGGAGAATCTCTGATGGATTAGTGTTCTAGAGGACAGAATGGAAAGATACTTACCTATTTTTCATTTGACTAGAAGGTATGTGGAAACATGTGAGAGGATATCCGAGTTATTCTTTAATATTAGACAAAGTTTATTTAGTACACTCCTGTGGTTAAAAACAGACTCTAGAGCAGGGTATGTCTGGGATGAATCCCCTACCACTTACTAGGAATGTGACTTTGGGCAAATTATCTTTGCTTTCCTCATTTGTAAAATGGGAATATAATAGTAATCTACTTTAGATAGCTTTGAAAATGTTAGTATACATAAGTGCTTAGGATGTGGCTAGCACACTGTAAGCACTTTTTTCCATGTTTTTTATTTTTCCTTAATTTAAATAATTATTGTTTATAAAATTCACATAGGAATTTCTGTATTAATTTGGCTCCGGTTTTTATAATCTCATTGTTACATTTCTTTAAATTTTATAGATTGGAAAGGAATTCCCAAGAAGCCTGAAAATGAAGTTGCTCAAAATGGAGGTGCAGAAAGCTCACATACAGAACCAGTATCACCCATACCTAAACCTTTACCTGTGCCTGTACCTCCTATTCCTGTTCCTGCACCTATAACAGTGCCACCTCCACAGGTGAGAATATTTGGGACATAGTTTAAATTTTTAAGAATCTGAAGATTCCTTTATAGATCTTATTGTAGTCGTATGTCTAGATTCAGTCAGAACCACAAGTACATACATATGCATATTTTTTATATTGTGGCATATCATGTCATTTATAATCTCTATAACACTTCCTTTTCATAAATATATTGCTTTACCATCTGTTCAGATTGTTCACTGTCTTAAAATATTCTAGACATTAATTCTAATTATTAGTTTCGTAGGTACATACTCTTTTTTTCTTATGGGTCCTTTATTCTTCAGAATATTATTTACTGAAGGAATTTGGATATGCACCCAGTACAGCTGCTTTGAGGGAAGGGGAGCCTCTTAATCTTCAGTTTCAATGGTGCCATCATGAATTTTTTTTTTAACAGATATTGAAAGCTAGTTAATAAGCTGAGTGTCATTTAACATAATGAGAGGTGTATTATTAGAAAAAAACCTTTGCTATCTAGTTAATTCACCTGGTGCTTCAAAAGAAAAAATGCATATTCTGATAGAATTGCATTTGAGTTCCAGCTCCATTGTTTGTACTTAGCAGTGTGACTTTGAGCAAAGCACCCAACCTTTCCTAGCTTTGGCTTTGTGTTCCTCTTAGGTCAGAGTTGTTTTGAGGAATAAATGAGACAATGTGTGTTAAGCACTCGGCATATTTCCTAGCATATAATAATAATAATGAGAAAACATTTGGTTGAAATTTATAAATACTAGATCCATAGTTCTGAATCAGATAAATCTGATCTGTCACAAAAATAGGTTGTCTGGTCTCTTGATTTTCTCTCAATGTAAGGGGAAAATTACATGTTTTGATATATAAACAGCTGGCATTTGTTGGCTATTTAGTATAAAGTGTCAGGTACCAGTAATTAATGTGTATTACTCAGTACCATAATTATGTGATATTGGCACATATCCCTTTTTTTCATATTGGGATTTGAACTCTGGGGCACTCGACCACTGAACCATTTCCCTATCACCTGATTTTGTATTTTATTTAGAGACAGGGTCTCACTGAGTTGATTAGTGCCTCGCTTTTGCCGAGGCTAGTTTTGAACTCACAATCCTCCTGTCTCAGCCTCCCAAGCCGCTGGGATTACAGGCATATATGTACCACCGTGCCTGGCTGGCATGTTTCCATTTTAGAAAGTTTAAATAGCTTGCTTCCCCCACATGTAGCCACCTAAGAAGAGGGTAGAGACAACTTAGCTCCAGGATTTGTGTTCTTAGCCACTAGGTGATTGCTAAGTAGCACTTCTTAGAGCTAGAGTTCCCAAAATTCATTGAACTTTGAAACATTTTTAAAGGTATCATTTGCTTTCAGAGCACCAGTGGATGCTGATGAAATAAAGTGTGAATTTGCATTCCTGAAGGAGAAAGCAAAACTTCCCCTTTTTCTCATTTGACTTACCTTTATGTCATATTTATATAATTGTATCACAAGTTATAGCTTATAACTAATTTATTGATAAGCACAAATTTAGAAACATTTAGTTTTCCAGCAATAAAATATTTATTTCATCTAAATATACTGTGTGAGGGCAGCTAGGTGGATAATTCCATTTTTATTTTTGTTTCTTTCTAGGTCCCACCACATCAGCCGGGTCCTCCTGTAGTTGGTGCTCTCCAGCCACCCACATTCACACCTCCTTTGGGAATTCCCCCTCCAGGTTTTGGTCCTGGTGTTCCTCCACCACCTCCTCCACCACCATTTTTGCGCCCAGGATTCAATCCAATGCATTTACCACCAGGTACACTAAGTTGTTTGAGAAGACATTCTTTTAGAATCTGAAATGAAGTGATACAAAAGTTGACATTATTTTTCTTACTTTAGGTTTTCTTCCTCCTGGACCCCCACCTCCTATAACTCCACCAGTATCCATTCCTCCTCCTCACACTCCACCAATAAGCATCCCAAACTGTAAGCATGTTTTTCCATTGTGTTCACTTGACCTTTTCAAGCTGGGGGTAGAAGGGAGAATGAACCAGTAATAGGATCTATAGTGTGGCAGAAGAATGTTGACCAGGAAGATAATTAATTATTCAGCTTCACATGTTGATGTAATTATATTCCTTAGCTACTATCGCTGGTATAAATGAAGACACTACAAAAGACTTATCTATTGGAAATCCCATTCCAACAGTGGTGTCTGGGGCTAGAGGAAATGCCGAGTCTGGTGACAGTGTGAAAATGTATGGCTCTGCTGTGCCACCTGCTGCACCCACGAATCTGCCTACCCCTCCTGTAACCCAGCCTGTTTCACTTCTTGGTAAGTTGATTTTTTTTTAATCATTAGTTTCCCCACCCAAGTTAGGTATCTTAAAAATAATGTGAATTTTGGAGAAGTGGTCTCTGAGGCTAGTTTTCTTTGAGGAAAATCTTCTTAAATGTGTGTTTATAAGAAACCTCAAAGGTGGCATCATGCTTATTTGTCTTGAATAAATGTTTGGATTTCCACATCTTAGTTTGGTACAAAAAATGATTAATCTCCTATGTAAAAGAAATTGTTACAGAATTCATGATTAACATACCTTCTTACTCTTCCAGTTTCATAAAAATATTTCTTTGATGATATAGGTTTTTCTTTGTCTGGATCAATTTTTATCCATCTGAAACCTCTGAACTTTGATAGCATTTTTTGTAGGATGGCAAATCATCTTTGCTACATTGCAATAAAATGACTGGTTTCTGAGTAATAGTTTCAGCTCCTGAGGAACCACTTTCCCTCTGACTCCTCAGTTTTCTCCTGATGGAGTTTATATTCTTTATCTACAACCTCACTACTGCAATTAAGAAAGGTATGACTTAATTTTTTTACATCTTTAGGAGGGCTTAGTCTGGCTGGCTTAAATTATAAAAATATGTCACAGTTAATTTCAGTAGACCATCTTTTAAATTAATATATTTTTATATTTGAAGTAGTTATTGCCAAGTATAACTAACATTTTATTCTCCTAATGGGAAGATAATGCTTACTTCCTGAATGTTATAGTATTCTAGAACTGTGAGCCCACTATGTTTGTAGAGGTGTGTGTGTACACATTTGCTTTTATCATCTTAGATTTTTTTTTTTTTAAGGGAAAAACCATTGGTTACCTCTGAAATAGGTGTAGGACTATGGGACATCGGTTTATGATGAAGGATTTTTATGCTTTCACTTATTCCTTTGATATTTTTGTAAATTTTGATGATATAAATATACATATACACACACATTTATAGTAGAAGCCAATGGCATTCTGTGTATTCTGGCCTCTTCAAGACTGAGCTCAGGCCCACAGTCAACTTGATTTTTTATTTCCCTTAGGATACAGATTGGGAAATAATAAAAGACGATTTGAGACTAAAATTTATCACAAGTAATTTGGCAGTATTTATCATAATGATGGAAAGTGATTTGTTTTAATAAGAAGGTTGCTTAAGAGATCTACATTGTAATGAAAATTGTAGTAGAAGCAACATCACACAGGAACCAAAGAACCTTAACATCTTTGTGGCTTGTTGTCATGCTTAAAAATATATATGTATTTTAGTTGTAGTTAGACACAATACCTTTATTTTACTTATTTATTTTTATGTGGTACTGAGGAACAAACCCAGGCCCTTGAACATGCTAGGCAAACGCTCTACTGCTGAGCCAGAACCCCAGCCCTAATGCCTATTTTTTTTTTTTTCCTTTTTTCATATTTATAAATGGTTGCACCAGGGTCACAGAATCTGAATCATAGAATTTTCTGATCAACCCCTTCTCTCCATATTTTCTCTACCCACATACACCTTCAGTTATGAATTCATTTTGAAATGAAATTTTGTCTGTGGTCCGTAAATAATAAGTCACTCTGGACTGTTTACAAAATTATGTGCATTTGTGTTTTTCTCTGGGCTTAGTAAATTCATTGAATGAGTGGAAAGATTTCATGATCTCCAAGAGTTTAATAACTACTGCTTTCAAACAACCCTGAAGAGTAAGTACCTGCCTCTGATTTAACATTGGATCTTGAAAACCTATTTATTTATTTACTTACTTTGGTACTGGGGATTAAACCCAGGGACATTTAACCACTGAGCCACAACCTGAGTCCTTTTTTGTATTTTATTTAGAGACAAGTTTTCACTGAGTTGCTCAGGCCCTTGCTGAGTTGCTGAGGCTGGCTTTGAACTCACGAACCTGCCTCAGGTTCCTGAGCCACTGGGATTACAGGTGTGCACCACTGCACCCAGGCTGGCCCTTTTTTCCTTACCACTACTGAACAGACAGTTTAGCCTCTGCATCCAACATGTGAAACAAAATATAACACAGAAAAAAAAAAGCTAGTAAACTTAGTAAGCTCTCAGTGCCACAATACAGATAATTAAACTTTAAATCTTTCTTCACATTTCGTATTATTTTTGTCTGGCTTATCAGACCTCCTCCCCACTGAATAAAATTTCCATGAGAAAGGGATACTCATTCATTGCAGGGCTATTGATATTTCACCTCTGCTGATTACTTTTGACTGTAACTTTTAAAATGGAAGTTTAAAAATTGAAGGCCCTTTCAAATACTGAAAGGTTTAAAATTTGACAAAGTAAAAATGAAAACCATTTTTAGTTTTATTGAACAAAGTGCTTTAACTAAAGTGCAGTTCTAGTTGTGAGGAAAAAAGGCCTTCGGTTTTTAATCAGAAGTCTTGAAAATAATGTCACATAAGTTTTGACCTATTAAAAGAGAAGTAAAATTTTTTTAAACTATTACAAAAGTTTATTTAACAAAATAAGAAAATGCACTTGACCTAATTTTTACATCATGGTAAAAGCAGGCTTTTTGGAGAAGGGACATGGATTTTTCTGCTGAATAGCTATCATTTATATTCACTAAGGCTTCTGACATAATACTATTTCCTCATTACCACCTATTGTTCTCTTGCCCACTGGTTGCCATCTTCACAGAGTCATCTGTTGTAAAGATTCATAAAAGGATTACATTCCCACAGTATTTCTTGAATGTGTCTACCAATATTTAATTTTAATGATAAATTCTTGTCCATCCTTTTTTTTTTTTTTTTTTTTTTTTTTGGGACTTGAAAAGGTAAGCTTTACTCATGGTGAATACTTGGCAGGTTCAAAACTGCTTTTTCAAAATAAGATTCTTAATATGTCTGCAAATAAAGAAGGAGTGGTTAAAACAGACTAACCATAGTCCCATCATTTTGATGAAGGAATGCGGTAATCACATTGCAGTATTGCAGTACTAAAGGATCAGTGATTTCAGTAGAGGTATTACTGGTATGCTCCAGGTGTGGAGTATTGGAGCTGATGCTTCTGGTTTTCTCTTGGTGCTCTAATGTTTTCTTTTAAGTTCATAAAAGGAAATGCTATGCTGACCAGAAAACTTGTAAGCCTAGAAGTTGACACTGAACTCTCATTTCCTCACCTGTAAAGGGGAGTAAAAGTGACATTGACACACCAAGGTGTCATAATTATTCAATGGGGGTAAAACATCCGCCACAGGGTAGGCATTTAGTGAACAGTGGGTGTTATTACAGGTAAGAAATGATGTTTAGAACACTTAGGGAATATTTATACTTTGAAATCCTAAAATTCCTTTGGTTGTAATTCTTTCTAAATTCTTTGTTGGCAAACAGGAAAATAACTTATTAGGAGGAAGTATATCTTGACATAGTTGCCTCAGATATTTTCAAGGTAGATTAGACCATATCTTAAGTTCACACACTAAAAATTCCTTTATTTGGCTTACTGAGAAAATGTGTGTGTTAAATCATCGTGGTGTTCATTTAAATAGCATAACTTGCTATCTAAATTGGTTCCATTTATGATATCCAATAGTTATCTTATAATGGAAGATAAATGTGCCATTGAGACTTAACTGAGCTCTTAGATCATAATTTCTGAAATATGCTAATAAAGTAGCAGGGGCCAAACAAATGTTCAAGATATCTCCAAACAGTCTGTTTTGAGGCTTGATTATAATGGGAAGAGGCATTAGGATGCCTTAAGGATAATTTGGTTTAAGAATTTTCTGTATTATCAGACTTCAGTGTGGGCATTAGTTTGGAGTGACTGCTGGTCTCTGGATCTAGGCTGAGGTAGTTCACCTGACCCCTGCTACTATATACGAAGAGAATTAAATTCCCATCATTAGACATGATTCTTTTGGTGATACTGGAAACAGAAAAATACCAGATATACAATAATAATTTATTACTAATTGATTTTAAAGAAATCTGTACTTAGTAGCTCACAAGCCAAAGTAGTTAGCACAGGGCTGGTTTCATAAAAGCTAAAGATAACATTGTGCAGTTGTTGGTCATTTAGGAGAGGAGAAAAATTAAAGATCACAGCAATTCAGTTCATTCTCTTGACTGTATCTGTGTTTACTTTTCTCAAAAACTTTTGTATAATAATGTATCTCTAACATGATGTACAGCATATTTTTATTAAAAAGTTCATTGTAAATGTGAAGTTTGGGTTACTTTGGTGTTCCAAACAATAAAAAAAATACACAAAAAAAAAATGTTTGTTTGTGTTAACTATCTCTACCGTGTTACCAGGCTATCCAGAATGTTTTCAAGCAAAAACTAATGTCGGTTGAATTCATTCCTTTGTGGATAATTAAAGCCTTTTGTCAAATACATTTATTCAGTAATCATTAATATAAAGATTTTTGTTGCACTACTGCAAATGATGGTAAAGTAAGAATTGAGTATTTGTAAGATCCTTTTTTACTTATAACTTTTGTAGCCAGAGGTTTTAAAGAGTCACAAATTATTGGCCTATTAGGCTGAATTGCTAGGCAAGTGTTGTGATAAACTCATTCCCTGTGTAGCCTCAGTAGATATTTGACTTTATCCTAAACTTGGGCACCTTGAGAAATATGGAGACAAAATTGATTTGTGAATTATTAAACACTTGTGTTTGCTTTTGTGCAATAGTTATGATCCCTAAAACTGCCTAGGAGGCAAATGATTTTACCAGCCATTTCAGAAATTCCTTTAAGATAGGTATTTAATTGATGATGATTTCACTTAGCTTTGGATTTCTTTGCCTAGTCTCTAAAAGTTTGAAGTTTTTTACAGCTAGTAATTTTTAACAACATTTAAATTAGAACATTAGAGCACCAATCTTTAGTAATGTATTAAGTCATTAACGTTGAAAGAAAACCTGGAGAAGATTCTAGAAATTAGGAGTTTTAAAAACACAATACAACCTAATTTTAAAGAACAGTTTTTACACTTTAATATTTATTTTGGACTTTAGTATATGATTTGATTACGTTAAATTATAAGGCAGAAAGTATGATAGATATTTGATTTGGTACCCCCAAAATCTAATGACTTTATCCTGTTCTTCATGAGCTTTTAAACATTTTATTTATTTTATTTTTATGTGGTGCTGAGGATAGAACCCAGGGCTCACACGTGCTAGGTGAGTACTCTACCACTGAGCCACAACCCCAGCCTCAGAAGATTTAAAATATTTGAATTGGTATTTCACTTGTGTTACAGAATAGAAATAGTTCTTAAACATGCGTTACAATGTCCTCAACTTTGTATATGACATTATTCCGTGCATAAAGTAATGATTTTTCCACAACAAATATTGAACTTGGAATATGAATTTATGCATGAATATACACTATATATTCTCCAAGAAGACTCAGCACTTCAAGCAAAACACGAGTAGTCATGTGCAAAAAATCCAGAGCACTTTTACATTCTCTTCATGTCACCCTGGGCTCTCTAGGCTGGTGTAGAATACTAGCCTGAAGACTATCTTTAAACGTAAATATCTCTCTGAGAGACATCTTGAGGAAGGTGGGAGAGCAGAAACTTTGGACTCTAGGTTGATTTTGGCAGACAAATATTGCTGTGAAGAATTTCAGGTAAGACTTTACCAGGTTCACATTAAAAATAAAATTGCCTATGGACAACCACATTTATGATAGGTTAACTGTATATTTCAAACTTACTTTCTCTAATAGTGAAATTCTTAACTCTTAAGTTGTAGCTGTTAGGCTTTGTCAATTTTTATAAAATTCTTAGCAATTAATATGCAAGCTGAAATTCTAAAACACAAATATAAGTGATGTGCAGGAAAAAATGAGCATTCAAATTCTACTTTACATTATTTTGCAGAAAATCCATGGAGTTGTGGTTTTGTGGGTTTGGTTTTGTTTTGTTTTGTTTTTCCTACCAAGGATTGAACTCGGGCACTCAACCACTGATCCGCATCCCCAGCCCTATTTTCATATTTTATTTAGACACAGGGTTTCACTGAATTGCTAAGAGCCTCACCATTGCTGAGGCTGGCTTTGAACTCATGATATTCCTGTCTCAGCCTCTTGAGCCTCTGGGATTACAGGTGTGCACCACCATGCCCAGCCATGGAGTCTTTTTTAAAAGATGGTAATCAGTCTGATTTCAGAGTTTTTTTTTCCCCCTTATTGTAGATGTTATGGAAACATAGCTTAATATTCCCTTATGCTAAAAATGAATGAGCTATCTCAGTATGCCTAAAATATATATTACTAAAAACTGAAGTTTCTCTTAAAGATCTTCCTAATATTCTAAGGAAAAAAATTTGCTTATATAAATCTTAATATCATGCAATCTAAATGAAATATGCTTCTCTCATTCTTGAAATCTGGCTCCTTATTCTTCATTCTCAGCTGTCAGAACACAATGCCTACTATAAGAATCAACTGGGAGTGTCTTCAAAATAAATGTACCCAAGTACATTAATTGGTGAATCTAGGCAAAGGAAATACATGTGTCAGTTGTACTGTTGTTGCAGTTTTCTGAAGGTCTGAAATCATAAAAGGAAAACACTTTTGTTCATTAAATAAATGTTTTCATATTTTTATATTTGCCTAGAGGCATTGGTGGAAGAGATAAGAGTGGTTGATACATTTTTTTCTTTCATGCATGTTAAATTCCATTTTAACCTCATGCAAAATGCCACCACGACTGTCATAGTGTTGAGATCAAATTTTTAAAAGGTAGAACAGCTTGGAACAGAAAAGGAAATTCATAGAAAAACACATCCTTTTTCAAAAGTCCAGTTTTTCCTAAGTTTATGCAGAAATAATTCTCACCTTCCAAGGATCAGATTTCTAGACCTGTTGCCTGTTTTTATCCCAAGAGGTACCTTCTCTTTGACATTGGGCATCACCTTTGCAATTAGCATTATTGTGTGCCAGGCACCCTCCCAGGTGCTAACAATACCATCATGAACAAAATGAAACCTACTTTCTTGGAGTTTATATTTAGTAGGGACTTGTATAACAAGTAAACTAATAGCTGTACAAGGAGATATTCCTGTGAAGATAGACTGTTAGGGGATTTGAGGGTATCAGACTGATGTGCCATTTTTCAGTTGGATGAGAAAACAAAAACGTGAATAGTAAGCTACGTAAATACAGACAAAAGACATTTCAGGTAGAGAGGTAAGATAAAGAGGAATCTTAATTAAGAGGGAACTTGATTTGTTTGAGGGACCATAAGGGGCTGATACAGCTGGAGCAGGTTAAGCCCCAAGTAAAGAGTGACAAGAGGTGAGTGCAGACAAGTGCAATACGAAGTGGTATAGGGTTTTGGCTTGCGTTGTGATCTCATTTACATTTTTCAAGCGATTATTGCAGCTATAGAGAACAAATAATAATGGAAGTTGGTAAAAGTGGAATGAATGGTGTGTTTGGATTCTGGTGCAGTGAAGGGATAAGGGTTTGCATTCAAAATGTTTTGAAGACAACCTTTAGAATTGCCTCATTACTTAAGTATAACTCATAAAAGAAGTCAAGAATAACAAGATTTTTACCTAAGCAATTTGTAAAGTGTTTACTGCCATTCCCGAGATACAAATGTGTAGGATTTGGGAAGTGGGTATTAAATTTGAATGTTGGCTGTTTTAATTTTGATACACAGGTGCAAATGTCAAGTAAACCAACTTAAATCTAGAGATGTTATTCCTGGTGATGAAGATCATATTTAAAGACATGGGGCCTATAAGGGTTATGTAGGGAGAAACTATGAATAGAGAAGTGGCAAGAGGACAAAGTCAAAGAATCCTTCAACATTTTTTAGCCTTTGGGAACACGGTACCGAGCTAAAACATACATAGTTTCACCTGCCAGGAACTCCTCCAGGCAGTTGGTATATGGTCATCATTTAAGCCTTAGAATCCTATGAGATGAACCCCATTTTATAATTGAGAAAACTCCAACCAGTAGGCAAGGGTGCGTAAGAAGGAAACATTTTGGAGACCATGGGAAGAGCCTTCATAGGAAAGAGGGAGAGGTGAACTGCCAGATGGCATTGATGATTCAAGATGCTGAGCTTTGCCAGCTGGAAGGCTCCTGGTGACCTGGAGAAAGAGATTTTCCTGAATGATGGTTCAAAAACCCAATGACAGATGGTCAGAAGAAAATGGGAGTTGAAGACAAGGGTACAATTGTGAGGTTTGCCATGTAGGGGAGCAATAAAATGGAGTGGTAGCTGAAAATATACAGGATGGGGAAGTTAGTTTTGTTTTCCTAAAAATCCAAATAATGTTAGCATGCTGATTATTCAACATCGATAGGAGAATTTTGGCACAAGAAACAAATGCTAGGTTTATAGGTAAGAGGAGGTGGATCGAGGATAGAAAAACAAAAGGCTTCGTCTTTGAAATATGGATGGTCATAGACCGAAGGAATAACTTCACTGGTAGGTAGATGAAAGTCCTTTTTTTAAGGTAAACTAGGATAAAATGAAAGATGGTGTGTCCATATAATGGAGTATTACTTGGTAATAAAATAAAATGAAGTACATGCATAGGGTGCTATAAAACATGGATGAACCTTGAAAAGGTGCCAGGTGATAAAGGAAGCCAGCCATAATAATAGTCCATGTGTATGAAGTGTTGAGACTAGGCAAGTCCATAGAGACAGGAAATAGGTTATGTGTTTGCCTATCTGGGTGGGGGTGAAAGGAAGAGTGATGGCTAAAGAATGCAGGGTTTCTTTGGGGGATAATGAAAATGTTCTAACAATGATTTTGATGGTTGCCAATTCTGTGAATACACTAAAAAGCATTAAATTGCATGCTTTATGTGGGTAAGTTGCAGATTACATGAATTTTATCTTATGTGAAGTTTTTATGGAATAAACAAGCTAGGAATAGACCGAAAATGAAGGAGAAACAAACATGAAATAGGTAGGACATGAATGTGTAAATTGACTAGAAAATGTTGAGATTGCTCACCAGAATTAGGGGCACACTTGGGGTTGTAGTTACAAAATTTGTGAATGACACCAGTCAGCGTGCTGGGGTTGGTGTGACCCTCAGCCATTTTTAGTGTAGATTAGGTAGAATAGTTGCATTTAAAACAAATGTTGGGTTCCTCCAGGCAGCTGTGGTGAGGGAGGGCCATGGACCTGGAAGCAGGTAAGGAGAGACATAAGGGTATTGGGGTCATGAGTCTGATAAGGTTGAAGATTGAGGAATGGAGTCTCAGAGAGAATGACCTGGAAGGAGGAGGATCAGAAGGGGGACTACCTGAAATGATAATTGAG
Organism: Marmota marmota marmota; assembly: GCF_001458135.2. Classification (NCBI taxonomy): domain Eukaryota; kingdom Metazoa; phylum Chordata; class Mammalia; order Rodentia; family Sciuridae; genus Marmota; species Marmota marmota. The sequence goes on along the minus strand of NW_025999968.1, from coordinate 52,227,897 downwards.
CAATAATGAAGTTCCTGGTGATGAAACTTTCATTACCTTCCAGAGGTGGTGGCTGCAGTAGAAAAGGAAGCCAAGGTCATTGGCTGAGAAGATATGGAGGAACAGACTGCTTTGTTCACTCTGACCTTCCTCCCTAACCTTCCTTGAACCTCCTCCCTCACGTTTTCATGTAGGAGATCCGTACTTTAAAAAAATAATAACTATATATACATATATATATATATACATATATATATATATATAAAATATACATATATTCTACTTAAATTTTGCATCAGCTAATGTGGTTGGTCTCTCCACAGTATTTAAATGACACCTTTTGTATTAAACATTTTATGTGTCTCTCCCCAGTAGGTACACTGTAGTCCTAGGCAGAAAACCATCCTATTTAGTGTTGTTGTACCTTTTGCATACATTGTTTACATTCTGCTGCGATTGGTCTCCAACCATGAGAGTGATCTCCCACTTCCCCCACCTCCCCTTTAGTCTTTTATTATACTTTTTCCTTTTTTTTCCCCACGTAATAGCAGTGGTGTCTCCCCTTTGTTTTTTAATTGTGCGATAACCATTTTTTGATTATCATGGGAAGTATGCAGTTTTGTTATTTAGAGTTGAGCTCCAGTGATTTCTTGTCAACATTGAATACTGACTTTCAGGGCTTCTTTGGTCTGTCCTGAACCCTTGCATTAGAAATTCCTGTGTCTAATACAATGTTTTGTCAGGTCTGATCTATTATTCCCTTGTTTCTTTTGCCTATAATAATACTGTGACTCTACTCTTCTAAGTTCTAGATATGCACATAATCAGCTTCTTAAGCACATTTCCACTGAGGTATTCCAGACCCTCTGACTCAGTGTGTTAGTACCATAAGAAACATGTTAATTTGTATTCAAACATTGCTTCTACATTCCTGGTCTTGCATCAAAACTTCACCCACTCTATAAGTCATTCATAGCAAGAACTCTGTTCCACTAAATATCTTAAATTTGTCTCAGCTTTAGCACCTTTCTTGGGGTTCAGTCTCATCACCATCTACTAGATTCTTGGAATGAGAACCCAAATACTCTGCAGTATCCTCCTCCTCTTTGCTTTCGTATACACTTCTTTCCTGAAGAATCTTTAGAACAAAGTGTCAGACCAGGTGCAATCGTGCACACTTGTAATCCCAACAGCTGAGGCAGGAGGATAGCATATTCAGAGCCAGCCTCAGCAAAAAGCAAAGCACTAAGCAACTCAGTGAGATCCTGTCTCTAAATAAAATATGAAATAGGGCTGGGGATGTGGCTCAGGGGTTGAGTGCTCCTGAGTTCAATCCCTGGTATCCCCCCCTGCCAAAAAAAAAAAAAAAAGGATCATTTATCCCTGTTTTATCTGGGTTCCTTATGGCATGTAAGGCCTCTGAATTGCCCTGGCTCATTTGACCAGCTTCAAAAACCTCATCTCCTATGTTTTCTCAGTTTTCATCAAGTTGTTCTGTTTCATTCTCTGAACAGAGCACTTGGGTGCATCACTTTGTTGTAAGCCTTTTCAAAAACTATTCCTTTTTTGACCAGTAGTGTCCTTCTTACATTGGCATTGTATGTGCTCTACTTCCATTGAGACCCAAACCAGACATTCCCCTTAATTCCCACTCAGATCCACACATCGTCTTTATCAGTTCCACCTTTTTTATCACCATACTAGTTTCTGTCATCTACAAAAATTAAGGTTTGTTTGAACTAGACTGTCCCTTTGAAGGATGGGAAGATTTTATTTATATTCCCAGCCTGTTAGACAAGTTAATAATATAAAGTTCAGATGTTCACTGTGTGTGTGAATGAATTTGATTTTTCATCTGTAACTCTAGGAACATATCTTAGTGTACAGCGTATTTCCAGATAAAGTGAATTATTGCTCTTCATGCTCTTTTGACCTGGAAACTCAATATGTATTCCATTGGTATGAACTCTCTGTCAGCTTTCCTAATAAAGATTGCCTAATAAAACTTGAAGTTCAGATCGCATATCTACCTTTTGCCACCTCATGTATTTTTAATTAAATATCTTTTATTATAAAAGTAATATGTGCTCACTGCAGAAGAGGAAAGAGAACTACAGCTAATCCAATAAAAAAAGAAATCTACCATCTACATCTGGTCCAAAGGCCATTGGGTCTACAGACTTAAAAGGAAATCAGCTTGACACATCTTCCTAACACTATTTACAAAATAGGGAAGAGGTTTGGGGTCTGATCTTTTAAGCAAATCCCAAGGACAAATACCCATATGGGTAAAATGGATGAATTGCGATTTTTTTTCTTTATAAAAATTGTGCTGTATAGGAGGTTTTAAGTATATGATTGTCATGTATGTGTTGACCTTGTTAACAGTCTATATACCCTCAAATGCGTGCTATGAAGGACTTAAGAGGTGCAGTCCTAGAGCCTCAGATTTGTTTTATATAGAATTGTTTCCAGTTTTCTATTTCCTGAACAAGGTTGAGGTCGTTTTGCATTCTTTGGCCACTCTCAGATTGATAATTCAGAAAACCAAGTCATGATGAGGAAATTAAGAATGGGACCTTTCCATTGCCCTGTAAGAGTCACCGTTTGCTTTTGAAGAATACTGAACTTAATTCTTTTGTCATAATAGGTATTTTGAAACCCTCTCCCATTTTCTAGCATTTAAAAATTTTGCCTTTGCCCTTTGAAGCTTAAAGAAATGTGCTGGAGTATACACACTGACCTTCAGAACAGTAAACATTGGTCCTTTCAGTCCTTGAAAACAAAACTTTTCATATAAAGCTGATGGAAAAAAATAAAGTTTGGTTGCTTTAAAATGCTTCTGTGTAATGAGATCTCTATTAAAAGAAGCTTTAACTGAGTATGTACATTTTATGTTGCTTTGAACTAAAGGCCACAGATCTAGAAAATAACACTATCCATTTAGAATGAGAGGAAGGACATACCTTAGGTACTTTTGTTTTTATGGTATATATTCAATTATATTTACTTAAAATGCTAAGAAGAATGTTTCGGTCTGCCACTAGATCTCATTTGAGTCTGAAATACAGTCTAGGTGGTGGTCCTATGTGTATTCGTTGTCCAGGATTTTCCTAACTACAGTCTGAGGGGACAAATTAAAATCTATCTTTTTGCTGTTACTCAGTATACTTAAAATTTCCCCAGCCACCAAACTTGACTTCAAATCATGCTGGGTATTGAGGGAACAGGAGGAATTGATGAAGATCGTAATTATCAGAAATGATAAAACTGCTCTTTTTGTAAATCAAATATTTAGTGTTAGGACTATCTAAATAAGATGTATGGAATAGTAATTTCAGTAGTTAATAGAGAGGCACTGAACCCATTCTTACTTCATTTGATGTCAAGTGGAAGTGACAGATATCACTGCTATGCCTATTTTATAAACCTGAAGACTGCGGCTGGGGTTGTGGCTTAGGGGTAGAGCTCTCGCCTAGCATGTGTGAGGCACTGGGTTCCATCCTCAGCACCACATAAAAATAAAATGGTATTGCATCCATCTACAACTAAAAAATAAATGTTAAAAAAAAAACCAAGGGTATGTGTCCAAGATCACTCCTGAGAAAGTTTATATTGCATAAGTGTATTTCTGTTTAAGCATTTAGAGGGCATTTTAGTAAGTGCCCAAACTGGGCAGCGTTCATGTCAAAATAGTTATTAATGAGTATGGCTCAGTGTTAGACACTTGCCTCGAGTACATGAGGCCCTGAGTTCAAACCCCAGCACCACCCCAAAAAAGAAAAGTTATAAACTAGATTTCTACGTACACGTTTCAGGTTCACTTCAGTGGTTAAGCCTGACAAAAATTGGATCATGTTATGAATAACACAAACTGAAGAAGAAATTTTCATTTATTACATTAATTTTTTTATACAGAAATTGTAGAAACATGGAAAGACTTTAGTTTGCAAGTTATAACCTAAAATAACATGATGGGGTGGGGGGGAGAAGCTGAAAAACTAGTACTAAAGTATTGAGTCATTTTTCTATTAATTACACAAGCATTTCTATTGCCATTACCAGCTCATAGCATAAACCATAACTTGCTCAAAGATTTTCTGCAGTACAGTGGTAAATACCATGTTCTGACAATATCTGGAGCACTTTTCCATTATCAAAGTAACTCCAGGGGCTGGGATTGTGGCTCAGCAGTAGAGTGCTCGCCTAGCACAGGCAGGACCCAGGTTCGATCCTCAGTACCACATAAAAATAAAATAAAGATGCTGTTTCCACCGAAAACTAAATAATAAATATTTTAAAAATTCTCTCCCCCCCCCCTTTGGGAGTATTTACCTTATATTTGAAAGAAAGAAATTGAGAGAGATTTGGTGCCTATTATGTAAGTGGAGAACCAAAACAAATCCTTACTTCTTTTCACTATGATTATAGATGTTGAATTTGTGTAACTCTCAGACTAGAATGAGAAGCCCTCATGTAAATGAGAAAGTGAAACTAGTAAGTCATTGTTACTATAACAGCATCAGTTTATTCATCTTGGAAGAATGAACACCTAGCATTATTCAGCAGTCTTGGCGACCTGGCAGGTTACACATTGTGCTGTTCTATGAGGCATTTTAAGACTATAGACTGTAGCATAGAATCATTTTCTCACTGGATTTTCTAGGTCAGTGGCCTCATTTTTTTCCTAATCTAGTAGTTATATTTAGTTAAGACTTAGACTGAGATTTTGTTAAGGGTACACCTGAAATACCCTTTGCTTGGCTTCAGTAGTTATTGCTGGTGAATGCAGTCCTTTCTCTCATTAGGTTTTAAAACATGTTTCTCTAATGTATTTGGAGTGGTGAAACAGCTTCTACTGAAGCCTGCCGAAGATTTTGACCTACTCTTCAAAAATTGGTGTATTTGTTTTCTTTTCCAGCTTGCTTTTGCCTCCATCTATATACTAATTACAAAATGAGTCATTAATAGATTCCTTGCTTTAGGTACTGGACTCTCACAGTGGATGTGGGATGCGTTGGTACAGATTGATACATAGCATGAAAATTAAGATTCTAGATTGAATTTCATTTTGCCTTTAACTCCACAGATAACAGCTAAAATTAGAAGGCTGTCTTCTGTGGCATTTACATTTTTTATTTTTGTTGTGTTTTAGGCACTCAAGGAGTCACTCCTGGTCCTGTAATCGGGCTCCAGGCACCATCTACTGGTCTTCTGGGTGCACGACCTGGCCTCATCCCACTCCAGCGCCCTCCAGGAATGCCTCCACCTCATTTACAGAGATTCCCTCTGATGCCACCCCGCCCCATGCCACCGCACATGATGCACAGAGGTCCACCACCAGGACCAGGGGGCTTTGCAATGCCTCCACCGCATGGAATGAAAGGGCCCTTCCCACCACATGGCCCTTTTGTTAGGCCTGGTGGAATGCCAGGGTTGGGGGGCCCGGGGCCAGGCCCAGGGGGTCCTGAAGACAGAGATGGAAGGCAGCAACAATCGCAGCCACAGCCACAGCAGCCACCTCCACCACAGCCACAGCCACAGCAACCACCACCATCACAGCAGCCACCACCAGCCCAGCAGCAGCCACAGCAGTTTAGAAATGATAGCAGGCAGCAGTTCAATTCAGGTAGAGAACAAGAAAGGTTTGGAAGAAGATCTTTCGGAAATAGGGTGGAAAATGACCGGGAACGGTATGGGAACCGTAATGATGATAGAGATAATAGTAATCGTGAAAGGAGAGAGTGGGGAAGGAGGAGCCCTGACCGGGACAGGCACAGAGACTTGGAAGAGAGAAATAGACGTTCTAGTGGGCACCGAGACAGAGAGAGAGATTCTAGAGATAGAGAGTCTCGTAGAGAGAAGGAAGAAAACCGAGGAAAGGAAAAGCCTGAGGTGACAGACAGGGCAGGTGGTAACAAAACCGTTGAACCTCCCATTAGCCAAGTTGGAAATGTAGACACTGTTTCAGAACTTGGTAAGGGGGAGGCCGAGGCCACAGTGGTGAAACCTTCCGAAGAGTTACCTGCTGAGGCTACCTCATCCGTTGAACCCGAAAAGGATTCTGGCTCAGCAGCAGAGGCTCCTCGTTAGAGACTGGAATTTGTCCCAATGTGACAGTGACACTTCTGGAGTGTAGAGCTTGAGGTGTACAGATGCTGTATTATATTTGCTCCTGCTATATCACAGCCCCGCAGTAGTTGGTGGGGAATTGTAAAGCAATTTGATTGCTTCCCTTCTATTTAAAAATAGCCACAAAATAACAAAAAATACTGAAGATATGAATAAATATTACCCTTTTTGCTGTAACTTTTTAAAAGTTTTGACTTTAAAAAGTTTACAAATCGTAATTAGAAGTGCTCTCTATTTTTTTTTTTTTTTTAATTTAAGACAAGGTAACGGTGAAAGCTCCTCAAAACAATAGGGATGTTTTTAATAAACTCTATTTTCGTAACAAACTTTAATGTGTGCTATTCTTCCTACACTGCATTAAGGTAGAAAAGGATTGTTCACCATCAAAGTTTGAGCTCTTATGTATTGGAGTCTAAATTAGACTTGTTTGATGGAAATACAATTTTATGTAGTTACTCTCAAACACTATCATTTGTAATTTTTTTGATTTTTAGCATTTTAATCATAAGTTTAGCGGTTTGTTATTTGAAAAGCTTGTTAGTGTTTGCAGTTCAATCAAGGTTTTTGTTTTTTTCCATTGGCTTTGTGGTAATGTCCTAATTAATTTGTAAAAACATTTTATTTGGGGAGAAATTGATTCCCAAATCATAAAACTGTACCATAAAATTATCTGTTTACCTTGGATATTACTTAGGTTTTTTTTTTTTTTTTTAATCATCCCATTAAATTTTTCCAAAAAGGTAAAATGAAATCAAGGTTAACATTTGCAACCTGAAAGCTTTTTGTCTTATTTTATATAAGGACTTAAATGCAACCTATTGTTTCTTATAAGCCTTGCCTGTTGCCTTTCTTTACTGTTTTAATTTCCCTAGGTAGACTGAATTTTTTGCCACATAAAGTGTTTTATCTCTTTTGCTTATAACTGTTGGGCTAACTGGGAAAATGGATTTAAGTTATTCAAGAAGTATCACTTGAAAACATTTGAAACCAAAACAAGCCTTCATAAGAAGCAGTACAGAAAAGCAGTAACATGAAACTGCTTACGCAGTCCTCCTGAATTCTTATACTGTCCTAGTTTCCTAGTGCTGAGTAGGTGACTTTGTTTATCTGCATCCTCAGTGAAACTACATTATTTTACTACTTCTCAGTAAGATCTGTATAGATGAGGATAATGTATTTAGGACAGCCTTCTACCCCTGCCTTTAGAAAAGTCCATTTCATATCTGTAAACTTCAATTACAAAACTTTAGTTTTGTGTTGCTCCAACTTAGGAAGTTTTGAAGCACTAACTGAAACTCCTTCCAGATTTCAAGGACTTCGGTGTTCCTGATTCCAGTTTAAGCTTCTACTTCCAGTTCAAAGTATTGACACCACCTCATTTGAACATGAAAACAAAAGCAAAAACGCTGACTTTTGTAGTATGACTGCACTGTCCCTGTTATCTGAGTCATCCCACAGGAGCAACAAACTACATTAACAAAATCTGGAAATACTGTTTAAAATTCTCTTATCTGAAGACCATCTAACCACTTAATGAGCATATTATTTATCTCAAATCTGAACTTTGAAAACAGTATCTTTTTCAAATTTAGCTGTTCTAAATGACCTCTTACATTTCATAAACTACATATTTATGGTAGAGAAACCAAGAATAAACTACAATCCTATCAGAAATCTTTATACAATTCTTAACTGTCATCCAGATAGTCACAAACCTTCGATAAACACATTCTCTCACAGGTACATACATATTTACATCAAAGGAAGAGAACTGATTTCTCTAATTCACTCAATTGCAACTTGGGTAAAGTAAGTAAATTCTTAAAGACTATTTTAACAGCCAGAACAAATATTTCCCAGGTTCTACCTGCTAGTACTTGTAGTATCATGAGGGCCAATCTGAAGAAAACAGATTGTGCCAACTTCCACTTTGTAAAGTTAAATCATTCTGATAGGTAGGTCAATTAATCTTAGCTAACTAGGTGTAATTAGCCTTTTACAAGTCACTAAAAATTATGAAAGGGCTTTCTTAAACCATACTACATGCTTTTGAAAATAAACTTAGGTAATTTATGAATCAAAATGCTAAGTTACTAAGCAGGGAAATTCCCCTAAAGCTGACAAAGGACAAACTTGGGTTGCCATAGCTAAAAAGAGAGCTGCTAAAATTTTTACATTTTGATGCCCTCTCTCAAAACGTTTTGAAAGTGCTATGAAATCATTAGTATTACTACATCTGTTCAATTCATGTTCTATGTATAAGAGTATCAGAGCTTAATTTAGAATTTTGATTTGGATACTTTAATAGGCTCAAAATAAATGTCATCCTTACATAGGGTGTTTATTCACAAGCTTGAATGAGAATTGAAGAAACTCAGTGAGTTTAATACCCACATGTGATAAGTGGTAAAATACGGAGATTGTTAAAACATTTTAATTAAATGAATTTTATAAAACTATACAATATTTCCAAGTAATTGTAAATCATTCTCATTACAACACTTAAAGCAATTAAAAAGAAGTCACACAATTACACTTTTAAGATTATAATGTTTAATGTTTATCAAGTTAAATTTCTACAGCTAGCAGGATAACAGATGAGTTACTGGGACTCAGACAACATAGAAGGGAATGTTTACTGCGCGATCCCAATTACACCACAAGCCAGACGACTTCCAGCATTTCCTGTCTTTGTACTTTCTTCATTTCCACCTTTGCCCAAGTCATCTGGTTTTTCATGGACCTTTAAAAAAATTTAAGAACATTTAACTTTGGGCTATCAAGTAATATAGAATCTCTTCCCAACAATGCTCTAAAAGACTTCTAAAAATCATTTAATATTAGAAAACAACATGTTAAAATAATCCAATTATCAAAAAACCACAAAAACTAACATTTATGCTAGGAGTTTCAAAGTAGAAACTACTAAAAAGTTTTTTCTTGTTGGTGCAAAGACAAGTTACCTTTAAACACTAAGTGTTGCTATCTCTAAAAGAAATACTGAAAACCCAAATGCCACATGGTCTTCATTCTCCATGAAAAAACAGTAACCTTAGTTATAGTCAAAAATTTCATGCCTAATGAACTGTAGACCTATAAATAAGAAAGAATCCTAAAACTATTTAGCAATGGTATTTTAAATTTTGTACATTAAATGATTTTTCTGCTTCACCAATAGGGCTGAAGAAAATTCTAAGGATAAAGGGTCCACTGAAAGGAAATGCCTACTGAATGTTAACTGCCCTGACGGGGCAAGAGAGCCTTTCCTACCAGGTGGCGTGCATGAAGCAGATGCAGCTTCCAGGGTAACTTGGGAGGACCGCTCCATATGGCAGCCTACACACTTGACTCATTATGAATACTCAAGTCCATCCCAGATTTTAGATTCAACAAAATACTCTATTTACCTACAAGGGGAAACAATCATGGCAATAAAATATGGCTGCTTTAAAACTAAAAACTACTATCTCCCCAATTTGATCTGATATGGCCAAATATAACCTGCTTTTTACTGCACCTTAGCAGAACAGTGTTCTTAACTGACCTAGATACATTAATTCATCTTCATTGTAGACATTGAATAAAATACTTTTCCTAATCTGAACTAAAAGTACAATTTATGTGGATATTTAAAAACCAAGACTAACCACTGAGAAAATGGTGAAAAGATACATGACTATATGTGAGAAAAAATCCTATGCATATCCTTTATATGAAAACTTACCACCATTGTGCGGCCAATGATGGAATGCTCTCCTGAGAGTGAGATCACAGAATCTTCAATGGACACATTAGCCACACCATCTTTGTCAGCAATCACATTACCCAGGTCTCCGACGTGCCTGGCATTGAAAAATTATCAGATGGATTAGCACTGATTTTCACTTAACATCAGAGGATTCATGTACTAAATTAAAACATGACTGAGTCAAATATATAAGGCAGACTAAGAGGTATGTATCAAAAAAGATCACTTTTCCAGATTGACAAAATTCTGAAAACATAAATTTAAAAACAAGCTGAGAAGGAGTCCTGGGATGGGGGCAACCTCTAATTTCAGAGATAAAGTACCACATAGTAAACTCAGCTACTGAGTTATCCCTCTCAGTTAATGGAACAATTAAGAAAGCTAGGCCCCTAGGCCTTCTGTTATAAAAATAAATTAATCTTGTCCTTAAACTTAATATTCTGAAAGGTCTTCAGAAGACACACACATACAAATGGAGGTCTCAGCTAGTTTCCAGCATGACATTTTTATCTACAGAAGCTTCCTAGGTTCACACTGATGCTTTCCTTTTCTAGTGGCCAACAATACTGTTACTCTTGACATTTCCTGTATTAGTTCCCTTTGGCACTTGTATTAGTTCTATATTCAATAAATGCTACAAAACCTAATTGTTTTAAGTGTTCCCATTTGTCACCGCCTTAGCCCAAGTAATAAGCCATTTCAGCATAAGGGGTGGGGAAGCTATGTGGAAGACAACAAATTCAAAAGCACAGGGGACAACACTCAATCATCTTGCTTGGTTTTGCAAGCAGTGCACACTATCAACGCCACAAAACATCACAATTACTTCAGAGGAGCTCAGCATCTTGCAGCTCACCTTTCTTCATCTGTTGGCCCACCATGTTTTTTGGATTGAGGATTAAAGTGAGGACCTGCACTTGTACAGCCTATTTATAAAAGAAAAAAAAAGGGGGGGGGGGTCAGCTAGTTTATCAATCAAAATTCCAAAATAAATTCTAAAAAGAAAATGATCATTGCCAAAACTTCCGATAGAGAAAGCACTGGTCTGCGCATGATTTCTGGGATAATAAAAACAGGAAGCAACAGCTTGGTATGAACACAATGGACTGGGATTCTAACTACTGACACTAGTCAAATTAATATCCTTCTCTGGGTGTTGGCTTCTTCACAATGAAATGGTAGGCCAGACAACTTCAACAGGTCTTCTAGGAGTTAAAACCTCGTGTTTATGATCCTAGTTTTAAGAAGGTAGCATGTCTAATTCCAAAAAACTTATCTCTTAAGCAACATATATCAAAAGACTCTCCTGGTTTGTCTGAGGCTTTTACCTGGTATAGGCAGAATATTAAATAGCACCTTTGTGCCACACCCAGATGTGGCATTCCTGTGCACCAGAGATGTCATTCACAAAGAACACAGCCATGACAGCCCAGGAGGTCCTTTCATGATAGGCTTTCTCTATTCAACAACCAAAGGAAAGCTTCCATTGTTTATAGCTTCTACCCAGGCAGGCCCCAGGGTAGAAGAAGACAGCAGGTTAAGGGAAGTAGTTTACCAAGTCAAAGCTACACAACGAACACTTCCCAAACCAGAGGTAGAAGCAAGTTGGGAATTTTAGTCATTACTGAAACCAGTAAAATCTGGTCACTAAAATAACTATTTGGAAACAAACCATGGTACATTAAAAACAAGTTCCAGCAAAATCAATCAAGTACTCATCCCAAATCTATAAACATGATTGAAGTTCAGATTATAACCCAAATATGGCAAATGATGACCAAATGCAATTTAATCTGTAATCTTTCATTAATTTGCTCCTAATCCCAAATTAAGAAAATGAAATTCATTCCAAAGCACCAAGTCTACATACTATCTTGAGTTTGTAATCATGTCCCAACAGGGATCTAAAGTTGGGTGTGAAGCTGTTCCAGGGGGTAATGCAAACAAATCAGGTGCTGTGCAGGAGCTCCCATCCTAGCTCACAAACACCTGAGATCATTACCCAATACAAGAAAGGAGCTTTTACTTGTTTCCTATTGTGTTCTTAAAAAACACAAGATAAGGCCAGGGGCAGTGCTCCCGAGGCTGAGACAGAAGGGTCAAAGCCAGCCTTGGCAAAAGCAAGGGACTAAACAACTCAGTGAGACCCTGTCTCTAAATAAAATACAAAATAGGGCTGGGGAGGTGGCTCAGGGATCAAGTGCCCTTGAGTTCAATCCCCAGGACGTACCCTCCCGCAAAAAGCACAAACTCCACAAAATCATAAACTCCTTTCTCTCTCCTTCCCACACGTAATAGTCAAATACCAGTTTTGTGGCTAATTTCCTTAAGGCTGGCCTTAATAATAATTTTATTTTAACTTGACCTTCAAAAAAAAGTTGAAGGTTTTTACCACTGAGGGGTTACTCAGTCCTATTTGCCTTCCTAGCTCGAAAAGGTATGGTCAGTGGAGCACTGCAAAACTTACCTTGTGTGTTATCTCCAAACTGATGGACGTGGAATCCGTGCTGGCCTTCAGCCAATCCTGTAATGCATCCCGATACCACAACTTTATTTGCCTTTATTCAAAGAAAAGTGCATTAAGTTTGAGAATACAAGTACTTTTGAACAAAGAAAACAGTTGACTTACCTTTATTAACACAGTAAAGTGATAAAGACAGACTCCCACTACTTCCCAGCCAGTGAGAACCTCCTTGTTCTAACACTGCTGCTCAGGATTAAGTAACATATAAAAAGTAACATATAAAAAGCACATTACAGAGCAGCATAACACAGCAGGAAGGCAGTAAGCACCTAAATGTCAAATGTGTGTAATGCACTTTGTAGGATGTGACTCTTGCAATGAATATGTAAATATGACTAAGTACTTCTTTAGTAAATGCTTCTGAACAGGTTGTATTTGTACACAGTGAATACACAGGTACATAGCCAACCTTTTTTCTTTTGCAGTGCTGGGGATCAAGCCCAGAGCTACATACTCAGTCCCATATCAAACTTTATGAACCCAAAACAGTGTGTGATGGTGCACACCCATAATCCCAGCAGTAGGAGGCTGAAGCAGGAGGATCAAAGGTTCAAGGGCAGCCTCAGTAATTTATCAAAATAAAAAGGGCTGGGGGAGTAGTGGTAGTGGTAGACCACCGCTGGGTTCAATCTCAACTACCATACATGAAAAAATAATCTAAAAAGAGAACCTCAAATCATACTCTCATTATTGGCCCTTTGCTCTTTCTTCATGCAGATATTCTTCCTTGGGGCAAACAGTTGGGTATTTAAAAAAAAAAAAAAAAAAAAAAACACCCATCAATATCCAACTTGCTACCCCAGGACTCATTCTCTACTCTAAGTTCACTTAGTAGTCAGACAATATACTACCCTGAGAGAACATACTCTTTTTTTTTAAGTCTTTTTTAGGCACTGAAATCTAGAAACCTTCCACACTAACAAAAAGAAAGGACAATAAAATCACTAAAGTAGTTGGGCTAGGCATGGCCTATGCAATACCAGTAATTCAGGAGGCTGAGGCAAGAGGATTGCAAGTTGGAGGTCAGACTCCAAAATTTAGTGAAACCTTAAGCAACTTAATGAGACCCTGTCTCAAAACATAGAAGATTTTAAAGGGGCAGAGGATGTAGCCTAGTAGTACAGCAGTCAAGTTCAATCCCCAATACCAAAAACAAAAACAAAAAAAAGCAAACCACTGAACTAAGCAGAAAAAAACAAAGTAGTATGACATGCCATTCAGGCAGTCATACCAGGTAATGGTACTGCATCTAGAAATTAAGGACACTACTGTCATAGCTCAAGTCAAGAACTGAAATAAAACATAAGACAGGAACTACATCACACTGTAATACATATGCTAGTATCTTTGTTTTTAGCTTAGTTTGTTGTTGTTGTTTATTTGTTTTAATAACCAGGATCAACAAGTATAGTTCTCCTCCCCATACATTTCATAGATACCTGCACATACTACCACTACTGTCCTCTCTGTAAAAGACTAAATATCTACTTTGAAGATATCTACTAAATATAATTCATGTATTAAATAATATTCTCATAGTGTAATTACAAATTATAAAATATAATTGATAATTATATAACATTGTTATAATGTAATTATAAATTACAAATTTTTTTCTCTAGTTCGGAGTCTTGTTTAATTTTCCATCTGAAAACACAGCTCAAAGAAAGCATTCATACAATAGCAATTCATACAATTGCCCTTTTTTGTTCTGAAAATAGGAATTATGATTCCTCTATGTACAACCTTTAATTCTGGAAAAAATCCAATGTGAACACTTCCTCACCCTGAAACAGAGAATCACCAGGCAAAAAGGGCAGGTTCTTTCAAACCCCAACCCACACATGGGCAATGCATACAGAACAAGTAAGTAGTTCTTCAGAAGCAGTTGTACAGTTACATCCTAAGGGACAGGTACCACTGTGTGTTAACACTGACATGGGAAGCAAAAATTAATATAAACTGCCCCAGTCCAGTGTTGTCTTGGGTTAATGGAAGCTCAGTATGAGCACATCTCCAAAATTTTCAAGGTAAGAGTAGGAAAGCAAACTTAGAGGTGAAAAGTTCTGATTTTTAAAGTGGGCAACTAAGCCAAAATTTTAAATTTGAAAAAGGCCAGACCAGTTTATAGCCAAATTATTACATCTGCCAATCTGTAGAGCTGTAATGCTTAACTATCCAAGTGTCTTTATCAAGTACAAAGGGCACCACCAATATGAAGTTTGGAGCTTAACTAAACAATGTGATCAAGACAGGTGGAAAACCAACAGGAAACTGAGTTTGGCGGGTCTTCACATTTTCCAATGGCTAGAGGGAAAGGATCCCTCAGAGGCTTCCTAGGATTCTCCAGCAGTGGTGAATTACGCGGGGAGGAGAAAAGGGAGACAAAACCCAATCTGACAAATGAAACACAGCCAAATGGAGTCAAATACCAAAGAATCTTTTTCAGAAAAGGTGGAGACCAAAATACTCGAATACCAGGTTCTCCCTAGCATACACTACTTTGCATACACTTCTATTCCTGCCCACTCACATTTCTGTAAACCATTTTGAGGACTAAATCTCATTCATATATTAAATCTTCTCTCATGATTAAGCCAAGCACAACAAAACCTTTGGTTGGTAACATTACTATGGTCTGGCGACAGTCTTATCACAAGTTATCTTTCTTGCAGAACACATATTTTGCAAACATTATTGGCAATGAATATTTCCGAAAATGTTTATTTTACAAAATTTGTTCGTAAATTTATCTTTGAGAGATCCCACCTTAAAAAAAAAAAAAAATTGTCTGCCATTTGGGCAACCTGGCTGCTAGTAGAGCAGTGAATTTGGTTTAAGGAATGCTCTAAAACCTGTTATTAAGTGCCAATTTCAAGTCTCTTACCCCACCCACTATTCTTAAACAACAGTTCTCAAGGATAGGTGCACATTAAAATCATTTGGAAACTAAAAAAAAAAAAAAAAAAAAAGCAATGCACGAGACAGATTTTTATATTCTTGATCGGGGATTGGGCCTTTGGTATCTATATTTACTAAAAGCTCCCAAAATTAATTTACTGTGCAACCAGAGTTGATCATCGTTGCCCTGGAAAATTCCCAGTTAAATCTCTGGCCATCTTCTTGTCCTTGTGGCCCGACCACGACCAAAAGATGGGCCAGCACCATCCTGCAAAGTTCCACTTCCGTTCTCTGTTGAGTATTCTTGTTTTTCATTATAAAAATACAAAAATCAATCTTAGCTCGAAAGCTGTTAAAGACCGCGGAACTCAATTCGCAGAACCCCAATCTAGTGCACTGAAGTCGGGAAGGCAGCCCCAAGGAGATAACGCATGCGACAATACTCGGGAGGGCCCTGCTGCCCCGGAAATCGGACTGCGCCAGTGTGTCCAAGAAACCCACGCGAGCAGGAAAAAGACCGCTCAGGGAAGGGCCAGCGCCACTTCACAGACGACCAGCCCCCACCCTGGCCTCCAGACGGCCGCTAGCGGAGGCCGAGGCCCCGCGAGCAACCCGCCTCCCCGGCCCGCGGCTATCCGCACCAGCCCGGCAGGCTCTGCCGCTCTCCGCCCGCACCCCCGCCCAGACCGCCCGCGGCTACACGCCGCAGCGCGGGCGCGCCCCATGACTCAGCATTTAGCGGACGCACGCGGACGCCAGTGCGGGTGCCAAGGTCCCGGGTGGCGCGGACCTCTAGGCCGGGGGCGTGGCGATGGCGGCCCGACCCGGCCCGCTCCCAACACAGGTGCATGGGCTGGCGGGCGAGCAGGGCCTCGCCGCGGACCTACGCCCCGGGCCTTGCCTTCTGCTCGAAGTGGATGGTGCCCTGAACCGGGCCGTCGCCCTTCAGCACGCACACGGCCTTCGTTGCCATAACTCGCTGGCAGTCCGATTCCGAGCGCGGCTAACGGAGCTGCAAGCCACGAAGCGGGAGACGCCGGCGCAAACCGGAGTAGAAGCTTCGCGGCTATTTTATAGGCCGGAGTCCCCAAGGCCCGCCCACATTCTATCCCGGAACCAATCGCCGGCCGCGAGGTCTGCCTGCCCCCTACGGCGGCTTTAGAACGCGAGTGGCCATAAATGCTAGGGGGCGGGGCCGAGGGCCGCGCGGGGAACCGTCCTCCGCGCAGCACCCGCTCAGGCCGCGGTTTGAAAAGTCCTGAAACCCGAAACCCGGGGAAAACGGCCTCTCCCTTCCGAAAGATGTGAAATGGTTCTCCCTGGAAATCTGCAGCTGCTTCGTCTAGACATGTTGTTAGTTATGAGTGACTGTGATCATAATATCTCGTTTGCTGTTCAGAAATTGGAATGTTCCAAAATGGATGTTTTTTTGTAGTTTTCATTTTTTTATTCACAGTGCTTTTGGCTTTGTGGTGTTGTGTATAAAGTCGATATTCCTCAATCCCTGGCTTCACATTTTCTTCTTTACAATTTTCTTAGTCCTTGCCCCATACTGTTACTTGTTTGGCTTCATATTTGTGTCTGGCCAGGCCAAAATCCTAAAGATGTCAAAATGGCAACTGGTTGGCTTCTAGGAATCAGAGTTTTTTGTCTGATTCTAACTAAGGACATACGCTCAAGGAGAAGGTTCAATAATTTATGATATGTTCATACAATAGGAGAGAGAAATATTACCCAATCTTTCAAGGAAAATATATTTAAAAAAATAAAACAATGAAATGAGCAAACAATACTTTTATTTTTAAAGATCAACATATGTTTTCTTGTGAGCTCAGAAATATTTAGAAAGATATAGAGGAGACTTGGATACCTTTCCAGTGCAAGATAAACTTTCACTAATGTTCTCTTACAATTGTTTTTACAGTGAACATGAATCTGTCTGTACTGGTATGGCTTAAATGTTCTCAGAATAAGAATTTCCCCCATCTTAACCCATACTTTTATTGGGAAAATAGTTTGATAATGCATTGGGTGGAGGAGAGTCTTCCTGCTTCATTCAATAGTGTGTCTTTGTATAAAAAGTGATGGCTGAACTATTTTCTATGGAAGGGTAAGGTTCCTTATCCTGAAAGCCACTGTTAGTTCACCTAAAGGAATTGCTAAACTTCAGATGGCTGATTTCTGATTCAGAAATTTGGGGGTGAAAACTAAGAATTCTGAGTTCCTGACTTGTTCTCTTGATGCCTAGTGAGACGCAAGCCGGAGACAAGAGCTGGAAGAAAGGACCAAAGGGACCCAGATTGGGAGCAAGAAGAGACCCACATGGGGAAGACTGAAAAATGCCCACTGGAATTTCTGTTTTGTTTGCTTTGTGGGATTTGAATCCTCTCCATCTCCTCAAAGGCTCATCAATACAATCTGCATTACCCCCAAAGCTCAGAAAACAGAATTTAGTTTTGAAGATGCACTTATCTGGGAAACATTTTATTTATTTAGGCCCTTGAAATCTAATGCATCTGCTATCAGAGACACACAATTCATATTTGTCATCCTCTAGAAAGTGTGACTTACTAGTATTCACCAGATGAACTTGCATATGCTAGACAGTTACATAAATGCCAATGCTGGCCAAAGGGCCTTTGCCCAAGGCTGAAGTTTCTTTGTGTTCCAGGAAGTGAGGGAGATAGATTGCAGGTCATTGTAAACTTGCCAAGAAAGCAACCCAAGGATACAAGGGGCCACTTGGGACAATAAGTTACAGCTGTTTTGAGATACTCAAATGAAGCCTAGACAACTCCTTGTTTGGCTCCATGGAAAGGTTTTGGGTTCTGCAGGATCACTCTCACACCTGGGCAAGGGGGTCCCTAGTCAAGACCCCCGCTCTAGAAGACCCTGTTCTGTCAATCTTCAGGCAACATCTTCTATGAATCTGTGAAGCCAGAAAGTGCCTCCACCCAGAACCTCACCTCTCTTTCTAAAGTGGAATTAAGGAATTGTAACTCTGTGGCATTTAACAGTATTCATGTCCTCCTTCAGCGGGTTATCTAATCTTGGCACCGTTGACCTTTTGGGCCACATAATTCCTTACTGTGGAAACTTTCCTGCACACTATAGAATGTTTAGTAGCATCCCTGGGTCCTATTCACTAGATACTAGTAGCACTCTCCCCACCCCCTTAGCTGTGACAACCCAAAATTTCTCCAAACATTGCCAAATCCCCCTCCCATTGAGAACCGCTGTTCTAGAACACCAGTCAAGTACCCAAGGCCCTAGAATTCCCTGACCCAGTATCCTTGATTTTGCTTCCAGGGTATGAACAGGCCAAGAAGAACTTGTGAGCTCAGAAATATTTAGAAAGATATAGAGGAGACTTGGATACCTGTGCTACCAGGTCTGCAGGCTGCCACTGTCATCTTCCTACACAGAACTCAAAGTCCAAGAATTCCAAATCTGAACTTGCCTGCTAGGTTCAGATTTGTTGAGATAGAAAGACAGGATATGTTTTATTTGTTTTATTAGCTGTGTTATTTTGATTTATGATATCTAAATATTTACCATATCTTATGAGGTCCTCTATTTCTTGTCTTAGTCCTGCAAATATCAGGGCAGGACTATTCCTTCCAACCTTGACTTTAGGGTGCTCCTGTCTCATCATGTAGTCATGGACCTCATGTATTTCAAACTGGATCATGCTTGGAGGACTCAGACACGTCATTTTAAAAAGTTCACTCTTGCACAGGCCACTTTCACTGAGAGTCATGATGTCTGAGAAGTCCACAGAATCCGATAATAGCTTAGCTCCCCTAAAACCTAGAACATGCTTTGAATCTGACAGTCAGAATGTGTCCCTTGAATGAGGGGAGACTAATTCTGTAGAGAGTGAGAAGTAGGTGCAGGTACCTCAGATCAGATTTTAGCTTGTACTGCAGTAACTGAGCAGCTTTTAATGTGTCATTCTGGCATTCCTGAGAATGAAGCCATATGGGGGACCTCTGTGATTAAGAGATGAACAAAAGGTAGAACAGAAATTCAGTCTTGGATTGACATCCTTATCCTCTGCTTTCTTTCACAGGACTCCCTCTTCCATCTTCCCCTTTATCTCATCTATCTCTTTCCCACACTTATTTTTTAAATGATTCTGTCACCTAAGGCAACTCCACTTTTCACCTTTTTCATTCTCAGTAAATAAGTGTTTTCTGTAAATCTGCATATCATACATCACAAATTGTCAACAGGCCTTTGCTCCAAGGCCCTCCCAGACATCAGAGTTCTCTTATGAATTGTAGAAAAAATGTCAGAACTAGGTGACACCCAAAGGAAACAGTGCAATGAGTTGTTTTTCAATTCAAGAAGCAAATGTACTAATAACTAGAGAGCAAATTAGAAAGACTTAAGAATGGTATTAGCCAGTCCTACCTGCATGTATTTAGTGTAAGTAAATAGCAAAAACAAAAGTTGTTACCAAAATGAAATGGTGCATGATTACACAGAGAATCATGAAGTATCTGATGCATTTTAAAAACTGGAGAGGGAAAAATATAAAAATTAATTTAGATTGTTATTAGTGAGCAGGAGTAAACGGCCTGGGATCAGGAGTCTGCAAACTCTATAATCAAGAGGTAGCTGGATACTGAAGCATCTTAGTAATGACACATGTCATAGGCTATCTGTTTAATAGCTCCACCCTGGTTGCTAACCCAACTATGCCCCTCTATATCAGCTTGGATCATTCTCTCTAGACCTCAGCTGTAAATCAGAAGTACCTGGGTGAGATGCAGTACTTGTCAACTCTGGTTGCATAGTAGAATTAACCCAGGAGATTTAAAAGCAAAAAATAAAAACACTGAGCTTAGGCCCCACTACCTTAAAATCTTAAAATTGTGTTTATTTATATTGTAAATGCACTTTACATTGCCATAAGATTAATAAGAAATTACCAATGGTTGTCAGTGGAAAGAGGCTTGTTACTTTTCATCACATAAGAAAAATAAGCCTTTATTTGTTAAACAATCGGTTCCAGTCACACACCATCAGAAGCAATTGCTAGGGCTGGGGATGCAGCTCAGTGGTAGAGCTCTTGCCTACATGTGCTAGGCCCTGGGTTCAATCCTGAGTACTGCAAAAAAAAAATAATAATAATAATAATGGAAATTTTGAGAATCAAAAGCAATTGCTTATGGACAGACAAGAAGCCAGCAAAGACAGTTTCAGCAGCATGATTGTGTTCATTTGTGAGAGGTCCACTCCATATCGGAGTGGATGGACTGAAGCGGGTGGGGTGAGACTGCAGGCCGAGAGGCCATTTGGGAGACATGTTAGGGGGCTGGCCTAAGGCCATTACTGGAAGAGAGGAGAGAGAGGATGGAAATGGAACCTCAAACTCCAGCAACTCATACATGTGCAAGGTGAGGGGAGGCCAGGCAGCCCCCAGGTTTCTGCCCTAGGTGACAAGGGATTTGGTGGTTCTATTAACCAAGGAAAGCAGGTTTGGGACAAAGCTTAATTTAGGAGCTGGGCCGGGTGGCACACTCCTGTAAGAAGAATGCATTTTGACATATTATACATACATGGAATATTACTTCCCGTTTTCATAGTTGTATGTGATGTGGAGTTACACTGGTCGTGTATTTATGTATGAACATAGGAAAGTTATGTCCAATTCATTCTACTATCTTTCCTATTCTCATCGCCTAATCCAAAGATGTCTACCTGCCCCCCCCCCCAATTATTGTGTTAGCATCTGCATATTAGAGAGAACATTCAGCCTTTGGTTTTGGGGGACTGGCTTATTTCACTTAGCATGATAGTCTCCAGTTCCATCTATTTACCAACAATTGCCATAATTTCATTCTTCTTTGTGGCTAAGTAATATTCCATTGTGTATATATATGCCACATTTTCCTTATCCATTCATCTATTGAAAGGCACCTAGGTTGGTTCCATAGCTCAGATATTTTGAATTGTGCTTCTATATACACTGATGTGGCTGTGTCTTTTTAGAGTAGTGATTCACCAACATTAATACACATTAGAATCCTTCTGGAAGGCTTGTTAAAACACAACTTGTGCTTAACATCACTAATCATCAGGGAGATTCACATCAAAACCACAGTGAAACATCATCTCACACCTGTTGGGATGGCCTTTCTCAAAGCTAAGAGGTAATAAGTGCAGGTGAGGACGTAGGAAAACAGGGACATGTGTACACTGTTGGCAGGAAGGGAAATTCATACAGCCATTATTGAGAACAGCACAGAAGTTCCTCGGCAGACTTATCATATGACCCAGCAATCCCCGTTTGAGTATATCCCCAAAGGAAATGAAATCAGCATCTTGTAGAGATATCTGTGTTTTTATGTTCTCTTTAGCACTATTCACAATAGCCAAGAAGTGGATGCAACCTAAGAATCCATTAAGGGATTAATGGATAAAATATTTATGATTGTATATACGTGAGTGTGTGCCCACGCACATGCCACTAGAATATTTCTAGAAATATTTCTTCTAGATTATTTCTTCTAGAATATTTCTTCTCAGCCTTAGGGAAAAAGGAGATACTGCCATTTGGGACACTCTGGATATTATGCAGAAATGCAATAATCCAAAACAAAAATACAAATCCTGCATGACCTAAAAGAAGGATAGAAGATATGAGGATAGGAAGAAGGGAGACATGCCTGATAACACCAAAGTAGCTGTAATTCAAGTCTGGAGTCAAAGTCTGCTTTCACGTGGATTAAAGTCCAGATTTAAAGGTCACTTTCACATATTTTGTGAAACATAATCACAAACAGCATCATTCAATCAATTATTAGACCTTATCTGCTGGCCCATAATAATTTTTAAAAAGCAGGTCTGAGAGTGCCTTTGCTCAACAGGTAAATATTCTCATGGTTTGTATTTTTACATCTGATTACTGTGTCTATATGTCATACTCTCAGTCAAACCCTCAGTGTGACTCCTATGTAAGTACTATGTAAATTCACAAAGCAGAATAATAAAAAATCCTCTGGTGGGGAAATTATTAGTATTTTTTCATCAAAAACAAAGAAGGAAAGAAAATGACTCCTAGTAGGAATCGTTAACACGTCTGTCACCAACACAAAGCAGAACTAAAAGCACCCCCTTAAATCATGGGCCTGTGCTGTAGATTTTACCTATATAAATGTACCAGCGCTTCCTCTCTAACGCCTGTGCTCCATCCCATCTCTCAGAGTGGGGACTTCCTTCTTTCTCTTAGCAAATTCAACCTGTGCTCCATTTTGACCTGTCCCTAAATTCCTTTCTGTAATGACATCAAGAATGTGCAGGACCTCAGTTGCAGTTGAGGTTCACTTCCTTATTGGGGGACCTCCTCAGGACCCTTGTCCCAGTGACAATCTCACTTATATGGGTAATCTTAAAAAAAAAAAAAATTAAATACATATGGGGTATACCAGGAAATGGGGACATGTAGGTCAAAGGGCACATATGTACTTGGAATGTAGGATGAATGAGTCTAGAAATCTAATGTACAATAGGAGAACTATAACTCATGGTATTCTATTATATATTGAAAATTTTCCAAGAGAGTGGACAATAGGTACTCTTAATACACACACGAACAAAAAAATAGGAGGTAATGGTCATGTAACTTGACTTGTTTGCAATAATCACTGATGATGAATATATCACACCATCCTGTTATACACCTGAAATAAATATAATAAAAAAGCTAAACTAGGCTTCATATTTGTTGTTAAAGTACTTCAGTCACAAACATTTTGCCATGAATACATTAAGGACTATCTTCCTCTTAGCATCTTAGCATATTTCCCCCAAATTCATTTATCTATTCCCACAACAAATATTGGAGTGTACACTTTGTGTCCAGTGCTTGGATATGAAAATAAACAAAGCAGATCAAAAGTCTGACTTTATCTGACCTTATTATAAGTTGCAAATGAACAGGTAATATAGAGATAAGGGCAATAACCAAGAAAACCCAAAGTTGATAGGGATCACTGGTGATGGAATTTGTTGTTTAAAAAGTTTCATCATTTAGGGCTTTATATATTGTGTGGAAATTGGCAAAATATATAAAAGGGCATATTTTGTTTGGAATCCTTTAATGTCTTGAGAGGTAACTGAATCACTTTTCCACATAGGTAAAGTACCCACCCCCCTTCTCCACCAGGACCCCCAGTGCATGCCTAAATCTATGGATTGTACCAAACCCAATAGATAATGCTTTTTTCCTACACAAACTATGATAAAGTTAAATTTATAAATCAGGTACAGGACAAGGTTAACAACAAAGACTAATAATAAAATAGAACAGTTATGACAATATGCTCTAATATGTAATGTGGATGTGGACTTTCTCTCAAGGTATCTTCTTGAACTTTCATCTTAAGGCACTTAAGGTGATGGCTTCTCTCTGGCACATCCAGATTGCCAGCATCTACTCTTGCACTTCAGGGTCACTTGAACACTGCCACACCCCGACAGTGGATCTGTTAACTGTGACAGTGGCTAAGTGACTAAGGTAGCATATACAGCATGTCTGTGCTGGACAGAGGAAAGGTTCACCTCCCACATGGACAGCATGAGATTTCATCTGACCACTCAGAACCATGCAATTTAATACTTAGGAATTGTTTATCTTTGAAATTTTTTATTTTGTATTTCCAGACCACCACAGTTGACCAACTGAAACCTTGAGAAGTAAAACCATGAATTAGGGGTGGTGGGGAGATACTATTGTAGTATATAATCAAATCCTTATCATCACAAGATAATCCTGCTGGCTGCAGTGGACCCCGTGTGGAGCGCAGGCTCAGCATGAGCCTTGGGTTCAGCATCTCATCTTTTTTAAGATGACATTGCTTCAGGGGCTGGGGTTGTGGTCAGGGGTACAGCGCCCGCCTCACATGTGCAGGGCCCTGGGTTTGATCCTCAGCACCATATAAAAGGAAATAAACGAAATAGAGGTATTGTGTCCAACTACAACTAAAAAAATATTTTTTTAAAAAGATGACATTGCTTCATAAGAAAAATAAATCTTTATTTGATTAAGCAAGCACAACTAGACTTTCACTACATGTGGTCAAAGCAATTTCTTTTCTTTTTGGTGTGTGTGAGTGTGTGTATGGTATTGGGGATTGAACCCAGGGACACTACCTCTAAGCTACATCACCAGGCCTTTCTGTTTTTAAATTTTGAGACAGTATCTTGCTAATTCACCCAGGCTGGCCTTGAACTTGGAATCCTCCTGCCTGACATTCCTGAGTAGCTGGGGTAGCAGGCTTAATTCTCCACTGTGCCCAGCTGCAAACGTAATTTCTTACCAACAGAGATGAGAAGCCGCCAAAGGAATTTTAGAAGACAGCAGCATGATTATGATTTCTTCTCAGTTTATAGAGAAATATATTAATAAAAGATGTATTGGCTTAAAAATTGCTGGAATCTCACAAGGGTTTTTTTCCCCATTTTTAAACAGTTTTATTAAGATATAATTTACATCCATGTATGTAAATAGTATGTCAAAAAAAACTCTACTGTCGTGTATATCTAAAAAGAACAAATAAAAATAATTTTTAAAAGGTATGATTTACATATCATAAAGGGACCCCATTGTAAGTATACCCTTCAGTGTTTTCTGTTTTTGTTTTTTTAGATAAATCCATACAGTTGTCTGCTGTGACCACCAATGCAGTTTTTAAACATTTCCAACAACCCAGCGAGTTTCCTCTTGCTAGTTTTGCTGATCCTTCTCCCCAAGCAGGCCCCAGGCAACCACTGCCCCCGCTGGCCTGTCGCCCTGGCTACAGGAGATGGGAGCAGTCCTGGCTAGAACGCCCCAGGACCCACAGTTCTTACCTGCCATTCACAACTTCCCAGATGGTTCTAGGAGCCTCTGCTCAATTTCCGAAGCAACAAAATGTTGTTCTTGAGCAGTTTGTTCAACGGTGTAGTTATTTTCGGGAACGAGGGTTTGCTGCCTTTTCACTCTGTTGCAGCCGGAGAGCCTCTTCCTCCAGTGCCCTTTTTTTTTTTTCCCTCCAGTGCTTTTGATTCATGGGACCTGCATTCTGATTCCTTAGGAGGGCAGCTAGAACACTGGCATTTTAATGAGTTGGTAATTGTCATTCTGCTGCTCCAGGGACCACACTTTGAAAATCACTGCTTGAGTTGACTCAGTCTCTTCTGTGTGTCAAAACAAATTGCTCAGATGTGAATTCATTATGAGCACATAAAGTTTTATGTGTGGGGAAGTTTTATGCAGGGGAAGAAGCTGTGTAATGAAGCCAGTTCAATTTTGTTGTTGTTGTTGTTGTTGTAGAAACTCTGGTGGAAGTAAAGGTGACTAGGTGTTAATATCGGTTCAGAACGCGGCTGTCAGGTGAAAGGTGCTGGGTTCAGCACCTGTCTGTGGTCAGCACTTCAGGGTCCACAGCAGGCCAGCGCAGGGAGATCTAGCTGTCCAGAGGACTCAGTCCCATCAGTCTCTCAGTAAGTTGCTCCATGATCTCATCACAATGCCGGAAACTCCCCAGAGGAGGCTCTGAGTTATCCCAGGCCTCACAGATTGTGGCCAATTTTCTGTCACTCTGGTAAATGAATACCGTTTCCTCCCTTTCCCTCTGTCCTTCTCCAGGAAGGGCCCTGGGATTTGGCTGGCAGAGGTCAGGTAGCAGTGTAGGCAGAGTCCTTATTGGTTTCTGGTCTCCTCCGCCTCTAAACTGCTCCTACCCTGTCACCTGTGGTTCTGGCCATTTGCCATTAACCTCTGGGCACCAGGTCCCGCCTCTGTGCTCTGTCCAGGCCTACCAGTCACCTGGGCATGTTCATATCCCCAGGGGCCCACAGGAATCAGGGTGGCCCGGCACTAGGCACAGGTTAGGGACACTCCTTGGACTTCCCTACCTTGATACCTCCCTCCACACCCAGCTGCCCTGTCACCAAGTACTATGTCAGAATGTCCCCACATGGAGCTGCTCCTAGTGTGCCAGTAGCACACCTCAAGGTCCCGAGATGTCCTGCTGTCTGTGGGTTTGCACCCTCAGAACTCTGCAGACAGAGGGGGAAGGGAGGACCGGGCTTGGGCCGTGTACTTCCTCTGCTGCTCTCTCCTTTCTTCCCTCCCACAGTCCTGAAGAAGAGGTGTTTCACTTCTTTGGCTTCAGAGGATCAAACTCAGCTACTCCGAGTGCACAGGAGGCTCATGACAGCCCAGATGACTCGGCCATCCCCACGGCTCCTGATCAGAGGGTGTGGGGCAGGGAGACCTGATGATGGGCATTTGTTCCAGCATATGCTAGTATGAGGACCACACCAGAAAAGCCGGTGTTCTACTTTCTTGCTCCTCTGTCTGATAGGAGAATTCTTACTTTTATTTATTTATTGGTTGTAGATGGACACAATGCCTTTATTTATTTTTATGTGGTGCTGAGGATCAAACCCAGTGCCTTACATGTGCTAGGCAAGCACTCTGCCACTGAGCCACAACCCCAGCCCCAGAATTCTTATTCTTTTCTTTCTCTTTTTTGGTGATGAGGATTGAACCCAGGGCCTTGTGCAGGCGAAGCACAAGCTACCATGTAGCTACAGCCCGGGAGTAAGATTCTAAAATCTTATTATGAGAACTCTTGACTTGCTAATAGATGCTGAAGGAACTTAGAAAATATTCTGCCCAAAAGGTTTTTCAAAACAATGGTCTTCTAAGATAGGATCATTCAATAGTTCATTGTCCAAACTCTGGCATTTTGAGGAAAAGAGATTGCTACTAATAACAATGTCATGACTACAAGTGAGTGAGAACATACCAGGCAAATCCAAGATGTCTGGTCACCCTGTGCAAAACGCCTCAAATTAAAACAAAACAAAACAAAAACCACTTTTTTTATTTTTGAGGTTCTGAGGATTAAACCCAGAGGTGCTCTCCCCAGCCCAATAAAATCATATTTGGAATTGAAAGCAATTATTTCTTTGTTCTAGGGGTGAACAACTAATCCTTTACTGGAATAAAGATTCTCAGGGTTCAGACTTGGAGGTGGGGAGGTATCAGACAATATAATTTAAAAGGGGAAAAAATTACAATGGTTTAATATTTTTAAAACATCATCCCTGTCATATATATTTGGGGTTATCCACATATTACCCCAAAGGCCCTGACCAGCCAGCAGCCATAAAATAAAGCCAGTTTGCATTTTTTTTCCTGGTATAATATCATCATCCAGCCCATTATGAACTGCACAAAACCATTCTTCCCGTGCATTCTTCTGTGAGAAACAACACAGCTCTACATTGATTAAGTGTTTCTGTTGTTCTTTGTTTTTATTCCTGAGACAGGTCCCACTAAGTTGCCCAGGCTCACCTTGAACTTGCAATCCTTCTGCCCCAGGCTCCCAAGTAGCTGGAATTTCAGACACACACCAGGGCACCCAGCATGGTTAAGTCATTTTGAGATGGGGTTTCTTCACTTACTTGTTAAATCATCTTAACTGGTATACAAAATAAGAAAAAAAAAAAATAATCATCCTTTGTTCCTTGCCGCAGTCTGGCTGGGCACAAATCACGAGCCACTGAAGCAGGAACAAACTTTATTTTTAAACTGCAGGAAAACACTTCACACAGCTCCCGGGGAATCCTCCCGACCGCCACGAGGCTTCTCCAGGAACCCCCAGCCGGAAATATCTCTCTCGGAAATCCCTCCTCCTGCACTTCCCCAACCAATGGGAACTCTCGGGGAATCCCCGGAAATCCCCACGAGAACTCCAAAATAGTGCGAGAACTCAAAAGTTGCGGCAGAGGCGGATAGTAATGCCTCGCCTGTCAATCAATACTGTTGGCAAAATGCCAGGGGCCATACAGACTCGGCCGTGGCTCTCAGCAGTTCCTGTATACTTTAACTACATAAAATAAAGAGGAAACCACAAAAAAATGTTCAGGGCAATAGATTAAGGTGTCCAGTGTCTACCTGTCAAGGTCAGGGCAATGCCAGGAACAGGACAATTCCCAGCACAAGGGAATGATTTGGTGTGTGAACTTGAATAAAAAACTGCATGTTTGGAGCCAGGCATGGAGACACACACCTGTAATCCCACCAACTCAGGAGGCTGAGGCAGCAGAATTTCAAGTTCAAGACCAGCTTCAGCAACTTAGCAAGACCCTATCTCAAAATAAAAAATAAAAAGTACTGGGAATGTAGCTCAGTGGTAAATCATCCTCAGGTTATATTCCAGTACCCAAAATAAAACAAAACAAAACCCCGATGGTGTGGATAAAAGTCTCTGCTTTGCCAGAGAAGGCAGGCATTTCACACTGGGCTAGTAACTGCATCTGTGGCCCTCATTGAAGCATAGTCTCCTTTCTGCTGTTAGCTCTTTCCTTCACACTTAAGATTTTTCTTTGGTACCAAGAGTCAAAGTTCATGAATTATTTTCATACTCTTTATTTTGTGCTCACAAGCACTTGTGATCAGGCCAAGCAGATATCATTACCCTCATGTATAAACTGGGAATTTTAAATTATAGCTCAGTAAGGTGATTAGAATTACCTAGACAGTAATGTCCAGACTTGACCCAGCTTTTCCTGAATTTGAGGCCAGCACTTTTTCAACCACATCATGGAATTTGTTTTAGAGTCTAAAATGAAATCGAAAACTTGTGCTTGATCACTCTCATTTTGCACAGTAAGTATGAGTAAAGTAATTAAATGTCATAAGACACATCTCCCCCCCATGTTATGATTCAACAAAACACATGTAATCAGAGCGCAGTGGCGCATGCCTATAATCCCAGCGATTTGGGAGGCTGAAGCAGGAGGATTATGAGTTCAAAGTCAGCCTCAGCAAAAGTGAGGCGCTAAGCAACTTAGTAAATCCCTGTCTCTTACTAAAATACAAAATAGGGCTGGGGATGTGGCTCAGTGCCCTAAGTTCAATCCCCGGTATCCAAAAAAAAAAAAAAGTGCAAAATACTCAGGGGCTTTAGGGTAGATTTGATTTTCTTATATTAATAAAAAAATAACTTTTTCCTCCTATGCCACTTGCTCAGGATCCTTTTTCTGATCTTCTTAAAACATATTCTTTGGGTTAATCTCTTAGTGCATTATAGAACAGTGTTCAGATTCATAGTAATCCTAGAAGTGATCTTTTTATTACGCTTGCCAATGAACAAGTATTTAAATCTATAGTGATTCTGTGACATTTGCACTAACTGTTCACTGAGTGTTATATTTGTCTTCTTGGGAAGTTCTTTATTTTTTATTTTTCAAGAGAATAAAAACTGAATGAGTTTGAAGTGAGAAATCCAGTTCAGTGTTGCTAAGGGAGACAAGTCTGACCAGTTCAGCAGGGCAAAAAAAGTAGATCTTAATAAGTTGGCTTAGGAATGAACATGTAATATCTTTTTGTTCAAGAAATTTTGTCAATAAGTTGACTCTTCAAAAAGGTTAACAATCTTTCAAATGTGCCAAGAGATTTGACTGTGACAAAATATGTTAGAGGTGCTGGATTTGTGGCTTAATGGTAGAGCACTCACCTAGCATGTGTGAGGCACTGGATTCGATCCCCAGCACCATATAAAAATAAATAAACAAAATAAAGATGTCATGTCCATCTACAACTAAAATTTCAAAAAAATATATATGTTAGAGATGAAAGGTGGTTTATTTTAAAATTTATTATTCATGTACACATTTTATAGTGAAAAGAGAACACTCCTATTAATCAGGAGATCTGAGGTCAAGTGCTGATTCTAGGTTGAACAACTACATGGGTTTCCTAATGCAGCTGTAACAAGTTTACCCCAAGCAGAGTGGTGTAAAACAAGGCAGATTAATTCTGTTATACTTCTGGAGGTCAGAAGTCTGATGTGGGTCTCACTGAGCTAATTAATATCAAGGTATTGTCAGATCTTTGTTCCTTTCTGGAGTGTCTGGGGAAGAACCCATTTCCTTACCTTTTCCAGGATGATAGCACTGGTTTGGTTTGGATGTTGAGAGTCCTCTAAAGACCCACTGTGAGAAGTCATCCATGAATTACATGAGGATCTTCTCTTGGTATGGTAGCCAGGGAGATTTAGGGTTGGCATTGTGAACTATCCATGGCTCTCCCAGCACAATAGATTGCCTAATGCACGTGACCTTTATCTCTGTTCTGCTAAGAAGATCTCTCATGGTAGCTCCAGAGATGGGCCTAACCCATTGGGAACTGGACAGCCCACCTTTAACCTTTTTTTTTTTTTTTTGGTGAAGAACATTCTATGGAAGGCCTTCCGTGTTTCCCAGCTCCATTTTGCCATGGTCTAGAAGCTCGATCCATCTGATGGGCTTGCCCATCCCGCCCGGCTTTTGAAACTACTTTCCGTATCCTGTGGGTTTTTTGCCGTTCTATTTTTCTCAGCCAGCCCATTTCACCAAGGGGAACCCCATTTCCACAGCCTGCAGGGGATGAAGGTGAGAACCCATTTGTTGAAAGGGTGGGTTTCCTGCCCATGGCATGATATGAGAAAGACTCAGCTGGCCATCACCAGCTTTGAAAACGGGAGCTAGGCTTTGGGAAACGGGGCCTGGTGGAAGAAAATTAGGTCCCTGGGAGAGCACATGAGATGAGGTATGGGAACTTTGGCCCTCCTCTTCCTTTCTCTCTTGGCTTCTAGTTTGCCATGACATGAGCACTTGGCTCCATCAGGCACTTCCTGCCTTGTCTCAAGCCCAGGAGCAACAGAGTCAAATGACCACACACCCTGGAACCTCTGGAACTAGGAGACAAAATAAGATTTCCCTCCTTGTAAGTTGTTTGTGTCAGATATTTTGCCTCAGTAATGGAAATTTGACTAACCCCGGTCCCTTCCTCCATCTTCAAAGCCAAAGCTGGCAGTGGCCAGTTGAATTTTTCTCATATATGGTCACTTGGGCACCGACTCTTTTCCCAGTTCCTCTCCCTCACTTTTTCTTTCCCCCCTTGTAGTGCTGGGGACCAAGCCCAGGGCCTCACACATTCCAGGCAAGTCCTCTACCACTGAACTATGCTTCTAACCCTCCACTCCCACTTTGAAGAACCCTTGTGATGACCTGACCCACCTGCATATTCCAAGGTCAACTCTTCAATGTCTTCTGATTTAGCAACATAAATCCAATCTGCAACTTCAATTCTCCTCCGTCATGTAGCCTATTTCTCAGGTCCAAGAATTAGGGTGTGGATATCTTTGGGATTCATTATTCTGCCAGTAAGACTAAGCAATCTCTTAGATATTTTTCGACTCAAAATTTTATGATAAACAATGAATATAATTTCCTTATTTATTTTGGCTTTCAAGAGCAAGTAAAAGCCAAACAGTTAGCTTATAAGGAAAGTAATGGAATGCTGCCTTATTTATTGCTTAAATTTTATTTTAATGAAAAGAACCATATTCCTGTAGTTTATAAACCAAAACATAAAAGAAATAGATTGAGGGCCTCACTCCCATCTCTAGTCATATGTATGCATCATTTTTTTAATCAAACTACACTGTTTTATTCTGTGAACAAATGAATATATTATAACAAATCCCACTGATATGTATAACTATAATGTGCCAATAAATGCATTATTTTTTTTTAAATTTAGCTAATCTCTGTTGAATTATTATTTTAGGGCTGACAATAGAAATATATTCTTCTGTGTTCTAGAAGGTAAATTTTCAAAATTGAGATTCTTTACCCTTCTGCTATCTGGTGGCTTCAAGTATTCCTTGACTTGTGGCCCCATCACTATGATATCTGCTTCCCTGTTCACATGAATGTCCTTCTGTGTGGCCCTTTCCATGTGTCCTCTCTGCCCTATGTAAGGACACCAGTCATTTGATTTAGGGCCCATGGTAGCCTTCTCTCCTTAACTAAGCACATCTGCAAAGACCTTATTCCAAATAAGGTCATATTCAGAGGCACATCCCCGGTTAAGGTCTTTGCCAAATTGTTCTATGAAATGGTTTAATGTATTGTGATTCCTACCCTCAGTGTTTGTTTCCCTAAAACCTCATCAAACTCTCATAGTACCAGTCTCTTTACCAATCTAAGAGATGAAAAATGCCATCTCACTTTTGATTTTCATTTCTGGGAGTATGCATGCCAATGAGCACATTTTCATTTGTTTACATATTCTGTACCAATCTGTGAATTGTTAGTTGTTTCCCATTCCTGATTGGGCTATTTTAAAATTTTATTCAGTTTTTTAATTAATCCATTTTAAACCCTTCAAATTGGGCCTGGGGTTGTGGCTCAGTGGTAGAGCACTCGCCTAGCATGCACGATGCACTGGATCCGATCCTCAGCACCACATAAATGTAAAATAAAGACATTGTGTCCACCTAAAACTTAAGAGTAAATATTAAAAACAAACAAACAAGAAAACCCTTCAAAGGCTTATTTTTTTGGTCACCGCCTTTTTCCTCCTCTCTCACTTGACCAGAACTTGATCTTTACATCAACCTGAAGCAACAGATTATGTGAAATTATATACCAACAATGAAGGGGAATTAGCTTCAATCTGTTGAAACTCTATAATGCAGCCGTGATGTGAGCATGGAAAGCACTTAATAAGATTATGGCATTGAGAACTGCTGTGACTCCATTTTTGAGAAACCAGCCTCTACCTCAGAGCAAAGCCTGTCCAAGGAAGGGGGCATGAACCTTGTCCTTGGAAAAACCCACAGAGCACTCCTAGGCACATACCCATCCAGCTAAGTTGTTTGTCTGTAAATAACAGGAGAGATCTGCAGCGCCAGGTGTCCCAGACTCAGTTAGGCTAGGTGAGGACCCATAGCAACGCCCTTGCAACCACCAATCAGCGTGAGAGGGAAAATATCTGAAATGCCAGTGACCCTTCTAGTAGTTTCGGTGATAACCTGTTAGGAAACCGTGTAGTTTAGCGCGTACACCCCTCTGGCCTAAATCAATCAGTTCAAATGTATCCACCACTTGAACTAACCAATCACCCTTACCCGACTTGTTCCCGCCAACGAATGTGCTAATCAATGTTAAGAGTTGTTTCTTGGGGCTGGGGATGTGGCTCAAGCGGTAGCGGGCTCGCCTGGCATGCGTGCGGCCCAGGTTCGAGCCTCAGCACCACATACAAACAAAGATGTTGTGTCCGCCGATAATTAAAAAATAAATATTAAAAAAGAAAAAAAAAAAGAGTTGTTTCTTGATTTTCCCCCTGTGTGAAATGATTTGCTGTGTGATGTTGTGATGCATAGAGTATCCTCCAAAAAACCTATAAATCCTCACTGAACTAAGGGCCAGCACTCACTCCTCGGGACCGCTGCATTGGAAATGGTTGTGAGCCTAGGCTCAAGTTTGCAATAAAGACTCTTGTGTGATTGCATGGGATTTGGCTCCTGGAGGTCTATTGGGGGTTCCACGAATCTGGCATTACTGGATCTGTACTGGAAGCAATTTAGAAAGAAAGAGAGTAAACATTGACATTGGAAGGGAGGTATGTGTGAAAGTACCTCGGTGCTGGGACATTTTTCTGAATTGTGAAAGGAAAAAATCTTCGTGTAAATTAACAAACCAGAAATAACCAACCAACAGACTCCTGTGCATCCTCTCAACACAGAGTCATTTAGGTTGCAATTAAGAATAGTGAGGGAGGCAATCCCACTTCTGGGTATGCACACAAAAAGGGCTCAGAGCAGGACATAAGTAGACATTTGTATTCCCATGTTCATAGCAGCATGATCCTCAATACCCGAAAGGTGCCAGGAATCCAAGTGCTCACTGTCAGATGAATGAATGAACAAAATGTGGCCTATCAATAGGATGGGGTGGTATTCAGCTCTGAAGAGGAAAGACTTGCTGATACATGAACAATGTGGATGAATCTTGATGACCTTAGGGTAAGTGAAATATGATAAGACATAAAAAAGGAAAATATAATGGAATTTGACTTATGGGGAAATTTATGAGATAAATCAAAAGCAGTATTAAGAGGAAATATAAACAACAAATTCCTATATTAAAAAGAATAATAATCTCAAATAAACAACCTAAATTTACCTCTTCAAGAGCTTGGGAAAGAAACAAAAAGAAAATGAAGCCCACAGTGAGCAAAGGAAGGAAATAATAAAGATTAAAGCAGACATTAACAAAATTGAAAATAAAAAATAGGAAAAAAACTAAGTTGGTCTTTGAAAAAATAAACACAGATGACAAACTTTTAGCTAGACTTACTATGAAAAAAGAGAGATGGCTAAAATAAACAAAACTAGAAATAAAAGAGGAGACATTACATCTGATACTACAGAAATAAAGAGGATCAAAAGAGGCTACTATGTGAGGCTGTGGTTGTAGCTCAGTAGTAGAGGGCTTGCCTAGCACCTCTAAGGCACTGGGTTCAGTCCTCAGCACCTCATATAAGTAAACAATTAATAAAATAAAATAAAGGTATTGTGTCCATCTACAATTAAAAACAAAATTTTTAAAGAAGAGGCTACTATGAACAATTATCCTACTGCACTGAATAACTTCGAAGAAATGGAAAAATTCCTAGAAACATACAACTTACCATGACTGTATCAAAAAACAAAAGAGGGTTGGGGATATAGCTCAGTCAGTAGAGTGCTTACCTTGCATGCACAAGGCCCTGGGTTCAATCCCCACCGCAACACACACACACATACACACACAGTATCAATTCTAGATAGGGAAGCAGTGTGGGAGAGAAAGGGAGGGGGCAGGGGGTTAGCAATGATGGTGGAATGTGATGGACATCATTATCCAAAGTACAGGTATGAAGCCTCGAATTGGGTGTCAACATACTCTATATACTTACAGAGATATGAAAAATTGTGGTATATATGTGTAATAAGAATTGTATGCAAAACAAAACAAAACAAAACAAAAGTACATGTATAAAGGCATGAATTAGCATGAACATACTCTATATAGAAAGATATGAAAAATTGTAGTACTCTATATATAGTGTAATAAGAATTGTAATGCATTCTGCTGTTGTGTATTTAAAAAAATAAAACCAATAAAACTAAAAAAAAAATAACTAATATTGAGATTGACTTCATAACCAAAAACCTCCCAATAAGGAAAAGCTCAGGACTAATGGCTTCACTGGTGAATTTTACCAAACATTTCAAGGATAATTAATGTTGATTATTCTCGAACTCTTTGAAAAAATGAAGAAGGAATACCTTCAAACTCATTTTATGAGACCAAAATCACCCTAAAATACAGCCAAAGATTCCACGAGAAAAAATTAAGTACATTCCCTTTTTCCTCCCTTTTTTTCCTTTTATATCTATAGCACACTTATCAGGGATATTGGCCTATATTTTTATTTTCTTGTAGTGTCAAACATATTATAGTATGTGTCAAAAATTTCTTCCCTTTTAAAGACTGCTTCGTTTGTGTTTGAATCCAGGGGTGCTTAAACATTGAGCCACATCCCCAGGCTACTTTTTAAGAATTTTGAGAGAGGGTATCACTAAATTGCTCAAGGCCTTGCAAAGTTGCTGAGGTTGGCCTCAAACTTGGGATTCTCCTGCCTCAGCTCCAGAGTTTCTGAGATGATAGGTATGCACCTAGCTTTTTTTGAGACAGGATCTTGCTAACTTGCCCAGGCTGGCCTTGAATTTGTGATCTTCCTGCCTCAGCCTCCTGAGTCACTGGGATTATGGCTGTGTACCACCATATGGACACAACATTTTATACATTGGAAATCCTAAATAGCCACTTAAAAAACTATTAGAACTAATGAACAAATTCAGCAAAATTGTAGAATACAATATCAATATATGAAAATCAATTGTATTTCAATATACTAATAATGATCTATTGGGAAAAAAATTAGGAAAATAATCTCATTTACAATAGCACTAGCAAGAATAAAGTACTTAGGAATAAATTTAACTAAAGAAGTGAAAGACTTATGCACCAAAAACTACAAAATGTTGATGAAAGAAATTAAAATAATAAATAAATTTTAAACATTAAAATAAATAATAGAAGTCATCCCATGTTTGTGTATTAGAAGATTTAATATTGGCTGGTGTCATGGCAAAATTTTGTAATCGTGATGACTCAGAAGTCTGAAGCAAGAAGACTGCAGATTCAAGGCCAGTCTCAGCAAATTTTGAGACCTTCAAAAACTTAGCCAGATCCTACCTCAAAATAAGAAAATAAAAAGACCTGGATGTAGCTCAGTGATAGAGAGCCTCTGGGTACAATCCCTTGTAAAGAAGAAAGAGAAGGAGAAGATAATATTATGAAAATACCCATAGTATCCAATGTCACTTACATTCAATGTGATCCATATAAAAAACCCACAGGAAATTTTTACAGAATAGAAAAAACAATTCTAAAATTGATATGAGATCAAAATATGGCCCCGAATCACCAAAATAATCTCAGAAATGAAGAACAACACTGAAGGCTTTCCATTTCTTGATATCACAATGTATTACAAAGCTATAGTAGTTGAAAGAGTATGGTAGGCATCGAGACAGACATGTGGATCAATGGAACAGAATAAAGAGCCTAGAAATAAGTCCAGAAATATACGGACAACTGATCTTTGACAAAAGTGCTAAGAATACACAGTGGGTAAAGCCTCCTCAAATGTTGGGGAGACTGGATATCCACCTGAAAAATAAGGAAATTGGGCCCTTATACCACACACAGAAAACAATGCTAGATGAATTAAAGACTTAAACATAAGAACTGAAACTGTAAAACTCTTAGGAGAAACCACAAGGGAGAAGCTTCAGGACATTGGTGTTGGCATTGAGTTCATGAATGTAACATGGAAAACACAGGCAGCAATAGCAGAAATAGACAAGTGTGACCATGTCAAACTAAAGAGCTCTGCAAAGCAAACAATCAACATACTAAAAAGAAACCCAATACAGAGTCAATTTCCAGAATATATAAGAATTCTACCACTTGATAGCAAGAAAACTGACAAGCCAATTTTAAAATGGGCTAAAGACTTGGAAGATTTAATATTGGCTGGTGTCATGGCAAAGTTTTCTAATCGTGATGACTCAAAAGTCTGAAGCAAGAAGACTGCAGATTCAAGGCCAGTCTCAGCAAATTTTGAGACCTTCAAACATATTATAGTATGGGTCAGTGGTAGGTATTTTCTCAAAGAAGACAAATGGCTGACATTACATGAAAAGATAATCAATGTTGCTAAGCATCAAGGAATTGCAAATCACAATAAGACATCCCCTCATATTTGTTATCAAACATTCAACAGGCAATGAGTGTTGATGAGGTGTGGAGCAACTGGCTTCCTTGTACATTGTTGGTGAAAATGCAAAATGGTGACATCATCATGGAAATAGCATAGAGGGTTCTCAAGAAATCTAAAAACTATACATGTGGGGCTGGGTTGTGGCTCAGTGGTAGAGCCCTTGCCTAGCATGTGTGAGGCACTGGGTTCGGTTCTCAGCACCACATATAAATAAATGAATAAAATAAAGGTCCATCAACAACTAAAGACATATTAAAAAAAAAAAAACTACATATGACCCAGCAATCCCACTTCTGGTATTTAACCAAAAGAATGAAAATCCAGATCTCAAAGAAACAATGGCATTTCCATGTTTATGACAGTACCATTCCCAATAGCCAAGTTATGGAAACAATTCACTTCTATCAGCAGATGAATGGTTATGGAAAACATGGTGTACACTTACAATGCAATATTATTCTGCCTTAAAGAGAAGGGAATTCTGCAATATGCAACAACACAAACCGTGAGGGCACTATACTATGTGAAATAAACCAGTCACAGAAGGACAAATACTGTATGATTTCACTTAAAATAGGTATATAAAATAGGCAAATTCATTGAATCCAAAAATGGAACAGGCTTTTTTCCTCTTCCAGGGATGGTATCTAGAGGCACTTGGAACAGTTCAGTGTTAGAACGCAGTCAAAAAATTTCCTACAATGCAGTCTCTAAGAAAACCCAGCTGTTCCAAACCCCTGGTAATAGAATTGTTTATCTTTATATCAAGAAGGTAGGGAAAGAGCTCAGTGGTAGAGCACTTGCCTAGCATGTATGAGGCACTGGGTTCAATTCTCAGTACCACATAAATAAATAAATAAAATAAAGGTATTGTGTCCATCTACAACTAATATATATATATATAAAAGAAAGAAAGTAGGGAAAGCACCCAAATCTGTATGTCATATGTGCCTGGGCAGGTGTTCACATCATGGACCTTGGACCTAGGGTTCTCATGAGGTCATTTTGAAAAAACACACACATCAGAGGCTTAGAGTGGTCCTATGTGTGTTGAGTGTGTCTGTGACAGGATCAAACAGGTTTTCTTTATCAAGGAGCAGAAAATCATCATGAAGGTATTGAAGGCTTGAGCATAGAGTCAAAAAGCTAAATTTAAAGTGAACCTTTTTTGAGTATAATGAAAACCTTTTTTGTGTATAATAAAAACAATTGAAATCCTAATAAATGAATGTGGAATGGTGGAAAGGTAAAGGGGAGTTGCTAATCCAGGGGTCTGATATATCAATTAAGCAGAATGAATAGGTTCTGGAGACATAATATACAATTAAACATTGTTGCACCTGTACTTGACAATCTACATTGCACACTTGGAGAGAGGGCACATCTCATGTTGAGTGTACTTATCATAATGAATTAATTTAAAGAAATAAGTATGCCTGAAAGTGAGGAGTATGACTAAATCTACCCCTACTAAGTTCAAAAGAAAATCGAATAAATTCAGTATAAAAATATTTTAAATGCTTAACTTTAAAAAAAAAAAAAAAACTCCTGGGTCTGGGGATATAGCTCAATTGGTAGAATGCTTGCCTCACATGCACAGGCCACGGGTTCAATCCCCAGCACCACACACACACAAAAAAAAAAAAAAACTCCTAAGCCAGTGTTTACAAGATGAGATTCACCTCTGGCAGAGACTAAGGTAAGGTTTTCAGTTCTTAGAGTGTTTTTTCCTCCAGAACTGAGAGCCAGCTCACAGGACTGCTTTTCATCAAATTTAACCTTGACCATCTTACTCATCATTAAACATCTGGTGCCAACTTAGAGCCGGGCACACAGTAAACCCTAAGGAATATTTCATGAATAAATCGAATGCAGGCATTAAAGCAAAACAAAGACTGCTTCCATTTCTCAGGTTGGCATTTTGCTAAAGTAAGGCTATTCATGTCTTAGATATCAACAGAGTGTGTAACTTGTTCATTCAAGGAGATGACAGGTGAAAACTTCAGATTTAGGGGTTAGCCAAGATACCCAGTCTTGCAAAACTGGAGATAGTATCTGAATAGCCATGGGAAACCCAAGATGCTGATAGATTCCCTCTAGAGCCACTGTGATCCTAGTGAAGAGTGGTCTTCTTTCCATCAAATCTCATTCATATGAAAAGAGAGTCAACCATGAGATGGTCACTGGCCTAGATCCAGTCTTGTAGGATCCACAGATCCCCAGGTCTAGACATTTTCCCCCTGTTTGGGCATGTCAACTGAAGCCAGAGTCAAGCATATAAGGGACAAGTGACAAGCCCTCAACATTCCAAAGGGAGGTGTAAGTTGCTAAGAGGAGGCTGGACCAGCTGGGAGCCGGTTCCTCTCCTGCAGGCTCTCTAGGAGAAAGGGAAAAATCTGTCAGCCAGATCAGAGTGTGTGTTTCTCTGAGGAGTGTGGTTGGCTCGAAGGGGCCCGAAGGGACACTTCCATCTCATGACAAGTAATTCTGTTCAAAAAAAGCCCAGTGGGAGAGGGGGGACTGTGTGCCAGGAGGGGAGAACAGCTGGACTCTGGGCAGGGACTGAGGGCCCTCGAAGTGTCTGGTGGAGTGAAGGGCTGAGTAGAGAACCATTAGTTTTTTACCTTTGCTCTTAATTTTCCCCTCTTAACTATGAATATGTATTACTCATATTTTTTTAGTGGCTAGTTATATTTATTTTCGATTTGTTTAAAAGCCCTTGGGCCTCTCATTTAGGAGATAAAGGCTCAGAAATGTTAAGGGAAGGTTTCTTGCACTTCAATATGCATAAAATCACCTGGAGATCTTGCTAATAGTGCAGGCTCTGTCCCAGCAAACCTAGGACGGGCCTGGAAACCCTGCACTCCCATCCTCCCAGGCGTTCCCAGGCTGCTGGCCCCCACTGATTTGAAGGGGTGAGAGGCAAACAACTTCCCAGAGGCCGGGAGGTGGTTATGTGAACCACCAGCTGGAAGTCAGGACCCGGTAGATGGTGACGAGCCACCTGCATTGTCTGTTGCTCTCTTATGCTGGCTGTTTCCAGGTGGATGTGAGAACGTGGTTCCTTTTTGAGCAGGGACAGATGACGCTGTTGAATCTCAGCGCTCAGCAGGGTTATATAACCGGTTGTGTAACAGCTGCATGAGACTTGCCGTTTGTCTTTTGCAGGAAGGAGTTTGCTGGCAAAGAGCCCTCTCACCTGTAAGCATTCCTTCCTTGCTTCCAAGACCACCAAGGAATGCCACTGACAGAGGGCACCTCCTTTATCCCACTAAGCAGTCCTTCTCAGCCACTGGACGAACCCCTATAGTTCAAGGTGGCCAGCACCTCGCCAGGGTAATGTGTCCTGCTCAGGAGGGGATAAGCCACCTGAGAAAAATACAGTCTGAAGTATTTAGTGAAAAAATAAGAGACAAAGTCAAAGAATAGGTTTTAAAAGCAGAGCACCTGATAGATTTTTTCGGTCCTGATAGGAGCTGGAACAGAAAAGTTTAAAAATGGCTTCGATTCTTTATTTAAGGGCGAGCATCAAAGGCAGGGAGAAGGTTTCAGGGGTGGAGTCTTGCTTCACAGGTCTTGCAGCCAACAGTTGATTGGCATCTTGACAAGCCACACCCATCTCTGAGAGGCGTTGTTTCTATGTGGCTGCAGCAGGTCACCCCATCTCTGGTGCTGTGTGGGACCTTTTGGCAGAGCTGAATAGGAGCTCGCAGGTATCCGGGCAGTCTCACCAGCAGGATTGCCGCTGGAAGTTCCCAGATACCAGATTTTCCTATTCAATGGCTACGATGCTGGTTTGGTCCATGCACAGTTCATGGATGGTTCTTGACACCCCTGGAGAGTGGCTGTGTACCATCTTTGGAAATGGTTCTTTGCCAAACTCTGTGGCAAAGATGCTGTTGGCATCCCACCCCCACTGAATGGGAGGATCCTTATCCCCTTTACAAGTGAGGAAATTGAAGTTTGGACTCTTTAAGAATTTGTCAAAGGTCATACATGTAGAATTCAAAGCTTGGGGCTGGGGGTGTGGCTCAAGCGGTAGCGCGCTCGCCTGGCATGCGTGCATCCCGGGTTCGATCCTCAGCACCACATACCAACAAAGATGTTGTGTCTGCCGAAAATTAAACAATAAAAATAAATAAAAATTATTTTAAAAAATTCTCTCTCTCTCCTCTCTCACTCTCTCTTAAAAAAAAAAAAAGAATTCAAAGCTTTATCTCTCTGATACCACATCATCATGCTGAAAATAATGCAGGTCACCATGTCAGGGGCCAGTCTGGAGCCTTTTTGGTGGGTTCCAATGAAACAACCCAAGGCCCGGTTGGTTGTCTTTCCCATCTCCTCCTTGGAGGGTGCAGATTGTAGCTTTCTTAATTTTTTCGTAATTCAAATTCATTTCTATTTTGAACACTCATTCTGCTGGCTGTAGAAGCTACACCTCAGCCAATTTGATCAGTTAAAGTCTACATCAAGCCAGGCTTCCTTCCTCAACATACAACCTAGCCCTTGCTCAATGGATCCCAACCATCTGTTTGGCATTTACCAAAAGAACAGCTTACAGTTGTAATTTTGTATCTTTTGTGCTCAGAAGTATCCCTTGAGGACCTGAGAGCTGTTCTCAGGAATGTAATTAGCAAAAGAATAAGACCCCAGACTCCAAAACTCCTCAGGAGGACAGAATCCTAACTCTGGTCATAGCCAGCCAAGAAACACAGCTGGCCTGGTTATATACATACTAGCCAACTTGGCGCTTTTTACTTCTCTGACTCTGAGCCCCTCTTTCCCCCCCGTAGTTACTTGCTTTTGGTTAACTTTAAAAATCACTAATTCTGGAGGTCACACAGCTGGGCTGTGCATTATTAGTTTCCTGGTAGTTTTGCTGTAGATGATACCTCTGAGATGTGGATCATGGTGACAACAGTTGCCTATGTTACTTTTCAGGGACCTGAAGGCCATTTTTGTTGGAACCACTGACTCTTCATCTGGGCATGTGATTGTCCGATGGGTGACCCCAGGTCTTGCTAATGCCACCATTTTCTGAACATGAATGCCACAAATAGCCGTGGAATTTGATGATATATGCGCAGAACACCCACTATTTCACCTCCCCTCACCCTCCCCCTGCCTGAAGTCACCCTGTTTCTTCACCCCATGAATATTCCCAAACCCTGCTCTTGGGAAGACAGGTTCTGGACTTGGGTATCCCACCTCCCCACTTGGCTGCCTTGTGAATCAACTCTCTTTTGTAAAACTCATCATCTCAGTGTCTGGCATACTCTGCAGAGAACAAAACAGACCGGGTCCAGCAACAAATTCAAGGTTTTTTTTTTTCCATTATCTTTCCTCACAGACATGCTTAACATTTACTGGCCCATTCTTGTCTTTTAGGTCTTTATTTAAATGTTACTTTCTCAAAGAGACCTTCTTTCTTTCTTTTCTTTTTCTTTTTTTTTCTTTTGCTGTTGGAATTCCTCTCTTTTTTTATTTGTTCTTTTTTAGATATACATAACAATAGAGTGAATTTTGACATATTATACACGAATGGAATATAGCATTCTAAGTAGAATCCCATTCTTGTGGTCGTCCATGATGTGGAGTTACACTGGTCGTGTATTCATATATGAGCATAGGAAAGTTATGTCCAATCCATTCTGCTCTCTTTCCTATTGCCCTCCCCTCTTCCTTCCCCTCATTCTCACTTGTCTAATCCAATGAACTTCTATTCTTCCTCCTCCCACCCTCCCTCTTTGTGGGTTAGCATTCACATATCGGAGAAAACATTCGGCCTTTAATTTGGGGGGGGATTGGCTTATTTTGCTTAGCATATATTCTCCAGATCCATCTATTTACCAGCAAATGCCATAATTTCATTCTTTTATGGCTAAGTAATATTCCATTGTGTATATATAACACATTTTCTTTATCTATGTATCTGTTGACGGGCACCAAGGTTGGTTCCATAGTTTGGCTATGATAAATTGAGCTGCTGTAAACACTGATGTGTCTGTGTCACTGTAGTATGGTGATTTTTAAGTCCTCAAAGAGACCACTCTTGCCCAAATTTAAAATGACCACCTGTTCTCCATCAAACACTGGTTTACTCCTTCTGATAGTTTCTCAGCATTTCAGCCTATGTTATAATTCTTTTTGTCTCTTGTGTCTAAAATAAGACTCCATAGTTTGGTAATCCACATTTTGGTTTGGTTTTGTCCATGGCATAGAAAAGCTCAGTCCTGGCTTCCTCACAAGGAATGCTGGTGGAGAAGGGGAGCCTGAGAGGGGTCTCTGGATGGCTCCAGAAACTAGGGAGAAGAGAAGTCTCCCTTCCTCCTTGAAGGGAGCTGAGCTTGTGTAGAGAAGGCACTACAGAGTAGAGTGAGAAGCTTTTTCTCCTCACTCCCAACTCCTCTGGCTCTCCATACTGTCCCCAACAAAGGTCCCCAACCCCTGCCTTCCAGAGTCTGTTTCCCCACCCCACCTGCCTTCCCCTCAGGCCTCCTATCTGACTAGAGCCAGTCTTTGGTTTTCCAGGAAGCCTTGGTCTTTTGGAGAAATACCTTTGCTTGTTCTGAGCTGTCACTACCCAGTATTTATCTTCCTCTCCCCTGCCCCACCCTAACCCTCTGCCTTGGCCTCATGCCTACTGAACTTTGTCCTAATGGGGTGGAATATTTTCCCAACTGCCAATAAAAGTCCCATGGCTGAGATTTTTTTTTTTTTTTAAGTAAACGAAGGGATGAACTTACACCTATTGCACAAATTGCAAGCCAACTCTTTTGGTAACATTATCTCACTGGGAAATGTAATTTGATAAAAGAGAGGTTGGTTGAACTTTCAGATACCTTTATTTATTTATTTATTTATTTATTTATTTATTAAGCTACCCGAGCTGGAAGTCGATGCCACCTAGGCATCCTCAATGCAATCAATCAGAGGCCAACTGGGACCCGACTCAAGCAACAGGCGGCTCCTGCTAGCACTTTTCCTTATAGTTGATGAGTAGAGAAAA
Organism: Marmota marmota marmota; assembly: GCF_001458135.2. Taxonomy (NCBI): domain Eukaryota; kingdom Metazoa; phylum Chordata; class Mammalia; order Rodentia; family Sciuridae; genus Marmota; species Marmota marmota. Next base: position 52,183,370 of record NW_025999968.1, on the reverse strand, counting down.
ACATTGGCTGTGATTTCTCAATAATCAGGATCTATTGTACTTTTTTGTGTAGACTAGCTGTCATTAAATTCAGTTATGTGCCTATCTTTCTCTTTGCAATGCTCCATTTATATTTCCCAGTCTTAATTTGCAAGGACGATTGTCCCTCCTCATAGTTATGTGGGCATAGAAACCATTCTTTTCCTGTGGGATGGCCAGCAGGGCACCCCCACTTACAGCAATGTACTGCAAAGAAAGTGCATTGTACAATTAACACATTTAAACTTGCCCAGAGAGAATGGCCTTGTCCTCAGCTCCTGGGAGGTCATCTCTTAACTCTTATAATGTCCTGCCCTATGTATGTTTTGTTTAAAGGACGTGGGTCATTCCAGATAGTCTAACAATGTAATTTATGGTGAAAGATTTGGAAACAGTACCAACTTGACCTCTGAAGGGACTGGAGATTGAGGTCACTGTATCAACATTCCTAAGAAAAGGTCCTATGAAAAATTCTACACACCAATGCAGTGGAGAGCTTCCTCGGCCAAGAGTGCACCATGTTTGTTTCCAGAAGGATTTATCATTGTCCACGACAGAGGACAGTTGGGAGCTCTGTGTGTGCAACTGTACTGGATTCTACCCTACCATTCTCTTCCCTTGGCTGATGTTAACCTGAATCCTTTTGCTGTTATAAACTGAAATGATATATATAAAATAGCTTTTAGTAGGTCCTGAGAATCTTTCAAGGGAAGTATTGAACTTGAAGTGTGCCGCAGTCCGGCTGCAGCAAAATAACCGGGGGGGTGACAAACAACTTGTGTAGATTGATACAGCAGGAGTAGGAGCCGTTTATTGTAGGACAACAGAGGTATTTATACATTCCACATAGCTTATCTAATTAACATAAACTCGATACAGCAGTCAACCAATAAGAAATCTCCACACTTGATGGCTCGCTGGCATCACTTCATAAACCACTCCCTCTGGCAAAATGCCAGGTGCCATCCTGACTTGTTTACAGACCTTAACATTAACCACTCCCTCTGGCAAAATGCTAGGTGCCATCCTGACTTGTTTACAGACTCTAACAGAAGTGTTTGTCAGGATCCCTGAATTTGCAATTGGTATCAGAAGTGAGGGTGAACTCAGGGATTGTCACCTAGCTTTACAGTCATGGACTAGGAATCTGAACATGGGGTCTCCGGTTTGGGCTGGATAAATCATTTTATCTCTTTGAACCTCCTCTCCTCCTCACTTAATAGGGGAGTAGTATCTGCTGCCCACTGGAGGAGGTGACTATGAGGATTGAGGTGGACATGAATGGCTGTCCAGCTCCATGCAAAGGACATCACTTGGTACATGTGTATTAAGTGCCCTACCATGTCTAGGCCCATTTGATAATGATGGTGTCAATGAAGATCCCATTCCTACAATGACTGACTGCATCTCTCTATAAAGAAAAAAATAGGGATTAGGGCTGAAGAATAAGTAACTCCCGAAGCCTGAGTGGAACACAGTTCTCTGAATTAAGGATTTAGGAGTCACTTACTTGAAAGAATGTGTGCTATGCACGCTCTATATACACAATAACAACAATAACAAAAACACTATTTAAATTACAATACACTTATTACCTACCAGAATGGCAAAGTCAAAATCTTAACAAACCACTCTGTGGCAAGGCTGTGAGAATAGAAAGTGGTACAACCCCTGTTGAGGGGAATTGAACAACATCTAACAAAATTACATAGAATTTGGCCCTTGACTCAAAAATCTCACTTCTGGGTGCTTATCCTGAATAACCTCTAACAATTCCATGTATAAACAATTCTAGAATAAATTACTATGTATATAATAATTTATAAGTACAAAATATTAAGAACAACCAGGATGTCCATTATGTAAGAAATTGTTTGAGTAACTTATGGCACACCTCCACAGTGCAATACTGTGGGCACTATACAAACCAATATGTTGAGTTTCAGAACTGGAAAAAAAAAAAAAGGAAAAGAAAACAACAAAGAAGATCTCTGTATGCAAACAGAGATCTTTTTCATACTGTTAAATGAAAAAAAAAAAAAAGTTCACCAAAATTACAAAAGATGTCCCTGAATAAAAAAGAGTCAGAATGATACCAAAGAAAAAAATAAATAGAAAGAAAAAGGAAGCTCCTCTTTCACTGCAAGAGAAAGTAAGATGCCAACTAATAAATGCAAAGGGACCAAGACAGGTAGAAAAAGCACCCTTTCATAATAATCACTGCTCAGGCTAGAATCATCAATGGATGCTAAATCCACGGGGCTGATGTTTGTCAGGGGAAAGGATATTCACAATATTTGTGCAATCTTTAAGCGGTTCTCTCAGATTACTTATCAGCTACAAATTTACCAGTTTCAAAGAGGATGCCACTTTAGTCAAGAGTTTAAATAACAAGTGTACGGGCTGGGGATGTGGCTCAAGTGGTAGCCGCTTGCCTAGCATGCGTGAGGCACTGGGTTCAATTCTCAGCACCACATAAAAACAAAATAAAGGTCTGAGGTGGTTGCTCAGTGGCAGAGCGCTTGCCTAGCATGTGTGAGGTACCGGGTTTGATCCTCAGCACCACATATCAATAAATGAAATAAAGATCCATTGGCAACTAAAAAAATAAAAACATAAAAAAATAAAGATATTGTGTCCACCTAAAACTAAAAAAATTAATAATAAAAAATTAAAAATAAATTAATTAATTAACAGATCTAATAATAGGACAAAATGAGTGTGGGTGTGTCTTCTGATGGAAGGTACTGAAAAGACCACAGCATCACAAACAGAGTTGCTGTCAGTCAAAAATGTGCATTCTGAATTAAATCATGAGAAAAATGTCAAACCCCAGTTATGGGACATCATACAGAATAGTGGACGACTATACTCTTCAGAGGTATCAATGTCTTGAAAGACAAAGAAAGGCCAAGGAATCATTAAAAAGACTGCATCAATAGTAAAACTTTTGTTCATCAAAGGGCAATATCAGCCAAGGGCAGTGGTCCACACCTATAATCCCAGCTACTCAAGAGGCTGAGGCAGGAGGATCTCAAGTTTGAGGCCAGCCTAGGCAATTTAGTGAGACCCTATTTCAAAAAAAAAAAAAAAAATGAAAAAGGGTGGGAATGTAGCTGAGTGGTTGAGCACTTGCCCAGCATGCACAAAATACTGTGTTCCATTCTCATTCTGCAAATAACAACAACAACAATAACAACAACAGAACAACTACTTACCTGAGTTCAGTTACATGAGGTAACTCACATAGTTAAAGTCATTTAAACAAAAAGCAGAATGATGGGGAAGGAGAAATTGGAGGGGGCCACCATTTAATGGATATAGAGTTTCAGTTTTGCAAGATAAAAAAAATTCTGCAGATCCATGGCACATCAAAGTGAATGTACTTAATGCTACTAAAGGATACTCTAAAATGGTCGAGAGGGTTAGTTTATGTTTATCTTATCACAATTAGTGTAAAAAAAGCATCATACTCAAAAGTAAGACTGGCTGAGACTCTTAACTTTACCACCAATTAACTCACTATTCTGATACACTAAATATAAAACTTTCAATTGGATTTGGAATACCTTTTCCTTATGAGAAATTCCAGCATTATATCTATTAAAAGGAAAAGAGAACTATTAGATTATTTAAATATAATTTAATTGCAGCTTTATTCAAAAGAGCCAAACTAGAAACAACCTCAGTGTCTGAAAAGAGAAAAATTATGGGATATCTATACTATGGACAACTGCTCAGCAGTAGAAGGGAACAAGCCACGGAGACACACAACAGACTCCACATTGAATGACTCCAGTACGAAATTCTAGTAAAGGCAGAGCTATAGGGACAGAAGGCAGGTCAGTGGTATGCCACTGTCAGGGTACGCTGGCGATGGTGACCAAGTGGAACAGGGAACTTCTAGGGGAGATGGGAGAGTTGTAAAACTTAGTGGTTGCATGACTGTACATTTACAGAATTCATTGAACTTGATCCTAAAAGGGGTGGATTTTATATTTAAATCACACCTCAATAAAACCAGAATTAATGGGAGGAGGAAAAAGAGAAGGTAGTAGTAGAAGAAGAGGAGGACAGTCCTCAGACAGAATTTTGTCACTTGTGCAAATCTTCAGCAGGCAGGACAGCCCTTGGAAACCTCTTCTGTCAGCTCCATTAAGTCCTGGCTCTCTGGCTTCTGGGTTCTCCAATGGCACCTTCCAGGAAAGGCTGTCTCTGGGCAGATGCGACGATCCCTATTCTGGGAGCAGCTCTGGGAACTGAAGTGCAGAACTTGTGCACGTGGCTGCTTCAGGTCTGAGCCTGGTGCCCTGGCCTGACTCCATCCCTGTGCCCTGCCCATGCCAGGGGTCAGCACGGCACCTAGCCGTGCCCAGGGAACAAACACCACCAACTTCACGAGTGAAAACGAATTCCTAGTCCACATTAGCTGATCAGCAGAGCCTCCGGCGTTGATCTGAGATCAGAGTAGCTGAAGCACTGTCCCTCCTGACTCTGGAGGGTGGGCTTCTGAATTTTTTTGAACAGTATGTTTTGGAAAAAAGTCCAACTTACAAAGAAGTTTCATCAATAGGACAATGAACTTCATCTAAACTTCATTAACCTTTTTATCTAAGCCCACCCATTGTTACCATCGTGGTCACATTTGCTCACAGGCTCTTTTTCCATACGTGCATGTGTGTATATACGAATGTGTACATTTTCACACATGTGTATGATGTATAAGGATGTACATCTGTGTGTCTGTCATCTAGAATACACAGAGACTTATTTTTGCTGAACTGTAAAGATACCCCTCCCAGCTAAACCATTCTGAGTATATCTGCTAAGAACAAAGACATTCTCACACAATCACCGAAAAATCATCACAGCGAAGACATTAATATGATTACGGTATTATCATGTAATACAGTGTCCATTCTGTATTTTGCCAGTTGTTCCGATAATATCCTTTATTAACCTTTGTTTTCCAGCTAGGCTTCAATCCTAAAGTAAGTAAGGCAGTTAGTCATCTAATCTTTTTAATCTCCTGCACATGGAACAGCTGCACAGCCAATTTTTGTCATAACACTGCACATTTTTTTTTAAGAAGACAGGCACTGGGCTGGGGATGTGGCTCAAGCGGTAGCGAGCTCGCCTGGCATGTATGCGTGCGGCCCGGGTTCGATCCTCAGCACCACATACAAAGATGTTATGTCTGCCAATAACTAAAAAAAAAAAAAAAAAAAGACAGGCACATCATTTTATAGAGAGCCCCTTGATTTGGGATTCTTGTTTCCTCGTGCTCTCCTCCTCCTCCTCCTCCTCCTCCTCCTTCTTCTTTTTTGCAATGCATTTTAGGCAAACAGCACAAAAGAAATGTTCCTTCCCTCAGAGAACCTTAGGAGTGATGCACTCTCTGATGCGAGTGTTGGGCCTTTGCTTAATGGGATGGGTCTAACAGAGTCTCCCCTGGTCAAAGTTGCTTTTCCTCTGCTTGGATTAACGTCAGCTGTGCAGTGGTACCACCAGTTACCTGAATATCCTGCTCCCAAGCAAACCCACCCCAAAGAACCAAATCATGAGGTTGGAACTTTGAAAGGAAATGGAGTCTCCCCTGAACTTGGCACAATCCTAAAACTACATCCACACGGTGCCATACCAAATTCCAGGGCAGTCAGGACAGTCAATCTAGAGAGGTGTCCCCCGAGGGTTTTCTGATGGAATTCAAAGGGTCTTTCTTACACTTCAGGGGGAAACCAAGCCTGTCCTTGTTTTCAGCAACCCCGGTATGAAATCAAATTTTCCCTTCAGAGATGACTGAGGCAACAATCCACAAGCAGTACCTGTGACGATGTCATCCATCTAAATTCCTGTTTTACCTGGTATCACATGAAAAATACGATATACAATAATCACTTGTTTAAAGTCCTAGTAGTTGTGCCAGGCATAGGGGTGGGAGGTAAATGCCTGCAATCCCAGCGACTTTGGAGGCTGAGGCAGAAGGATCACAAGTTTAAGGCCAGCCTCAGCGATTTAGCAATGCCCTAAGTAATTTATCAAGCTCCTGCCTCAAAATAAAAAGGGCTGGGGATGGAGGTTAGTGGTAAAGTGCCCCTGGGTTCACTCCCCAGTACTAATCAATCAATCAATTAATCAAATCATAGTGTTGTTAAATTCACCATTACATCTGTTATTTAATGTATTAAAAAAGAGAAGCACACATATTACACATCACAAGTTTTAAATACATTTTGACAGCAGATTTTCAAAGTTTCCTTTGTAATCCTACGTATTTTAATCCATGCACCTAAAAACATTACCCTGAAAGGGAGTCCATGGCCCCTGAAAAGGTTTACAGCTCCACCTGCGCCTTCTCACCTCCCAGCTGGTTCTCCCCATGTTTCCAGAATCATCTTCTGCAAACACCAGCTCTCCTGGCTTTCCTCCTTGGCTCTTGAATGCTTGTTGATTTGGGCACCAGAATAAATGACATCCTTCCAAAGTCTGGCACAGCCTGGGGCCCAGCGCCTCACATGCTATCCCTCTGGTGTGCACCAGAGCCGCACCTCCTGGGCCTCCCCGTCTTCCCTTCGTTCTTTTGCTCCTGCCTTGGAAGCCACGCTCTCACTCTTGTGCCTGTGGAGAACACCTACTGGTCCTTGGGACTCGGTCTGTTGTGAAGCCCTCCCTGATCTCCCAGCCCAAGCCACCCCTTCCCTTTTTCTTGGCCTGGTTCTTGCTCTGTCCCCCCTTCCCAGCCCTCCCCTGTGCCTGGCTGGGGCCAGTGTTTGGGTCTCACCTGTCTCTTCCCCGTTGAGCAAACTCTGCAGGGATATCTTCATACCATATTTTCAGCATCTGGACCAGGGCTGAAACTTTGCATATGATTAAGAAATTGGTCAATTGAATAGATAACAACAAATCCCCATTTTAAAGTAGGAAATCTTAGGCTGAGCTTGAGCCTTGAAAAGGCAAATGGTAGCCCCAAGGTTAGAGCCCAAGGCTCTGTGTCTCCAGCCTAGTCCTTTACCCACTGTAGAAGACCGAGGGCCTAACCAGTTCTGCAGCTTCCTGACTTGGAATTTCTCTAGGACTGTTTTGGTTGTCAGCTTCCTGTTGCTGCAATAAATACCAGAGGCAATTAGTTTATAAAAGAAAAGGTGTATTTTGGCTCAGTTTTGGAGGTTTCAGTCCATGACCACAGTTGGGCCTGTTGCTTCTGGGTCTCTGGAGAGACCCAGGAGTGTATAGGGAGTAAGGAGAGAGAAGAAGCAGAGACAGAGATCCGGGTCCCACAATCCCCATAAGTGGCCCAACTCAGTGATCTAAAGACCTTTCACTAGGCTCCACCTTTAGAGGTTCCACCACCTACCAATGCACCATGGCTGGGGACCCAGCCTCCAGCGCATGGGCTTTCGAGGGACATTCCAGAGCCAAACTCTAGCACTGTTAGTTATGTGGTCCTGCTGAACTGGGCACTCAGTGTTTCTGAGACAGGTTTATATTTATAGATATTTATAAATAAATGTCAGTCTTTATTTACAGATAAATATGGCAGTCACAATTATACCCACCAATTTGTTTGGATGTACTATTTCACCCTGAAATGGTTCTTAACCCCTGAATTTGTGCTTCTCAGAGCCCCACAGACCCATTTTTGCTTTTATACCTTAGTACCTCCTTATCCATGGTTTCACTTTCTGGGTTTCAGTCATGTATAGTCAACTATGATCGAAAAAATTAAATGGAAAATTCCAGAAATAAACAATTCATACATTTTAAATAACTTTTATTACAGCATATTGTTACCATTATTCTATTTTATTATTAGATATCGTTGCTAATCTCTTACTTGCCTAATGTATAAATTAAAATTTATTATAGGCCTATGAGTACAGGAAAAATATATTAGGGTTCAGTCATCCACTGGGGATCCTGGAAAGTATCGGCTAAGTGACAACTGCTACACTTGAAAACTTTCAAATGTTCAGAAAAGTACGTAAAACAATTTAATGAGCCCATTTGGACATTTAACAGTTACTAACATTTCACCATTTTTGCGTCATATTTGCTTTTTTATGATTTGCTAAAGTATTTTAAAGTAAATGATGAACATCAAAAGATCACAACCTTAATTAACATGGGCAATGTCTTCTAAAACCACAATTCCTTCATCACATGTAAGAAAATAAGTTTCTAAAAATCATCTTACCCACAGATCATATCCAAATTTTTCCAGTCATCCTACATAATATTCCACAGCTGGTTTGAGTCAGTGCAGACCAGTTCCCCTCCTCTTCTTTGCCTCATGCTCTTGTCTTTTCTTTCATTCGAGGGTTCTATCCTCGGGGCCTCATGGTTGCTAGGCAAGTGCTCTACCACTGCACTACATTCCCAGCCCTGGTACAAATATTCCCAAGGTGATGACTTCTCTTTATATTTCAGCATACTTGCATGCTCAAACTCTCCAGATGCTAAGGTTGGCTGAATTTCATTCCCAACGGGCTGCTATTTCCATGGTAGAATTGTTTCCCTCTTCAACCAATATCAATCAATACATGTCAGAAATTTCCCTCCTTTTAAGACTGGATAATATTCCATTGTATGTATGTGCATATGTTGTATAACCATTCATCCATCAAGAGGTGTTGGAGGGCTGGGGATGTGGCTCAAGCGGTAACGCGCTCGCCTTGCATGCGAGAGTCGCTGGGTTCGATCCTCAGCACCACATAAAAATAAAATAAAGATGTTGTGTCCACCGAAAACTAAAAAATAAATATTAAAAAAAATTCTGTCTCTCTTTAAAAACAAAAACAAAACACCTAGCCTCCTCCAAGCCTTTCAGCAAAGACTCACCTGTCCTGCCTCCTGCCTGATGTATTTCAGCACGCTTAAAAAAAAAAAAAAGAGAGGTGTTTGAATTGTTCCTTATTCTTTTTAAAAAATTTTCCATTTGTTCTTTGTAGTTGTACAGTGAATAGAATGTATTTTGACAATCATACATACACAAAGTATAACTTCCTCCTTCTTCTTCTTCTTTTTTTTTTTTAATTCAGTCTCTATAGAGACTGTCAAAAATTGCCAGTGTTGCTTATATTGCAGGTCATCAAGGCCGGGTATTGGAAAAAGTTTTCAATTAGCAATAATCACACCTCAGATAAACTTTATTGGCTATGATACTGCCACTACGCAAAGCTGCCTTTCTTATTCTTTATGATGCTCCATTTTTCTCTATTTGGATGGGTGGGAGCCCTTTCTAGTCAGTCCTGAGATGTTTGTCAAGATGCTACTGATCTTTGATAATTAGATTTCTTTCTTATTTTTGGAGAAGGAGACAAATGCTGGGGACTGAACCCCGGGGTGCTGTATCACTAAGCTACACCCACAACAGAGTCACAGCCAAAATACCGTCGCATACAACTTACATACAATGTTTTCTCTGATATGTGGATGCTGATCCATAATGGGGGTCAGGGGCAGCAAGGGAGGAATAGAGGGACTTTGGATTGGGCAGAGGGGTGTGAGGGGAGGAGAGGGGACAGGGAGTGAAAAAGATGGTAGAATGAGACAGATATCATTACCCTAGGTACATGTAGGATTGCAGGAATGGTATGACTTTACATCATGTACAACCAGAGAAGTAAAAAGTTGTGTTCCATTTGTGTGAAATTGAAATGCATTATGTCATGTATAACTAATTAGAATAAATTTAAAATTAAAAAAATAAGAAAGATTAATAATGTTTCCATATTAGTAATTACTGCTAACAATTCACCCCATGCAATAACAGCTTATAAATAACAATAATCATTTTTTTTAATCTGTCTTAATTTCTGTGGTTTAGGATTTGAGAATAAGTTGGTCGCGCAGTTTGGGCTTCTGGTCTCTTGTGAAACTGCAGTCAGATATTGGCTGAGGTGAGCCACAGCCATCTGAAGGCTTGACTGGGGCTAGAGAAGCCAGCCATTTGTTGGACAGCTCCCTCGTGTGGCTGGCAAGTTGGTGCTAGCTGTTGATGGGAGGCCTCAGTGCCTCTCTGCCTGAGCTTCTCCACAGAGCTGCTTGAGTGGCCACACAACATGGCAGCTGGCTTCCCTTAGAGTGAATGGCCCACGAGAGCAAGACAGAAGACATGGCTTTTATGGCCTAGACTTGGGAACCACACATTTTCACAGGTTTCTATTGGCCACCAAGATCAGTCTAGAACCCAGCCAGGAAGGGACCACACAAGGGTATGAACACTTTGAACCAGAGCTCACCATAATAAACACCACTGGAGTTAAAGTAGACCTCAGATATACTAAAATAGCTTTAAAAAAAAAAGAGACATAAGAAGAAAAATAATAGGACATATCCAATTTTTTATTTACCTTTTATGTGCACAAAACCACACTTGAAATATATTTTAGTTTCATAAATAGGGGAGACTAAGAAGACTAAAGCTACCTCTTCCTGGTGAATATATATGCTGTATTATATGTATGGTAGCCAGATATTCATCACTGTGACAAAATACCAGAGAGAATCAACTTACAGTGTGGAAAGGTTGATTTTGGCTCACAGTTTCAGACCAGGTCACTTGACCCCATTGCTTTGGGCCTTTGGTGAGTCAGAATATCATTACAGGGAGCACAGTAGTAGAGCAGAGCTGCTCACCTCATGGTGGCCAGGAAGCAAAGAGAGAGACAGAGAGGAAGAAAAACTAACCCTTCAAACATACACCCCAGCTATGACCTACTTTCTCCAACAGGGACCCACTTCCTTCTGTTTCCACCTCCTCTCAGTAGTGCCACCCATCAGGGACCCATCCTTCGGCACCTGAGCTTTCAGAGGACATTTCAGACCCAACCATAGCGGTAGGTATGTTTTATGCCTCAGAGATATAAATCATGTGAAGTGTAGGTATCACAAAAACTAACTGGCTACTGACATCACAGCTAAACTCAATTTGGTAAATTTTTTTTTACAGTGTTAGTAAAAGAAATATGAAAGACATTATTTTTGAGTCTAAGCATAATTACTTTTTCATCTCAATAAACATCATCTTTTATCTGTTCAGAGTGGATTACAATTGAGATTTTTCTAGGCAGTGTATGAAGTTGTAGGTTCTCTGTTCACTGGAAATTCAATTCTTCCGTTCTCTCTTTGAAAGTCTTTGTATTTTGATGATTTCTGAGTGTCCTTCCTTCCTTCCTTCCTTCCTTCCTTCCCTCCTTTCTTAGCAATATTGGGGGTTGAACCCATAGTCTCAGGCTGAGCATGCCAAGCAAGTGTTCTCCCACTGAGACACAAGACACAGCCCTGATCACCCCTGACATTTTTTTTTTTTTGAGACAGAATCTCTAAGTTGCTAAGTTGTCCAGGTTAGCCTCAAACTTGTCATCCTGTCCCCGGCCCCTGTGTAACTGGAATTATAGGCATGTACCACCAAGCCTGGCTCATATTCTGGAATTTTTCACCAAGAGTAGGTTGATCTCTTTGGCATTTATACTCAAATGACTAATGAGGCCTCTTCATGCAAAATCCATGCATTCTAACAGCACACCATAGTCCCAGGAGATGTGTTCAGTCAAGTCTGACAGCAGCCAGGTCATGAGTCCCACAGCAGAGTCACAGCCAAAATACCGTCCCATACAACTCACTTAAAATCAGCTGTATGTGAAGGCTGAGGGCGACACAGAGACAGATGGAAGATAAAGTGAGTTTATATCGCAAAGGAGATTTTGGCTTACTGTTCCTATCAATAAGTTCATGCCCTGGAGTAGGAGAGACGTTGGAGTTTGGAACCAAACACTCCTTCGTGTGCTCTTGGTTTCTAGGTTTCTCTCCCGGTGCGTTTCACCCTATGAGGGGGCTTCTACTGTGTTGGGCACATATTTCTGATAGAGCAAGACCGTGTGTGCCCAACAACTACTTCTGCTGATGCTCAGATGGAAACAAACACACAGAAGTCAATCCGTTTATCTCTGGGAGCAGGAGAAAGGGCTATTTTTGTCAGTAAATATGTCACTTATCATTGTATTATGTAAAGATGGACCCCGACATCAGACCTTACTAAGAGCCACAGATTATGAACAATAATTTTGGCAATACTAAATTCCAGCTTATATACATTCTTTTTGATTGTTATTTGTGTGAATGTGTGTGTATGTGTGTGTGTGTGTGGGGTGGGGGGGTGTTCTTGTGGTGCTGGGGATTGAACCCATGGCCTCACTGATGGGCTCCACCATTAGGCATGTGCTCCTTCACTAAGCTTACCTCCAGCCCCACGTATATTCTTTTATTTTGTATGTGTACTTTTAAAAATGTATTTGTTCCTTTTAATTACACATGACAATAGAATGTATTTTGACATACACACATGGAGTATGACTTCCCGTTTTTGTGGTTGTACATGATGTGAGTTACACTGGTCGTGTATTCATATATGAACATGGGAAAGTTATGTCTGATTCTTTCTACTGTCTTTGCCATTGCCATCCCCTCCTCCTTCCCCCCACTCCGCCCTGTCCAATCAAGTGAACCTCCACTCCCCACCCCCGACCCTGCCTATTGTGAGTCAGCATCCAAATATCAGAGAGAACATTCAGCCTTTGGTTTTGGAGACTGGCTTATTTCACTCAGCATGATAGCCTCCAGTTCCATCCACTTACTGGCAAATGCCATAATTTCATTCTTCTTTATGGCCGAGTAATATTCCATTGTGTATATATACCACATTTTCTTTATCCATTCATCTGTTAAAGAGCACTTAGATTGGTCCCATTAGCTTAGCTATTCACATTGAGTTCCTGAGGGTATCAATCAGCTTCATCACTGGGACCAAGATATGCAACAAGAACAACTTAGAGGAGGGAAAGCTTATTTTGTCTCACGGTTCCAGAGATTTAGTCCATGGTTGGCTGAGTCCATTGCTCTGGGCCCAAGGTGAGGCAGAACATCATTGCAGGAATACATGGTGGAGGATCACTGCTCCATTCATGGCTGACCAGAAAGCAGAGAGTGTGGGGAGCAGGCTGTGCCCTGCGCTGAGAAACTCCATGTATAGAACAGCAGTTTAGGGGCTGTGCCTAAACCTGAGTTACTCCATTTTTGTAAAGCAGCAGTTTGCCACGAGTTGCTCCGTTGTGAGTGCAAGTGCCAAGGTAGAATGACTCCATACCTTGTTTGTGCACGTGGATGACCACCATCTGACTGGCACCACCGTAATGCACCGACTGATAAATAACTGACATGTGCCAACTTATCAAGCTGAATCAAGGAGCACCTGGACACTTGGATATTCCACATCCTATCGGGAACACCAGACGTGGGAGCTCATCACCCTCAACAGAGGCACCCCCCTCGCTGGAGACCTGCAAAAGGAGGGACCCCTGGGGCTCAACACGATGACACCCTTGACCCCATCACTGGCCACTCATCACAAGCCTTGCCCAGGAAAACCACCCCAGTGACAAACCTCTGAATCTCTGTGCTCGGGCTGCAGCAGAGCACAGTTTCTCCTGCCCATGATGACCACAGAGGGCCCATGCCAAGCTGACACCTTGAGCTGACACCTGAAACTGAGACTGTTGTCCATCCTGTTGGACCCTCTGCTTTGACGAGTCTGTGGAACTGGGGAACTGGTTCCTTAAAGTCCTTATGGCCACCCACAGTGACCCTGACTCTCAGCATTCATATCTCTGCCTGTGCTGGTGGCCCAGCGTCCTCCTACCTGCTGCCCTCTTAGCCTTTTCTTAGTCTTTCTATATGTCAGCAGATGATGTATGAGAGTGACTTGAATGTTATAGATATTAGAAATTAAGACTCGAATGAAAGAACTTGTGTTCACTATCAGTGAACCGAAATGGATGAATGTGGTGTAGCCTGTGAATTTGTTGTTATTCAATAAATTCTGACGTTGTGGAAAGACACAAACGTGTTTTGCCGCAGTCCGGCTGCAGCAAAACAACCGGGGGGTGACGAAGAACTTGTGTAGATTGATACAGCAGGAGTGGAAGCCGTTTATTGCAGGACAGGAGCAGTATTTATACATTCCACACAGCTTATCTAATTAGCATAAACTAGATACATCAGTCAACCAATCAGGAATCTCTACACTTAATGGCTCAGTTTTGTTACTTCTCAAACCACTCCCTCTGGCATTTTGCCAGGCACCATCCAGACTTGTTTACGACCTCTAACATTCCCCTGGCAAAATGCCAGGTGTTATTTTGACTTGTTTACAGACTCTAACAGTGTTTGGTCTATGTTAGTGAATTATCTTGTTCATGACAGAGAGAGAAGGGCGAAGGGGCCACAGGAAAGATGACCCCTTTCAGGGCAGCCCCCAGTAACCCACCTCTTCTGCCACATCCCACCTGCCCACAGTTACCACTCAGTCCTTTTGACTAGGATGGACTGATTAGCTTACAGTCATTTCACCTCTGAGCATTCCTAAATTGATACAGGAGCTCTCAGAGGACGCCTCATATCCAAACTAAAATGCTAAGAAAACTGTGTTAGTTCTCCAGAGAAATAGGTGTGTGTGTGTGTGTGTGTGTGTGTAGAAGAAATTTATTTTAAGGGTTTGGTTCATGCTGTCATGGGGCTGCTAAGTCTGAGATCTGCAAGGCAGGCTGCAGGCTGGAGACCCAGGGAAGAGGTGACATAGCAGCTTGAGCCTAAAAGCATCTGGAAGCATAATTCCTTCCTCTTCGCGGGACTTCAGGCTTTTCTCCAACGGTGTTCAACCAATTGGATGAAGGCCGCCCACATTATGGAGCTTACTGTCTTTACTTGAAGTGTACTTCTTTTTTTTTTTTTTTTAAATTAATATTTATTTTTTAGTGGACACAACATCTTTGTTTGTATGTGGTGCTGAGGAGCGAACCCGGGCCGCACGCATGTCAGGCGAGCACGCTACCGCTTGAGCCACATCCCCAGCCCTGAAGTGTACTTCTTAAGTATCAATTACAGGGCTGAGATTGTGGCTCAGTGATAGAGCTTTCCTGGCACACGTGAGGCACTGGGTTCAATCCTCAGGACCATATAAAATAAAATAAAGGTATTTTGCCCACCTACAACTGAAAGGAAAGTGACCACAACACTCAGAGCAACCAAAAGATCTTTATTGCAGCAGTGCAACAAAGAGAAAGGAAAGAAGGAAAGAGAGAGAGAGAAAAGAGAAGAGATGAACAGGGAGAGAGCAAGAGCAAGAGAGAGAGAGAGAGAGCGCGCATAAGAAAGATAAAGAGCAAGAGAGAGAGCAAGAGAGAAAGAGCAAGAGAGAGAGGGAGAGAGAGGGGGGCCTGGCAGGAGGGAGTTTTTATAGCCCAAATCTAATGGGGCCTCTGGGTCTGCAAGCTGCCTTGTTGGCCCAAGGGGGGTTGAGTGCTCAGCCTTGAGCGGGACTTGACACAAACAGGTGATAAAGGACCAGATAGAGGGGGGTTTGAGTGCGTGGGCTATCTTGCAGCCAACATCTGTTCAGCCTGCCCTGCAGACAACACAGTTCAGCCTGCTCTGCACCCAACAACAACTAAAATATATATGTGTGCGTGCGTGTGTGTGTGTGTGTGTGTGTATGAAATAAAATAAATAAATATCAATTACATCTAAAAAAAAATACTGTCACAGAAATATCTAGACCAAACAGCTGGATACAATGGCCTAGGCAACTTGATCTAGAAAATTAAACAACACCAAGGCTCAGGTGGGAACCCACTGAACCAACAAGGCCCCGTTAATCCCCTCATTGATTTCACTCCCTTTCTTGTCACCAAAAGCGATAATTTTTGACATCTGAAACTGAAATCTAACATCTGGTGGGAAAACACCAATTCCTTTCTCCTGGAGTCATGAAGACATGGTCCTTGGCACTCTCTGAGGACAGCAGCTGAACTATTACAAGTGGGGGCAGAGTGGACACAGAGACCTGGTTCCTGGTGAGAACTGTAAGTCAGCAGAACCAAGGGGCAGGATACCTGGCCAGCCTTCCTGGTAGAGCTGCAGCTCCCGGGCGGAAGAGGCAGAAGCCCCCAGGGCCGAGCTTCTGCCAAGCAGCAGAGGCTGGTGGGTTTTTCTGAGGACAGGGCTCCAGAGGCCAGCCTCCAGGAGTCATCCAGTGACACAGGCAGCTGGAAAGCCCATAACCCACAACACCAAACCAGGGGGATCCTCTAGAAGCATAGAGCAAATCTATGCTGTGCGTGCACTTATTACCCACAGTGCAGGAGAACGCCCAGCAGATTAGCATGAAATGCCTGCGGATCCTGTGGGGACTCGGCCTGGCCAGGTTTTCTAGATCACAGGTGTTCCATGGCGGTGGCATCCAGCCAGGACCTCTCACCCGTAAACACAGGGTTCATTCCACCTTTGTCCCTGGGTCAGGTGAATTTATCATGCTGTCCCTTAGAGGGGACAGTGGACAGAAAATGGAGAGGAGAATGACTGTGTGGAGTGGCATGCAGAACTCCCCACCCCCACCTCCAAGTCTGTGGGGCCCCATTTTGTCCTGGATCTTGGTGACACCAGCAATAGTACAACACATGTGTGACAGGTCTCCCTTTCCTCCGCCCTCTGATTCCTTCTCAGTGTCTCTCACTGACCAAACCCAGCAGAGGCCAAGAGGAAGGAAACCCAGAAAATGCCTCCACGGGGTCCAGCCCTCCAGGGTACGGAGCAGAGACAAGACAGGTGCGGAGAAGGTAAGGAGGGGATGGAGAAAAGCCACCACAGTGGGGCACAGAGACCCTTATCCACAGTTTTACTTCCTGGGTTTCATTACACATGGTCAAATGAGAAAAATAAATGGAAAATTCCAGCAATGAGCAAAAAGCTATTTGAAAGAGACAAGACTCACACGGCTTTTATTATAGTATATCATTCATTATAAATTATTCTGTTTTTAGTTATTCTTGTTAGTCTCTTCTTACTGAACCTAATTTATAAATAAAGCTTCATCTGAAGTGTGTATGTACAGGAAAAAAAAAAGTCTATGAACCTGAGTTCAGTACTATCTGAGCTTCAGGCACCCCCTGGGGGGGTCTTAAGACAACCCCTGAAGGTGAGGAGGAACCACAGTGACCGGTTTCACGTGTTTCGTAGGAGGTCAGAGTCCTTTCTTTGCTTACCTACTGAGGCAGTCCCCAGCCCTTTTTATGTTTTATTGTGAGACAGGGTCTCGGTAAGTTGCTTAGGCCTCACTAAGTTGTTGAGGTTGGCTTTGAACTTGCCGTCCTCTTGCCTCAGCCACCCGAGCCACTGGGATTACAGGCTTCTGACAACATGCCCTGCTCACTCAAAGTCCTTTCAACTGGTGTCTTCGGAAGTAGCCCCTTGCACTATCCCATCAACAAATTCTGAAATAAGTAGATAAGCTTTATAGTCTGTCCTTATTAACCTAAAAAAGTCAATAGGAATTCCTTTGCTAAATGACAATGTCCTTCAAGGGTAGGCTCAGAGGTGAAGGGGAAGGGACTCATGCCTTGGGGCCCAGAGTCACTGATAAGGGCAATGGTAGTGCTTCATCCTTTCTGCACCCCCAAGAGAGGAGGGCAGCAGATGGGCAGTGGAGAGTTAACCTAGCAAGCCTCACCCTGCTAGGTTTGATCCGTGCCCCCGAATGCAGCCCCTATTGGACAACTCTAAGCCACACACATCTCCCATGAAAAACAAGGAGATTCGGAGAGGAATGGAGTGATTGGAACTCTTGTACATTGCTGGTGCAACCACTGCGGAAAACACTGTAACACAGAATTAGCCGGGCACAGTGGTGTACACCTATAATCCCTGCAGCTCAGGAGGCTGAAGCAGGAGGATCGCGAGTTCAAAGCCAGCCTCAGCATCTTAGTGAGGCCCTAGGCAATATAGCAAGACCCTAAGCAATGCAGCGAGACCCTGTCTCTAAATAAGATATTTTTTAAAAAGGGCTAAGTAGTTAAGTACCCTTGGGTTCAAACCCCAGTACCAAAGCAATAACAACCACAAACCCAGATACAAATACAGAATTAGCACATGACTCAGCAATTCCACCCCTGGGTATGTACCCCCAAGGAACTGAAAGAAAGCAGGGCCTCACAGATCCCTGTGCTTCAATATTCACAGCAGCATTATTCACCAAACTAGGGTGGAAACTGCCCACGAGTCCAGCAACCACGGATGAATGGATAAGCCAAATGGGGAACCTACATACCATAAATATGACTCAGCCTGAAAAAGGACAGGCATTCTGCCACACGCTGCCACTGAGCATGTGCAGGACGTCATGCTGCGTGGAGTAAGCCAGTCACAAAAGCCAAACACCGAATGATTCCACTTACGTGAGGCTCCGAGAAAGCAGAATAGAAGCTTTGGGGGTTTAGGAGCCGGGAAAAATGGACAGTCACTGGTTAATGGGCAGAGTTTTAGTGATGTTTGTGCAACAAGGTGAATGTACCTAATGCCATCGGATGGTCCACTTAAAAAATAGTTAAAATGGTAAATTTTGTGTTATAAAAAATAAATAAAACAAAACTTTCTGAGCTGCTTCTGATGTGGATGTGTGGTCAGGGTGCTGTCTCCAGGGCAGGAGCCTGAGTTGCCCACCAGCTGCCTCCAGTGAGGCCTCTAATGGAGGCCCAGGCCTCATCATTGATGATGGCTTCTGTGGTTTCGGGGCTCAAAGGAGCCTCCTGACTCTGGCCTTCCCTCCTCTCTTTGCTCCTCTCCTGTCCTCACCTTGCCACCCCAGCTCCCCAGCCAGTTCCACGTCTCAGCTCCCAGACTGCGGCAGGGCTGGCGCAGGCTTGGCTGGAGTTGTGGCAGTGCCCCTGCTGCACCCAGGGTGGGGTGGAGGCAGGGAGCTAGGGCCAAGCCTGGGGCACCAGGGCTTGCTCGGCCCCGGTGCTAACTCTTTATAGATCATCCTATCGCTGCCCCCCCCCCCCAGCTCCTGGGTCCTCAAGTCTGGGCCATGCTGCATTTCCATTGTCCCTGTCACCAGTGTGGAGGCTCAGAGAGTGCCAACCCTGGGACAGATGCCCCAGCCAAACCCTACCCCCCCACTTACCGTTGTGCAATCTCGGGCAATAACATAACCTCTCTGTGTGGTCATGTTCCCACCTGCGCCACAGTGATAACCAATGTCTCCCAGAGGCTCCTTGTCAGGAGGTTGAAAGGGTGGGTGTCACATGTTCCCCCTACAACTCTGTGAAGATGTGCTGATTGGCAGATTATACAGAAGCCTTCTATCATTTGGGCACTCGACTATCCATTTTCTCTTCTCTTAGAATTCTGGACTTCCCTCCTCCACTCTTAGTTCATCTCAGTGGATCAAGAATGAGGTTGACCCTTGCCCCAGGGAAGGTGGAAGCATGTGACCCAGACCCAGCCAATCAGATCATCCCACTTCCATGGCCACAGCCGCTGATTTAGGGATGGGTGCATGATCCCATCCAAGCCAAGGAGGCCCAATGCCCGTCATTTCACTGAGGCTATTGAGAGAAGGCAGTTCTTTCCCAGCGGGGAGGATGGAAGACCAGGGTTGCCAGCAGCCATTTTGGGAAGGATGCCCCAGAGTGAGGTTACCAGAGAGGAAAGCAGAGTCAGAAAAGCTGGAAAGATATGGGTTCCCAGGCGCCGGC
Source organism: Marmota marmota marmota (assembly GCF_001458135.2). Taxonomy (NCBI): domain Eukaryota; kingdom Metazoa; phylum Chordata; class Mammalia; order Rodentia; family Sciuridae; genus Marmota; species Marmota marmota. Next base: position 52,163,766 of record NW_025999968.1, on the reverse strand, counting down.
TAAGCATATGGATCCAGGAACCCCTCCTTTTTTAGTGCATCGGCCAATACACTCTATTTTCTGCCTAATCCAGTGCGAACCAGATTTGGGCTACTCAGACTGAAACTATCCTAATTCAGACTAATTTCTTGACAGGATGACAGTGGGAGAACTATTACATAACACTGACTGCCTCATAGACTTTCTATTTTTGATACCAGGGATTGAACTCAGTGCACTCGACCACTGAGCTAGATCCCCAGCCCTTTTTTGTATTTTGCTTAGTGCCTCACTGTTGCTGAGACTGGTTTTTTTTTTCTTTCTTTCTTTCTTTTTTAGTTGTAGTTGGACACAATACCTTTATTTTATTTATTTTTATGTGGTGCTGAGGATGGAACCCAGGGGCTCGCACGTGCTAGGCGGTGCTCTACCGCTGAGCCACAACCCCAGCCCTGCGGAGGCTGGTTCTGAACTCACAGTCCCATGGCCTCAGCCGCCCAAGCCGCTGGGATTACAGGCGTGTGCCACCGTGCACAGCTTGCCTCATAGATTTTCAAAAGCACTTTACCAAGTATGTGCTTGAAAGTTTTTATTCACACATATTCTAGTATTCTAAAAAAGTTTTGAAAAAACTCTAAACTCCCCCACCCATGTGCTTCTTAATGTTCTCACATCTTGAACATTTTCTTTTTGTCCAGAATTTAAGTAGTTGCAAAGGATGTCATTTCTCCCACCTAGTAGATATTGATATTTCCAAATAAAACTCTTAGATCACTTTTTAATTTGTCTGGAAGAACCTAAGTGATTTGCTACCAACATTATCCATTTACAGAAGAGCAAACAGGCTCTTTAATACTCGGAAGTTTTAACCATTCCTTTTTGTTCTTTAACTTGTATTTCAGGGTCAGGCATGGTGACAGATGCCTGCAATCCTAGCAATTTGGGAGATTGAGGCAGGCGAATCTCAAGTTCAAGGCCAGCCTCAGCAACTTAGCTAGACCCTGTCTCAAAATAAAAAGAAAAAGGGCTGCGGACTTACTTCAGTGGTAAAGTTCTCTTGGGTTCAATCCCTAGTATATGAAAATAAAACAACAACAAAAACTTTGTATTTCTGTTCAATTTCCCCTACAGAATTTTTTCCTAATTTAATATATGCTTGAAGACCTTCCATTGATCACCCATCATTTCTCTGCCACAAAGTTATATTTATAAATATAAATTTATATTAGCATATATATGAATTTAAATACTTTTAATTTCCCATGACTATAAAAAATTGATTTCTTTGATTTGAATCAATTAAAATTACAAGTAGTAAACATTGATTAAAACAGCAAAAATGGATCATTGTTTTGATGATTATTAAACATAAAAAGTCATTTTATTGCTGGGCATGGTGGTGCATGCCTGTAATCTCAGCAACTCGGGAGGCTGAGGTAGGAGGATTGCTAGTTCAAAGCCAGCTTCAGCAAAAAGCAAGGCGCTAAACAGCTCAGTGAAACCCTGTCTCTGAATAAAATACAAAAAATAGGACTTGGTTGGGGATGTGGCTCAATCGGTAGCATGCTCGCCTGGTATGCGTGCGGCCCGGGTTCGATCCTCAGCACCACATACAAACAAAGATGTTGTGTCCACCGAAAACTAAAAAATAAATAATAAAATTCTCTCTCTCTCTCTCAAAAAAAAAAAAAAATAGGACTGGGGATGTTGCTCAGTGGTTAAGTGTCCCTGAGTTCAATCCCTAGAAATCCCCCCCCCCAAAAAGTCACTTTATTGACTTTGTCACAGAGATGAATGGCCTGGGGGTGATGATGTGTTTATCCTTTTTTTTTTTTTTTTAAGAATTAAAAAGGCTTTCATTTCATATTTATTATCAAGGCTTCATATAGAATATTTTGTGATGATTATTGACAGATGGCCACCAACAGTCTTTTCAAATATTAAGTGCCACTCTTTTTTTGGTAAATATTGGTTCCCCCCCCCCCACACACACACACACAAAAAACCCAAAATATAACAATTTCAGGAGATGGTGATACCACTAGTATAATCCACCCAAATTATATAAATGGCAATACTGAAAATCATGCACATTATTTCACCATTTCATAAAACTTTTAAAAAACATCTATAAACATTCCTGGTGTAAAAAGACTCTTCAAAAACTGCAAGGTAACATTAAGCTACAAAATTCATTTTGGAAAAGTAGGGGGTAGTTTTTTCTAATTTTGGCTTCAACATTTTTTTAGGGGTTAAAAATATGATGAGGAGTGTATTGAAAGAGGTGGGGGAAAGGAGCTTCCAGGAGATGGATTCAACGTGTCTGAAAATATTTTGGTTATGTAAAGGGAAAACTTCAAGAACAAGCATATATTATAAATAAGTTTTTCAGCTAGTTGGACAGATGAGTAGATTTTGTATCATTTGCACCCATGGGAGAGGTCTTCTTGAAAAATACTTGTCTATAGAATCTTCTGTAAAATAGAGTTGGCGACCTCCAGTGATTCGTCTTTTACCAAAACAATATCAGAAGAGTCCATGTATTTTTTTAAAAGCTCATCTACTCTACCATTTGGATAACCAATCTTCAGAATGTGTTCAACATTGACTACCCCATCTGCCATTTTTAAATCTCCTCTGGAGTCTCCCAGCAGAATTATGTTGCTGTTGTCTTTTAGTTGACTGAAATAGTCTGTATTCTTCAAGGTACCATCATGTTTGTTAAATACATGAATCAGTTCTCCTTTAAGTCCTCTGAGGACAACACTTTCATCAAAATCCATGAAGTTGGACACTACTTGACATTTGGATGATAAACCAGCTTGATGGATAACTTCCTCTAGTACATCACCAATACCAGCCGAAAATATGAACACAGGGATACTGTGTTGGAGCTTAACAAAGAAATCCTCATATCCTTCCTTGAGCATAACGTCAGATACTTCCACAATCTCTTTAAGTTTAGCTTTTGGTATACCCTGTTCAACAATCAAACCGTGAGACTTACTCTACCATTCTACCATATAAGGGTACTTTTCTTCCACGGTAAGTACAGGATCAACTTCTATAGCATAATGCTGTTCCTTTAGTTGCAATAACTTTTTTTTTTTTTTTTGACATTTATCTGTAACCAGCTGATAGTTGTCAATGATATTATGACATGTTGGGCATCTTTTCCCTTTGTAGGAAACCTACTTAGTGTCATATCAATGTCTGTTACTATCTGACGTTTGGCAACTCCACCTTTGATAAGACCACAGAGAGTTTCTTCTACTGTTATAGGGTTCTTGATACGAACTGAACTTTTCTGGAATTCTGGCATCATTTGATAAGTACAGCAGGCTCTCGATTAGTCACATCTTGGTTATGCAATCTTCTTATTTGTCATAAACACTCGATCCCCAGATGTTCACGTGCACAGAGCACTATCGGGAGAATACTTAGGATGCGCTCCATCCTATTTCTCATAGACGTGGCGAATCATCTCCAAGATCCTGGTCTTGAGGCCCATCTTCCTCTTCAAGGTGAATATGTACTGGGCCAGTATCACCCCCGCCACCAGGACGCACACGCTGACGCCACCAGGGCGCACACGCTGACGCTTGCCACCGCGCCACCCTTGCCACTGCTGCCGATGCACCGACAGGCCCAGGTGCGCCGCGGGTCGGAGAAGAGAAGCAAAGGCCCCTCGCCCAGGTGCGAGCCTCGGGAGCGCGGGGACGTGCGCGCCGCAGAGGCAGGACGCCCCGCCCACGCGCCGCTCTGCGCGAGCCCGCCCCGGAGAGGCCCCTCCCCCAGGACCGAGGGGTGGGGCCTATGACGTGTTTATCTTGGGCGTAGCAAATTAGCTGATGCTGGAGTGAAACGGTCCCGTCATCAGTTCTCTCCTGGATTTTCAGAAAGTCGTACTCCCGTGGCAAACCACTCAGCAAACAGAGATGGAGATCTGTGGACAAGGTGCCCAAGACGGCGCGGGTGCATCTCCAGGGCAGCGCGCCTGTGAGCAACGCCGGTCTCCTGCGTCCCCTCCTGCCTAACTCCATCTATGTGCGTCCCTGAAATAAGAAAATTGTAGAATGGAGAATAGGTCAGAGGTCGCCCTGGTGAGGAGGGGGGAAGACGTGGGCTGGCTTTGACAACAAAGGAGCCACCCAGGAGAGAGCTAATGCAGTGGAATCTTCCAGTGCTTCCCCCAGCGCCCCGGCCCCCCCCCCCCAAGAGGTGGGGATGAAACCCAGGGCCTTGGGCATGTGGGCAGACACTCCACCGCTGCTGCAGCCCCAGCATTTCCAGTGCCTTTAAAATTGGGCTGGGGATATAGCTCAGTTGGTAGAGTGCTTGCCTCACATGCACAAGGCCCTGGGTTCAATCCCCAGCACCACAAACACAAAAAGATACATAAAAAATGTATATATTTATGGGGTACATTGTATATTTATGGGGTACATTGGAACCTGTGATGTTCCAATCAGGGTAAACATCTCTCCTGCCATGATCTCACTCACACCATTGCAGGTGCTCAGGTGAATCTGCACACCTGACCAAATGGCCAGATCCCCATACATGTGCTGTACCAGTGTCTACTTCCTGGTTTTGACTTTGTCCTTTAGCTAGTAAGTTTCTTCATCAGGAGAAACTGGGTGACATTGAACCTCTGTATCATCTTTACAACTTCCTGTGAATCTGTAATTGTTCAATAATAATTTTTTTAAAGTATGCTCTGAGAAATCTGCCTCCTGTAAATCAGTAGTTGGCCTGGTGTGAATTTTGTTATGACAGCCTCTCTTAATTCTTTGAATTCCTTCACTATAATGTGTCAGATATCATTTAGTGAAATTATCTTTATTAATAATTAATGTTTTTCCTAATGGGCAACTCTATTGGGACCTCTTTGCACTTTGTTTAAAACAATGCTTAGGAACAGCCCCCAATCCTCAGCTCTTGTGGTCCAGTTCCTAGTCCTGTTCCCAGTCTCATCAAGACACAAACAGTCACATTTGTCCCTATGATGCTTGCTCCACAGTCCCAGACAGTGCACTTGAGTAAGACTGAGGCAGGAAGTCGGGAGGCCATCCTTCTTCCAAGCAGGAGGAGAACCATTATGAAATGGGCTAGGGGGCAAAAACCCAGCTGGACACCTCACCTGCAGAAATTGTCCCTAGGCAGATCAGGGTTAGATAAGGGAACCAGTGGAGGCTGAGAATCTGTAAACTGCTCCTCTGAAAACTATTCATGTGCCTTTGGACCCTGGAAAGTCACCAAGACACTTTCTACCACAAGTCCCCAGTCCCCATCTGAGGACCACGTGAGTGGCTCTATTCTACCGCGGAGAAAAATGAGGCTGGGTTAAGTAATTTACTAAAGACCACCTGGCAAGTGGCTACGCTGGGTCAGAAGTCTACAGACAAACTTCCAAATTCATTTTCTTTCAAATGCTGCTTTGTGAAAACACTGTTTATGGGCTTTCCCTAGTACCATATGGGTAGGAGCAAAATTACCCTTTTGTGGACATCAGAATTTGTCTGGTGTTGCCAGATGTGGTGGTACACCACTGTAATCCCAGCAGGTCAGGAGGATCACAAGTACGAGGTCAGCCTCAGCAATTTAGCTTTAGCGCTGCCCCTCAGCAACTTAGTGAGACTCTGTCTTAAAATAAAAAATAAAAAGAACTGGGAATGTGGCTCAGTGGTTAAGCACCTCGGGTTCAATCCCCAGTACCAAAAAGAAAGAAAGAAAGAAAGGAAGGGAGGGAGGGAGGGAGGGAGGGAGGAAGGAAGGAAGGAAGGAAGGAAGGAAGGAAGGAAGGAAGGAAGGAAGGAAGGAAGGAAGAAATTGCTTTCTTTTAATAACCTTGATGGTACCTACCTGCTGAGCACACACGGGCTGGAATGAGACGGATCATACAAAAACATAAGGAAATCATTCATTCTCTCCTCTTCACCGCCACCCCCACCCCGGCCAAGCAATCAAACCTTTGGATTGTCACGGGATTACTGCTCAGTGGCCAGCAGGTGGCACCATCACCTCATGGTTGTCTTGCTGGCGCAGACTCGTTGACGTGCCGAGGATTCCACCTGCGTGTGGTTAGCCCTGGGTTCTGTTGAGAAGCAGTTCCCGCTATGACCTCCTTCCTGCCCTTTGATCTCAAAGATGAGCGGCCTCCATATCTGACTCTCGTTGATTCGATTTCTTTAAATTTCATTTCTTTTTGACACCAAAGAGAATTTTAGGCAGTAGTTTTGGCCACAAGTAGTAAAGACTCTATTATTATAGGGACTTATTTATTTGGGGGCTCACTGTATACCAAGCCATTGGCTTGGATCACTGAATCCTGACAATAGGAAAAAAAAAAAAGCTATCTTTCCTTTTGATGATAATAGTAAAGGTCTGGGGGCATTTGGCTTAGGGTTTGTTGTTTTGCTTTTCAGTTATTAACCAACAGGTTTCTGCATGTTGGTGAAATATTGCATCAATTTTTCTCATCAGGAGTTTGTTATTTTAAACCTTTAATGAACAATGTGGTCAATTCTAGGTGCCTGTGGTAAAATGTGATAAAAATCAAATGATTCATAAATAATACGTGTGATATTTTTATGTAAAACCACTACATGCATATACTATTTGTGTTTATTATACATGTGTGTGCACGCTTGCATGTGCTAAATTGCTGGGGTAAGCAGATTGGACACTGGCCAGTCGATACCAAATATTAACCTCACCTGATGCCACACCAACTGCAGGATTTAAGCTCAAATTCAGGGTTAACATCTTGTTAAATATCTTTTCAATTTGGGCTTCATGTCTATTTGGATTTTTTTTTTTTTAATATTCAATCTTTCACTAGGTGTGGTGGCATATGCTTATAATCTCAGCAACTCAGGAGGCTGAGGCAGGAGGATAGCAAGTTCAAGGCCAGCCTCAGCAACTTTGTGAGACTCTGTATCTAAATAAAATAAAAAGGACTGGGGATGTAGCTGAGTGGTTGAGCATCAATCCCCAGTCCCACAAATAGATAAATAAATCTTTCATTTAACTAATTGGCATTTGTCATATTTTGTGCTGTTTGCAAATTTGATACTTCTCCTACATCTTCTCTGGTGACTTTAATAAAAAAATAGAGTGGTCAAGTTCAAAGCTTATTGGTCATTTACAAATTCCTTTTATGATTGTACTGATTCATCAAACCCAGGATTGACTGCATAATTTATGGGACCCCGGGCAAAGTAAAAACGGCTGGGCTCTTGTTCCAAAATACTGTATTTCCTTGCATAATCATCATACTCTGTTTTTTCAGTCCAAAAATTGGTTTATAACCTTTTATCACCTAATTGTTGCACAGCATAATTCTGCTTGTCACACTACTTAAAAGGTGAACAGTAGCAATATGTTCACCAGTTGCCTAAGGATACGCATTTGTCTTCCCTCACTGGGAGCCTGGAGCCTGGAGTTCTCAGGGCACACGATGGTCATTCTATTTCCTAATGGTTGCACGGTTTGTTGAGAGCAGGCAGGACTAACGCTGAGCGCATCTTATGTGAGTGCCAATAACAAAAGCAATGTTGGTAGAGCAGAATCTTTGGACACAGAAGATTAAATTCTTATAAGTCCATACTTTGCAACACTGTAGCAAGCTTTCTCAAGTGCAATATTTCGACTATAATATGCAAATCGATAACTGGTGTGTTACATTTTTTTTTCCCAGAGAATTGTTCACTAAACACAAAGAAATGAGGTGTGTCAATTTGGATTATTCAATTTTAACATAGATTTACAAGTTCTCCATGCATCCTAATCTTGCACTGAAGATAGTTTAGTAACAAATGATTTTTAAGTAATACTGGCAACAATTTGTTTAAAGCTTTGCCTTGTATTTTTTTGCAAAAAGAATTTGACATAAAACCTGTGGCAATTATGTGATGAAATATGGTCACTCAGAATTTCAAGATGGACATTGCAGAGCTTTAAAACAAGAATGCACCCTTCTCAGTGTGAGACCCTGGTGATTGCATAAGCTGCACTCCTGTGATTAAACCTCCTTGATTTCAGTCATTCAACCTGCTGCAAATTGATTTATATAAAGGATGTTCAGTGAAATTGCTTCTAGCTAGAAGTAATAGGGAACTTGACAATGAAGTTAGCTTGTAATTAACAATCCAGAGGCAGGTGATCTAGACCTATCGCAACTGATGACAGACCCCTTCTCTGTTTCTTTCCTGATGCAGGATAGCTGCAGAAACTCAAACCATCGTATCTATATTCCAGGCAGGAAGAATGACTCATGAAGGATAAAGAGTAAAAGGGCTTCTCCTCCTAAGCATTTCTTTTTTTTTTTTTTATTTAGGAAGTGAAAACTTCCCCAGGGACTTTGACCACTATCTCCTGGAGTCTGCATCTTAAAACTGCATCATGTGATCATACCTAGATGCAAGGGAGGCTTGGACTTAGAGTGTCCAGTTTTCCAGTCTCTTCAGTTGAGAAAGACAAGGGAGAAAGAGGGCGAAATGCTTGTGGGAGGTATTTCATGATCTGCTACGAAGCAAACTGTCCTCAAATTTAGATACTTTAAAGCAAGCGTTGTATCTCAGGACTTTGGGAGTTAGACTGGCTCAGCTGGCTGCTATTTCTGATCCTGATGGCACGGAGGAGAGTCACTTGGTAATGGAATCTGTTTAAAAGTCCAAAACAGCTTCATGCCCACATCTGGCACTTTGGTGGGGACAGCTGGCAGGCTGAGTGCAGCTAGGATTGTCTTCCGGAGGGTCTACATGTGGCCTTTTCAGCATGGTGTCTCAGATGGTCACTCTTTACCTCAGCCGCTCAGGGCACCCAGAGGGTCTTCCTAGACCAGCCTCAGCTTGGAAGTTGCAGCCTTTCTGACTGGCTTTTGGAATCATAGAAGGTCTCTTCTGCTGGACTCTGGATTCAAGCAGTCACTAACCTAGATCCATCCAGAGAGGAGACAGGCTGGGTAGTGGAGTGGAGCCCCTGTTACTGGCCAGAGAGAGTCCATGGTTCTATTTTCAAAAATTTAACGAGTCAGTTGTTGATTTCGCAGTCATCCTTGAACATGGCCTTGGCACTTACCCCACACACATGGGCAAACACTCCCGGTCAGGACCTTTTCCCTCAGAGAGCCAGTTCCCTCACAGTTGCCAGTACAGTGCAGCAGAGACTTCATCTCTATACAGGAAGAAGATAGAAGAAAAATCTCACAAGATATTTTCCATCAGCCACAGTGAGCCAACCTCCACAAGGAAGTCATGAGCCATCTGGTAAATGCTTCCTGCCGTCACGGGTCCCAGGTGTCCTGCCCCTTGCAGGTAAAAGCATTCCTACCTGGCCCCTCCCCCACCATTTAGCACTGTCCACATACAGCAGGCACTTAATTAGGGCATGAGAACCAATGACCTCTGCAGCTTCAAAGCTATCAGTAGCTCCCCTCCTGTCTGTTATGAGACTGAAACTTGGGACGCTCTCCCTGCTGCACATCTGGTCTCCAGGTTCACCTCCCCTTCCACCTCTCCCTCAGAGAGGGATAAAAGCAATGCAGAGAGAGCTGACAGACCACCCTGGGCCAAGTGTGCATTCCAGGGGCTTGGGAGGCCTAGGTAAGCGTGAGCCACACAGAGGTGTCTTAAAGTAGGAGGGGACTGCTGGGGCACGCCTGTAATCCCAGTGGCTTGGGAGGCTGAGGCAGGAGGATCCTGAGTTCAAAGCCAGCCTTAGCAATAGTGAGGCCCTAAGCAACTCAGTGAGACTCTGTCTCTAAATAAAACACAAAATAGGATGGGGATGTGGCTCAGTGGTCAAGTGCCCCTGAGTTCAATACCTGGTACTCCCCCCCTCCCCCGCCAAAAAAAAAAAGTAGGAGGGGACTCAGCAGAGGGTTTTCTCCTAGCCAATGAGGGTGAAGAGACCCACAGCAGGACGTGAAGGACCAAATTACAGGGTTTGCCTGGAGGGTTTTTTTTTTAAATTATTATTATTATTTTAATTTGTCTGTTGCCTTCAACCCAAGGACTTTTATTTATTTATTTATTTTTATGTGGTGCTGAGGATAGAACCCAGGGCCTCACATGGGCTAGGTGAGCTACAGCCCCAGCCCTGGAGAGTCTGACAGAGATAGAGGAAGGATGCCAGACCACAAGGTTAAGGCAGGACTTGCTCTCCTCTCCCGAAATCAGGACCATGGTTAAAAGGTTGGTGTGCTCATTCCCTAGGGATGTTGTCCCAGAGTACCACAAACTGGGTAGCTTAAAACAGCAAAAATTCGTTCTCTTACGGTCTGGAGTCAGGAGCCCCAAATCAAGGTGTCAGCAGACAAGGTGGGCTTTTTCCTGGGGCCTCAAGAGCCAATCTGTTCAACACCTCTGTTCCAGCCTTTGGTGGCAGCTCTGGGCTTAGAGCTTTAGAACTCCAGTCTTTGTCTCCGTTGTCACACAGCTGTGTTCCCTCTGTGTGTCTCTGTGACTCTTCTTACTTTTTTATTTTTTACTCATTCATTTTTGGGGGTATACTGGGGATTGAACTCAGGGGCACTCAACCACTGAGCGACCTCCCCAGCCCTATTTTGTATTTTATTTAGAGATAGGGTCTCGCTGAGTTGCTTAGTGCCTCGCTTTTTGCAGAGGCTGCTTTGATCTCGTGATCCTTCTGTCTCAGCCTCCTGAGCCACTGGAATTACAAGTGTGCGCCACTGTGCCTGGCCTGTGACTCTCCTTATGAGGACAGCGGTCCTGTTGGGTTAAGGACTATCCTATTCCAATATGCCCTCATCTTAACTAAAACTTAATTAACCATGCAATGGTCCTATTTCCAAATAAGGTCAAACGCATAGGCATCTGTACCAAAATCTGTTGGTTTGCTAGGTCCACTGTGGTAAACGGATGGCTTATACCACAGAGGTTTATTGTCTCATGTTTCTGGAGGCTGGAAGTTAAAGTCTGAGGTGTCAATGGGGTTGGTTGCTTCTGGGGGCCGTGAGGGAAGATGGATCTTGGGTTCTGTCCTTAGCTGTATCACGGGCTGCCTCCTACCTAAGTTCTTCACATCATGTTCCTTCATGCACGATGGAACTTCAACTTACCTTTTGGGGGGGACACATTTCAACCCACAACAGTCGGCCACATTGAGGGTTCACTCATGCTTTGAGGAATATTCTGGATTGTTGCAGTTGACCGAGAGCTCTATGAGGCTGGGAGTGGGAATTTTCACACCATTTATAAAATAGTCTTAAAAGCAGAAAGATTTGTCATCATTTTTCTGCTACATGCTAAGCCAACTTTTTGTGTTTTAGTCATTTTTTAATTCTCTACAAACATCAGACACACCCCTTTCATGGAATAGGTAGGGCCTCCATAATGATCCGTGTAGTTTCCTGGACTTTATTTTCTGTGGACCCAGCAGCATGCCTACATCTAGGCTGTGGGAGAGGCTGGTCACTGGGAGACCATACTTCCCTACTGGACAGGTGAAGTTCAAGACCCAAGTGTGTCTCTGGGCCCGGCATGAACCCACCAAGCCTCTATCTGCTTATCTACAAACAGGAGCCATCAGAGCATGTACCCAGGATGGCTGTTACAAGGACAGAAGGACTTGGTGCAGGTATGATTCTCAGCAGGGTGCTGGGCTCGAGGCGAGGGCTTCATAAATATTGGCTGCAGCATGGTTCTCAATGAACAGCGTTGACTGGAGCTTCGTGTCAACACAAGGTCCAGAAACATTTCCGCCTTTCAGCATTGCAGGAAAGACAGGGGCAGGGCCAGGATTTTCCTTTGCACACGCAACTCTAACACACTTGCCCGACCATGACACACATTTGATAATCTTCCCGTGATGTCTGTCAATGTGATCCTCAGAGGAAGCCTCCTGGACTTTATTAATCTGAACTTAGTGATCATCTAAATGTAACGGTTTATTTCCTGGTTACAAACTTTGCTTTGGTTTGTTTGACCTTGGACTCTGGGTCTTTGTTACTGCATTTGTTTCACAACTCAACAGGAGAGAGAGTGATTTTTCAGGAGACACACTTCATTTGAGACTCTCCTTAAAGTGGGTGGGACCTCATCTACCTAATAGCTCCAAAGAGGGTGGAGAACTTTGTTCCCCTGCACCCTGGCATGTCAGAACACAGAGCAATGATATCATTCTGTGGCAGCATTCCTTTGGCCATGGTGAACCAAGACAGGGTGTTGCCTGGGCGAGCTCTTTATGTTCCCAACGGAGGCTGCTCATGCCTCACCTGGCCGCCCTCACTGCATACTCTGATGGGCCTGGGTTCACAAATAGCCCACAGAACAGTTTTAGGCTTAGCCCCAGACCAAAGTGGTTGTGTGGCTTCCAAAAGGCAAGAGAACAGCTACATGAAGCCATGACAGAATGAGACCTGGCCAGGGGGACAAAAGGATTTGGGAGAACACAAAGCGGGCTTCAGGTATGTGGGGGCTGCCCCCACTCATGCTGACCCCTTAAGACCCTCAGAACCTCTAGGCAGAAGAAAGTGGTGGGAGTTGGGGAAGCCGGAGTCTCCCAGTGGGTTGTCTCTGAGGTGTCCCACAAGTGTGGGGCACAGAGAGAGGAGGATGAAGAAGATGGGTGGGATAGATAAACAGATCTAGTCTCTTCCACTTTCCAATGATGGTAACAGCTGTCATATCATTTCAGGTTCTGCTGAAAGTCAGGTGGATTCCATATCTTATCTCTGATCCTTACAGTTCTCAAGGTGGTTTTGATTATACTCATTCCATTTGCCTCTGACTCTACAATAGTAGGGCTGTAAAATTATAGCTGCTTTATTCCACTCACAGATTCTCTGGGTCTGGGTTTGGAAGGAACTGGTCTGGAGCCTTAGCTGGGGACATTTAGAATGCTGGGAGGCTCAGTGACTGGGGCCAGGACCACCCGCAGGCTTGCCACTCTCTGGCCCAGTGTTGATTCTGTCCATCAGGCCTCCGCTGGGCTGCCAGCCGGGCACCTTCAGGATCCCTCTTCATGTGGTCACAGCATGGCAAGTTCCCATGACAAGTGTCCCAGCCAAGGGAGCCAGTGGAAACTGATGGCCTTTTGTAGACATGGTTGTCACTGTGTCTCTTCTACTCCTGCTTGATAGAAACAGGGTGGGAATTTTGTTGTAAGAGTACCACATGGGCTGGGCACGGTGGCGCACACCTGTAATCCCAGCAGCTTGGGTGGCTGAGACAGGAGGATCGCGAGTTCAAATCCAGCCTCAGCAATGGCGCAGCGCTAAGCAACTCAGTGAGACCCTGTCTCTAAATAAAACACAAAATAGGGCTGGGGATGTGGCTCAGTGTTCAAGTGCCCCTGAGTTCAATCCCTAGTACCCCTCCCCCGCAAAATAGCATGTGAAATGGGTTGAGTATTGAAGTCAATTTGGGGAACCGTCCTCCACCACCCTGCCTTAATACTTGTTCACATAGAATTTCTCAAACTCGGGGCTGGGGATATGGCTCAAGCGGTAATGCGCTCGCCTGGCATGTGCATGGCTCTGGGTTCGATGCTCAGCACTACATAAAAATAAAACAAAGATGTTGTGTACACCGAAAACTGAAAGAAAAAAAAATATTAAAAAATTTAAAAAAAAGAAGAATTTCTCAAACTCAGAAGGTCCAGACACTCCACAGCTTCTAAGTGCTAGCTCTGAGGTGGACATGAGCCACCTAAATCATGACACCAGAACCCCTAGTGCTGTGGTTCCCTCTGTACATCGTCCTTTTCTCCCCTTAAATGGCCCCTAACCACCTTCTTGATTCTCTTGATGTTCTTTGATTCTCTTTTTCATCCTTTAAACCACTTGTCCTCATACCTTATTTCTACCAAGAAACAAATGGGATGGGATCCCCACACAACACACCTCCTTTGGGGTCATAGAAGCTGTGATATAGAAGCTGTGACTAGAAGAGGGATCCCCAGGGAGGTACTGGAGAGCTAATGTTATTTTCTTCCTTTTCTCTCCCACCTCCAAAGCCCTCAGGAGCACAAGTAGAGATAGAAAACATAATTGGAATGACATTAACATAGATAAAAAATTAATCCTTTGGATATATTTTGATATATTTGAAACCAGGCTGATGCGGGGATGTTTTTCCCAGCCACCATGAACAGCCAGCCTTGTCACTGATAGGGGTACCATGGTTTATGTCCATAGCTTAAGACATTTGGAGGTGGTGGGCCCACAAGTCACTAGGTAAATTCTCTTTCTCTAAAGCCCACCTGTAGCTGGCCCAATAGTGGGTACTTTGTTATTCACACGTCTTACATATTTTCCTCCTTGGAAACTGAGGATCTCTTGTATGCAATGTTCCTCTGACCTCCTCTATTGACCCATTCTCGCCCTGCATTCCTGACCCTCCTGTCTGTTGCATTCCTTTGTCCTCTGCCACTTGAAGTCTCTGCAGCTTCTTTTATTGACTCTCCCCTGCTAGCTCTCATCTCCAAGGCCAAGAGCCTCCTTGATCCGCTCTTAATGCATAAGGAGTCTTCAAAGATCTTCTGTTTCAGCTGCAGTGACAAATTCAGAAGTCAGATTGTCTAAGTCAGCTTGGGCTGCATAGCAGAGTACCGCGGACTGTGCCTTAAACAACAAAACAGTTTTTTTTTGTTGTTGTTGTTATTGTTTTTAACAATTCTTAGCTTTCAAATCTGAGATCGAGGTTGTCCATAGAAAATGGCAGCAGGGTTGCAGAGAAATTTTGTTTGCAGACACTGAGCTGCAAAGTGCCCTCTAAGGGGCAAAGGACTGGGGATTTAACTCAGGGCCTCACACATGCTAGCACGCTCTCTACCACTGAGCTGCATTTCCAGCCTTTTAAAAAATCTCTGAGACAGGGTCTCCCTAAGTTGTCCAGGCTGGCCTCAAACTCGTGATCTTTCTTCCTACTTAAGCCTCCCAAGTAGCTGGGATAACAGGTGTGCACCTCCAAGCCTGGTTCTACATTTCTCTTCTGTTTTCTTTCCCTACCAGCGCGTGCGCGCACACACACACACACACACACACACACTTATGCTTTTTCAATAAGCTTGCTTCTGCCCATTGATGGGAAGAATAATTGAATATCTTAAAAGATTCACTAAGTGCCCAAACTTTACCTAATCATGGCATTAACTCCCCCTCCACAAATACCCAATAAGTAGGTCTCATTGTTAGCACAGAGGGTAAGCCCCGAGCATACAGCTAGTAAGCAGAGAAACTAAGATTCAAACCAGGAAGTCTGCCTCCAAAGCTCTTGCTACTGTACTCTGCATAAGAGAAATGGGAAATGGGGTACTTTCAACAGGCATCTCTTTTGAATAAGTGGTTCTCTCCATCTGCACTGCCTCCTAGCCCCAGCTAAGATGTCGGTGAGGCTTAAAAGCTACTAGTGGGTGCCTGAAACTTGTCTGTTTGTGCTGTGGACTGAATCACGCACCCACCCAATGCATATGTTGAAGCCCCAATGTCATGGCATTTAGTTTGGGGGCTTTTGGAAAGTGGCTAAGTTCAGGTGAGGTCATGCAAATGGGGCTCTCATGGTGGGATTAGTGCCCCTATAAGGAAAGACGCCAGAGGCTTGCCTTGCTCACTTCCTACTAATCTGTCTCTACCTCTTTCCCTACCAATACACACACACACACACACACACACACACAGGAAAAGCCAAGGGAACACCTGGAAAGTGAGGAACAGAAAAGAGAGGGAGAGAGAAGAAC
Source organism: Marmota marmota marmota (assembly GCF_001458135.2). Classification (NCBI taxonomy): domain Eukaryota; kingdom Metazoa; phylum Chordata; class Mammalia; order Rodentia; family Sciuridae; genus Marmota; species Marmota marmota. The sequence goes on along the minus strand of NW_025999968.1, from coordinate 52,148,082 downwards.
TGAGTGGGAGCAAGAATTGGGGTGAGTTAAGAAGGGGTAAAAGAGAAGTTAGGACATACCTCTGGGAGGACTGACCCACAGTTCTGCAAAAGAAATAAAATGTGATTAATAAATGAGAGCCACACTTATCATTTAAAATTTCCCAGTAGCCACATTAAAAAAGTAAAAAGATGCAGGCGAAATTAATTCTAATAATATAATTTATTTAACTCAAATTATAACCCACTATATATTTTAATAAAAGCCAATGTGGTGACTACTGTATGAAATACTCTAAAAATATTAATGAGACATTTTTTAAATTCTTTCTTCACATTAATTCTTTGCAATCTGGTATGTTATCTTATGCTTCCAGCACATCTTAATTCAGCAACCCAGGTTTCAAGTGCTCAGTGGCCACAAGTGGCTCGTGGTTGCACAGGTCTAAAATCACGCAAACATATTTCTTCTCATTTCTCTGGGTATTTGCCACAACTAGCAAGCACCACGCAGAGAGAATATTTTTAGCAGCTGTTAACAAATCGAGGCTGGCTCCAGGCAGCAGCCATCCACGGGGCTGCGGAGGTGCGCTCGTCCCCTGCCTGGTCTCCGGTCTCCTTATAACATGTGCTGCACTTTGTTTGGCTTCCCACTTGAGGACTGATATTTAAGGGGCTGCTTGGGTTCCATGCTTGGTTTTGAATTCATGTAACCCATGGCAACAGTGGCTCCTGAAGCTGACTGTGGTGCTCAGTTCCCACAATGTGAGTTGAGAGTCAGAAAAAAGCCATGGTCTGGAAGCGTGGAAAACGGCAGTGGGGTCAGGAGCAGGGAGATCTTGCTTTCTCAACTGGACGGCAGTGTTGACCACACATCCTCCAAGGGGCACACGACTCCTCCCATCTCAGAGCCTTTGTTAGCAGAATGAAGTCCTTAGAGCAGAGTCAATGAAGCCAGGATCTGGCATTGAGTGGCACAGAAGGGTCACTTAGCTGCACACAGAGAAACAACGTTTTCATAGGAAAGACACGGGAGTGTCTTGGGTCTGTACTGACCCTTGGGTCAGTCTCAAAAACATTCTCTTATGATAATGCCTGGGGAATGACTTGAATGCCAGCTTTGGGCATAGGGCAACTGAGTGACTCCGGAAGGAATGATTTGCCCTTTATTCTGTGGAGATGGGCGTCCTCTGGACGATGTATTGTATAGTCCCATTAGGTCAAACACTATTCATAACAACACCGAGGCATTTTTTCTCCATGCTTTTGCTCATTCTTGAATGTGTACAATAGTCCTTCCTTATCTGTTTTTCTTTCCATGGCTTCAGTTATTCATGGTCATCCTTGGACTGAAAATACGAAATGGAAAATTCCAGAAATAAACAATACATGAGTTTTAAACTGCACATTGTTATAAGGAGTCTGATGAAACCTTGTGCCATCCTGTTCTGTCCTGCCTGGGATGTGAATCATCCCTTTGTCCAGTGTATCCACACAGTATACGCTCCCTTCCCGTTAATTATTTAGTAGTCATTTGGTTATGAAATGGACTATTCTGGTTTTGCAATGTTTATTTCAAGTAACCCTATTCGACTGATGGTCCTAAACATGCAATTTGGATATGTCAAAGAGAAGATGTGGAGTGCTTCCTTAAAGTGCAAAGGTGAAAATTGATCACAGTTTTGTGTGCCTGGGGGAAATGTAGCACAGACAGTTTCAGGACCCACTGGGGATCTTGGAACACATCCCTTATGCACAAAGGGCCTTTTGTAGTAAAGTTTTCCAAAGCCTGCCCAAAGTGTGGCATTTTTGTGGACAATGAATATGTGCTTCTATATTCTAGTGTTTTTAAAATTTTCTTGGTCTAAAGAAACTCATAGGCCACTTCCTCGGATCCTGAAATGGAGCCCTATGTGGAAGATGGCACAGGCCACCTGCCAGCCTGGCTCTCTAATGAAACTGTGATGCAGAGTCAGCCAGAATACCTAGTTGGGTGGTTGTATGAAGAGAGAAACAAAACTTCTTCCTATTGAACCCCTATATTGTTGAGTCTCTTTATTTCAACAGCTTAACCTGTACCCAAACCCTAAACCCTTAGTTTTGTATATCACTATCAGTAGTTCTTACCAAACTCTCTAAATGAACTTAAGATTCCATTGAACACTATTTTCCATATGGCTAACTACACCAACTTGGTTCTTGATACCTTGTTTTCTTGCTCCATGCTCCTGCCCAGTGGGGTGGTTGCTCCTCAGACCCCCTGCATAACACCCACCACCTGAGGACTCCCTACATTGCATCCTGGATATCCTGGGTCTTTCCTTTCCTCCCCAAGGGTTCTGAATTTGCTTTTTGTTTGCGGTGTGACTTGCATAAGTAAATTGCACCAATGTCAATTTTATATATGTCCACACTTGGTAACAACCAATTAGTTCTTATGGTTTGGATTGGGAACATGCCCCGAAGACTCATGTGATGAAGGCTTGATTCCCAATGCAGCAATGGTCAGAGGTAAGGCTTTTGAGAAGTGGTTCAATTGTGAGAGCCCAGATCTCATCAATGGATTAATCCACTGATGGGTTCATAGTTGAGTGGGCTATTAGGAGGCAAAGCCCAGCTGGAGGAAGTAAGTCACTGGGGGCATGCTGTGAAGGCTTTATCTTGTTCCTACTCCCTTTCCCCTTCCCCCCCCTCTCTTTCCTGGCTACCATGAGGTGAGTGGCTTTGTCCCTTACCACCATGATGTCTCATCACAGACTCAAAAACAATGGAGCCAGTGCCAAAGGACTAAAGCTGTGAGCCAAATAAATCCTTCCTCCTTTAATCGTTTTCTCAGGTATTTTGTCACAGCAATGAAAATCTGACTAGCACAGAGATCAAAATAGAAAACACTGACATCACCCAGAAGTTCCTACTTGTGCTTTCCCAACCAGTGCCTCCATGTACCTCTACTACCAAGGGCGACTATCATCTGACTTCTGTTCACATAAATTAGTCTTAGCTGCTCTAGAACTTTAGTATAATGGTGCCACACAATGTGTCCTCATTTGTGTCCCATTTCTTTTGTCTTCATTTCAATTTATTCTGGCATGTCAGTTAAACACATTCTCTAGTATCTTACAAAGGAAGAGCTCAGTATATTTGAAACTTTGAATGTTTGAAAAACCCTATTGTCTACCCTGACAGTTGGTCAATAGTTTGAGTATGTGCAGATTGTTAAGTCAAAAATAATTTTCCTTAAGAATTATTATTTTTTTGATTCTGGGGAATCGAACCCAGGGTCTCACACATGTTAGACAAGCACTCCATCACTGAGCTACTTCCATAGTACTTTTTATTTATTTTTTATTTTGAGATGGAGCCTTTCTAAGATGCCCAGGTTGGTTTTCAAGTGAATTTCCATCTATTAAAGTGGCAAGTTTTTAAAAAGTTTGTTCTATTTAATCCCTTCAGTTTAGCTCACATATATTTCATTCACAGATCCAGTAAATTTTTTGTTTTCTTGTCTCATTTTTTTGCTTCTTTCTTTGCCCAGGGTCTTACTATGTTGCTCGTAATAGTAAATTCTGTCCAAGAGGTTAATATTGTTTACCAACTTAATTCAGTCCTCCGACAACTTTTAATTTAAAATCACAAGTTTGAAATCAGTGACCAAATTTCACATGGGCAGCTCACACACATTCCAGTTGGTCCCAGAAAAGTAGCTCCAGGTGTTTCTCAGACTCAGGCTACTATGGTTGGAATCTGGAAAATTCTCCACAGGGCCATGTGTTCGAGGCTTGGTCACCAGTCTGTGGTGCTATTAGGGGTGGGGGGGAACTTCTGGAGGGGGAGTTAGTGGAAGCTAGGTCATGGGGTGCACACCTGGAAGGGCTCTCAGGACCCCATCTCTTTCTCCTATCTCTCTTCCTACTTCCCAATGCTAGGAGGTGAGCAATTTCTCCACTACGTGTGCCACTCCAGGCCCAAAGTGACAAGCCCATGTGACATGGACTGAAACCATGAGCTAAAATAAATCTTCCCTCCTTTTAGTAAATTTTCTCAGACATTTTGTCTCAATGAGCAATACATGGGGCTACCCTTTTATATTCCGATATGCAAAGACCCTTAAATACTACAAACATTTAACTGTTTCATATATGATATACATATCATCTCAAAGACCCTAACAAAAATGATGATTTTTATTGATCTCGTTTATTTCATCTCTATATTTAATTATAAATTTTTCTAGGAGTGGAATTGGTTGTTACAGGGTATAGATGTGACCCACTAACTCCACCCCCTGTTAGAATATAAACACAAACAAATGTATGCATGAGCTGGGGACGGGGTTCAGTGCTAGAGCACTTGTCCGGCGTCCGTGAGGCCCTGGGTTCAATCCCCAGTACTGCAACAACAGCAAAGCATGCACAGTTTGCCAGAAGGCGTGCACGACAAATTCAGAGCAGCAGTCTTTGCAAGAGCCCCAACTGGACAACACCAGCCCTGGGTAAATAATGTTTGGATGTATTCCCACGATGGAATTCTGCACAGCAGCAAGATGAATGATGCACAACTGCCCATGAGATGGGAGACTCTTACAGAAGCACGAATCGCAGGACTCCATTCACATAGGGCCAAAGCCATCGATGCCATCAGAAGTTAGGTTGGAAGGTGCCCTTGCTGGAGGCCGTGAGGAGACTCTGAGGGGCCCTCTGGGTTCTGCTGCTGTTCCCTCTGTTTGGGTTCCATGGTGACTTCAGTCTGTGAAAATTTTTCACACCCTCCATTTAGATAGGAGCTCACATCTGCACATAGGTTAATACCTCAATGAATGGTATTTAAGTTTTTTTTTTTTTAAAGGACACTTAGGTCAAAAATTTCCCCCCAAAACTGAATAAACTGCTCAGGGCAAAATCAATGAACTACGAGCTTCACTGAGATGGCCCCCAGGGCAACACATTCTAGGCAAACCTCACACTTCTGAAGAATTCACTGAACTTTGTATTGTCACCCTCACAGGAGACTCTGGGCCTGTCCCTGCGACACAATGGGTTCTGTCCCTGTCTCCTGAGTCATGGTCACTCCACTCTGCAGTGGTCCTCCCCACCCCTTTTCACACACAACCTCCATTAAAGCTGGGCAGCCCTTCTTTCCTCCCTGGTGGCTTTTCTTTGAGCTCTTTTAATCAAGACATCTTCCAGCTTGCCACCCGTCACTTCCTTCCCATCAGCTCTTGGGTTTGTAGGTGGTTCTTTCTCAGCCTCTCGACTTTGCTACCTGATTCAGGTGGTTGAGATTCCGCCCTGAGGCTGCCACTGTCCTTGCTCATCTTTTCAGGCTCCGGCTGAATTCCGGATCCCTTCCACGACCTCTCCAGGCAGCAGGAACACCGCTGTCTTGATGGGCGCCTGCTTAGCCATCATGGCTTTGTCTGGCTTTCCTGCTTCCTACTCAGTTCCTGTTGGTGACAGACATGTAGCCAGAGCTACAGAGGAGAATGGGAATCCTGCTTCTCTCGCTTTGGTTAACTTTGTCCTCAAAACTCACGCCATGCTGCCTTTGAGGTGGACACGGGGGGCCAGTCATTCTGCAGCAGTGGTTGATGTTGCTGTAAGCTGAACATTCCAGGCCCCGTTCACAGCCCCAGCTGTTTCTGTGCACTTGATGTTCTGAATCCGTGGTCCAGACACCACACTTACCCTGATTAAATTTCAGATGGTAGAGTCCATACATTATTCTAGACTGTCAAGATAGTCCCCCGTCTTCATTCAATCACGAGGGATAGCATTGATCCCTCCAAGCTCCTGACAAGGGCACCATCTCAGCATTTGTGAGCACAATGACCCACAGAAACAGACAGGCACTGTGGGCGGTCCTCGGTGCTGACCACCGCCACCTTGTTCTAATCAAAGAAAAACCAAGGGTGAAAGGAGGCCTAGTCAAGGACTTGGCTTGTCCATTCCTCTTATATTTCTGACTTCTGATTCAAAGGCCCATTTCCTATACTCTCTCCCCAAAGTCCACAGACCAGAAATGAGAAGTCTAAAGGGAAGTTTCAAATGTGAGTTTCTGAGGGCCCCAGATATGTGGGACATAGCAAAGGTGGCTTAATGTTCCCTTCATGGATCCTAGAGAAGACGTCCTTCTCCACACCTGGAGTCCACAGTGATGACCAGAAGATAGGCCTTTACTACTTATTTGTCTCTTTACTCCTGGGGACTTAACCCAGGGGCATTTGACCACTGATCTCTATATACCCCCAGTCCTTTTCATTTCTGTGTTGGGACAGAGTCTCACTAAGTTGTTGAAGGTCTTACCAAATTCCTGAGGGAGGCCTGGCGCTCTGGATCTCCTTGCCTCAGTCTCCCGCATGTGCCACCACGCCCAAGCAAGCTTTCAGAGCAGGATGAAGGGAATGGAAATCATGGACCTGATTGTCCACAGGGGGAAACTGAGATGCAGCCAGTTAGGTTCCAGCTGAGTCCACTCTGGACCTGAACAACAGAGCCAGGATGGGGACCTGTTTCTTTGCTCCACATTGAGCCACCTCCATCAGGTGACGTGGCATATACTTGCCACCACTTGAGAGCTGATTGTGGCATCAGGGGTTTGGGAGAAAACATCAGCTTCTTATTTAAAAGCTTATGAGGGCAGGATATGACATGGAATGCAAAATCCACTTGGATTTTAGAGCCATAACAGGATTCAAAGAAATGTGCATTGACAAAATTTCCTGGGCAGTGCATACCACCTCCCCACCTTCCCCCCCCCAAAAAAAGAGTGCAAAAATAGATGATTTTATTTTATAGAACGGTTTTTAGACAAAGGAATAATCTTTCAAGTGGGCTTAATGAATGCATCCGCTCTCTTTGTGAGTACAAGTTCACAGGAAGAGGAGGAAGCACCATCCTTATTCCCTTGGTGCCATTAAGATCACCTGTTACTCGCAGGTGTGCCCAGTGCTCAGCACAGAGAAGAAAACATTTGTAAGATGCCTCTGTGAGGGAGGAAGAGAACAAGGAAAAGATTAACATTAAACAGAGACGAGTGGGGGGAGAGAAAGGGAGAGAGAAGGGAAATCGTATGGAAATGGTAGGAGACCCTCCATGTTACACAAAATTACATATAAGAGATTGTGAGGGGAAGGGGGGGGGGGGAACAAGGGAGAGAATTGAACAACAGCAGATGAGGTAGAGAGGGAAGATGGGAGGGGAGGGGAGGGGGGATAGTAGAGGATAGGAAAGGTAGCAGAATACAACAGTCACTAATATGCCATTATGTAAAATTTGAGTGTGTAACCGATGTGATTCTGCAATTTGTATTTGGGGTAAAAATGGGAGTTCATAACCCACTTGAGTCAAATGTATGAAAGATGATATGTCATGATTTGTAATGTTTTGAACAACCAATAAAAAAAAAAAAAAAGATGCCTCTGTGAGGCTGTTGGTAGGGCCCCAGACCCTCTCTGTGATATGCATGTTCATTCACTTTAGCTTTCCAAGGACACTGGTGGATCCTTGGAAAATGTCAAGAAAAGGGACAGCTTCGGACTGACTTGATTATCCCCAAGTTGCCGAAAGTAGCTCCTTGCCTGGTCTCCTTTTGTAGGCATGAATTTCTGAGCAAAGAATAGCTTTTAGCTCTGAGCATTGTTCAACTGAATGTCGCTATGAAACTGCAGCTATTTATACCTCCGCGATGTTTTCCTAAAGATCTCTCACGCAGCTCTGGTGACAGAGTGTATTTTTTATAGCTACGCAATCTCTTTTCTTATCTCTTATTTTTAAAAGGAAAAAAAAAAGACCTTTGCCATTTGTATAATGTCTCCTTTAGATACATTAGAATATCAGAGTGGGGGATGAGATGCCAGATGTCTCAGGAGGGCAAAGGTCCTTTCAACTGTTTAATTGCTGTTTTAATGTGATGGTGCGGTACAAAGTAGATTTGCTTTGAAGAACCGAAGATAATCAAGATCTCACTGAATGATCAAATAACATTATAAAGAAATAAAAATAGGCCAGATGTGGTAGAGCCCGCCTGTAATCTCAATGACTCGGGAGGCTAAGGCAGAAGGATCACAGGTTCAAAGTCAGCTTCAGCAACTTAGCAAGATCCCCAGCAACTTATTGAGACCCTGTCTCAAAATAAAATTTGAAAAAGGGGTGGGGTTTTGACTCAGTGATTAGATGCCCTGGGTTCAATCCCTAGTACCAAAATAATAATAGTAATAAATAAAAGGGTTTGAGGTACAGTTTCCTGATAGAGTACCCCTTCGTTCAATCCCCAGTACCAAAAATGAAAATAAAATGTCATGAAACAAAGACAGAGAATCCTGTTGAAATAATGGACACCCAGGTTTTAGAGTAGGTATGTTATCAGTATACTCATTAATCAATGCTTTGGTGCACTTCTACTTTGCCACGGAGAGATGTGGAGAGAGCATGATTGGTTTGCCTCCTATTATCTTTTTCTTCTTTGTTAGCTATAGCACCTCAGTTTTTCTTTGGACACCTGCTCCCCTCCTGGAGTAATAGTCAAAATGTGTATCACTGGAATGACGTGGTATATCCTCCCCTGACCAATCAGAACCGGTGCTGACAGTGGCGAGCTCTCCAAGTACCTGCCTCATCAGATACACTGTTCAAGTAAAAATGCCTGCCCTTCTTTATCCAAAGGCTGGGCATGACCAAACTGGGTCAAACAGATTCTCTGTCCCCCAAATTCATATATTGATCAGTGACACAGGGAAGGCTAAACCTGTTTGTCCTGTGACCCTGAAAATATCAGCTTCCTGGACACCGGATGTACCCCACTTCAATCTGAGACCCCATCTTTCAGCTTGTATTTTTATTCTGCAAGCTACTTCCATATCCATATAATAAATTTCATTTGTGTGGTTTTTGTTTAAATTTCCTAGAATCCATTTCTATCGCAATGAAGAAACTCTTGAGTTATCTCAAAAAATAAGATATTAAAGCACATTTTCCGTAATGGGAATCCTGTTTTCCTGTCATTTCATTGTAAATTTGTAGAAATGTTCCTGTGGGAGAGAAAGAAAAGCTTTGACAGAATAAGTAAGAAATGGGATTTGTTTTTTAAAGAGGGAGAGATATCAATGTTGTGGGGGAGGGGAGGGCCTCAGTTCACACAGGTGTAACAAAGGGCTTGAACCAGATACAGGTGAAGTGCTAAACTTTATGAGTTGCTGGGTGTTTTGTTTTTATTTATTGAATGTAGCTTCTACCTTGTGGTCCTCCTTTGACAATTATTCATTAGGTTAAGTGGTCTAGAATGTGTTTCTTAAATTTCAGCAAACATGAATCACTGGGAGGGTCTCATTAGAATGTAGAGTCTACTTCTACATTCCAACGAGTTCCCGGAGATGCCCATGCTGCACATCTGCCAAATTTTGAGCAGCAAGACCCCAGGTTAGAATTTATTTCTGGTCTCAATTTCTCAAATTCCCCATTCAAGGAGATTCCAGACCACTTCTCTTTGTCTGTTGAGCACACCTGTCATACCACTCCAAGCCAGCAGGTGTCGCCAGCACACTCTGAGAGTCCCTGCCAGACAGGGTACTCACTAAGGACCATTGGTGTATCTCATAAGGTTTCCTGCAAAGGAAACTATGAATTTCCAAAGAAGGCATATCCCATAGTACTTGGTTATGGTCTAAGCAAAATGGTCCATGAGGGATATTCTCAAGCATGTTCATAACTTGTTTTCTTTCTGATCTGCCCATGCCTCCTGTGGAAATTTGGAGCATTGTACTTGTAATTGGTGAAGAGTTACATGAGTGAGCCAGCTGTGATTCATTGTTAAGATGACTTGCTCCTGCATTAGCTTATTGCTAAAGGAATCTTTACTAATACAACTATTCCTACTTTGCAGATGAGAAAACCAAGGCACAGAGAGAAGAATGTAATGAGTTGCCCAGGGCAACAAAGACAGATATGGGATTCAACCTTGAGAGTTTTTTTTTTTTGTTTTGTTTTGTTTTACTGCTCCAAAAAATGCCTCTCTCCTTATTCTACTATTTATGGAGAAACAAAAAGCCTGCTCTTGAATTTTTCTTTTGCATTAAACTTTGTTATCAACAAAATTGAAAGTTAACAAAATCATTTCAGGAATTCCTGGGTTTCTGATTGAACCTGCTGTAGCACTAATGGTTCTGATATAAATTCTCCCCTGGAAAGTTATATACTTGATACAATTATCTGACATGCAAGGGTTCTACGAACATTGTATTTATTTATTATAACCAAGGAATCCCTGTCCTGCAACATGGTATCAAAGCCCCCCTATGAAAATGTTCTGGAGAGACCAATAAAAAAAAAAATTTAAAAAAAAAAAAAAAAGACACAGTAAAAAAAAAATAAAAATAAAAATAAAAAATTAGTGCATGATAGTAAAAAAAAAAAAAAAAGAAAAAAAGAAAATGTTCTGGAGAGGTTAGAAATTGGTGAAGAGGTAACTTTTTAAGGGTTTACATTAAAACAAAGGCTTTTCTATGCCAGAGTGCAGGGTGTTTAGGGAGTTGATAGGCTGTCTTTGAGAACCTTCCAGGTTTTGCAGCCACAGAAATCGCCAATCCCTCTCTCACTCCCCAACTCCATCCAGTCTGGCACAAAGAGGTTGCTGTCCTCATCAAGGCCAAGCAGAGAAGATTCTGAGCATCAAGTCTGAGAGCAGGAAGGGCTGCCATGGGTAACGGCTCCAGCAACCTCAAGACCACAAAGCATTTTGTGCAATGGGCTTTGTGGGGGTGTTCATACAGAGAATTTAAGAAAAAAAAAATGTTTCTGGTGTCAACTAGATTTGAGAAATGCTGGTTTCAATGATGTTATACAAATTTCTTTTCAGCAAGGGCTCCTTGGAGCTGTTCATGTGTTCTACGAATTTTCAAGGACAGAACAGGAGATGTGAGCTGCTTCCCAGTTATGAGATTAAGGAACCTCTTGTTCTTGAACTGAAGCCTGCAGAGCACCCTTGGAAAACCCTGATCTAGGTCATCTTTCCCTGCAGATGGGGCCAGCTTCACTGGCATGTGACCTGCCCTATAGCACAGGGCTCCACAGTCCCACACTTGGTTTAATACTATGCGGTTGCTATCTTGACTTTTTAAATACATTTTGAAGGAGGGGTTCCCCATTTTGATTTTGCACTGGGCTCTGCCAACTATGCAGCTGGCCTGCCTATGTGTGCTCCAGAGAAGGAAATGGAGGCCCAGAGAAGGGATGGGTCTGGATAGAGCCATCTCCCTGTTCTTTCCTCCTTGTCCTCTTTGCACTTATCTTCCTCTCTCTGCCTCTGCTGTCTCTCCTGCCACTGCTTCACTTCTACTCTGTCATTCCTTTTTCTCATTGATTCTCCTTCTCATTCCTTTTTTACCCTCTTTCTCCCACCTGTGGACGTACATGCTTTTCTCCGGCCCAGTTTTATAAATCATTGGAGTAATGTTCTCTATATTTCCTTTGTTCCATTTTGGGATCCTGTTCATGGGAAGAGCCTGAACACTTTATGAAGTGTTCACAGAGCCGAGGAGGGTCAGCGATCCTGAACTGTGCTGGTGAGATCTGGCTGGCTGGAAGCTTGGCCCTGGGCATTGCTACACTCTCTAGTTGGTATCTGGGTGTTCCAGGAGGGAAGCATAAAACATTTCAATGATAATTTAAGTGAATCTGAATGAGAGATTCTGAGACTCATACTTTCTTTTATGTAAACTTATTATTGGGAATTAATTTCTTACTGGGAATAAAATGTGGTTATCCTCTGTTCACGGTTAAAGGTCAGCTTAGTGCCCCTAACACATCAAATCAGAACTGAAGACAGACAACAGCCAAGATTGTCCTTGATATCCATCAGCTAATACTTTCTTCAGGGTTTGTGATCTAGAGAACAAGAGCTAGATTCAGACTGGCCGGGGTCATGATTCATATCTTATGAACTTGCCCTTCCACCTGAGTGACCGGCAGGATGGAGTGCACTCTGATTGTCTTGGTGTGGGTCAGGTGCCCACCTGTGGCATGGTACTGGTGCTGGTGCTGATGCTGGTGGTGTCAGTGATTGGCGGTGGTGGCAGCGACTCTAGTCAAATCCCTCAGAATGGGTTCTTCATGAGAAACAGGGCTTCTAGTACAAGAAGAAGGAGAGGGAATATGTATCAGGCAGACAGAAAATGGCAACACTTGGTGAGTATCCACGTTTGTCTTGTTCCCTGAAATCTCCCCTCCTCCCTCTCTCTCTGCTTACTTTGCCCCTGGGCTCTTGTCTATCTCTAATCACCTCCCATTCCCCCTTTCCCAAGGCCAAGCCCCCAGGGAATGTTTAGAAGGCATTTTTTTGGACTCTGGAGGGGCTGATGGAACACTGCAGAGATTTCATAAAGAGGCAGAACTTTTATTGAACTAAAAGGAGTTGGCTCTCTTCTGGCTTCCTATTTCCGCCGTTCTTATGGGAGATTCGCTGCTGGTCAAAGCTTTTTAGTTGAAATAATCAGATAAAGAAATAAAAGGAGTCAGCTGAAAGGATCTGAGTATGTCTCGTAGATCTGGAGAACGGCTGAGCCTCGGGAGAACCTGGGAGTAGTCAGAGACTTGTATGAGACACATCCTCAGAACTGTCTCCTGTCCCTGAAGCTGTCTGTCCGTCTGTATGATTCTCCTGCCTCCCCTGGCTGGTGCTGTTGTCTGATGATTCTTCGAGATGACTCTCTTGCCTGGTGTTATCATCCTGGACCCACATTTAGACTACACACTCTGAGGGTTTTGCTCAGGCTTTTTTGAGGAAGATAGTATATTTTTAGTCCCTGACCAGTCAAGACTTTGACTCTCCTTAGATAGTCTCCATCAGGCAATAATCTTTCCATCAGGGTCACAATGCAAAAATGGTTGCCCAGGCCCCTTGGGGAACAGGTGTTGGAGGAGAGAGTGTGGGGTGGCAGGCACCCCCAAATGTGTCTTTATGGATAGGTAGGGCAGCACATGGTTATCAATGAAAGCTCAGAGAAGTTCAATGACTCACGCCAGGACTTCCAGCCTGCCAGAGGTGAAGGCCAGGCGCCCTGACTACTGCTTTCCTTCTACTTGGTGAAGAGAGGATGTCCAAAGCCCTCAGCATGGATTAACTCTCTGAGGGAGCAGGCTGTGAGACAGGAGTTCAAGAAGGAAGTCAGCCCCTTGAGCCCATGGAAAGCCATTCAGAAGAGAAAAGCTATGGAAAACCCTTGGTTTTACTGTAATGGCCTTGGTGATCTCCAAGGAAGGCGTTTCAGGGGCTGCTCGAAACATGGCGGAGTGAGGGGGAGGCTAAGGAAGGCTGGGTAAGAGGGGGAAATGGGTTATCAGAAACATCAAATGATGAAGGTTGGCCCATGCTTTGGGGTCATGGACTGTGCTTTTGGTACATTAGAAGACATTCCAGAAAAGCATATTATCTGTATTAAGTTACAAAGAATGGAAGGAAGTCCTTAACTTTCTGCCTACATAGACATTAAGTCCTAAGACTTTGGAGAAACTATAAAGTCGGTGTTTGTTATGGTTTGGATGTGAGGTGTCCCCACCCCCCCCCCCAAGCTCCTGTGTTGATGCAGGGAGGTTCCGAGGTAAAATGATTGGAGTAGGAAAGCTGATGTCTCCATCCTCCCTTGAATGGACTGACAGGGTGGTAACTATAGGCAGGTGGAGCATGGCTGGAGGAACTGGGCATTGGGGCAAACCCTGGAAGCCTTCATGTTCCCTGAAGCCCCCTCCCCTTGCTCTCTCTGCTTCCTGACCACCACAAGGTGAGCAGCTCCTCCACCATGCCCTTCCACCATGACCCTCATTTGGGCCCAGAGCAATGGAGTCAGCCAACCTTGGACTGAACCTCTGGAACCGCGAGCCCCAACTTAAACTTTTCCTCCTCTAAATTGTTCTTGTCAGGTATTTTAGTCACAGCATGTTGGGAGCCGCTGCGGACAGGAGCTGTGTGCACACCTTTGAGTCCTGAGTAAAGAGGTACTGGACTGGTATGGCACCCACTGCAATGCAATTGGACCTCACCTTGGCTTGGATAACAGAGGAGCAGCCCCAGGAGTGGGCGTCACCCGATGGGGTTGAATTACACCCACTTGTTTGTTGTAACCCCACCCTTTGCCCTTGTTTGGACAGAATGTTCCATGGGTTAGCTCCTCCCATTGATAAAACCCAGGTTCCAGGCGTGTTCCTCCTCTTTCTTGCCTGTCTTGCTCTCCTTGTGGGAGCTGGGGTGAGGAGCGGTCACTGAACCCAAAGGAAAAGGTATTTCTCTGTGTGTCATTATTTTGTGTCAGCTCAGATTCACTTGGAGTGACCCTGATCGATTTAGTTGTGTGAAGCTGCATCAGTGACAAAAATCTAACAAAGTGTTAAATATTACTTGTGTTGAAAAAACACACTTGAGAGACAAAAGTTCGAACCAAGCCACCAGGTCTGTTGGATACCATTGTCATTGTAGGAAAAGCCATTTCTAAATCACAGGGAATCATTTCTCATTATATCAAATGAACTTTTCTTCTCCAAACTCTTTGCCAATTAGGAACATCCTTGACTGCATATAATAGACTATCTAACTAAAATCGGTTCAGAGTATATGTGTGTGTACGATATATAGTTTATATAAATATATCTGTGCATGTGTATGTATAGTATGTATTTTTATACATGCACACACATATACCTACATATATACATGCATGTATTTCTTACCTCTCTCAGGAAAAAGTTGTATGCAGGCATTTCTAGGAATAGTCCTAACAATCAACCCTATGTATCATCCAGGGTCCAGATTCTATTGTCCCTTCATTCTATTTTTCTCTTACACAGCCGTCACCTCACAATTTCAAGATGGCTGCCACAGCTCCAGAAAAAGAAGGAGAGTGGTACCAGTGGCTTAGCCCATTTGGTGTGGCTCTAACAGAATACTTGGAGCTGGAGAATGTGTAAAGAGGTTTATTTGGCTCATGACTCTGGTGACTGGGAAGCCCAACCAGCCTGGGGCTGGCATCTGGCAGGCACCCCTAGCTGCAGCACAGCCTGATGGAGAAGGGGAAGGGGAGACAACTGTTCTCAAGGAGAGTGAGGGGATGTGCCGGGCTCACTCTCTAAGAACTCACTCTTGAGGTACTCAGTTCAGGCATGTGAGGGCAAGAATGCTCTCCTGGAAAAAAGAAAAGAAAAGAAAAAGCATTAATTCCTCTCAAAAGTCCCAATATGCCAGGTGCAGTGGCACACTCCTGTAATCCCAGCAGCTCTGGAGGCTGAGGCAGGAGGGTCATGAGTTCAAAGCCAGTCTCAGCAACAGCGAGGTGCTAAGCAACTCATTGAGACCCTGTTTCTAAGTAAAATACAAAATAGGGCTGGGGATGTGGCTTAATGGTCAAGTACCCTGATTTTAATCCTTGGTACACCTCCCCCCCCCCAAAAAAAAATCCCAATATTTCTTAAATGTACACTTCCTGACACTACCTCATCACCTCTTGGGGACCACACCTCAGCCTGAGTTTTGGTAGAGACAAACCACATCCCAACCCTAGCAACCAGAAAGCTCTCTTCTGGCACCTGCCCCTTTCTTATCAGAGTTTTCAAAAACGATCTTATTCAGAAGCATCCTAGGAAATTTCCCCCAATTAGGAGATCAGGTCACTTAGCCATCGAAGCTTCAAGGGAAGCTGGGGAAGTGACTTTCTGTCACATTGGAATGTGATACCTGTGACAGACTTAGCCCCATCATGCTCATCCCTGGTGGGGCCCCCTGGATCAGACACATCACCACCTGAGAAAACTTGTTCTATTAACATGGAAGGAAGAGGGAAGCCACCGAGTGTCATTTATAACCACTGACCTGTACTGGGGGATACCACTTTAGTGGTGAGACGGACAACGTTGAAGGCTGTGCTCCACGATTGGTTTATGTGCCCCATCAAATTGACTCTGTTAAGCTTTGGAATAAGTCATATTTCAACACACATCACCAGAGAGTGCATCAAAACTCCTATTGTGGCTTGACTTGAATAGCCTGGGTTTGTAGCTACCCTGCTCTCTAGCAAAAAGAGTGATTATTTTTAAATGACATTTCTTACGGTTGGTTCATATTAAAGACCTCAATCCATAACAAACGTGCAATTACTCTGTAACATGTCACAAATTGCTGCAGTCCGGCTGCAGCACAATAACCGGGGGGTGACGAACAACTTGTGTAGATTGATACAGCAGGAGTGGGAGCCGTTTATTGTAGGACAGGAGCAATATTTATACATTCCACACAGCTTATCTGATTAGCATAAACTAGATACATCAGTCAACCAATAAGGAATCTCCACACTTAATAGCTTGCTGGTGTTACTTCACAAACCACTCCCTCTGGCATTTTGCCAGGCGCCATCCAGACTTGTTTACAGACTCTAACAACAAAAGTCTCTGAGGTTGGTTTCTTTGCAAAGGAAAGCGTTACTCACATCCACCGGCACAGTTGCTCAGGGTTGTGCTGGACAAGGTGTGTAGCTGCGGGTTTGAGTTCTTTTCTCATTTTCAAGTTCATATTGACGATAGATTATGTGTAATTGACAGACTAGTTTACTTTGGGTGGGATAAAAGATTGTCTGACTTGATGACATTACAAAACGAAGGAGAGCTAACTTAGAAGTCGTGTTCAGATAACTGACGATGGCTGGCTAAGGAGATGCTCCCCCAATTGAGCTTGTGCCGTGGTGGATGACCTTGGCCTTGAAGAAGTTTAGTTTCCCTGTGGCCAGATCTTTTTTTTTTTTTTTTCCCCAAGAGAAACTACAAATCTGGAATATGATGGGAAGCTTCCCAGCTTTTCTAATATTTGCCACAAAATATCAAGTCTGTGAAAGCCAGAGGGCCAAACCAAAGCCATTCTAGGCCTGATTCAGAGTCAGCCTCATAGAAGCCCCTCCTTGAGAGGTGAGACCAGAGGTGACCAGGGGCAAATCTGAAAGTACAGATGCTCCTGGGGCCTCTCTAAGTGGGCTCCCCCTTTCTGGAGCTCTGCGGCTGGCCTGTGGATCCTGACTCCCTCTTTGGAACTGCAGAATTTTCTCCTCCAGCTTCTCCCAGCCATTAGCTCTCTTTGGGAAAGTGGCCTCAATCCAAGACGCAGCCTTTCTCAGGGGTAAACTGTATCTAGTGAGGGCCCTGCCTCTGAAGGGCCAGCCCAGCTTTGGATCTCCCCAGGGGTTGGTTGAGGCCTTTGTTGAGAATGTGCTGTGCCCACCTCTCACTCTGTTCTTTCTGCTTCCCGCCTGATATGCTTTGGATATAGTTTTTCAGTTGGTTTTGTTTCATAGTGCTGGGGATTGAACCCAGAGTGCTCTACCACTGAGCTAGAGCACTTTATTTTATTTTATTTTTTATTTTGAGACAGCATCTTGCTAAGTTGCTGAAGCTGGCCTCAAACTTGCAATTCTCCTGCCTCAGCCTCCCAAGTTGCTGGGATCACAGGTGCGAACCACTGCACTGGGCTGGTTTGGATAGAGGCTGAGTGTGTCCCCCTGTTGTGGTTTAGTTATTAGGGCTCCCCTGAAACCTTACACATGAGATGAGCAATGCAAGAAAGTTTGGAGATGAGAGATTGCACCCAATCATTAATAACCTGATACAGACTAACTCGGTGGCAGAGTGTGGCTAGAGGAGGTGGGTCCCTGGGGGTGTATCTATGGTGTTTACATATCATCCTGGTGAGGCGCACACCCTCTGCTCCCTGATCATGTCCCGAGCCACTTTCCTCCATTGCACTTTCCACCATGATGTTCTGTCTCATCTCAGGCCCTGAGGAATGGAGTCAGCCATCTCTAGACTGAGACCCCTGAAACCACAAGCCCTAAAGTAAACTTTTTTCCCTCTAATTGTTCTTGTCAGGTCTTTCAGTCATAGCAGTGAAAAAGCTGACTAACCCTCTCTGTCCCCTGGCCCCCCCACCAAGTTCCATGTGTGGAAGCTTGGTCCCCAGTGTGGTGATGTTGAGAGATGGTGGACGCTTTAAGAGGTGGGGTCTAGCACAGGATGTTTAGGTCACTGTGGGTGCTGCCCCTGGAAAGGATTAGTGGAGTTCTCGTGGAACCCTGGTTAGTGCTCTCAATAGTGGGTTATTATAAAGCATGGCCATCCCATGCCCTTGGCCCTTTTATTTCCCTTTCTCTGCCAAGTTGTGATGTAGCCAGGGGGCCCTTACCAGAAACTGAAGCCACCCTGGATCTTGATCTTTAGCCTCCATAACTGTGAGCTAAATTTATCTCTTTTCTTTATATAATACCTAGCCGTAGGTATTTTATCCCAGCAACAGAAAATGGGCTAATATACCTCCCCTTATCTTTCCCACATACTAATCTTTGCCTCAGCTTCTGCCTGCCTGGATTTTGATCTATAGACACTTGGCTTCTCTCTCTACCTCCTTTCTATGTCCAACTAAGACTATTTTAATGAGCAAGGCCAACTTTGTAGCAATATTTGATGGGATATTTTCCTAATCACATCAAAGATTTTCTTCAAGTGGTATAATTTGAAAAAGTAAAATGAGCTTTACACACACCTATTAAAAACACACATTTAGAGGCGAGGGGTGTAGCTCAGCAGCAGAGCTCTTGTCTAGCATGTGCAATGCCCTGGGTTTGATCCTTAGCATCACACACTCACATACACACACACACACACACACACACACAGTACCTGTTACTCCTGTTTGTATACATTTTCTCTCAGGATTAGAGCCAGTGTTTATTATATGAAACAATTTTCTTTAATAATAGAGATTATTTTGTCCTTGTCCTTTATTATCTGGTTATTAAAAATGAGTTATACAGTGGCTGAGTGCTTGCCTAGCATGTGTGAGGCACTGGGTTCGATCCTTAGCACTGCATAAAAATAAACAAATAAAAGCATGCTGTCCATACACAACTACAAAACAAACACACAAGTTATGATAATGTCCAGGATCTTCATGTCTAGTCAGGAATTATCTTGGAGTACTGAATAAGGAAAAAAAAAAAAGTTACCAATCTTATGTATTTCCACTACCTGGCCCAGGAAATTTCACTGGAGTAAATACAGAAAAAATACCCAAGTAATGGTGGTTTACTGTTTTCTTTTTTGTTTGTTTGTTTTCTCAGTTACTAGTTCATGTGTTAGAAAATTGGGGTTTGATTGATCAAAGAAAGTCATTTGCAACAACAAGGCCTGGAACGTGGCTTCTCACATACCACAAGTTTTGAGAGGATAAAAGCAACACTTGTTTTAGTGGGAAAAGAAGAAAAAAATTTAACTTACAGGCTGAAAGTAATGAATAATGCAGCTATTGAAGGGCACCTATAGGCAGGAGCTGAGTCAGAGACTTGGAATCGCGCGGGCCATGGGGAAAACAGTGAGAAAGTTTCCTTTCCCAAGCTCAGGAAGTCCCCGCCTCGATGCCCTGGGCCCAGTGCGCCTGCACCCTCCCCTGGGCCCTGTCGCTTGCTCCCTGTCTCTTTAGACAAGAAAGAGAGCACACAAATTTACTAATGTGCAAACAGGCATGGATGCCATACGTGAAATATGAGATGCTCTGCTCTTTGGATACTAAAGCTACATAATTATCGTTACCTTTACTCATAGGCTTTTTAAAGAAATGCTTAGAAATCCCAATCGTGCATTTTTCTCCCCTCTCCTTTGTGAAAAGAAAGAGAAGAAACACTTCTGAGGAGAAAGGACGCTTTCCCATGACCCTCTGCTAACTGACCAAAGAGCTCAATGCAACTCAATGGGCAGTTACTCGACCAAGAAGACTGACAGAGACACGGTGGGAAAGAGGTATCCGCGCAGTTGGACGTTGTGTGTCTGTTCTTTGCACTGTAGAAGACACGGTGGGTGGTGGGCACTTATTATGGGCTGAACCATGTACCTCAAAATTCATATGTTAGACTCTGATCCCCAGTACCTCAGAACATGGCTGTATTCAGAGACAGGCCTTGAAGAGGCGATTAAGAGAAAATAAGACAATTGGGGTGGGCCCAAAGTCAATCTGATTGGTTTTCATAGGAAAACAGGGTGCGGCCAGGCATGGGAGCACAGGTTTGTAATCCCACAGACTTGGGAGGCTGAGGCAGGAGGATTGCAAGTGCGAGGCCAGTCTTGGCAACCTAGCAAGACCCTGTCTCAAAATAAACCATAAAAACAGGCTGCAGATGCAGCTATGTGGTAGAGTGCCTCTGAGTTCAAACCCCTGTAGCAATCAATCAATCAGACACACAGAGAGATACCAGACCCTGTTAGGATCAGTGAGAAGGCCACTGTCTGCCAGCCACAAAGAAGGGCCTTAGGAGAAACATGTGCTGATGCCCTCATCTTGGACTTCCAGCCTCCAAAACAGTGAGGACTTAACATTTTGTCATTTAAGCTGTCCAGTCTGTGGTATTTAGCAAAACAATATAGTCACACTTGAGTTTGGATAAACCATGAGGATATTGCTGCTGGGATTTTTGTTTCCCCCTGTGGTGGTGCTGGGGATCCCTGGTGGGGGGGTGTCCTTGCACATGCTCAGTATGTACTCTACCACTGAGCCCCACACCCTGGCCACTGAGCCCCACACCCTGGCCTGCTGTTGGGATTTTGAAGAACTGCTGTTGTGCAAGGCTTAAGGGGGCCCCTGACACGGGGGCCTGTGCTCAGCCTTTCCTTCCTGGCCTGGCTGTTGCAATTCTTGCTTTCCTGTTTGCTGGTCTCTGCTACCACTGGGCATGGCTGATACCGGGTCTGCTCTGTCTTTGCATCTTCCCCTTTCCTCCTGCCCCAGCATGTTACGCTGCACAGTGCAGGCAGGGTTAAAAGTTAAACAGAGCAGCTCTCTAATCAGTGCATGTTCCTTACAGTGTCAGTCAGCTTCTCACCATTATAACAAATGCCTGAGAGAATGAACTTATAAAGGGAAAAGATTTATTCTGGCTTACAGTTTTGGAAGGTCATGATCGGCTGGTCCCATTGCTTTTGGGGCCTGTGGCAAGACAGCACACCTTGGTGGGAGCATGTGGTGGACATAACTGCTCAGCTCAAGGCTGGGAAGCAAAAAGGGAGGAAGACAGAGACCAGGCTTTCACTCCCCCCTTCCAAGGCATGACCCCAATTACCTAAACACCTCCCACCAGGCCCCGCCTCTTAAAGGAGTCACCAACTCCTGAGGCACCTTTGGGGAGTCCAAGCCTTCAACATATGGACCTTAGAGGAACATTTAAGATCCAAACTATAGCACTTAAGGAAAAGCGCAGAAGACGACTATCCTGCCCTTTGGGAAGAAAGGAAGGTTGGATCAGGAGAAGAAATGAGCCTGGCTTATTGTTGAAAAAGACAAAGAATGACAAACACTGGCAAGGACATAGAGAAAGGGACACTGTTATTCACTGTTAGTGGGAACGAAGTTAGTACAGACCTTATGGAAAACAGCACGGATGTTCCTCGGAAAACTGAAGACACATCTCCTCTACCAGCTATCATCCAGCTCTCCCACTTGTGGGATATATTCAAAGGAAATGAAATCAGCGTTCCAAAGGGATATACCTGCACTCCCATGTTTACTATGGCACTGTTCACAGTAACTAAGATGCACAACTGACCATTAACCGACAAACAGACTATGGAAACATGACGTGTTACACAGTGGAATATTATTCGGCCCAAACAAAAGGGATAAAATCATATCATATACAGCAATATGGATGGAACCAGGGAACATTATGTTAAGTGAAATAAGTCAGGTACAAATACTGCATGTTCTCATGTACGTGTGGAAGCTAAAAACACTGATTCCATAGAAGCTGTGAGTACAGTAGTGGTTACTAGAGGCTGGGAAGGGTGGAGAGGAGAAGATGGTTACCAGGTAAAGGGGTCAGATGAGTAGGAAGAATAATTTCCAACGTTCTGTAGCACAGTAAGAAAACCATGTTTGATAAGAGCTCTACATTTCAAAATGGCTAGAGAATTTTGAATGTTTCTGACACGAAGAAATGATAATTTTGATGTATTAGATATTTTATACATGTATTAAAATATCACAGTATACCCCATACACATGTATAATATTGTAGCAATTAAAGATTTTAAAAATAAATTAAAAAAAAGAAACAAGGTAGGCCTTCTTCCTGAGAATCTTGCATACACTCTACCACATATTTTATTTATCTAAAACGGATGGATCTACTTCTTGGTAGAACATGATGATGGAGTCAAGGGCATCACTGAGGAGCTATCTCACAGCAGTTAAGAGTGTTCCAGGCCCCTCAAACATAGTCTGTGTCACAGGCTGTGTCATGTGCCAGTCTGAACATTAGGGGAGAGATCTGTCAGGTAGGAGTTCAGGGACACCAAGATGGTGGAGGCAGGCGTAAGAAAGATGTTGCTGGAGGACAAGACAGGGGTACAAGTCACCGGCCTGTTCATGCTGCATCCATTACCATGGCAATTCCTGCCCTGGAGGACTGCTTACCATGACAACTCCCAGCACAGATTCAGATCATGACCAATGGGGGTAAAGTGGGCAGTATTTAACCAGGTATTATAAGGTAACCAATGGGAATACGTGGGGTGAGGTCTTCAGTCAGGTCCGTGTAGGGAAAAGAACGCCCCACAGCTCAGCATGTAAGACATTAGCTGCAGACATTGGGGTCTTGGGCGTCTTTCTCACTGGACTCTACCTTGGGGAGTGCTACTCTCACCTTCACCTTCAACGACTCTGTCCTTCGCCTGTTGTGTGTGTCTTGATGGGTTCTTTATTTTGGACCTGGAGTGGACATCCCAGCAATAACGGATTCAGTCTGGGAGGCTGGGGAAGAAGGGCTAGAGAACAACAAATTGGAGATCCAGTCTTGGAGAATATTCGAGTCTGGGCAAGTTATTCAATCTTTTTAAATTTAAATGGATGGTATAGAGCATGTTTTGGTATATTGATATTTTCTGATGTGATTGTTACATGAAAAGTTGGATTGGCAACCGCACCTATAACTGCTTCTCATGTTATAGGTGATGGGTAGCCAGACAGGAAAAGGAGAGCTCTCCAGAGGGGACAGTCTTGCTGGCCTTGAAAGAGGAGTGGGGTCACCCTGGGTGGAGAACTGGGAGACATACTTCAGGGCTTTTGGGGGAGAGATGGGGTGGGGGGATGACTTTGGTAAATCAGAAAGGTAGGATGGTTCCATGACAGACAGATGGAGTGGTCTTTATCATATATCTAGGGAAGTGACCTTTCAGAGTGAGTGGGGTAGACAGTGGAGGCAGAGACCCAGCCTGGAAGCCACTGTGTTCCTGGAAGATGGGGTGCAGGAAAGGCTGCAGCAGGGGTGGGTTCCAGAGTCATTTTTAAGGTGGATCCAGATCCATCTTGGGCTTTGTCTGAAAGGGGAAGTTAAGTCCAAGGTGCCTCCCATTTCTCTAATCTCCTTAGATGGTAAGGCCAGAAATTACCTGGGAAAGAAAGAGACCAGGAACACTGGTTTATTCTTATTTGGGGAATGTGTAAATAGGATAAGATCATGGAAATATGAGTTCAGAAGACTTTTGAGTCTCCATGGAAGTATCTGAAGATGCTTAGAAAACCTTTTAAAAGTGAGTCTAGAATTTTTTTAGAAGAATCAGGGGCCCACATTCTCTCTAAGATGGGCCAAATCCTGTTCCAAGCTCTTCACTCTATCAACCTGTTCAATCCTCCTAATATCCCTATGAGAAGAACATTATTGTAAGCCTGATTTTACAGATGAGGGCCACGAAGCACAGAGAGGTTAAGTAACTTGCCCAAGGTCACACAGTTGGTAAAAGACCAAGGGCTTGGCTCAGGGTAGTCTCTGCAGAGACACAGCCAATTTCCTTTCCTTTCCTTCTCTCTAGGCTCTTTGTGCATAGGGGCAATAACTCCATACGAACAGAAAGAAAATGGGGCTGTCACCCTATTCCAGAAAGAGAAGCTGATTACTCTGGCTTCATTGCACCAATTTGTCTTTCTGGGGAGAGCCTGTCCAAGCTTAGTGAGTGTCATGCTGAGGCAGCATGGCCACATTCCAGTCTTTCCCACGCTATTGTTTTGGACGGGAGAGAGAGGACACTTGTATAGCGTAGATAATAATAATCATGTGGCATGAAGCAGGTGGAGCGGTAGACACATGTGCTGGCATGTTCCCTGTGCCCTGCCCTGCCCAAGTGGGAAAGGGGAAGCCGGGTCTTGCTGTCACCTTGCTCAGTCAGCAGGAGCAATGAACCCTCTGTCCTCTGCAAGGGCAGAGAATCCCACTGGGCCAAGATCCAAAGGATCATCTCAAAAACCCCTCCCCCTCCCCCACAGTCACAATTTGTTACAAGAGGAGTGCTTGTTGTATAGATAAATTAATAACCAGGCTGGAGGGAGCAGGGGCAGAGAAAATCGAATCACATCGGTTTGCTTTTGGAGACCCCTGGATACATTCCCGGTAATTGTTTTTGATTCTCAGCTCTTTTTCTTTTAAAATACACGTGGAAGATTTTTTTTTTTTTTTTTTGGTGGGGGGTTGTTTGTTTGTCCTTTGCCTTGAAGTTTCTGAAATATTCCACAGCGCGGTCCTTGCCAATTCTGCAGAAGTGTTGCTTGTGCTCAGGGCCTGTTCGCAGCCAAGTGGGAGAGATTCTCCACAAACTGCCACTCCAGGGAAAACACAGAAAATAAAATGCAATAAAGCAAATTACAAAGAGAAGGCACGGGATGCTACTTGAGGCTACAGTGGCCTGATTGCTTGCCCCGCCTCTCTGACCTTGACTCTATTGGAATTCATTGGATACTAGAGTTTGCCTAATCAGCCTTCTCTCGGTCTTTTCTCCATAACTGAAGGCTCAGAAAATTTCTTGGCCTCTTCATTCCTTTCTTGGGTCCTCTCTCACTCACTTTCAATGTCTGGCCCCAGGTAAGAAAGCCTTGGCTTAGACTCATTCTATTACCAAGCATACATTTATTTTATTACGTTAATTAATTTATTTTTGGTGCTGGGGACAGCACCCAGAGCCCAAGGCGTAGCACTCTGCCACTGAGCAACACCCCCAGTCTGTAAGCCTGTGTTTTTAATAGTGTTATTCTTCCAAGTGGTTTGCAGTTTCAAAGAGAGGCTGAGGTGCTTCTCAGCTTTGATATGCAGACGAATCAAGTGAGGTCTCCTCGAAATGTAGGTTCAGATTCAAGGTGGCTGGATGGGACCTGAGACCAGAAATGTGTCTGCTGGTCCACAGACCACGTCTGGAGTGGCAAGGCTGAAGACCAGGGCTTACTGGTTCTGGGGTAAACCACAGGGATGGCTTAGTCTTCCCCAGGGAAACAGAAAAGCTTTATTATGAGGAACTGGCTCAGGGGACCATAGAGGATGAAAAGTCCCAAGATCTGTGGTTGACAAGCTGGTGACCAGAGGAGCTCATGGTGAGTTCCAGTCCCAGCTGGAAGGCCCCAGAACCAGCAGAATTGGTGGGGTAAGTGCCCGTCTGAAAGCTGGCAAGCTCAAGACTCAAGAAGAGAGGATGCTGCAGTTCAAGGTGGAAGGCAGGGAAAGACTGACTTCCCAGCTTCATGACTGGTGGCAGCAGGAGTTTCCTGTTCCTCACAGGACTGAGTTTTTGGGGGGTTTGTGTCATGTAGGTTTTCAACTGATTGAATAAGCTCCACTCAAAAGAGGGTGGTTCATTCAGTCTACCAATGCAAATATCCACTTACCCAGACCACACAGATGCATCCAGAATAATGTTTGACAAATGTCTGGCCACTCTATGGCCCAGCCAAGTTGACACACAGAGTGAACCATTACTGGACAGGAAAGATTGTACTTCTCTTGAGTCTCCATAGCCCCTGGGTTGTCCTTGCTCGTCTTCTTAGAATTCTCTAGTGAGAAGATTTCCCTGTGTCCCCTCATGAGCTAAATATCCACTGCTGCACTGGATCTCCAAATATTCAAGGGCATGTCTCAATATAATTCCTGGGTTTGCCTCAATTCTGGCATAGAAAGAACAAGCAATAATTTATGTTGAACCTCTTAATGTACATATATTGAGTGCTGTCTCAATATATTGAGATGAAACATAAAAAATTTCATATTGTATGAAATACACAATAATTGTGTGAAAGTACAAACTTGATGTCAGGAAAGCCAAGGGCAAGATAGATAGTTGGACCGGAAAGGATGCGGGCAGGAGAGGCCACATAATTTGTGGAGCCCAGGCAAAGATGAAAATGCAGGTCCTTTTGTTCAAAAGTTAAGATTTCCAGCTCGGTATAGTGGCACATGCCTGGAATCCTAGCTGAGCTTGGGAAGCTGAGGCAGGAAGATCACAAGTTCGGGGTAAGCCTTGGCAACTCGGGGAGACTGTCTCAAAATGAAAAGTAAGAGCTGGGGAGGTACCTCTGTGGTAGCGCACCCCGGCTTCAATCCCCAGTACTGCAAGAAATAAAAAAAAATTAAAAAGATTTTTTTTCAAGGCATAGCAGAGCATTAAACCAAGCATGTGGCCCTTCTGAGCTTGCAACCCTACAGGACCACACAGGTACACGCACCCACGACCTGGTCCTGGGTATAGGGGAAGGAGAAGGAAAGCATATAGAACCGGAATCAATATGGCAGAAGGAAAGGAGGGAGACAGCTTAGCAGCCAGGTAGATTCAAAGGTCCTCATGGAACTGCTGGGGTACTGATGGTTGCCTTTTTCATAGAAAAAAATTAAAAAGCATACCACTTCATCATCCATCGTGTTTGGTATTCCACAGATAATTACAAGCTTAAGCACTTTGCTAGTCACAGATCTGATCACAGGGGTGTCTAGTGTAAGTCCTCTCTGGTGGTGGTGGCAGACCAAGGGGGGATGCTTTGTGGAAACACGGAAGCCAGGTCAGATTTTGGAGGCATCTCCTGGTTGTTTCTCAGCATACAGAGTAAAGCTCTAGAGAGGTGTACCTAGGAGCACAGCCATCCTGAGAATGGCTGCCTTAGATCCACCTTCTGTAAACCCACTGTCTGGGGCACTGGCAGGGCTTCGACTTTCATTAGTGACTTGGCCAGTTGGCTAGGGTAAAGCTCAGAAGAGTAAAAGAAACAAACAAAACAAAGCAAATAACAACAACAACAACAACAAAAAGAGGTTTCTTCCACTAAGATTTGACTAACTAGAACTTTCTCATTCTAGAGTTTAGCCTGAACTTTCTCTACTAATTCTTGGAAGGGATAAGTGGGAGTGAGGGTAAGAGATTAAGGATGTATCAGGGCAAAAATGACAAACGATTGCTTTGAAAAACCCAGCCCTCACTTCTCTTCTGATGGGTTCCCAAGTAAATAAATGCTAACTCCACCAATAAGTGCTTTGCAGCAAATGTTTTCTGAAAACATGGAGTATAAACCCTAGAAGAGGAAGGCATGCCACAGGGCTCACACTTGGCTGGAGAGTATCTTAGTCCATTTTCTCAGGCTAAGTGATTTACTAAGAGCAGAGGTTTATTTAGCTCATGGTTCTAGAGACTTGGAAATCTAAGATTGGGCAGCCATGTCTGGCAGGGGCCTTGGGCTGCACCAACATGGCAGGAAGGCAGGAGATGCAAACCATATTCAAATCACCGCAGAGGCGAAACTCTTCTAGTGCTGCCCTCTCTACCGTGTGAGAATCCCTGAGATTTTTCCCCAGAGAGATTTTTCCGTAAGTTGCTTCCTGTCCTTCCTCCAAAAAGGTCATCCACAAATAAATGACACAGATGATTGTATTAGTCAGTTTTTTGTTGCTGTGACCAAAACACCTAATAAGAACAACTTAGAGGAGGAGAAGTTTACTTTGGCTCAGGGTCTAAGAGGTCTCAGCCTATGCTCCGCCAACTCCATTGATGGGGTCCGAGGTGAGGCAGAACATCATGGCGGAAGGGCAGGGCAGGGCAGGGCAAAACTGCTCAGCTCCTGGCAGCCAGGAAGCACAGAAAGAGTGTAACGGGGAGGCTCCAGGGACAGATGTAGGCTCCAAAGTCATGCCTCAGTGACCTACTTCCTCCAGCCATGCCCCACCTGACTGCCTACAAGTGCTACAGGGTAGTCCATTCAAATTACTAGTCCATCTAATGGATTAATCCACCAGGGAGTTCAGAGTCCTCATGATCCAACATTCTTATCTCTGCTTTTGAGGGGCCATTACAGATCCAAATCATAACAATGATTAAGTGCCAAATTTCTTATGTGGAGTGCAGGACGAAACTTCATTAATTCCTTAAGTATTCAGTGAGTGCTTACTATGTGCCAGGATTGCCACAGACACTTACATATAGAAGAGAATCAAAGTGGCCAATGTCCAGTCCTTAGGGAGCATCCGCCAGCAAGGTTCTTGAGCTCAGAAACAAAGGTGAGGCAGGGCTGCCTAGTGTGGCCTTATCTTCTTGGTGTCATCATACTGGGAAAACCATTCCTTGTGACTTAGCTGTGACTGTATTTAGTGACCTTCTAGTAAGTGGTGGGGAAGGGAATGTTGACCCGTAATTGAAGTTGGGGGTCATGCACTAGAAATGTAATTTCTGCTTGTTCACCTGCCCTAAATCCTTAATTCCACCTTCAACTACTGAATTTTTCCTTTCCACCATGTCCATGTTCTCTCTAGATGTCAACAGTGTCCTTGGGAGACGAGATGGCAGACAACTCTGCCAGATGGCATTTGTCTGTGTTTTAATCAAAATGCCCCATTCTCTCGCCTGGGTGAGGCAGCAACATACTGTTTGGGTCAGAGATAAGAAACAGCAGAGCCTTTGGCTTTTCAGGTTTCAGAGGTCAAAAAAAAAAAAAAGTACCCAGAGGCTGCATCAGTTTAATTCTGTCTACCTCAGTGGCAGGGTCAGGATCACGGGAACAAGCTGCCTGCATTCAGCCCTGGGCAGATTCTGAGAGGCAAAGTCCTGATGCATTGATGTAAGGGGGGGGGGTTGTTCAGGGAGAGACAGGAGGGCAAGAGCCCAGATGGTGATTTCCTGTGTATCCATCTGCCTTTAGGGGCAGTGGGCTAGGCACTAGGCATTCTCTTACCCATTCTCTTACACTACCCATTTTAGAAAATGAGATTCCGAGGCTTAGGATAGATTCAAAGTTACCTGGCTGGAAGATGGTGGGGCTTGAATTCAGCCTAACACTAGGATTCTGTAAATCCATCTATTTATACATGGATGCTTGGAGTCATAATCTCTGTGTAATATCTATTATGATTATTTCTGATAGAGAAAGGGGAAAATCATTTAACTTTTAATTCTTCATCCAGCCAACCTAACACTAGGATTCTGTAAATCAACCACTTTTCAATTTCTTAGGAGCAAAGCAATCAAGGCAATCAGAGGCAGCTCTGAGGAGTCATATGAAGTCTACCCAGACACAGTGTTACTTCCTGAACACAATCATCCTAGGAAAGCAGCCCTCCAAAAGGGCGGGGAAAAGGAATCCAATTGTAGGTGTTTCTAGGTGTTGGTTGGGGATTGGTTTCAGGATTCCTGGATGTTCAAGTCTTTGGAAGCTTGTGTCCCTTTTATTGAATGCTGTAATTAGCATATATGTACATCTTTCATATGTTTTAAATCACCTCTAGATTCTTTAATATTTACTATAAAACAAATGCTATTTAAAAAAATTTTTAGTTGTAGTTGGACATAACACCTTTATTTTATTTATTTATTTTTATGTGGTACTGAGGATCAAACTCAGCACCTCGTACTAGCTAGGTGAGCACTCTACCGCTGAGCCACAACCCCAGCCCCAACATAAATGCTATTTAAATAGTTGTTATGCTACGTAACTCATTCATCCTAATGCCAACCCCATGTGATGGGCTGTACAAACATCTCAATTACATAGATGGGGACACTATGGAGGTCTGACGTAAAGTCCTTGGTTACAGTTTGAAACTCTGGCAGCTTGGTCCAGAGTCATTGCTTTTAATCATGGTCAAACATACTTGGGAATACCCTTTGGGGAAAAAAAACTCTACTCATTTCCAAATGTACATATTTGTTAATGCACGCACACGCGCGCGCACACACACACACACACACACACACACACCCTTTCCCAAGATGGTGGCTTGTAACAGGTCAAGAAATTGCTTTTCTCCTGGGACACAAAGCCTATGAAGGAATGATTCCTCATTGGGCAGTTTGGGCAAGGTGTTGACTGAGACAAGGCTGGTTTTGGAAGGGTGTCTTCTAGAAAATCTCTTCCTACTTGACTTAGAAACCTTCCTGTAACACCTGTCATGGAACCTGCTGGACATATCACTTTGAAATCTATTCTTTTTTTTTTGGGGGGGGGGGTACCAGGGATTGAACCCAGGGGCGCTTAACCACCAAGACATATCCCCAAGCCCTTTTTAATATTTTATTAGAGACAAGCTCTTGCTGAGTTGCTTAGGGCCTCGATAAATTGCTGAAGTTGGGTTTTCAACTCCCGATCCTCCTGTCTCAGCCTCCCAAGTCTCTGGGATTACAGAAATCCATTATTCTAAACATTCTTCTTAAACTGAAGTTTTGGAAACTCTTCACATCTTTAAAACTCTTTCCTGTAATTATAGCACTTATACAATTCATTGATAAAATATTTTATTGATTAAATTTCTGCGC
Source organism: Marmota marmota marmota (assembly GCF_001458135.2). Classification (NCBI taxonomy): domain Eukaryota; kingdom Metazoa; phylum Chordata; class Mammalia; order Rodentia; family Sciuridae; genus Marmota; species Marmota marmota. The sequence continues at coordinate 52,117,502 of NW_025999968.1, read as the reverse complement.
AACCAAACTGTGCCAAGCACTGTGCTAGGCACTGGGATACAGCAGTGAAGATAAAGTTCTGGCTTTCAGGAAGTACTGTGCTGGTAGAGAGAACACAATGAACGGACAATTGCAGCACCCTATAACCCAGGCCATGAGGGAGACACAAAGGGCCCTGGGCGATTAAACTTCACTGGCTACAGAAGGCTGCCCACAGTAGGAGTTCTGAAAACCTTTACAGCTTTGGTACACTGTCAGCCACACTCGGATTTAAAGAAGCAGTAGGAATTAGTCAAGGGAAGGGAGGGCCCGCGGATGGGTGTTTTCTGGGCAAAGGAAAGAAAAAGACAGAAAAGAGAGCACAAGAGGAAAATTTTCTGTTTAGAAGTATCATTCTGCAAAGTGGACAGCATATATCAGGAGGCAAGGCCTAAGGTAGAAAGACCATCAGAGACCTTTCATGAAGTCCAGGTGGGAGGAAGGGTTGCATTGGGGAAGTTAATAAGAACAGATGGGAGAGGGTTGAAGGGAGTGTCTAAGATGATTTTCAATTTTTCGTTTAGGTTTAGCCTCCAATGCCCAGGGTATTCATTTTGTTTTTAACAAGATGATGGGGAGGGGGACAGGCTTTCCCATCCCCTGGTGCGAACCTGAGTATGGAATAGGGGGTAATGCACATTTATTCCAGCCTTTATTGTTGATGGTGACCAAGGTTCCCAAGGAAAGGGGGAAGCTTTAGTCTTGTGCAGGATAGATTTCGCTAGGGGCTCTAGGGTCATATCTCCTTTTCTATGTTCCTCACAACCTAGCGATTTTACAGAGATCAGAGCCAGGTACTCTGTCCAGTAGGTGAACGTGAGGCCCAAGCCTCAAGTTCACTGGCTGGGCAAGGTGAGCCAAATCAGGTAGCCCAGGAATATCCAGGATTCGGGTAAGGCCACCGTGCACTATCTGGAGCCTGTTGAGTGGCTAACATCTTCTGGCATCCTCGGGAAGGGATTGCATTAAGATTTTCCTCTCTCCTAAAAAAAGTTCCTGTCTCCCCCTGCTGTCAGCCACAAGCCTCCCTAAGCAGACCACGTGTCGCAGGTACAACGTTTTTTGGCTCTTCGCCTCCCCCGTTCAGTTCCCCCTTCCTCTCCGCCTTAGGTGGCAGGAAAATCCTTTACCTTCGACCAATCCCACCGATGCCGAGCCGCGCGCGCGCGCCAACTAGAGCTCCTTCAGTGCACATCATTGGCCACCTCCACCTATACAGGGTGACAGGCAGCTTCAAGGACCTATTGCAGAAGGAGGCGGAGGCCGCTTGGCCCTCCCAAAGCTGCTTTGTTAGGGGATCCCTCGCTGTTCCCGGGTCGCCGCGCCCCCTCAGTCTTTCCGCGGTCTCTCCAGATTGCGCCGCCAGAGCCTGGTTGGAAGGTATCCCGGAGCGCGGAAGGCCAGCTTCCGTCTAACCGCTGGCAGGGGGCCGGGACGCAGCTCAGGTACCCCGCGTGCGCCTGTTGTCACTCTCAGTCCAACTCCGAACGCCCCGCTCCCGTATCCGCCGTTTCTGATTGGCTGGACGGAGGCGGAGCGATTGTCAGGAGGTCCAATCGGAACTCGGTTTCCCACGGGCTCCCGCGGCCCCGCCCCCGAAGCCGCCGGCAGAGGCGCCCTGACAGCTCCCATTGGCAGACCTCGAGCGGGCCCGAGCGCGGCCGGGTAGAGCAGCGCCGCCGCCGTCCGGCGCGCAGCTCTGCAGCTCGGCGAACGCTTCGGCGCCCGCAGCCCCAGGGGCCCAGCGGTCCCGCATTGTGCCTGGTAGGGGTCTCGGCGATCCGGGAGGAGCGTCGCAGGTGAGTACTGCGAGCCTGGGGGCTGCGGTTCGACTGGCCAGAGCCACCCCGAGGGGTGGCGATGAGGATGCCCTGAGCCGCTGTGCCCGTGACGGGCACGTCCTGACCCCAGTCTCCCGCACACTGGGGCTCCCGGCGGGTCCTAGCTCCCCCCGATCGGGCTTTACTCGTATTGTTTTCGTATGCATACACTTGGGAGGTGGGGTGATCTGGGGAGGGAAGGTAAGGGAAGATATCTGTAGCGCGAAGGAGGGTCCCGGAGGGACGGGAGACAGCGGAGACCAGGCGCCCGGCGCCGCCGAATGGATGTGACAGTGTCCAGGCGTTGGCATTCGGTCTTCCTGGCAGCAGGAGGTCAGCGCTGACCTGCGGCGACGGCATCACTATGTATTTATTGGCTGATTTTTTTTATCAACTTCGGGGAGGGCGTACGCGTGTGTGCCCGTGTCTATGTGTGTGTGTGTGTCGCGGTCCCTGACTTGGACACTTAAGGGCCTGGCTTTTTGGCATCGCTGGTAGGGAGCACATTCTGGCCATCCGTGCCACGATCGGGGCCAGGCATACCGGACAGAGAGCCAGGGTCCGGCACACAGAGTGGGGGACCCGCGGTGGGCCAGGGAGGGGGCATTTAAAGTGGAATCCTGCGGGTGTGCAGACAATGACTTGTCGGGGCCGCGGGGGTCCCGAAGACTCTGCGTTGGGTCCCCTCATCGTATCCCTTCCCCGCCTCGCCCCCCGCCGCTCCGATGCCGCTGAACCGCGCGGCTCGTCCCCCGGCTGGGGACCCGCGTGGGCCCCGCTTTTGTTTACAGACCTCGCCATTGGGCGAGAGCTGTGCGCTGCTCTCCCCCTGCCCTGGCTGCCGCTGCGAGCCCCCTCCAAGTGAGAAGAAGTTGGTGCGCGCTGTCAGGTGACGCCTCCTCCCCCAGCCTCCCCCCAGCTCCTGCTTCAGGGAAAAGACACCGACTTCGCGCCCAGCCCCCGCCACGCCCCGTGCACTCAAGTCCCCTACACCCATAGGCTCTGGTGTCCTGGGACCTCAGGATGACTGCCCTCGGGTCGCTGACCTGGCCATTCCTTTCCTGTCTCATCCTCTGGTCTTCCTCCTCTGGGTTCAGGTTGTCTTTGAGCCTGCCTTTTTCTCCGTGTCGGCAGATTTTGAAGGACGCGCGCGAGCCCTTGGGAACAGTGTGCGATCCGTGTCTACTACAGTGGTACCCACGCGGCTCCGTGCAGCAGCTGTGCGGCATCCTGGAGTCAGAGTGGATGGGATCGGGTTACCCATGCTTGCTGACTTGGCGCACCCTTGGAGCTAGAGCAGAGGTTGAGAACCTGGGCTTGAGGTCAAACAAACTAGGGTGCCAATACCTGCTCCATGTCACAAGCTGGGTGATCCTAGCCAAGCTACTTAATCTCCTGAAGTCTCAGTTTGTTCGTCTGTAAAGTGGGGATAATGAGTATCCTCAGGGGGAGGGGGTTAAACGACAATATAAATGAATTGCATGGCACAGAACTGCCACATAGGAAGTGCAGGAGTTTCTTCTCTGTTAGAGAAAATCTGTTATAGAGAGAATGGCTCCGTGTCTTCCCTTTTCTGTGTTCTCCAATCTTCCAGCTCCTATTTTATTTTATTTTAAAAGGCATCAAACACTGTTTTCGGTCTCAAGCAGGACTTGTTTTACTTGGCCTTTGACTGATTTTACTTATCTAATCACTTGCAGCTCCTTTTTTAAGTGTTTGGATTTCCACTGGGTTTTAGTTGTTTCATCTTCCTGCTTCCTCAAGATGGTGTGAGGCCCAAGACCAGGGCTTGGAGGAGGAAGAATTCTCCAGGTGGGAATTGGTGGCTGGGGAACCAATGACTGCTGCAGAGTGATAAGGTCCAGTATGGAGGGAGGTTTGAACAAAGAGAGGTGAAATTTAAGCTGTTTTGTAGCAGAAAAGTTCGCTAAATCACTGGGTTCCAGAACAGGCTCTTTTGTACCTCAAAGTAAAGAGCTCAGAAGGAAGAGTGCCTTTGAGTGGTAAACAGGGAAGTTGCTAAGTAATTATCTTTGAATGGAGGGGAAATAAACTTAAGGAGGAGGCTGTTGACTAAGCTGGGAAGGTAGAAAGGGAGAATTGATTTCATTGAGTGTCTTCCAAAACGTTGTTAATGTGTTTTGACCTGGATTTCCTCTCTTCTACCTCTGCATTGCTCATTTTCTTTAGGAAAAAGAGAAGACAGTTTCATATTGGGGGGAGGACCTCAAAACACCACACACAATCTGACAAACAGTTAAGAGAGACAATCTCAGGCTTGTTGACAGACCAAGATATTATTGAAGAAACGTTTCCTGTTTTAACACCCTTTTGCCTGATGGGGTAAATTATTGAGCCAGGTCCAACACCACATCCATTAAATGTGGACCTCAGAGATCTTTGCCAGCCCAAGCAAACAGACGAAAACTCCAGGCAAGGAACTTGCAGTCTGTCCAGTGATTGTGGAAGTCTCCAGGAACTGGTCCCCAACCCTGCAGTCCGCTGGGCCCAACTCAGGCACCCAGGCAGAGGCTGATTGCTGGAAGCGCCCCCTATGCTGTTGAGGTGGAATGGGCCTGTAGCACTATTGCTGTGTATCAATTGATAAATGTGATAATCTATTTAAATTCCACTCCCAGAAATGATTCCTATCCTTCCCACGTTTGTGCTGGGAATTCTCTGGCCCTTGGGGATGTTGAAGGCCTCCTGCCGCCCCCCCCCCCCTGCTGTCTGGGGATCAAATCAGTTGGGGGCCTAAACTTAAAAGGGAGCGAGTGGTTAGGAAATCTCATTAGCTGACAATCTGACTACACTCTAATGCCCTTCCAAAGAGCTGGGACAAAGACCTCCTCCTCCTCTTCAGTTCTCTTTTCCCCACCCCCCTCTAAACCAGAAAGGAATAGCAGACTTCATCTGCTTTCCTCTCCCTAAAATTCCTGCCATTCTGGAGCACCTGTGAAGGCCTTGCTGTGGGCCTACTAGGTGTGCCTGTTAACAGTTCCACTCTCCTATCTGCAAGGAGCTTACTAACAAGAGAAGAATCATTTTTGGCGAGGGGTGGGGTGGGTGGGGGACACAGTTTAACATTTTAAAAGTTGTGCAGTACACACCTATGATTTCCCAAGTGGGGAATACAGGTGAGTGTGTAGGAATCAGTAATGGCAGAATGTCCTCTCCCTACCTGAGCGGTGCATAGGGATGAGGGCTAGAAGCCAGAGGGAGAATCTGGTTCCTATGGACAATGTGCATATACCTGTAGGGTTTCAGGACAACACAGACTCAGGCTTGTGTTTGAGAAAGATTCTTATTTTCACTATATCCAGTCATTGGGTTTCCTGTTGCAAAATGCAATTTCAGTGTTGTGTGTGTGTGTGTGTGTGTGTGCATTTTCAAAGGATAATACCACAACTTAGTTTAACTATATTGACTGGCTTTAATTTCAGTTCTGGACTCCAGTAGCACTTCATTCCATAAAATAAAATAAGCATTCTAATGGTCCAAGGAAAGAAGTTTGGTTTTATAGACAGAAAAGTGTTTAAAGAAGGCAGAAACAAAAATAAAGGTGCAGATTGGTCATGTATGCATCGACATTTTCTTTTCTAAATTGAGCAACTAGGTAGAGGGTATGCGTCTGAATGTGTCTCTCTGTTTTTTTTTTTTTTTTCCTAAATAGAGGACCAGAAAAATCAGATCTGCAAGTCCCCAGCAAACTTTTCCTATTTTTCCCAATTCCAAACTTCAGGGCTTGTATCTGTAAACATTCCATTTTCTGTAACTCTGTGTCAAATAAAAAAATTTACTCTCATCATCGATTGGAGGTCAAGTCACTTATGTAAAAAAAAATTAAAGAGAAATAAAGGAGGTACTCAGAAATAAAGCAGTACTCAGCAGGGAACAGAGTGTTTCGAAAATAAAACAGTGTTCTAGTGTAAAAGGATACAGAATATGAATAGTGAGGCAGTTTTCCCTTTCCATCTCTTTCCCAACCTCCGGCACCTTCCTCCACACCCCTCACACAAGACTTTCCCTGTTCTCTTGGGTCTCCAGGGACCTCATTAAGAAATTCACAAGGACTGGGACTGGGGAGTGGTGGCGGGTGGTAAAAACCTGTAATTCCAGTGACTATGGAGGTTGAGGAAGGAGAGTCACAAGTTCAAGGCCAGTCTTGGCAAGTTGGCAAGAGCCTGTCTCATATCAAATAAATAAGTAAATGTAAGTAAATAAATAAAAAGGGCTGGAGATGTAGCTTGGTGGTGGAGTGCCCCTGTTCAGTCTCTAGGCAGCAGACTCCAGTGCTGGTAGGACATTCTTCTAGAAGACCTTGGAGCTTTTTTGAGCTGGAGAGGTTTCTCCCCCAGCTGGGCTGAGGCAGATCCCAGACACCTTGCATCCTGCTACGTGGCTGCGGAGTGGGGTCTCGGTTCATTGACAGAAGTGCTGGGGGTAGGGACACAACAGTGGTATGATATGAAACTGATCGGTTGTCTGCTTTCAGAGGATGTTAAACAAAGATGATGTCTGATTGGAGAACTCTGTGGGAGGAAGGTTTTTTCACTTCCAAATGGGCCAAGCCCTTTGAGGCTGGGCTGGCCAGAAACCTATCTTCCCACAAGGGGATTTTAGTGTTTTGGGGGTGGAGTGAGGGTCCCAGCAATGTAGAGACTAGCAACATCAAAGTATAATCTGGAAAATACTTGGTTTTCTATCTGGGAGGACTTCAAATTCATGAGAGGAGAAAAAAAGAAAGGGGGAGGTGTCTTTGATTTAAAAAACTCAACACCTATGTTGTTTATTCCAGTTTCTGCCCCCATAGAGCTTGATTTATTAAAGATCAAAGGAGGAGTGCAGCACCCCCACTGCCACCCCCGCTTCATGTTTTTTTCTTTCTATGGCTTCAATTACCTGAGGTCTGAAAATATTAAATGGAAAATTCCAGAAATAAACAATGCATAAATTTTAAATAACTTTTATTAAAATGTATGGTTATAAATGTTTGATTTTATTATTAGTTATTTTAATTTATTTGTTTTTGTGGCGCTAGGGATCAAACACAGGGCCTCACACATGCTTGGTGAGGGCTGTACCAGTGAGCAACACCTCCAGCCCCAGAGTATTAGTGATTGCTGTGCATCTCTTACTGGGCCCAATTTACGACTAGCTTACACTTGAGCATAGTGTGTATAGAGGGTGAAGGGCATGATGTGGAGGGACTGGGCCTGAGAGCTATTCCAGGCTTTGAATGGGTATGGAGTGGCGATCACACCATGGAGAGTTAGTTGCTTTTCCTTAAGAACCCCAAACCCAGTTCTGTGGCCATGGGGGAAACAGGATATCCTGCAGAAAAACAAAACAAAAAAAAAGCTGCTGTTGTAAAGCCGCCTCCAGTGGAGAGCTCCCCCCCTCTCTTCCACTTTCCCCTCCTTAGAGCTGATAACCTGGTAAACAAGGATGAGTCTACTTCCTGCTCCTGGTTCCTCTTGCCTGCTCTGCAGGGGTGATAAGGAGCCTCAGGTCAGCCCCCGGGAAGGAGGAGGTCAGGATGAGGGTGTCTGGGAGTCTTTCCTGCAGAGGTGTCAAAATGAGGAATGGAGTGGATGGGATTTCCAGCCCTTCCTGGGAAGGTGGCCTGGACAGTGTGGTCCTGGAGGGGAGCTGGGTCTGCCTGTCCACGGAGGAGCCTGGAGGAGCCTGGAGGAGCCTTGCTTCCAGTCCTGCTGGAGGCTCCAGGGTCTTCAGGTAGAGGTTATAGCCCAAGGCCTGGCCTGCCCAGGGCTTCTTCAGCTTCTGGGGGCAAGACTTCTTTGGGTCTCTCTGCATCTCCTGGGCTGGGAGGGTACACTCCGCTGCATTCCAGGGGAATGATGATTTCAGGCAGGAATGTCCAGGGGAGCAGGGGACCCTGAGCTAGTTCACATTCACTCTTTGGGCTGTTTTTCAGAGGCTCAGAACTGTGGATTTATTCTCGTCATGACTTTCTCATACGGGTCTTGTTTTGGACTTGATAGGAGCCTGACCTCACTAAGTGAAGTAATATGTGTGTCTCCATCTCCTCCCAGGCCACAAGGTTGTCCTCAGAAAGGATCCCTTTGGGGCAAGTTCAGTAGCATAGCATAAACTTCTTGAGGTCTGATAACTGCAGGGACTGTTTCTGCCTGGTTAGCCCCTGAGTCCTCTGGGTAGGGCCCTAGGGCCCTCGCCTGTGCCTCTTGCCTGTGTAATTATTAATTCTTCTACCTGACTTTCTCACAGGTGCCCCACTTTGGCTTCCCGGAGTCCCGAGTCCCAAGTGTCCCAGTTGTAATTGTCATGGTGTTTTAAATAACCACGTTGTGCTTCCTGATGGCAGACCCTATGGTGCCTGTTGTGAGCCTTCCCCCGGAGGCTTCCCAAGCGTGTTCAAGTTGGGCCTGTGGTTTTGGGACAGTGCTCTTCCATCCCAGATGGTCCTCTGATTCCAAGGTTATTAGGACTTCTGAATGTTTTTTGTTGCTGTGTGGGAAGGTTTTAACCCTTCTTGTTCTCTTAGAGGCCCGACATCCATTTTCAGGCGGACTTCTTGGGTTGTAGTCTTGGCTATTAAATTTGTCAGCACCCCCCCTGCCCCCACTAGGATTGAGCCCAGGGCCTCACACATGTGAGGCAAGTGCTCTGTTACTGAACTACTTATTTAACCCTTTTTAAATACTTCGGGGTGTCACCAAGCTACCCAGGTCGGCTTCAAACTTGCCATCCCCCTGCCTCACCACCTCAGCAGAGCCCTTAGGCTTTCTGCAGGAACATTGTGTTGTCGTCATGAAACTCGGCTGGGATTACAACTGTGCACCACCATGCCTGGCTAAACTTGTCAGTTTCGCTCAAATACACTGAAGTCACGATTTCACTCAGTAGTAATGATTCAATTTAATTTTTTTTTCTGACATAAAGTATCTTGTTCTTTGATAAAGATTCTTCCACTCAAGTACTGCCAAGTTTGATTTGATTCTAAAAACAATGTGCAGAGTAGTAACTCCATATAGTATTAAGAAATTCATAGAACAGATGGGCTTATCATGAACAATATCTTCTGTCCCCATCTTGTTTTATTCCTGCCCAGTCCTATAATCTTCAGAAACAATCATTTTGACTCAATTTTTATTTGAGTTCTTTTAGTGGTTATCTTGATGTCCTAAAAGTTTCTATAACAATATGCTTGAGACTGAGTAACGGATAAAAAAAAGACTAGAAGTTTGTGTAGCTCACTGTTCTGGAGCCTGGCAAGTCCAAGAGCATGGCACCAGCACCTGACCAGGGCCCCATGCTGCTTTATAACATGGTGGAGGGCATCACTTGGTGAGAAAGGGTGTGTTTCAGTTTAGGTTCTTCTTCAGTTTAGGTGCCTCCATTCACATCATAGTAAACCCACCCCATGACCACATGTAATCCTCATCACCTCCCCAAGGCCCCACCCCCAAATACCATCAACACATGAATGTGGGGATTAAGTTCCTAGCCAGTGACATTTTGGAGGGACACAGTCAGACCATAGCAGGTTCTTCTTGTCATTATTCTTCAGTCTTTATGTTATTTATAGAGACCTTTACTTCAGTTACATCAACCTATGACTTTTGGTACCCCCTCTTTAGAATGAGAACATTGGGTCCTGATCTGCTTTTTTCCCCAACTCCCTGTGTGTCATCTGTCCCAGCTGGTAACATTGTTATATCGTTTTTTTGCCATCATGATTAAGTGTTCTACCCCTTGCCTATAGATTGTTTTTATTTTCATAACAGCTGTTGAGATATTCACAAACCATGAAATTTAACTCTCTTTAAATTACAGAATTCAGGGATTTTAGATATATTTATGGAGTTATATAAGTATCACAATCAATTTTAGAACATTTCCATCACCCCCAAAGAAAACCTGTACCCATTGGTCACTCCTTTCATTACCCCTCCTTCCAGCCTCTGATAACCACTAATATGCTTTCTGTCTCTACAAATTTGCCTTTTCTGGATATTACATGTAAATGGAATTATATGGTATATGGCCTTTTGTGACTGGCTTCTTTCATTTTGTATGGATCAGTGAACCATTCCTTTTTGTGGCCAGATAACATGCACTGTATGGACATAACACATTTTGTTTATCCATTTATCAGTTGATGGACATTTGAGTATTTCTACCTTTTGGTTATTGTGAAAGTTGCAACTATGAACATTAGTGCACAAGTATTTGTTTGAATATCTGTTTTGTAAAAATTCTTTTGGGCATCTATCTAAGAGTGGAGTTGCTAGGTCATATGATAAGTCTGTTTAATCTTTTGAGGAACTGACAGATGACTTTCCAAAATGGTGGTACCTTTCACATTTCCATCTGCAGTATATGAGAATTCCAGTTTCCCCACATCCTTGCCAACTCTTATTATATGTCTTGTTTATTATAAATGTTCTAGTTGTGTGAGAAGTGATGTCTCCTTGGGGTTTTGATTTGCATTTCTCTGATAAATAATGATGTTGAGCATCTTTTCATGTTCTTATTGGCTAATTGCATATTTTCTTTCATAAATGTCTGAATAGTCAGACACTTCACCCATTTTTCACTTGGATTTTGGTCATTTCATTAGTAAGTTTTAAGAATTCTTTATGTCTTTTGTTTTATTTTTTGTGTTTTTGTGATGTTGGGAATGCAGCCCAGGGCCTTGTACATGCTGGACAAGCATTCCACCACTGGCTTATACCACCAGCCCATCTTTATGACGTTTATCAGACGTGATTTTCAAATATTTTCTCCATTCAATAGGTTGTCATTTTACTTTCTTGATGATGTCCTTTGCATATTGTTTGTGAAAGCTGAGAATCAATTAAGAATGTTTACTTGGTTATAATTCTGTCAATATTTTTCACTCCATACTTCGGTGGTATATTAGATTTGTATTTTGTTTTCTACAGTTCTGATGGTGTAATTAATTTACAGATTAAGTAAAGGAGTACAAGAAACATTTTTTTTTCAGTTTTACTTTTTTTAAAAAGATATTTTTTAGTTGTCAATGGATCTTTTATTTTATTTTATTATTTATTTATTTATTTATTTATTTATGGCATTGAGGATCGAACCCAGGGCCTCACGCATGCCATGCAAGCGCTCTACCACTGAGCCACAACTCCAGCCACACATTTTGTTTTAGAACATTTCCATCTGCAGTATATGAGAATTCCATATTTACACTTAAAAAAAGAGCAGTACTTCACATATTAAAAAAAATAACAAAACTCCATGAGTGACTCAGTTATTCATTTATTTACCAAAGCTAATTGAAGGAAATACTTGCAATCAAATTTAGAAGTGTCTTTGGGTGTCAGCTTTTGGATGTTAAATTATTTTGCGGGGGACGGGGTGATATTTTTGTATGGTTATATTGGGAGAGGGGTTTTTAACTCTGGGCAGTTTTGCTTCCAGGAGGCATTTGGCAAGTTCTGGAGACATTGTTGGTTGCCACTTCTGGGGAAGTCCTAGATGCCAGGGATGCTGCTAACCATCCTGCAATGCGCAGAATGGTCCTCCAAGATAGAATGGTCTGGGGCTGGGGATGTGGCTCAAGCGGTAGCTCGGTCGCCTGGCATGCGCGGGACGCTGGGTTCAATCCTCAGCACCACATAAAAATAAAATAAAGATGTTGTGTCCACCGAAATCTAAAAAAAAATATTAAAAAATTCTCTCTCTCTCTCTCTTTAAAAGAAAAAAAAAAGGAATGGTCTGGTCCATAGCCAGTGGTGCTGAGGTGAGAAACCTGCATTCAAAGGAAATTAATACTATACTGTGGGGGTCCAGCCTCCTGCCGCTGAGCTGCATCCCCAACTTTGCAAATGCTGTACTATTTAAGGTCATTTATTTAAATTTCTTTACCTGGGGAAGGAGTTTATGTTTTCTAGATATTTGGAAATGAGCTTTCTTAAGGTGCTTCAGCTTTTGCTTATTATTTTAGTTAGAGTTCAATTAATCAGGTACATTTTTTAGGATGGAAAGTTCTTGAAAATGAGTTCATAATTTTTTTTAGGCATTTGGCTTATAAGTGCTTCAGCAGGTTCTTCTGCTTAATGACCTCAGTACATTGTTGAGACTGCATCATGCAAGGATTGTGGTTAGCCCTCAAATCTATCGTGGGTAATGTCATGGAGGAGGACTATTGCTGGGTGATCATTCCTATATTGCTCCTCTTAAGCAGTTTATTAAGCATTGAAAATATTTTCAGAAAAATGTTCCAAGTGCCATGCCAGGTCTACCGTGACATTTTAGAAAAGTTTTATGACTATTAGGGTAATTATCTCATCCTGAAATCTGCGATTAGAAATTATAATTTCAATTCTACAATTATATCAATTGAACTTTAACATTTCATTGTAATTTAGAAATTTAAAACTGCATAATTATGGTTTTCACTTAACTAAGCAATTTAACAAAGCAATTATTTCAAAATAAACCTAAAATATTCACTCTGTGTTTGTCCCTCCCCCATCCCCATAATTAATTGTTTAACTTCAGGGTTGACTCTGTCCACAGCCTTGGCCCTGTGAATTCTCACCAATTTTATTAAGCAATTCAAATTATGTTAAAGGCTTATGGCAGCCTATGGCTACAATTTTTAGCTTTTCAAACAGGAATACCCAATGGCCAACTCCTTTGAAAAATGGAGTCAAAACTCGATAGACTTTATTTGTCAAAGTGGTTGGTTAGTGTTAGGATTCTGGAGTTTTCTTGCCAAAGATTTTAGAGATCCCAGTTCACTGCCCCAGGTCAGTTAATGTAGCTTATTTAGAGTGAGAAGAGCTAGAATTATTCCTCATGGACAGCCTGTGAATTTTAATTGCAGTAATCCGTGTCTTCTCAGCCTGTGATACAGCAGTTCTGAATCCCATCCAAGTCAGGAAAAGCGAATTTATGGGCCTCCTAGCAACTAGCAACTAGCAACTAGCACTGTAGCGTGCCTGGCCCTTATCTTTATTTCAGCACATGGAGCCAGCCAATCCTTCCAGAAGTCTGGGACATAGCCCCATAGCTGGGGCAGTCAGTAGGTATGGGGTTTGGAGGAATTGGTCCATGAGCACTAGGTATAGTCTTGGTTGCTGTGTTATGGTTGCCAGGAAACTTTAATTTGTGTGTGTGTGTGGGGAGGATGGATAACTCTCAAGCAATAATAAGGTATGATTTTTCCACTTTGGAAAAGTTCCTTTGTGCAATTCTGAAAGGGCTTTTTAGGACATGAGTTAAGTTGACTAGCTTAGTGCCCTGGCCTATAGATGCTGTGAGATGCTGTGTTTGGTTTTGTACCTTAACATAAATAAAACCTCTCTGCTCTCTAGCAGTGTTAAAATGGTTAACACCCCTTGATTATGCAGGCCTATCTTTCCTTTTCTCAAGCATGATGTGTGGTTTTTTTTTTTTTTGGTCTGTTTGCTTGTTTTCTACTTATTTATTTATTTTGCTTGTTTGTTGGCTTGTTTTTCATTCTCTTCCTCTGGGTGATTCTTTAGAAATAGTCTATCAACATGGTTTGTTTTAAAAAAAATTAATTCAGAACTATTTCTCTTCATTACATCAAATATATGCCAATATTTTCCAAGTGTTTTTTAAGTGTTGAGATTAAGTGTGGTTCTTTTTTTTTTTTCTGGGTATTTTCTCTAACTTTGAAAGATTGTATAATGAATAAAATGAGTATTCATTTCATAACAAGTAAAATCACATTCATCAGTATATCCTTGTGTAAGTGGTAACTAGTGGAAACCTAAGGCTGCCAAGTTATATTTTCTTGTTGTGTAATCCCCTTACACGTGGGGATTAATAGCAAAGTGCTCCTCTCAACAATAAGAACCTCAGGAAGAATTAAGAATATGTGGATGCTTTGGAATGAACAAAGATGAGAAAGCTCCCGGAGGTGGGCAGCAAAGGAGCCCCATGATTCGATCTCAATGGCAGGATTAGCCCCATTGATGGATCCATTCAGACTGGGATTGAACTGAGACCCTCAGCATCAGCGTATATTGACCTTGGAGGGCTCACTGCCTCCCTTTCTTCTCTCCCCTTTCTCTCCGACACTGGTCCTATATCCACCGTTGAGTCATGGTTGTGCCTCCTGAGCACAGTTTTTCTCTAGGATCTCCTGCTGGCTCCTGCACAGCTCTGTCCCTCCTGAAGATACTAGAATATTGATAATTTTCAAGTCCAACTTAATTCATGCCTGTTTTGGTTTCTTAGGGCTGCTGTCATAGGGTGCCACAAGCAGGGAGATTTAAGACAACAGAAATTTATTCTCTTCAAACTCTGGAGGCTTGGAGTCTGAAATCACAGTGTGGGCAGGGCCCGTTTCCTTCCAAGGCTCCAGGGAAAATTCTTCTCTTGCCTCTTTGAGCTTCTTACAGCCCCGAGGGCTCCTTATCTTGTGACACTATTGCGTGGATCCTTGTCTTCCTCAGATAACAGTCTTCTCCTTTAAGTCTGTTTCCCAATTTCCTTTCTCTTACAAAGATGCCCATCACTGGTTGGTGCAGTCTGAGTCAATATGACCCCATCTTGTTGCATCTGAGAGGAGCCAATTTACAAAGAAGTTCACAATCACAGGTGCTGTGTAGGGGGGGCGGGATTTTAGGATTTCCACATAACTTTTTTTGAGCCATAATTCCACCCAAAATTATGTCCAACCCCTCTGTTAGATTGCCTGTTTAAGTAAATTGAGGACATGGGATAGAGATATGTTTAGTTAACACTAATGTCACAGACGGAGTTTCCAGAGAGGGGAATTGTTTTATTTGGCTATTTTATGACTGTGATCAAAAGACTTGACAAGAACAATTTTAGAAGAGGAAACACTTATTTGGCACTCACGGTTTCAGAGGTCTTAGTCCATAGATGGCTGACTTCATTGCTCTGGGCTCGAGGTGAGGCAGAACATCATGGTGGAAAGGTGTGCGGGAGGAAAGCAGCTCAGGACATGACAGTCAGGAAGGAGAGAGAAAGAGAGAGCATGGGAGGGAGTGCTCTACTTACCAGGCACAAAATATAGACCCCAAAGGTGCGCCTCCAGTGACCTGCCTCCTCCAGACACTCCCTACCTGCCTACAGTTACCTTCCAGTTAATCCCTATCAGTGGATTGATGCACTGATAGGGTTAAGGCTCTCATAACCCAATCATTTCACTTTAAACTTTCTTGCATTGTCTTATGCATGAGCTTTTGGGGAAGACCTCATATCTAAACCACAACGGTGACCTTGCTTAGGACAAGTGGGGTCCTTGGCATATATGATGGAAAAGCATGTCAGTATGTGTCAGAGACACTGGCAGATTTATTTAAGACAGAAAATACACATTCAAGGGAGAATATGGGCTGTGTTAAGGGAGAAATGTCTTTTGGGGTAAAGTAAGAAATAATCATTTGAGGGAGAATGCAGTCCATCTCAGAGGGAGAGAGAGCAACCCTTTGGTGCAGGATGTTAATATTTATAGAGGGACAGTTGCTAGGGGCTGCCCTAGAGGGAAGTCAGGGCAGAAGTACACAATTTCACATCAATTTTCCTGCGGCTTGCGGAGTACCTTCATGTTACTTTTTGTAGGCAAGGATGTGGGTCAAGGGCCCTGGCCAAGGGTACAGGCTAAGGACTTGTGTTGGGTTGCTCACGAAGGCTTCTTTTGCATTCCAGTGGCTCATGGGCACTCCTTTTTGGAGACTCAATCTTTTTTTTTTTTTTTTCTGTATCCCCACATTTCTATCTCAGACCTACTGGTTGGAGGAAAGTTCCTCTTAGTTGCTGGTGAGCAGCCTCCAGCCAGGGTGAATTTGGTGTTCCAGCAGGAGCCAAAACTAGGCAGCATGCAGCTCTGAGGGGGGAATGGGTGGGTGGGCAAGCAGTTAGACAGGCAGTTTAATGACCAGATAAATAGCAGAAAACTAAGGAAAACTTTGAGGACAGTACACCAACATGCCTTTGATTCCAGGGTGAGCCTCGGTGGACCCAGGCTTTTTTCAAGGTTATGGAGGCTTGGTGCTGAGAGGCCAGAACCAAATTGCAGATGGCTCAGAAGATCTGCAAACTGAGAGTCTATGGGTAGAAAATAATGGAGGATCTGAACTATAATAATAAGGGCTGGGGGGCAGGTTTAAATGGTGGAGGCTGATCCCAACTTCAAGGGGAATAAATATAATTTGGTTAAGAGGTAGGAATAGGACTGGGGATGTGGCTCAAGCGGTAGCGCGTTTGCCTGGCATGCATGTGGCCCGGGTTTGATCCTCAGCACCACATACAAAGAAAGATGTTGTGTCCGCTGAAAACTAAAAAATAAATATAAAAAAATAATAAAAGGTAGGAATATTCCACAGTATCTGTTTATAAGCAGACAGAAGGATGATGGAGATTTTCATGGCCAGGGGGTGATTTGAGAGCAAGTGGCTGGGTAAAGTGTTGAGGGAACAGTAATAACTGCATGTGACTACGGAGGCAGGGATGAGGGGCGGGGGCGGGGGGCTGGTTGTAGGAATGAGAGCAAATTGCTAATTGAGATCTGATAAGTGCTCAGGCTTCTGCCTGACATTCCCAGACTCTTTTTCTGGTCAGCAGGAACTGTGGGACTGAACACTTCTAAAAGATTTTGTGCTGCAAATGAATCAGCTTACTCTTTTAAAATGCATTTTAAACAATGGTGTGGATTGGTAAGAACAATAAATGGTGTTTAAAAGCAGACTTATACATGCCTGTGATAGGAATGCAGTGGTTGCTTCTGGTTTTCTTTGTTCTTCCATATCTGTGTTTTTCATGGCCTTTTTACACATTTGTAACACTTGCATAGATGCAATTTAGTACTTTGTTTCTTTTCACTTAAACAGTGCACCATTACCATGTACCATGTAGCCACTTCCTCCTCATACTTGGACCCACAGGGAGTAAAACTTGGATTCCACATTTGTGAGACAGTGAGATGGAAACACATTGTGGCCAAGGTCCTTTCTAGCTCCCCTAATCCTGTGCCTTTGATTTTTAGGAACCAGATCTTAAGAGGTGAATAGGATGCAGTGTTAAGTGATTGTCAGATGCACACACTGGGGAATTGTAGGTGTTCTGTTGAGGCTGGATTTGAAGTATCTTTTGTCACCCTCCCCTGCCCTTCCACTGTGATTGGCTTTAGCTGGGGATTTTAGGGTTGGAAGGATTGATAAGCCCCTCTCCACTGCAGAAGGAGATTCCTCTCTGACATCGGGGCTGAGGATTGTCACCTGAGGCTGTGTTTTGGTTCCCACTGTGGAGTAGAGGGAGGAGCTGAAGCCAGAGCTGGAGGGTCCAGGTTCTGGTGCTGGAGCTGCCAGGAGGTGAGCTGACTTGGGCCAGGCCACCTGCCCTTTCCCTGGCTAGTCCTCTCAGGTCTATGCAGTGATGCGGAGGGAGTGGCCCCCACTTTCAGGCTGTAGGAATGACTTGAGGTGCACATGGGCTGGGCTTTCTTAAGACTAAAGGAGCCTAACAAAGCCAATCTGAAGAGGCTGATACTGGATGCCCTTGATCTTGGTTGAACAAGTGAATTGTTAGAAAGTGTTGTCCCATCTCCCTCTCCTCACCCCCCATAGAGATCTATCTTCCTGACTCCTTCCACCTGATTCTGTGCTGACTGTCCTATAGAGTGGCATAGAAGTCAGCTCCCCAATGCCCCATAAGGCTTTGCAGCTGGCTGCCATGATTCCGACCATTGAACTCCGATGACCCTTTTCAAGGGAAACTTCACTCCTTCACCTGGCCTTTGTGTGATGTGGAATCTTTAAATCTGTGAACACCCAAATTAACGTTTCAATTTTGGCGTAGGAAGGTGTCATGGGCCAAATTGTGAACCCCTCAAATTGATGTGTTGAGGTCCTAAACTCTAGTACTGCAGAACAGGTCTGTATTTACATATGGAGATAGTTTTTTTTTTTTTTTTTTTTTTTTTTTTTTT